>NC_051070.1:51182182-51816557 GCF_004664715.2 Peromyscus leucopus
CCGCCTCACCTCCTGCTGTCCACACTTAGTCTTCTCTATCTACATCTTGAAAGGTGCTATGGGAACCTGCTTAGCTGCACTGCCCCCAACACTCATTAGGGAGAACAATAGGAGCTGCCGATTCTCAGGGGAGTCCTTTACCCGAGTCAGAACCAGGGCACCCATATTTTTGCTTCTATATCTTGCAAAATATTGGAGCAGAATATTCTCTTCCGAGATCCCTCCAGGAATCCCATTCCAGCTACATTAGCAATCACTGAGTCAACTCCACAGCAGCCCCTGGGATAGGTGTTTTTCCTCTCTTGTCCCTCTTTTTCTCTTCCCATTCCTTCTGTCAGGGGATTCACTACTTAAGGTCAACTACCAGGCTGGGGAGATGGCTCAGTAAAGTGCTTGCCTTGCAGGCATTGGGGATCTGAGTTTAGAGCCTCAGAACCTATGTGTAAAGCTGGGTGCAAGCCCAGCACGGTGGTATATACCTTCAATCAAAGGCAGAGGCAGGCAGATCTCTGAGTTCAAGTTCTAGGCCAGCCAGGACTATTCAGTGAGACCCTGTCTAAATAAAATAAAATAGAAAATAGAAAGCTGGGCGCAGTTGTGGGTGCCTGTAATCTCTGATGGTGAGATGGAAAGAGGCAGGTTCCCAGTTAGCCTGGCCTACATGGCACGCGTTCAGGCCAATAAGAGGCTCTGTCTCAAAAAAAAAAAAAAAAAAAAAAAAGTGGAAGGTGCCTAAGATGGATGTCTAAGATGGATACCTCTGACCTTCATCCACATGCCCTATGCATTTATGCACCTGCACTCACAGATGCAACCCCACATGAGTGTATACACGGAAAAAATAGAAATAAATCATCTACTGGAAAATCCCTGCCACAAGTTTTGTGTTGCCAAGGGAACCCCAGAGAAGCCATCATTTTGTTTGGTGAATTTTACTGTTGCTTTTTATGT
This sequence comes from Peromyscus leucopus, assembly GCF_004664715.2. NCBI lineage: Eukaryota > Metazoa > Chordata > Mammalia > Rodentia > Cricetidae > Peromyscus > Peromyscus leucopus. The sequence continues at coordinate 51,183,134 of NC_051070.1, forward strand.
TACTTTAATGAATATAGTTTATGCCCTCTTAATAATACACAAATAGCTTGAAATGAGCCCTTCATAAATAAGACCAGCATTTTCTCCCGTGAGTTGTGCATCCCAACAAGGCTAGCATATGTTGGAGGAGGATGGTTCAGTAGAAAGAGCAATAAAGTGGGATGAAGGAGCATGGACTCCTTGATCCAACTCTTCTGCCATCTAATCACATGATTAAAAATACTTGTTTAACAGCTTTATTGAGTTATAACTTAGGCTGTAAAGCTCACCAAATTAAACTGTAAAATTCAGGGGACTTAAAATATATATCTGAAGTTGTACACTGTAATCTAGTTTTAGAGCAAAATAAATCCAGCAGTCATTACACATACTCCCTAATCATTCCTTCCAGTCCCAATGTTCCCCCAATTGCTCAGCCTTGACGGTTACTAATTACGATCTATTCTTATGGAATTTTCAATTTGAGACATTTCATAGGAATAAGATCACACCATCTGTGTGTGTGTGTGTGTGTGTGTGTGTGTTGTTGTTGTTGTTGTTTTTATGACTGTCCTCTTTGGTTTAGTATGCTTAGGATACTCATCTATACTGGAGTATTAGTTTCTTAAATTAAGCTTTATTTAGTTTTATGTTATGTGCATGTGTGTTTTGCCTGCATATATGTACATGTGCCCTGTGAGGCTGGAAGAGACATAGGATCCCTTGGAACTGGAATTTTTTAGATGATTGTGAACACCATGTGGGTGCTGGGAACTTAACTAGGATCCTCTGTAAGAGCAAAAAGTGCTCTTAACCATTGAGCCATCCCCCAGCCTCTGGAGTATTACTTATTTGACTGTATAACCATCAACTCCTTGGGCCCAGCTTTCTCCTCTGTATGCTAGGAGAGCCTCCCAGGGCTTCTTAGCCTTTGGGGTCCAAGATGTAACATCAATATCAGAGAGTCCTAGGGGAAAGGGGGTTCCAGTATTTATTTGAAAACTTCAGCTTTGAGGTAAAAACAAAACAAAAACAGAGATGATGTGTAGCATCTCTCTCTGAGCTCTTATTCGACAGTTGGTGCCCGTCTGCATGCAGAAACCAATTACCTATGAGGAGTAATTGGAATCATTAATAGCCACAAACAAATGTGTCTATTCTGCAAGTAATTTGCAGTAACATTTAGTAATTGATAGTAATTTTTAGTGATTAAACACCAAGTAATTCATTTACCAAGAAACACAGTCATTTTATGGGGTTCCTTGGTGCTCCCACAGCAGATCTTAATTACTTAACCCAAGCACAGGGAATATTTCTGTCATTTCTACAAAAATATAGACAATGCACTATTCTCAGTAAGCCCCAATAGAAAGGAAGAGAGAAGGAAGGGAGCAATTTCCTGGGGCAGAAGTAATTAAAAGAATGAAGCTACCTTTTGGGTCAACAAGGTTGCTGAGTGAGGCCCTTTAGATTTATTTATTTAACTTTTGTCTATGATGCACAGTCAAAGTTAAATCTGGGTTACAGCAACTTATTTCTGTCTCCTACTAAACATTTTGGCTCAGCATTTCCTGGGCATATTATGACTTCACAAACAGGCAGACTGTAGCAGGGAACAACCTCAGGAATCCACTTTCCCCTCTCAAGGTATCATCTGAAGTTTGGTATAAATTGTCATCTGTTGGGGACCAGCCCCAACCTCTTTGAAGGGTTCTTGAATGGAAGAGTGAGGAATTGAGAAATAATAGGAAGAAATATAAACATAGACAAAGAAAAAGACAGAGACAAAGGATAACTGTGGGAGGGCTCTGGGTCAATACCCAGCCGCCTGGAGTTTATTCAAGATGGGCTTTTTATACATCAGCAAGGGGAGGGGTAAAAGGCCTCCTCCTTTCAAGGTCAAGGTATAAAGTACCAAGAAGTGTAGATCCTTTAAAACACCTGGTAACCATACCTTTGACCAAGTCATCCCATTATGGAGCCCTGCTGAGCTGATCTTGAGTAAGGCCTTACTAGGGAACCTCTGTGGACCTCCACAGTCATCTGCACCCCAATTTCATTCTCAAATCTGCCTCTTTACATAGTCTGTGAGATCGGAGGAAGCTGGACTTTAGGGAGGATCTTTGTAGCCAAACCAGCCACTGCAATTTCATTGTCAGTTCTTGGAGAGGGGAGCTCAAGATGGCAGGGTTTAAGTGATCATGTGATCTTTGTGGCTCTAATCACAGTGAAGGAAACAGCTTTCATTCCATGGTTCCATGACAGCAGAGAGGTCTCATTTCACCTCCTATTCACCAGGCTGGGAACAAAGGAACCTTCCTGTTCAGAGGAATGCAGGAAGCCATCTTGTTTCAAGAAAAACCTATCAAAAAATAAAGCTTTACTCAGAGATTGGGAGAGGTAAAGAGACTTTCAGAGAAATGAGATCTGCATCCTAGTGTGCCTGGAGCCCAATTTCAGTGCTTTTGTTAGCTAGGAAATGTAGTCTATTTTCTTAGGTTTGTTTTGTTTTTATCTAGCTTGAGCTTGCTTTTCTGTTATGTGCAGCCCCCCCACCCCCCACCCCCATGTCTTAACTCACTGGCCACCAATTCCTATCCTTCAACCCTCGTTAATGTCTCCATTCCCCAAACCTGTCTTCCTACCTTGCCTCATGCATAATCCTCACAGTTTAGGAGGCTTTGTGCCACTCTACTCTGTGAGCAAAGCAATGAAAGTTCAATCTTGATTCCGGGAGCATCTCTTCACTGGAGCTTTAGCCAAGCTCAGTAGCATATGGTCTGAGCACCTACCGTGGTGCCCCTCATCCATGGCTGGCAGACATGCATCTTATCAACTAGACTGAACAACAGAGGGACGACAATGTGATCTGATGTGCTGGAAGGGAGATGAACCAGAACTTGTAGAAAATTTCACCGTGTAGTCTGGAAAACATGGAAGGCATTCAGAAGAGGGGAGAGTGGTCTGGACAAGGTTGGCTGGGAAGGCATGGAACCATCTTGAGCAGAGGGAATCAACAGTGACTTTTGATTAAGGTTGCCTCTGAATTTATTCCCTGCTTTCTTCTCCTTTATTTATTGATCAGCAATGGCAGTCTAAGCATTGTGCCAAGTTCCTTTTTCCCCATGTATTTAATTTAATTTCAGGACAATATCCACAAAATAAAGCTTGGTTATTTCCTTTTCATAGTTGAAGCTGCATATACCCTGACCATCTACCTCTGGGTTCAAAGCAGTCACTATTCCTGGTAGCTGCTACTTACTTCTCAACAAGCAGGGTCAGCAAACCGTGGACTGGAAAACTTTTAGGCTCCATGGGCTATACAATCTCTTGTGAGTGCCTCACTCTGTTCTCAATAAAACTTTACACACCTCATTGAAAATTGGATACTCTATAATTCTCATATGTCATAGAACGTTTATTCTTTTCCCTCTTTGGTGGCTGAATAAGAATGACCCCATAGTCTCACATGTCTGAATATTTGGCCTCTGGTTGGTAGAACTGTTTGGGAAGGATGAGGAGGCCCAGCCTTGAGGAGGTGTGTCACTGGGGGTAGGCTTTGAGGTTTCCAAAGCCCATGCTAATTCCAGTTAGCTCTCTTTCTCTGCCTCAATCCTGTGGATCAGATGTGAACTCTCAGCTTCTGTACCAGCACCATGCCTGCCTACCTGCTGCCATGCTCCCTGTCATGATTATGAACTCTACCCCATGGAACCTTGAGCCCCAATTAAATGCTTTTTTCTATAAGTTGCCCTGGTCATGGTGTCTCTTCACAGTGATAGAAAAGAAGCTAAGATGCTGCCCTTAAAAGCATGTGAAATGTGTGTTGTGGGCCAGATCTTCTCTATGGGGCCATAATTTACTTATTTTTTCATTTTTTTCCTTAACAAGATCCTTTTATTTATTGCAATAAAAACATATAAAATAAAAGTTACCTCTGTAACAAAATGCCCCATATATGGTTAACTATAGCATACTATAGCATAATACTGTTCACAAGATTTTTCAGAATTTAGTCATCTTCTATTACTGAAAATTAGTTAGTGACGCTGGGACTTAAAGTATTGCTCAGGCTGGTCTTGAACTCATTAACTCAAGTGATTGCCCTGTTTCAGTCTCCAAAGTAGTTAGGGCTACAAGCAAGTATCACTACATCTGGCTCAAATTATGGAGCATTTATGTGGTTGAATAGCATCTCTCTGTGTACTCCTTCCCTGAGCCCTGACAACCATCATCTTGCTCTGTTTCTATGAGTCTATTTTAGGTGCCTCATCTGGATGGAATTCTGCAGTATCTGTCCAGTGAATGGCTGATTTTACTCAACCCGGTTGCACTTTAAAGTTTGTGTCTACGGAGAGGTGGACTGTAGATGGAAATTTTTCTGGTCCTGCCATGCCCAGCAGTCCGGACAAATCTCTCCCACCACTTGGTCTCATAGCCATTTATAAAATAATTACACAGAGTCTCATATTAATTACAAACTGTATGGCCTGTGGCTTCAGCTTCTTGCTAGCTAGTTCTTTCATTTTTTTTTTTTTTTTTTTTTTTTTTTGGTTTTTTCAAGACAGGGTTTCTCTGTGTAGCTTTGCGCCTTTTCCTGGAACTCACTTGGTAGCCCAGGCTGGCCTCGAACTCACAGAGATCCGCCTGCCTCTGCCTCCCGAGTGCTGGGATTAAAGGCGTGCGCCACCACCGCCTGGCTTAGTTCTTTCATTTTAAATTAACCCATTCCTATTAATCTATATGTTGGCCCGTGGCCGTGGCATTACTGGTCTGCTAGGATCTTGTTGCTCCTTCGGCATCGGGCTGGCATCTCTGTCTCTCTTGACTTCACCCTTCTTCTCTCTGTGTCTCTGCTTGAATCTCTCAATTGGCTGTAAGCTTTCTTGCCAGGAACCAAAACAGCTTTATTTATTATCCAGTGGGAGCCATACATATTTACATCATACAGAAAGACATCCACAGCAGTGGACAGGGAAGTCTAGGGGCAGTTTTATCCTTCCCCTGTCTCCTTTCTCTCCTCTCACCTCCAGAAGCTCAAGATTGGAGGTGATGTCCCCAGATGCACCTTTGACTGCCAGTGGCCATGCTCCACTGCCTGTGTCCAACCTGTTTATCCAGGCAAGGCATACTTTTAATTTAGCAATCTGCAAAGGTCTCTGATGAAATCTGATGAAGAGACTTTGCTTGCCCTTTTTCTTGAGCCAGAGGTAATTAGCCACATCCCAACCCCACCTTCTATTCTGCGCTTTATTGAACAATGCCAGGCCTGAGTCTCTTTACAGAATCAGGACACAGCCCCACCCAATCAATTAAAAAGGAAACACTTTTGCTACATAAATGGCAACAAGCCGTGAAAAAAGGTACAGATGGGGTGGGGGTAAGGGAGAGGGAAGAGGGAGGGAGGAGGCAGAGAGGGAGGGAGAAGAAGGGAAGGAGGTAAAGAGGGAGGGAGGAGAGAGAGAGAGAGAGAGAGAGAGAGAGAGAGAGAGAGAGAGAGAGAGAGAGCAAATCTTGCAATGCTCACAGTGCAGATCATGTTGCAAGGATTTCCTCACATTGTTTTGGAGGGGGGAAAACACCACCACCAACCAAACCCAACCCATTATCAATGTGTTACTCCCAAAGAAACTGCAGGCTTGGGAAGCTTTGAGCATGAGCTTAGCTGTACAATGAATAGTCCTGTGAGCCTATGCAGAAAAGTGTCAGCCAGGTTTCCGCCATCCTCTGGCGGGCGGAGTGTGCGCAGCCCCAGCGAGCCATGTCCGGAAGGGATGATTTATGAGGAGTGCTTTAGCTCCGTGTGATGTTACGTCTGTCTCATTTTCCTCTCCTGAAGTGAACAATCAAGCTAGACTTTTCTCAGGCAGGGGGTGACTGGGTGGTAGTGGGAGGCGTCATTAATCTCTGGGTTCTTCAGGAAAGCCAATTTGATCATTGTGCAATTGCAAGCTCTCTTAGTGCATTGTTGCTTGTTAGCTTGGATGTGTGCCCTTTGGAAACAGCGCGCTGGGAAGCCTGGTCCATGTGCCAGACCTGAGTGGCGGAGGGATGGCTGGGAGTGGGAAGGTGTGGTTCCTGATCTCCTCAGAGACTACCTGGGCCTGAACTTTGAGTGGAGGAAACAGCTAGCTGCTGACAATTTCCCTGGGAAACTGGAAACTCAGTACAATTTGCCTTGACTTCTCTTGTCTTTAGTCTCTAAGACATGGAAGCAGAGATTTGCATGTGAGAGAGAGATAGAGAGATAGAGAGATAGAGATAGAGATAGAGATAGAGATAGAGAGAGGGAGGGAGGGAGGGAGGGAGGAGGGAGGGAGAGAGAGAGAGAGAGAGAGTTCTGCTTTCAAAAGTAGAATTTTCCCTACCACAAAACACAGCAAATGCATTTTAAGAGTAATGAACAGTTACTCTAAAGTGTTTTAAGGTAGAGAACCACCCACTTCATCCAGGATTTGGGCTTAGAATATGGTGGATTCAAGATGCTCTCCTAGGAGGAACTACCTCTCCTGTCTGCATGGGGTGCCCTGGTGCAAGTAAAGTAAAAATGGTCACCATGAGCTGGACAGCTGAGATACACCCTCTGATCTCTCTGTCAGGAGGAGCATTCGTCCTGAGGTGCTAGCACGCTTTTCACTTGGCGAAACACTTTTTAAATTTTTGATTTGTTTTTCATTTTTGCTGATTCTCCATTCCCCCAACAACCTTGAGAGGTCATTCAGCAAAGCAAGGATAATAATAATAACTTTTAATTGAGTGTATATAGTAATTTTGTTATAACTATGAATGAAATGTCTCCTTTCCATAGAAACAGGGTGATAAAATGTGGTGTGGATGCTGTGTGTGGCGCCCTCATCAATCCCCCCTTGTCGCATATGAGGACAGGGCTAGGATTAAATAACTCATGAGTCCTCTGACCTGGAAGAGGCAGCAGAGTAGAGCTTGGACTCCATATCACTCTCTGTCCTTTTCACTCCTAACCAAAGGCGCTGGAGCAGAGCAGGTGACTCAGGATTGCCCCCAGGCATCCCACCTAGAAATCATGTAGCTTAGCACTCTTCTGTCTGTAGAGAATTCAGTTTTGTTTTCTGGCACTGGAAATATGGTATCCACAGCCTCACACAGGCTGAGCAAGTGTTCTACCACTGGGCTACAGCCTCAACCCTTTTTATATCTACCATTGGAGATAAGGTCTTACTAAATTGCTTAGGCTGGCCTAGAGATTACTCAGTAGCTCAAGCTGTCCTTGAACTTGCAGTTATCCTGTCTTAGCCTCTTAAGTGCTCTGATGATAGGCATGCTCCACCAGACCTAGTCTGAAACAATTTTTGACGAAACTGTACCAGTGTTTCCAGGAAACGAAATGCCACCAAGAAGTTAGCATAGACCCATTCCTCAGACAGAGTGGAGGGTCACCCAAGAACCAGCTCCATATTGATCTTGTCATTGGTAATTAATGACAACCACGTATTAACCACATGCACACAAATTGATTTTCAGAGGTGCAATAATTAGATTTAATGCCTGCCGTGCCATGTATTTATGTGTTTAATTATCAGCTTCATTATGAATTTTAATGAAGCTATGGGGTATTCACGTCTCATTAGGAATGTGATTTTTTTTTTTTTATTATTATTCATTTACAGATAGCTTTTATTCTCTCTGGTCTTGGAGCTGATTTTCACAGGTAAAGATCATAACATGTTCTAGATGCTATTTCTGTTTTCTTCCTCTTATTCCCATGTGGACATGTGTGGTGCCTGGATAAAAAGACGGGTTCCCCCTCTCAGCATCTTGTCCAGCCTGGTCAGACAGAAGGCGACAGGGGAAGAAGCCTTTCTTAGCAGAAAATCCCCCTGCGATTCAGGATTTCTCACGTGTGACGGTGGAGAGAACAAGTTGGGGGGAGGTGCATCATATGAGTCCTGTTTCTAGAGGCCAGAGAGCAAGATGAGGGATGTGGTGATCGTTTCCCCAGCCTTCCCCACTTTCAACATGAACTCTGCCTCCACAGGGCCTGAATCTGCCCGCTCTGTTGTGAGTCTGCCTGTTATTACTGGGACAACGCTCAGGCCCCAGCCGGGATTACTGCTGCCGCATTCACTCGCAATTTGGAGTCTGGGCCACAGGGAAATTGCAGACAATTTGGATGAAAATGGTTGGAAAATTGCAGTGTTTAGGCCTCTCCCACCAGCCCCTTCAGTTTTTTTTCTTACTTTCTTTCTTATTTCTTTTTCCTTCCCTTTACTCCCTCCTCCCGCCCCCAAAATTACTTTAGAAGCAGGGAACAACAGGCAAGACTAGCCGGGTTTTCTTCCCCCGGTCTGTGATGTATTTTATAAACAAACATGTAAATGGATACAGAATTTAACCACCCTCAGACAAAGTGGCTGAAAACTAGAGAGGGGAAACCAGTCAGACTCCCTGTGAGAAGGCAGAGTCACTGTGCTGGGAAATATTTGTCCTGGTTAATTGAATTTCTGATTGGAGATATGAGTTTACCGGGAGACCTTTACTCTCTTGCAGATTATTCTAAAATGAACCCACTTACCTATCTCCACGGTTAATTAATTATTTAAAATTTTCAAACCCTATTTAATTCTAAGAAAGAATCTGAGGAAGCTGCCTTATTAATAGTAGATTAATGACATCTTTTCATTGGTCATTGAGATTCATGGTCACAGCGCTGGAAGTATTTATCATCGCTCTGCACAATAAATGGGAAGGCGTAACATGGAGGATGCAAATTGTACAGATTGTCAGTTATAATAGACGTCAGCAGCACCCATCCATGGGCCCACTCACTATGTGTCGCTTCTACAGTGTCCAGTTGATTTTTGGTCTTCATTTAAGAGCTGCCAAGATAGGCAGTACGTTCTATTTTGGGACAGATCTAGTTATTATAAGTCTCCTGTGGTATTGGGCTAAAGTCTATGTCCCCATAGTCATTGGTTTTAACTCATGATTTGCTGAGAGGGCTAAGAGGGGATGCTTTACTGGGATGGGAAAAGAGGTCTGTCTGTGGTGAGCAGAGTCTTGGTGATAACGGGGTGGGGTGAGGTGAGTGAGCCTTGGATCTGTGTTGTTTGGGTTCTGACGCTTGGAGATACAAGTTGGCAGATAGATTGGTGGCTGGGGTCAGCATAAGCTCAGCCTTACACTGGGAGTGTGTTACATTATTTTGTCACTGTGACAAATGCCTAGGAAAAACAAGTTAAGAAAGAAAGATTTATTTTGCCTCATGGCAAAGCACAAATGTTATGGTAGCAGGGCATGGCTAAGTTATACTGCTCAGTTCATGGTGGCCAGGAAGGAGGGTCGGGGGATAGCTTAGGAACACGATAAAACCTCCCATCAGGCCACATCTTCTGTTTCCTACTATATCCCAACAATGCGATCATACCATGAATATCTCAAGGGAATTAGCCATTGATTAGATCAGAGGCTCAATGGATGACCCATTTGCTTCCCAATGATTGGATCCACCACCTGAGGACCAAGCCTTCAACACAGAAGTCATTGAGCTTGAAGAGGCCAGGCAAGCCCACAGGACAAGTCTGGCTAGAGAATGAGGCTGGAAGGTGGCTGTGAAAGCCATGAAGAAAGCCAGGAGAACTGAGTGTAGTGTCAGGGATGCTTTGAGATGGAGGGAAAGGTGCTGGAGAGATGGCTCAGTCAGTTGAGCACCTGCCTTCAACCAGGAAGACCTGAAGACAGGCATGGTGGGACATGCTATACAATCCTAGCCCAGGGAAAGGTGGAGACAGGAGAATCGCTAGGGCTTGTGGTAAGCCAGCCTGGCTTCCTTGCCTAGCTTTAGGCCAATGAGAGACTCTGTCTGCACTATAAATAAACAAACAAACAAACAATAAATAATAAAGGCTGGGCAGCTTCAAAAGAAGGGACTCCCAAGGTTGTCCTCTGGTCTCCAAAGGCATGTGTACACATGCACTAGCACACACACACACCTGTGTGTGTGTGTGTGTGTGTGTGTGTGTGTGCTTTCTTTGAGTCAAATCTCCCTGGAAGACAATTATTTGCTGTAGGAAATAATTTTCTTTTCTCTTTGTGTATGTGTGTGTGTGTGTGTGTGTGTGTATGTGCACATTTGTATGTGTGAATGTGGGTATGTGCACAAACACCTACACATACAGGTTAACTTCCACCCTCTCCATCTGCACATCCACAGATAATAGATGGAGGCCAGGACTAGAAGTGGTGGCTGATACCTGTAACCCCAGCACTTCAGAGGCTGAGACAGAAGGGTTGCCAGAAGTTTAAAGACAGCCTGGTAGTGTAAGGAGTTTCAGCTAGTCTGGGCTAATAAAATAACCTAACAAACCAAAAGCACACTAAGGATTTAGCTTGGTGGCAAAGCATTCGTCTAGCATGTGCAAGGCCCTGGGTTCAATCCCCAGCACTGCCAGAAAGTAAACAAACAAACAGAAAACAAAATTAGGTCATAGCCACTAATAGACTAAGAAGTCTAGTCTGCTCTCTATGCCCAGGCAGACCTCATGAGTCTATGGACTGTCTTCTTCATCACTGTTCAAATTGCCTTGGTTGATCTTGCAAAGATTTCACATTTCCAGAAGGGAGTCATGGGGTGGGCAGCAGCTGTCATTTTTCTTCTCTGACCATTGAGGTTCACTGGGTCTCAGAGAATCCCAGGTGACGTCATTGGCAATTCTCACCCTTCTTCCTCAGTCCCCCAAAGTGGAGTCCCTGTGCCAGACTAGATGGACAGATAGAGCTGCACTACTTCCCTGTGTGAACTCTGACCACTAGCCAACCCCTCATGGCAGGACACCCTTATAGGAACAAAAGCTGAAAGCCACCAAGCCTTGAACCAGGGACCTGTGAGAGAGACAGGCATTTTCATTTCCAGAGTTGGTTCCTGGTTTTATGGTGGCCCCCATGACTGCCTAATGTTTGGTTATAATTAACATGTTCCTATATCTCTGACTTCTCTGTCCCTGTCCCTGTCTGTCTCTCTTCCTCTCCCCTCTGTCCTCTCCTCTCCTCTCCTCTCCTCTCCTCTCCTCTCCTCTCCTCTCCTCTCCTCTCCTCTCTCTCCTCTCCTCTCCTCTCTTCTCTTCTCTCTCCTCTCCTCTCCCCTCCCTCTCCCTCCACTCCCCTCTCCCTTCTGCTCCCTTCACCCCTCCTCCTCCCCCTCTTCCTCCTCTCCCTGTTCTCCCCTCCCCTCCTCCCTCTCTTCTCCCCCCCCCTCCACATCAGAGAGCACTTTAACACAGTAAAGCAGTGAAAACATGGTCTATATCTCTGTGAAAGGCTCCAAAACAAGACTTTCCTGGCAGGGTCAGAAGCCTCAGCAGAATCAGTTCTTCTGGGAGGACATGCCCACTGAAATGTGTCCACCCCCTCTCTCCCAGTAGCATCTGCTTCCTGACACCCCCTAGCAGGGCTGGGCAAGTGCATGCAAAGGGTGGCTTGGGGGTCATGAGGTCAGTAGCATGGGAAGTTAATTTTCTTACAATCGGTAGCCTAGATTTTTTGCAAAAATGACAAACTGCATGTACTAAGGCAGGGAGGGTTTAAGTCGGGGCAGAGGGACTGCACCCTTGCCCCCGGCCTCCAAGAAGGAGGCAGAGAGAGCGGGTGGCCTGAGCAGCAAAGCAGCTGCCCAGTGTGGGGCTAGCTCCCGTCTCTGCGCTGCACGGCTTTCAGTGGAACAAATACTTCTTGTTCGTGTGTTGCAGAGCCTTGGAAATAGCTTGAGGCCTTGTTTCAGCTGGAGCAAAGCAGGCACAGGGCAGAGAGTCTCTTTCAAGTGTGGCATTTCATCTGTTGGGAGGAGCATCTTCTTAGCTTGTCTGAGCCTGGAGGGCTTCCCATCTTCTGTACAGTTCAGAGAACAGAGAGCCCAGTGGGCCATGGACACGTGTGTTCTGCATGGAAACTCAGTATGCTAAGGTGCTCACTCTGAAACCACAAGTGGCAAGGTGCCAATAAAAGCCACAGCTTTGAGACATCCTGGGGAGTGTGGTTAGGGAGGCCATGCAGACCCTAGCAGCTGGGCTGTCACAGAAGGTAGCATTCTGGGATAAGCAGGATCGATGTGACTGATAGAAGTTACCCGAATGGTCACAATCCATGGTGTGGAATGAATTTCTGGGCGTGCCTATGAGTCAGAGCTGGGAGGTGGGATCAGGGGAGGTGTCTCATTCCTGAAGAATCTTCCCATGTCACCTGCAGTGGGGATTGCACGCCTGTGGCTTGTCCCAGCTCCGAACTTACATGCTGAGCAAATGCAGAAGAATCAGTGTTTATTACAACAGTCTTATACATATATATTAGTGTGCTTCGCTTATATTTAGTTGACATTTTGCCCCAAGTTACATAGCTAGAGGCAGAACAGGAATTCCCCGGCTGGTTTTCCTCCATGTGGCTGGAGCTTATCATTTTATCTTGGTTATAAACATCTTCAGAGCAGGCTGTGCTGCAGGCTGTTATTTTTGTGTGTTTTGTTTTGTTTTGTTGTTGTTGTTTTAATTTCCAACTCAAATTATCCAGAGCACCTCACTTCAGTGTCCTGTACACAGAGGGGGTTTGAGGGGAGATGTGTGTTACTACTGAACATCAGGGGGTGGGGTGCATGGAGGGGCAGTTGGAGGAGGTGGGGCAGGAAGAGGTAGATACACACACACACACACACACACACACACACACACACACATGTATACAGAGAGAGAGTGAGCCAGTGACATCAAAGCTCAGTGAGGTCAGTTAGGTGTGTGTGTGTGTGTGTGTGTGTGTGTGTGTGTGTGTGTGTGTGGTGTGTGTAGTGGTACGGCTTTGGAATGCAAAATGTTAATCCCAGCATGGTCTCCCGTGATTTGGTCAGTGGAGACCTCTATCTCTTACTCCCAGGAAAGCAAAGGCTTAGATTCCAGAAGGATGAAGTGGCCCAGCAAAAGCAGGCTTGCTCCTGCTGCTCTGACTGGCTTGCTGATGGACAGCTCCACCCCGGGGACTCTGAGCAAGGTGCTGATTTGATTGGCTTGGGGCTGTGAGTGCAGGGGTGGGTGCACCCTGCAGAGAGGCTGGCTGCAGCCTGCAGTTGCTCCTGTCTGCTTCCCGCTGTAAAAGGAAACAAGGACAATGCAGACCAGGAAGAGAGGAGACATCTGCACCCACACAGGCTGGCAATTTCCAGAGCTTTTTAATGGAGGACATGGCTTCAAGCACCAAGACTTGTCAGTTTGCATTCTGTCCCTACCAAAGGCCAATTATCACTCAAAATGGGGGGTCAGATGTCCAAGCAGAATGTTTTTGGAGAGAAGACGCCCAGCCTAGACAGGGTCTTCCCTGAGTCCCCAGCCTAGCCCAGGGAGACTACTGCAGTTTCTGAAGGAATAAGAATGTCTGTGTTTCCCTCCTTTGCCTCTTGGATGTGGCTAAAAGCAGCTGCATCTCTGTGTTATTTCTGTGGGAGACTCACTGGATGGATGTCTTAATAAAACCAAGGTTGGAGAAGGGCCAGAAAGGGTGGGTTGGGCTCAGGGGGGCAGTCAATCAGCCATGAGGCTGCACCCGGTTCCTCTGCTCAGGATGGAAGAGTGGGAGGAAGGTTGGCAGGGTGTGTGTGTGTGTGTGTGTGTGTGTGTGTGTGTGAGAGAGAGAGAGAGAGAGAGAGAGAGAGAGAGAGAGAGATTATGTCTGTATGTGCAAGTGTGTATGCCTATGTGCACTCACCTGTGTATGTTAGTATGTATGTATTTGTATACATTTACCTGTGTGTATGTGTGTGCATACATGTGTATACTCTCTTGTATGTGCCTGTGTGCACTCCTTGTTTCAATGTGTTAGTGCGTGTGTACTGGTGTGCACTCACCTATATATGTTAGTGTGTGCATGCTTGTGTGTATTCCCTTGTTTGCATGTGTTAGTGTGTGTGTACCTATGTACACTCATTCATCTCCTTATATGTGTCAGAGTGTGTGCATTAGTGTGTGTACCTGTGTACATTTGCCTGTATGTGTTAGTATGTATGTATGCAGACTCATCTGTGTGTATTTGTGTGTGTGTTAGTGTCTATGTACCCTTACTTGTGTGTATACCTGTGTGTGTGTGTGTGTGTGTGTGTGTGTGTGTGTGTATGTGTATGATGGTCCAGTGCAAGTAGGGAGAACACACTAAAAAACAGTAGTGCAACATGAACGTGGGGGCCAGGCATGAAAACAAAGAGCTGAGGAATGTCCCTGGGCTGGATCAAATGGACACTGGACAGAAGACCTGCTGGAGCTACCCTAGAACAGCTGTTGGGAAGCCTCTGGTTCTCACAGGTCATGGCTTTGGCTTCCAGAATCATAGGATAAACCCACCCAAACTAACCCTTGGCCATCTGTTGAGACGTCTGCCTTGTGCCGCCTTCTCTCTCTCCTCAGGATTGTCTAGGCCCTGCCTCTGCTACCTGTTTTATTTCCTCCTCTTCTGGGGCAGAGTGTGATCTCAGTCTCCTCTAGGGTCCTTGCTAGAGATGCTTCTTAGGGATGGAGTTCTCCTCATCTCTTTGTTTCTCTGAGCAGAGATGCTATCAGGCTCTCAGATACTGAGCAAGACTGAGAAATTTAGCTCCTTCAGCCATGGTTTGCCCATCCATAAGATAAGCTAAAAACGGGATGATGTTGCTGAGACAGAGATGGAGAAGATGAAATCACATAAGAATCCCTGTTTCAAGCCGGGCAGTTGTGGTGCACGCCTTTAATCCCAGCACTTGGGAGGCAGAGCCAGGTGGATCTCTGTGAGTTCGAGGCCAGCCTGGTCTACAGAGCGAGATCCAGGACAGGCACCAAAACTACACAGAGAAACCCTGTCTCGAAAAACAAAAAAAAAAAAAAAAAAAAAAAAAAAAAAAAAAAAAAATCCCTGTTTCTTTTTCCATCAGGCCTTTGCAGGGAGAAAATGAAGCTACTGCATGGTAAGCTCCTCAGACAGGACACACAAGGTGTGGCCTGAGTTCAGTCATCTCCCAGACACCTTCCAGTTCTCTGTAGACCTGTGTGTGGGCACTTTGCCCCATTTCCCTTCTAGCCCCAATTCCCCGTGGGAGTCACACCTTCCAGGCACTGACACTCAGGTACAATTCAGGCAGAAGCCCACATGAAAGAGCTTTGAAGGCGAAATCAACTGTTTATCAAATTAACAGAATGCTGGAAACCTGGCGAACACAAGGGGAATCAGATGCAAATTAATGAACAGCCAACGGCAGCCCCACCATCGAGATTTACATAAATATGCTTTGTCAAACTTAGGTAAACAAAATCAGAATCAGGCAGGAGCCAGATTCATTACACCTGCATTCCTCCTGAGCCTCTGCAGCAGGGATTATAGCCTCCATGATTTCTCCTCTTTTAAGGTCTAGGCTTTGTTTTGTATTTTTATTCTTTTCCCTTCTCTCTCTCTCTCTCTCTCTCTCTCTCTCTCTCTCTCTCTCTCTCTCTCTCTCTCTCCCTTCACCCACCACTCCCCTTAGGATTCAGCATTCTTTGCATTATCAACTGCCAAACCCACCTGGAGGCAAACCAAGGCAGGGCCACAGGCCTGCCAATTGAGCAAGATACACTTTCTCTGCCAGCTCCCCTGGTCTGGTTCTCTTGGGTCCCTTTTAGAGACATAGGGAAAACCTGAGATGCAGAGTTTCCTGTGAGGGTCCCTCCGTTCTGCCCCTTGTCTCAGGGAAGATACAAGAAGCGGGCTGTATCTATAAAACGTGCCCGATGGATGGTTTTAATCCTTTCTAATTACGGCTAATTGGAGCTGTCAATCCTTTAAAACCCTGAAACTGATTCGGGGAGGTCAGGCGATTCCGATTTATCCAGCTGAACAGAGGGTGGATAATTAGATGCATCTAGAGGAAGCTCCTCTTTCCTGTGAGGAAGGAGCTTCAGAAGAGGGAAGGATGGAGCACTGGCCTCCTCAGCCTTCCTCAGTCCATGAGAAGCAACAGTGGCAGGTAGCAGTACAGGTGGGTGGTTTTGAGCGCCTTTCAACACATCTTCATAGTATGTCCATGTGACCCTGGGCTCTGAAAGAAGCTGGGCTCTGACTGTGAGCCCCACTTCTTCTTAGAGAGACAAATACAGCCAAAGATCTAACAGAGGCTCCTGAACACCTCACAGTTCTGGCTGGGGCTTACGTTTGCAGTTCCTATACTGTCCTGTATTGGTGAGAGGGGATGGGGGAGATGACTCTATTCATTTCAATGACTTCAAACCGTAGGAAATCAGTAGACAGAAAGCCAAATGCCTCAGCGTGGTCCCACCTACCTGTGGTCTGTATCAAAGAGCATGGGAAGCATCATAGTGAAGTTCAGACAGGCAAGGGTTAAAAGTAGATGGTCCCCCCCCCCCATGAAAATCCAGATGCATTATGTGTGGCTCTCAGAAGTCACAGTGTGTGGCCGATGTGCAATGGGTGGAGAAACCCCAGCTCCTCCCAGAAGGTTAATGAGAAGTCAAGTTAACTTGCCCAGTGGGCCAAACTAGTGTGCCCCAATGCACATGAAATGGGAAAAATCAGTGTAAGAGGTGAGGGAACTTCAAAGGACTTGCCAAGCCTCTTTGCCAATCAATGCCTGGCTCATTACTTATCTGTGTGAAAAGCCCCACAGAGCTCTGGGAAAGAGTAAAAATATACTGAGACCCTTCTAGTGTATCACAGAATAAGCTTCTATGATCACTCACACACACACACACACACACACACACACACACACACACACATTCGCTGTTGTGATCTGAATGTGTAATGTCCCCCACAAGCTGATGTGTTTGAACACTTGGTCCCCCAGCTGGTGATACTGTTTGGGAAAGTTACATTAATAAGGTGGAGCCTGGGTGGAGGAAGCAGGTCACTAGGGCCCAGAGGATAGCTTGGTCTCACTAAATTTTTTCATTTAATGTGTATTGGTGTTTTATTTGCATGCATGTCTGTGTATCACATGTGTACTGTGCCCAGGGAGGCCAGAAGAGGGTATCAAAGTCTTTAGAACTGAAGGTACACATGGTTGTTTGCTACCATATGGGCGCTAGTAACAAAACCCATGTCCTCTGTACAAATAGCAACTGTCCCTAACCACTGAACCATCTCTCCAGCTCCTCCCCCCTCCTCCAGCTCTCATAGCTGTCTGCTTCCTGACTGCAGACACAATGTGAACAGGTGCCTCATGTTCCCACCACCATGGAGCTTCCTGCCACCATGCCTTTGAGTCCATGGGAGATTGTATCCCTTCCAACTATGATCCCAGATAAACTCTCTTCCTTTCAATTGCTTCTCATCAAGTATTTGGTCACAGCAATAACAAAAGTACAGCCACTGATACCCATCAAAAGCCTGTATCTCCATTTGATCATGGAAGAAAGGAAATGCGAGTAAAGAGAATTTGCAGCACAAACTTACTAAGGACTATGGCCCGCATGGGGCTAACTGAAAACAGTTGAGACAAGTGAACAGACAAGGTACATGGTACAGAAAGCCTGGGCTTCGAATGAAGGGGGACAAGGCAGGGCTCAAAACCTCAGGTGTTAAGAGTTTGCATGTGGGATGTCAGCATAGGACAGTGTACTTGAAAACTTGGCTTGCAAATGGTGGTGATGATTGTGTAGACTCTGAAACTTTTATATGAGGAGTGGGGGGGGGGGTCCTAGCTAGAGGAAGTGGTTAGTTGGGAGGTAGCCTTTGAAGGCTGACTGTGCTTCTAGAGGAAGCCTCTACAGGAGGGATGTGAACAAGGCTTAACCACTAGCTGCCAATCACCATGCAAAAAGAAATGAGCCTTCCTCCCTTAGCCTGCTTTTTGTCAGGTATGTGGGAAATCAACTAATCCAAGCCGGGAAGCATTTGCACAGTGAGGGCTACAAAGGCTTTGGGGGAGTCTGATTTCTTCCTCTTCCCAGCTCTGCAACTTCATAGTCACTGTACATCCCTTGCCTTTGTATATCACCTGTGATGGCAAATGGGAAGTTTTTGCCTGGTTTGAAAATTTCAGTTCCCATTGGAAATGGTGTCGGATCCCCCCCACCCTGGTTTTGGACTGGGGTATTAATGTAAAACTCTAAAGTGTATTAGCGACTCTAGGTTGGTGCAGCACAGCTCTTGGGGTACCTAGTCTCTGCTTGTTGTATTGGAAGAACGTCATCCTCCTCCAAATCTGATGGGACCTAAGAAGCCTTTTGGGAGCTCAGAACTGAGATGGAGCCACCACGGGGAAGCTAATCATTGACTTTCGGCCCCGCTACCCGCTGAGAACAGAGCCAAAGGGACTGTAGTCCACTGGAGAGCTCTCTCAGGAGTTTGGCCAGCTGCCAGCAGCAGCAGGCCTCTTTCAGCAGCTGGTCCCCAAACACCAAGCTCCCCCTGTTTGAGACAAAGGTGATGCCACCACCAGAAGCTGTCACTCAGAAGCAGGTAGGAGAGATCAAAGAGGAGGCCTGAGGAGAGGCTCCAGGGCTTGTTAGAGTCAGTCTCCTACAAGCACAGGGAAGCCAAGGGGGCAGGGAAGCATGAAGACTAGAGAAGCCTGTGCCCTGCTGTCGGTATGCAGCCTTAGCATAACACATGAGTGATTGCTATGCACCTTTGATAAAGAGGCGTGCGAAAGACTAGGTAGCCCCCAAGCCAGCTAAGGTAGGTGCAAGCAAAGCCTCATCCTGAAAGGGAACAGCACTGAGGGTAAACACCTCGGGAAAGATTTCACAGCATTCCCGCGGAGCTGCCAATTTTCATCTCTTTTCAAAGGCAGTCTGATGCACCTGTACCCCTCTCCCTGCTAACAGCTCATGTCTGAAGGTCCTGCTCTTCTGCCTGTTGTGTTCATAATCAGAACCTCACAGGCGCTTCTTGATCACATGCTGTCTTATGTTCTTATAGTTTTTCTTGCTCATGCTAGCAAGGTTTTACTCCCGTTACCAAACTGTCAGTTCTCTGAGGAGGATACAGAACCTGGACACATGAGTCCACATTTTCCAAAGCCCTTTCTACCCATTGCATTGACCTTCCATCAAACCAGACTTGCCAGAGCAGGGGTGGACATGCCTGTGTTACGCTGAATGTAGACACAGTGAAGGACTTGGTTGGATCTACCCTACTATTTGCCACCAGCATAAAACCCATGTACGTGACTAGCTGACAGACTGCTACATCCTGCTTGCCATCAGACTTCATGCGTGCTTCCTCCCTGAAAAGGGTTCAAGCAGCTAATAAATAGTTCTTTATGTTTTAAACATTTCAAAGCCCAATGTGGCTAATTAAAGGGGGACTGCACACTTTTGACACTCCAAAAAAACAAACAAACAAACAAACAAACAAAAACAGAGGGCCTAAGTTCCATCTCTTTGAATCTGGGCCAGACACTGTGGTTCATTTTGACCAACAGAACAAGGTGGTCTTGACATTGTTTAACATTCAAGATCAAATCAAGAAAGGTTAGGAACACTTGATCTCAGGGCTGGGCCTTCAGGTAAAGTCTCATTACTTTGAGGATGCTACAGGCAGAGACCAAGATTAGTACTCTGTTCAAATTAACATTCCTTGCTAAGCCCAAGCCCCAGCTTTTCCAGCCAGAGGCAAAAGTGAGTGAAGTAGCTCTTGTGTGTGCGTGAGTGTGTGTGTGTGAGTGTGTGTGTGTGTGTGTGTGTGTGTGTGTGTGCGCGCGCGCGCGCGCAAGTGCTGATATCTGAGGATAATATCCAGTGTATTCACCAGCTTACTTCCTTGACACAGGGTCTCTCATTGAAACCAGAGCTCAGTTTCATCTGGACTGACGACTGAGCTAGCTCTAGCGATCCTCCCATTTCTGTCGCTCACAGCACGGCATCACAGGTTCCTGCCTGGCTATGCCTGAGTGTTTTCCTGGGTAGTGTTGGGGGCTCTGAACTCAGGTTCTTATGTTTGTTCCCCAAATGCTCCTATCCGCTGAACTGAACATCATTAACCTTCATCCATGGCATTCATAGTAGAAGGACCCAGGTAAATCTTTTGCAGACATCTGATTCCTGCAGGGGGTCCGGATTGGTTAACAAAGTCCTTGGCATAAATTGTTGTATACGAAGTGCAGAAATCCCAAGGCTTCCTCCGAATCTGCTGAAAAGCACGTAAAAACACATGAGCAACAAGGGTTCCCAGCGGCTCACATTCCTCTTAACTCACTGTCAGGTACCGCAGCACCATTTTGTCTTTCTTTGTCTCTTGCTAGTGTTAAGCGAAACTGTGTGGACATTCTGAATTCTCTCAGAAAATTAGGTTCCATTCAGAAACATTATGAGTCATGCAACTGGATGTGGGATGTCCACATAAATTATACTTTGTGGAATACTTCCCTGTCTCCAAGTCCTTATGTTCTAATCCCATATATTATCCACGGTCTGATTCATATGTTTTACTCACCATGAAACCTTTCTTTGCTTCCACTGGAGAGAGCTGCCTTTTTTTTTTTTTTTTTTTTTTCCTGGCTGATTATATTGTGGCTCTTTGAGTTTTGTAGAGTAATATTTTTATTAATTGAGAATTCATTCATACATGCACAATACATTTTGATTCTATTCCTTCCTAACTGTCCCTAACTCCTCCGGAATCCATCCCTCAAAACCCCAATCCCTCCAACCTCATATCCTTAAAACAAACAAAAAAAAAAACCACTAAGGCCAATTTCTGATGTCTGCATATGTATGAGTGTGGGGCCATTTCTCTGTCTGGGTGGCCAGCCCCCCTCAGTGCAGATGTTAAAGAGAATCCACGGAATTGGTGTGTACTAACTTACCCCTTTGGAGGAGGGGAGGAGGGGTAGGCCAGGAGTGGGAGCAGGGAAGGTTAGGCAGGGGTGAGGGGAGAAGGAGGAGGGATGAGAGGTGGATCTGTGACTGGTGTGCAAAATGAATTAAAAAAATTTGTAGAAAAAGAGAAAGCAGGAAAAAAAATTAAAAATTTAAAGACTATGACTTTTTATCTGATGGGGGCTTAGGGAAAAACACTCACACACACACTCTCAATGGTTTATGCCTTTATTCTTCTGTATTCTTCATTCTGTGTTCCATATTCTCTTTTCTTATCTCTATCCAGAAATGTCCCTTCTGTCTCTCTTGATGTTTTCCTTCTCTTTCTAACTCTCTTGATGTTTTCCTTCTAATTCTCTCATTTTTGATGTTCTCCTAACTCTCTCATTCATGATGTTTTCCTTCTAACCCATTTTAACTCTACCTTTATTCTTTCCCTTACAGCTTACACACCCCAGCAAAATCTTTCAGGCAATATAAAAGTTACAATGTGGTTACATTCTGTTTTTCAAGTGAATGATTACAATGAATATAAGTAAAAAACAGCATATTTTCCATATCCCTTATATGATTAAATATTTTGTGTATTACAGGTGAAAAACAAATTATCCCATGAACCCACATACATTTATACCCAAGCAACTTGTTATAGATTAACAGTGTGTAAGCAAGCAAGATATTTTTTTTTTTACTGGCAGGCTGCATTTTGCAGTTACAAGGACAGGACCAATCACTTTATTACTTACCTTGAAAGGTAATCTCATAAGGAATCTTGAAGGAATCACAAACCTAAACTTTTACACATTGCATCTGTCTAAAGAGCTGGTTCATGGTTTAAGTGTATTTGTTGCTCTAGCAGAGGATCTGGCTTCAGCTCTCAGCACCCACACGGTGGCTCACAACCTTCTATACCTTCAGTTACAAGGACTCTGACATTCTCTTTTGGCTTCTGTGGTCACCAGTTATGCAGGCATACATGCAGACACTTACACATAAAACAAAACAAAATAAAATAAATCTTTAAAAATAGCTCACTGGTTTTCTGTCAAGTAATTTTAGCTGCTTAATATCTTAAATTACCTCCCACAACTCTATATACCAGATAATATTAGTGAAATTCTCATCTCAGGGTTGAGAGAATTTATACTTAGGAAATTCAGAATAGTTGTTCCCTGTGATTAGCAGAGCTGCAACTTGAACACATCCCTGTCTAAGTCTATAGTGATGACATAGCAACTATATACACTCAATTCTCAGGGGCTTAGAAGGACTGCCCAGAGCAGAAACTTGAAATAAAGATTAAAACAAAAACTAAAACTAGAATAAATACCAACAAGCCCAAATTATATGCTGAACAGACTTAAAGTTATTTCCTTAAAATGTTCCAAGTCTATTCTTCTTGGGTCATCTTTTGAAGACTGAAACTATTATGTTCAGATGGCAAGATGATGCAAGCCACAAAGCATTCATTAAGCTTAAGCTGATGGCCTGGAAGTAGCTGAAGCAAGAGATAGATTTCTCCTCTGGAATCTGGGCTCCAGGGGCAAAGATCAAAATTAGTATGTTCAGAGGATGTCAAATTTACACAATGAAATCTTAACTCCTAAGGTGATGGTGTTTGGAAGTGAAGTCCTTGGGGGGTCATGAGGCCATGGTGACAGAGCCCACATGAGTGGCATTAGCATCCTTATAAAGGAGACCCAAAAAAAGCTCTTCACCCTTTCCACAGTGTGAAGACACACCCAGAAGGCACTGACTGAAGGAATGGACTTTCCCCTCAGAATATAGAGAAACATCAACCTTGATAGTAAGCTTCCAGCCTGCTGAAATACGAGCAATCACTCTCTGTGGTTCATAAGCCACCTAGTCCATGCCATTTTCTTACAAGGACATGAATGAATTATAACAGAGGAAGATTGTGATGTTTGCGGTTTTCATCTGAGTTTAAACCCAGGCTTTTTTTTTTTTTGTCTGTGCCACAAATGTCTGTGATTCTTCCATCTTCACAAAGGATTCTGGATCCAATAGTTTAGCAGTAGTTTTTGAAGGAAGCAAACTTGGATTGAGGTTTCTGTCCTGCCAAGGGGCATTCATCTGGAGTCCACTCTGCTGATGGAGCCTAGCAAGGATTTTCTTGAGTCTTGCTGGCGGCCCCAGCCATGTGTGTCCCAGTGAGGGCTGCGGCACATGGTTTATAGTAGTAATTACTGAGCTAGCCTCTTAAGAAGCCATGGTACCTCCAGCTATGGGCAAAGTTGGGGAGGTCAACAATAATAAGTATTTGCATTTTCAGGGTCCTGTGAATCCATAAAGATCACTGGAGTATATTATTTCACTCCCACTCTGCCTTCTTGGCCTTCTCCTCTGATTCAGAATATTCTCAACACAGAGTATAAAATTAAACACAGAACACTAGCTCATACTAGCACAGTGGAATAAAAGAGGGGAATAAACCCTCTAAGATATAATGGAATGCAAACGAGGGAATCACTACTCTGTCCATGGTAGATATGGTGGTTACAGCTAGAGATTTATAAAAAAAAATAATGTGTAAATATTTTAACCGCTGAAATTGTGCAGAAAATTTGTACATGCAATAAAAAACAGTTTTGGTTGAGACACTTGAGGGGAAGTTGCTGACTTTATGCCCTGTCATTTTTAAAATTTTCAGTTATATTTCATATGGAGATACTATTTGTTATTTTAATAGGTATATTTATTTTTATTTAGGGCATGAATATTTTTCCTGTATGTATATATGTATGCATATATGTATGTGAACCATGTGCATGCCTACTGTCCACAAAAGTCAGAAGAAGGCATTGGATACCCTGAAATTGGGGGTTATGGGTGGTTGTGAGTTTCTATGTGGGTACTTGGAACTGAACCTGGGTCCTCTGCAAGAGTAACAAGTGCTCTTAACCACTGAGCCATCTTTTAGCCCCATAGACATTATTTGTAGCAACCACATAACCAGAGAGCTGACATGAGGGACCTGGTTACTCTTTAGCCCTCAGACACTCTGAAGGTTTTTTCTGCCTCCCAGTTATACCCTCCAATAAGAGGATATAGTTCAGGTGTCAGGGTTGCACTTACATGTGTTTCTTTAGTCTCTTTCTGCCTAAATAGTTTCTTCTTCTTTCATGATTTTCCTTGAAAACTGTAGTCAGGTTAACTTGTAGCACACTCTTAACCTGGGGCTTGTCTAAAGTTTCTTCAAATTTAGATTTGGAGTCATTGCAATGAAGCTTGGATTTTCTTAACATATCTTCTTATGTGGCACATGTTCTTGATTTGTTCCTTTTTGGAAATTACTTGATTATTACTACTTAGTGGTGTTTCACAGATACCTTCTTGTGGTGCTACATTGTGTACCTTAATAAACTTGCCGGAGGATCAGAGGACAGAGCTAGTCACTAGATTAGACATGGAGGCCAGACAGTGGTGGCACACACCTTTAATTTTAGCACTCAGGAGGAAGAGCTCTGTCTGGATCTCTTTGAGTTCAAAGCCACATTGGGCTACATGAAACTGATCCTGTATAGGAGAAAAAAAAAAAAAAAAAAAAAAAAACAGAGCCAGGCAGTGGTGCCACATACGCCTTTAATCCCAGAAAGTAATATGGCAGGACAGAGAAAGGTATAAAAAGTGTGAGGAAGCAGGAACTCACTCTCTTTAGACTGAGGATTTCGTAGAGGTAAGAACTAGTGGCTGGCTGTTCTGCATCTCTGATCTTTCAGCTTTTACCTCAATATCTGGTACCAGGTTTTTTATTAAAAGACCATCTAAGATTTGAACAACACCTTCCTGGTAGTTACATTTTCTCACAATGTAATTAAGAATCATTTGGGGGAGAGTTGCTTTAAAAATTATGTGGTATCCAGGTCTTTGTTGAGTACACTCTTTATTCATTTCTATGAGCATAAAATGGTGGTTTTCTCTTTTGTTTGGTAGGTCATACTCCTACTGTCGTGTTAGTTAATATTTGTTGCTGTGGCAAAACAGTATGAGTGAAGGTGACTTACAAAAGAGTTTGTTTTGTCTGCAGTGTCAGAGGCAGAGTCCACACTGGCAGGGGAGGCCTGGCAGCAGGCATCTGGAGCAGAGAGAAAACTGGAAGTGGAACTGAACTATAAAGTCTTAAAGCCCTTCCTAGTGATGGATTTCCTTCAAAAAGGTTGAGAAGTTTCATAACCTCCGCAAATAATGCTGCCAACTAAGGACCAAGTATTCAAATGCACAGGCTCATGGGACCATTTTCCTTTCAAACCACCACAATAACCTTCATCATTTATTTTTGATGCACAGATTAGATGCACAAATCGTTTCTAGCCAGTGGAAATGCCTTCAAGCTGGCTCATGACATGGGTCCTCACGCACTGTCATTATCACCCTTGGAGTGTCTCCTTGCTTTGTGGTACAGTTATAGACTACAAACTTGCATTGCGTTCTCTCACCTTATTCTTGTACTCAGCCATTCTTCAGGGAGTTGTAGTTTATTTTATTGAAAAACAGTATTTGGAAGTCAAGAAATGAACACTAGCATTGCACACTGCCTCAGGGGTATCAATGACTCCAAACTTCCTCAGAGAACAGAGCTAGTGGCATGTACACACACACACACACACACACACACACACACACACACACACACACTCTATACCATTGTCTTTCTATAAATGTACTGAAGACTAAAATCACACTGCTAGCTAAACCTCAAGTCAATATCATATATTATATTTCCTTCCTTCTTTCCTCTCTTCCTTCCCTCTTCCTTTGTGTATGTTATGCATAAAGATCATGGATTATTCATCATTTATATCATTGATCACATTGGATGCACAGAATATGTGTGATGTGTACATATGTGCACCTGAATGTGCAGGTAAACTTACCACTGTGTGTGTAGAGGCCAGAGATTGACTTCAGTTGTCTTTCAGTATTGTTTGATTTCCACCTTACTCTTTTGAGACAAGGTTTCTTGCTGACCTTGGGCTTGTCATTTTGGCTAGACTAGCTGGCCAGCGAACTCTAAGAATCCACCTGTCTCAGCGCCCACCCCCCTTGCAGCTCTGGTGTTTTTGTGCCACCACACTCAGCTTTTGCGTGAGCATGGGAGATCCAAACTCAAGTCCTAATGCTTCCACCAAGTCTTCTAACAGTCCTATATACTTCATTCATGTTTTTGTTTGGCATATTATACTTGTACATATTGTGAGGTACAGAATAACATTTCACTACACATATGCAATATGTAGTACTCAAAGTATTGTCTAACTGGCACCTTGAACACATCATTTTTGTGTGTGTGTTGAGAATACCCCAAATGATCTCCTATAGCTACTTTGAAGTATCCAATGATTTGTTGTCAACCACATTGATCCAATTATTCTTTAAAACATCTGCTCTAACTGCATTTCAATGAATCATGACACCCCATGATCTACTCTGCTTCTTTCTTTTTTGCATAATGTAACTCATTTCTTCTTCTAGTGAAGAACTTGGCTTCTACTGCTCATAATAGATGTTTATCTCTTCATTCCCCCTGTACATGATTACATCCCAGCCTCATAACTATTCCTCCAACCCCACCTTATGATTCTCTCTCTCTCTCTCTCTCTCTCTCTCTCTCTCTCTCTCTCTCTCTCTCTCTCTCTCCCTCCATATGCATGTAATCTTAGTCCAGTGTCTTACATTATTTAGTCTCCATAGGTGCTTTGTCAGCAGACTTAAGTTCAACATCTTGCTTTAGCTGGCCCCAAAATGTGGAACTACCTGAAACCTACTTAGAGCCCACTCATCATGTGGATCCTTTCTGTTTTCTGCTTGGCCTAGGACCTATCCCGGGTCATCACCTTAAATGAATTTTGTTCTCAATATGCTCAAACTTACATATCCTATTCTGGACATTTCTTTCTCTTTGTTTCATTCTGTGTCAAATGGAAGTGTTTAAGATGAAAGGTGACTGGACTTGCTGCAGGTTAATGTTTACCTGGATTTCTATGCTTCTCTCTTGGTCTCTAGGGTAGTGATAGGGACCTTGACTGCAAAAACTTTCTGGTACATGTACTGATAGAATGAGACAGAGTAAGGGAGAGAGCTCCTCCATATAACCTATGACTTTTTCCTTCATTTCATTCTCTCTATTACAAAGAAAAGGATCTAAGATGTTTATGAATTGCTACTATGTAGCATCTAATTGAAGTTTGTTTTCATTTCAAACTCTCTTCACTTTAAACTAATGACCAGGCATTATTTTTATATCTTTACAGATGAGTAAAATATAAGAACATTTACCTACCCATTTCAAATACACTATGAGGCATTCAGAATTAGAACTTGAGACTTCATATGAATTTTACTCTGTCTTATGTGATGGAGGAGACAGAGCATGTCTTAGAGACATAGTTATATGGTTGTGCTTCATAAATGCTCAAATGAATGTTTTGATGATAATGAGATCAGTGTGAAGAAAATGTGAAGTGTGCAGCTTGGAGGAGATGGAGTTTTGTGAGACTCCTAACTCAAGCCTTTTTGATGAGGGAATACCCTTCACCTTTATTCAGGGGATCCAAAGGCATTTATTCCATGGGAGGAAACTGTTTTTGTTCCAAAGTTCAGAAGTTTTTTTTTTTTTTTTTTTTTAGACTTTCAGGAGATTAGGAGCTTATCAGAAACAAGACTGTCCAGTCTATAGGACATTCACTAGATACCTGACCTCTATTCACATGTCAACTACTTAGCAGTCTTTATGACATGGAGGGCCATTATTTTCTTCTGCTCATAGGTAAGAGCTTAAGGCAGAGAGTTTCGGTAATATGCTACGTTGCAGAACTAGAAAAATAATGAGTAAAGGCTAAAATCTTTTGAACCCAGGTTGTCCATTGGCTTGACTGATTTGCAGACTCCTCAGCAGCTGGTAATATCATTTATTACTGAATGCAATTTTTCATAAAGCAGTTGTAATTAAGCCAATAGATGCAAAATCACTTTGCAGTACATAGACATTTTCATGTTCCATCATCATTGTTTATTGGGTACTTGCTCTTTCCCTGTACCTCTCCCCCTGTAGCTATTTTTGAGACAGGCATATCAACATTAATCCAGAGACTGTAAGATGGAATAAGCAGATATGGGGATGTACTGAATGCCACATGACAGGTGTAATAGTGGAAAGCCTGGCTTTAAAATGATAATAATACAGAGAGAGATGACGAAGTGAACTAGCCTTGGAATGGCCTGTAACAATGACTGTGACCAAGGTAAGCAGAAGATGTCACAGGAACAAAAAGGAAGGACATAAAAATGTCCTTTGGATGTTCAACAAATCTCGGTGAGTTCGAGGGCCATCCTTGTCTGCATAGTGAGTTCCAAGATAGCCAGGGCTACATAGAGAGACTTTCTTTCTTCTTCTTTTATTTCTTTCTGTCTCTCTGTCTCTGTCTCTGTCTCTGTCTAGACCTCCCTCCCTCCCTCCCTTCCTTTCTTTCTCCCTCCCTCCCATCCTTCTTTCCTTCCTTTCTATTTATTTTTTTATGGGAAGAGTGTGAATTCAGTCCCCCTACCACAAATCATGCAGTGGAGTTTCCCACATTTAGGGAAATCACATCAGGTACATCCAGAGCACAATGGTTAAGTCTTGCCCTGGGAAAACCACCCTTGTGATCCTGGTATTGCCCCTGCCAGGTAAACATGGCTCTGTCTTTAGAAAGAAAAGAGTGCCCAAGAAGGGGACTGGAGGTCAGTGTCTCAGCAGAATGTCAGTCTCACTGCACATGGTTCAGCTGAGCGAGCTTTCCCGACACTTATGGGGGCCTGATCTAGACTAGGAAAGACAAAGGGAGATCCCGGGACACTTAACATATAGCAGTCCTGGTAAGCTCCTCACACCCTGGAGTTCAATGGTCAAGAAGGGAAATGGTTTTCCCAGAACCAACACGAGTGGATGCCTGCCTGTGATGAGGATCTAGGAGCAGGCAAGAACACTTTAGTTATTTTTTACTTCCCCCTTCTAGCCTCCTGCTAGATCCTTCCATAAGTAAGACCCAAATGAAAGCCAGCTGTCAAAAGGCCTCTGTAGATCATCCTATGGGAATCAGCCACTAGGGCACAGTTCAGAGCAGAAGGTTAGAAAATGGATGTGAGGAGAGGGGGCAGCTGAGGATTAACATGCTTATCATGGAAGGCTTCCTGGAAGAGTTATATTTGAATTGATAATGGAGTGAAACTATGTTCCTGTGGAATAATCCTTTTGTACACTGTGAAGACCTGCTGCTCCCATTGTTAATAAAAAGCTGATTGGCTGCTGGCTAGGCAGGATTTTGGGGGCAGAGAGAATGGTTAGGACAAGAAGGGTGGAGTCAGAGAAACACCAAGAGATGCAGAACAAGCAGGATGGGATGTACATACATGAGGTAAACGAGCCTCGGGGCAGCGTGTAGGTTAATAGAAATGGGTCAATTTAAGTTCTAAGAGCCAGCTAAAAACAAGCTTACACTACTGGATGAGCATTTGTAATTAATATTAAGTCTCTGTGTGATTATTTGGGGAGTGGCTGGTGGGACAGAGAAGTCTGCCTACATTATGTCTCCTGGATATGAGTGGAAGGGAGGAAGAAGAGAGACTAGGCAGGCAGAGCGTTTCCTGTTTAAAAGCACAGCTGAGACGGGAAACCACAACCTATTTGTTCATGATCAATGGGCTGTGAACTGTGGAGAAGGAGGGAAATAGAGACTATTGCAGCTCAACTGTACCTTCTCACCAGCCTTCTTCCTCAGCTGGACAAGTTTATAAATGGACACATGTTAGGGAAACAAAGCCTGAGGGCTTCGGAAGAGGCGCAGTGGAGTAACATGCTTTCTGTGAGAGCAGGAGTACCTGAGTCTGGATCCCTGGCACCTCTGTAAGAAACTGGCTGTGGTGCACGCCTGCAATCCTGGTGCCTTGGGGCTGAGGGAGAGACAGACAGATGCTGCAGACTCTCTAGTCAGCCAAGCTAGCCAAAAATTAAATACATAAGCCTCAAGTTTAGGAAGATACTCAATCTCAAAAGACAAGCTAGAAAGCAAAAGAGGGAGACACCTGCCATCAATCTTTGGCCTACACACACACACACACACACACACACACACACACACACACACACACACACACACACACACAGCACACACATGCACGCACACACCAGACTTACTATTGTGTTTATTACTTTTGTTAAGGAGGGAACATTTTATTCTGTGCTCGTGGTTTTGGAAGGGTTTGGTTCATTGTGGCAAGGAATGCATGACTTAGCTTCTTAGTTCATGGCAGTGGGAATATGTAGAAAAGGCCTTTTGTGTCATAGGAGACAAGAAAGAAAGCAAGGGGGCAAAGAAGAGTCAGGTATCACCTTGAAAGGGCCACCCTTAGTGAACCAATTCTATAGGCCAGGCTTTGCCTCCTGAAGTTCCACAGATTCCCAAAATAGTTCTATCAGTCAGGGTCAAGAATGCAAATCATAGACCTGCTGGGGACAATTTAGATTCAAACTGCAACACTGCTTGAAGTGATCTCCAGAGACTGGGTCCTGGGTCAGGCTGTTGACTTTCTAAGAGACAACATGTTGAGGTTCAACCTACAATCCAACAGCTCACTCAGTTCTCCCTCATAAGCCAAAATGTACAGTCATGACTACTAGTTGCTGTCTGAGTCAGTGGAGGATACAGCCATGAACTATTATGGACTGGCTAGTCCATTAACAACAAACATGTTACTACTGTTTTGGAAACTGAGTAGCCCATCATCAAGGAAACAGGTGATTTGGTGTCTGGAGATGATATGGTCTCTGCTCCACACGTTTTATTCTTCTAGGTCCTCACACGGTAGAAGGTCCAGGGAGCTCTCTAGAGTCTCATAGTATAAGGGCAGAAATCCCACTTATGAGGGTCCCACTTTCATGACCCAATCACACCCCATAGACCCTGTTTCTTAACACTGTCATGTCAGGATTTAGGATTTCAACTTATAAAGTTCGGGAGGACACATATCCATCATGCCCTTCGCCTCTTATCTAGGTTCTTAAGTTATAGTTGCCTCAGGACAATGTTGTAGAAAGTCAAGGTCTTCTGAGAAGGTCAAACTAAACTCCTTATAAGAGTTACTTTGAGCACAAAGATTTCATAGCTTTGCCTGGGCATGGTGGCACATACCTTTAATCCCAGATAGGGAAGCAGAGGCAGGTGTATCTCTGTGAGTTTGAGACCATCCTGGTCTACTTAGTGAGTTCCAGATCAGTAAATACTACACAGTGAAACCCTGTCTCAACAGACCCCAAATCAAACCAAAGCCAAACAAAAATGAACAAAAGGGATTCCATAGCTTTGTATAGTTCTACTATAAAATGCATTAGAAAATTTCTCCCTTATAAACATCAACTGTAGTTCTACCATTCCACTTCCATGGTGAGATCTAACACAAGTCACAGCTAGTGCAGGGTGCATATTGCCCAGCAGAGAAATAACAATTGCTTTTTTTTTTCTACCTGTCCCTCTATTCCAGTGTTTCTCAACCTGTGGGTCATGACCCCTCTGCAGGGGCAGGGGTGGGTGGGTGGCGGGTCAAATGACCCTTTCACAGTGGTCACCTAAGACCTTCAGAAAATGCAGATATTTGCATTATGATTTATAACAGTAGCAAAATCACAGTTATGAAGAAGCAATAAAAATAATTTTGTGGTTGGGGGGGTCACCACAACATGAAGAACTGTATTAAATGGTTGCAGCATTAGGAAGGTTGAGAACCACTGCTCTATCCATTCTGAACCTGCTGCACCAGTGGTATTTCTCGACTGCTTTCTTTCTGCTGCTTGACTTCCTAGAGTCATTAATGACTTTTCAATTACCACTAACAATTTCAAGTGCATCGCATATATTAATCATGTAACCATCACAGCAGCCCTTTAAGAAAAGATACTATTACCAGTATGCAGTTAAGGAAAACCATGCATACAGTCCTCCAGATGTCTTATCCTTAGGAAATGTAGAGCCAGCATTCAATATCGTTCTGACCCAGAATACCCACTGTTCACATTTTACACTGCTGTCTTGCACTGTTTTCCACACATAGCCACTTCACTAATCTGCTTTCCTTCCTTCTAGAATTTTCCTTCCATATAAGATCGCTTCATTTCCTTTCCTATTGAGCCCTTCTGTCTTAGGGCATCATTTCTGAAGCCCAGATACTTCTTGAATCTCATTGTTCTTAGCTCTGACTTTGTTATTGGTAGAAGTCTTCCGCAGCCCCAGTTCCGGCTGCCACCAGGCTCATATCATATGACATTCTTGTTATTGATCTTTTCTGAGTGCCTTCCTCTATGCTTTCTGAACCCACAACACTGATGATTTGTTGTTAGACTGGTTAGGGGTCCCTACCCAGAAGTCCTACCCCTAATTCAAGGGAAGGAGTATAGACAAAGTGCCCCAAGATCGGGGTCTTCTGATCTTTACTTCACTTCCTTTTTTCAATTGTTTGGGACCTTTGACACCAGCATATACCATTAAATTTGGTGGTCACCACCCTGTTTGTTCAGAACTGTTCAGGTGATGCCTGCTTATCTACTACTATAGGTAGTAGTATCCTTTCTCTTGTGTAATTATATCTAAGTAGAGAGGATAACTTCCGTGTTCATTCTTCCTGTAAGATTGTCTGCATAAAATAAGACTCCTGTGAAAAGTGTGGGAGGACCCAAGATTTCTGACAATGGAACTGTGGATTGGAAAGTGGTGCCTACAACAAGTGTGTATGGGCCTGGCTGGTCTCACAACACAGAGTGAAGGCAATAGCTTTCATCTCCCCGTGAAAAACCAACTCTAGCTAGTGTTACTAAAGACTAACTCAACTGATAATAACATAGCTGAATATCATTTGCTTTTATTGTTGTTGTTGCTATGACCATATAACTGACAACTAAGGCAGGAAGAGTCCATTTTGGTTCCCAGTGTGAGGTGACGCAGCCATCATGGAGGGAAATCTCAAGGCAACAGGCAGTCGCACAGTGGTAGCAGCTGGGCTCTTTAAACAGAGGCCAGACAGGAAATGGGAATAGGCTGTGAAACCCCAAGGCTGGTCTCCAGTTACCCATTTCCTCTAGCAAAGCTCCACCTCCAAAATGTTCCACAACCTTCCAAACAGCACCAATTGTTGAAACATTTGAACCCCCAGGGGACACTGCCCATTTAAACATCCTGGGGCTTGCTTGTACATTGATAAAGTTACAATACTGGAACAACTAACCCCTCACTGGTGGAAACATTTTCTCTTGGTAGAGAAAGAATAACAGATACAGGTCCAGCCTCCTTGAAGCCATCCAATCTTTTCTCTCTTCATGTGAAAGACCTGTTGCAAGGCATCCTTTCCACTCAGCTGTGCAGCTACTTTGGGCTGGACCATGAAAGGCCCCAGGATGAGGCTCAGAGGAAGGGATCCCTTGACTTAGCAGAGCCGGGAGCTGTGTCATGTGGCTCTACAGCTGCCGTTGGCTCTTGGATGAAATTCCCCAACCTTGCACCTCACAAAGAGCTCACTCCTAGGCCTGCCCAGCAATCCAGGGCAAAGCCTTGGGGGTGCAAGGCCAGGACACAGAACAAAGAAGGTCCTGCTGGGTAAGTGTTATAGAAATGTGTGTCAGAGAGGAATCTCTTGGCCTGGTTTGCTGACTTTTCTCCCAGTAGATTTAAAAAAAAAAAATAGTAATTCTTGGAATTTCCCATTACTGGGTCTTATAGGTGAATGGACTGGAAGGAACAGTGAATAAAAATTGTGAGCCATATATCATTAAGTTTCTGTGAGAGAAAGCGCTCGGGGCGGGGGGGGGGGGGGGAGGGGGGAGCAACAACTTCTCTCTGAAGTGACTTTAAAGGTCAAATGTCCTCGGTGTATTGGCTTTGTCCCTGATGATTATAAATATAGAATGTTGTTTTGAGGGATGAGAGATGGGCACAGCCAATAGGCATTTTGGAACCATGAGAGTCAATGAAAAGAATATTGCCTAAGGGCTGGGGAGGAGACAGAAGAACAGAAGCAGAGATAAGAAAGTTGCTTCAAGGTAGCCTGAAGGAGAACGAAGCAGAAACAGATAACCTGGGCAAACAGGTGAGCAGATGGTAGAGACAGAAGAAAGGAGTATGAATGCACATATGCTAAGTATGGCTGGGGGCTGACTTGACCTGGGGCAGAGAGGCTGAGCCCGGAAGGGTAGCAAGGAATACCTGGGATTTGTCATGAAGACACTGGCATTGACCTCTGGTCCACTACCCTGTCTGGCCCCTCAGAAGTCCTAGCCTTGTGATAATACAAAGGAAGAGAGGATGAGCTTGGCCATTATGTAGTTGATGGGTGGCTGAGTGCTCCTAGGGATTGTGTTTGAATTTTCTTTCAAAGAGTCTTTCCACAAACCTCTTTACGTTTGAATCTTTGCCAACTAGTGCTGGACCAGGGAGTTCTCAGAGCAGCCCAGGCATAGCAGATAGGAAACTTTTAAGCATGCAGAGGACACTGGAAAAGCTGTTCAAACTCAAGTGACTTTGAATGTGATACCCTGATTATCTACTTGAGGGAATTATAAGAAGTAAATGGCAAGGCATATAGGGGAGTTTGGAATGGGGAATCTTCCAAAAGCCCCATTAAGCCTGAGAGGGCTTATTAGAGATGCTACCGAATGCTTGGATTCAAAGCTACATTTAACCCGGCTTCTTTCCCTCTTCTTCTGAGTTTTCTGTTGAGCCCTGGAGGGGCGGGGGAGGGATTTCATAGCAGGATAGAGTTGTATTTGCTAATTCCTGAGGATTAGCAGAAAGCGTATTAATGAGATCTCTATCAGGGCCTGCTGTGGTTGTAGGGAGCCTGGTTTGGATTCCATTGCCCTTTTTGATATTTCTTGAGACTCGTGATTCTATTCAATTAAAAAATATATATGCATATATACGGTATCTACTCTAGGGCCAGGATGGGCTTAACATGTTATACTTAAGACATGGTTTAGAGAGGCAGAGTTAAATGAAAAGGTCTGTTTAGATTGCACTACCCTCAGAGATAAAGAGGGCTGGCTTTGGCCCCACCGTCTATATAGAGAATCCAGAGCCCAGATAGGATATTCAAAGAGTTCTGGTTCTCATTTCTACTGTTTTGACTCTGACTTTCCACACCCTTCTGAAACATGCACACATGCATACGTGCACATACCTGGACACATATGAGGGGTAGGGAGAGAACACCCTTAGTGTACATGAAGGAAAGGTTTCAAGAGCCCTTGTGAGTATCAAAGCCTTCAAAAGTTCTAGTTCCTTGATGGAATTGCCTAGTGTTGGCATATAGTCTACACACATCTTCTCATAGCCTTCAAATCATCTCTAAATTATTTATAATTCCTAATACAATGCAAATACTGTAAAAACAATTGTTGCATTGTTTATGGAATAATTACCAGAAAGACGTCTACATGTTTATCACAGGTGCAGTTTTCTTCCAGACATGGTTAGCCCACAGTTGGTTAAGTCTGCAGAAGCAGAATGAGTGTTATAGCACAAACTTCATACAGTGTTTCAGCCTGTGTATATGATGACTATCTAGTGACATTTTAGCTATCTTAGTTTGTGTGTGTAAGTAAAGTTTGATGTTTCAAAATGTCTAACAACACATTTCTCATAATATATCAATCCCATTATTAAGCTGACACACACACACACACACACACACACACACACACACAGAGAGAGAGAGAGAGAGAGAGAGAGAGAGAGAGAGAGAGAGAGAGAGAGAGAGAGAGAGATATTAGGTTGAGCAGATACATCAAGACACACTTGTTCTAGGACCCCAGAGTCAGGTGCTAGTATGTAAATTACCACCATTCATTGGTTAGTGTAGAATTTCTCTCTCAGAATCACAGGAGACCAGTACTGACATGTTAGTTATGAGCTGGGGGTGACCCTCACTCATGTCAGACACAAGTTCAGTGTGTTGGTCTACCAATGATTTCACCATGCACAGTTCGAGTCACTTGAATGTTTCCACATGTTGGTTCAGTCTTTCATATTTTGCCCATAGTTTTAACTGTAGGTTATAGGACCCAAGAGCAATGAGATGTGAGCCAGTTGGAAAGAAGCTTAACTGGAGGTATTCATGTTACAATTTTAATATGCTTAGACAACATGTCCAAACCAGAAATAAATGATAAATAGGAGCTTGGCTGTGACCCTGAGTAAGAGTGACCTCTGTGTGGGGATCTGGGAGGTGGTGAAATACTGTGATTATTTGGACCAGGCATGAAACTTAGCCTTTGGAAAGAACTAGGGCCACCATTTTGGGATGGGTGTTACATTTGTAGGAATGAGATGTGGTCTGGGAAGATTAGGAGAACAGGATAGTGTTCCATCTTGAGAAAGCACGGCAGTGGGTCCTTCAAAATAAGAGAAAACACAGGGCTGGCAATTACTGAGACTAAGCACCTGGTACAATTTCAAGCCTTAATCTTTATAGTTATTGATAAATAAATGGGCTAAACCACAGTCATGGGGTTTCAAAAACCTCCCCTTGAGTGGAACTACTTAGATTTGAAGGCTGTATTAGCTACTAGCCTGGGACTTGGTGCTGGGAAGGGCAATGACTGTGTTGCTTCCCCTGAAGATTTAAGTCCAGAGAGTCCTGCTACTGCCACTGTCCTTCAGTCAAGTGTACTTTATATGACTCAAGGAAGAAGATGAGCCTTGGAATCAGTGGCTCCTTGTTGTAGCTGAAGTTTTCCTGTGTCCCACCTGGTCCACAGTTGCTCAGACCCAAGTAAACACACAGAGACTTATTTTAATTAAAACTGTCTGGCCATTAGCTCAGGCTTACTACTGACTAGCTCTTACACTTAAACCCAGCCCATTTCTGTTAATCTACATGTTGCCACATATTCCATGGCTTTACCTGTGTGCCATTACATGTTTCTCCCTGCACAGCAGGCTAGCATCTCCTGACCCAGCCTTCCTCTTCCCAGAATTCTCCTTGTCTGTTTATCCTGCCTATGCTTCCTGCCTGGCTACTGGTCAATCAGCATTTTATTTATCAACCAAATCAGAGCAACACACATTCACAGCATCCAGAACGACATTCCACAGCACCTTGAGATCTTGTCTGGTGTTTCAGTTGACATGTCTAATAAAGTCCCCTTCAAAGTACTTGACTATGAATGAACAGAGGTCTAAAGAATGCTTTGCTATCTGTAAGCATTCCCTCCCTCTACATGTAAGTTGTCCTCACTTCTCTTCATCTCTCTTCCTCCCTTTTAGGGCATGCTTTAGGTTTGGGACCTAGGGAGGATCTCCCCAGGGCCCCCTCTCTTCAGCTCCTGACCTTCTTCAGTTAGACAGATCAGTGGAGTACTTGGCCCTGAGCACTCACTCCTATGTGAGCCCTTTGATTTCCCGTTTCCTTTAATGTTTTCAAAGATCCAGAAGATTTCCTTCCCCTTTTGAATATGGCTCTGATGCTAGCAAAGAATAGCAAAGCATACAGAAGTTAGGACACATCAGAACCCCAGCTGGCCTGAAGAGTAGATTCCACAAGAACATTAGAAAGTCTCCTGCTATTCGGAGACCTTCAAGTTGGTGATAGGCTAGGGCTACTCTGAAAATTCCTTGAAAGTATGGATTGAGGTGACACAACTTCTTAAGAAAAATGCAGTGAAAGGAACTTGAGATAGCTGTGCATAGCTCCCACCTCATTGGGTGTCAACACTGGGTGTCATTAGCAAGTCCTCTGGGTGCCAGGAGAGAGTAGAAGCAGGTCACTGGGGATTGAATGAGCCTTTGAGCTGGGTACCAGCGTCATTTTGAGCATCTTGGAATGAGATGGGTACCACATGATAGCCTGAGAAGATCTTGTGTCTGGCTCTTTTGAGAGCTGGTGCATTCTCATCTGTCACACATGATAGAC
Organism: Peromyscus leucopus; assembly: GCF_004664715.2. Lineage (NCBI taxonomy): Eukaryota > Metazoa > Chordata > Mammalia > Rodentia > Cricetidae > Peromyscus > Peromyscus leucopus. Next base: position 51,220,855 of record NC_051070.1, read on the forward strand.
ATAAAAGAGCTATCCATGAACACAGGATCAGTGCTGAGGCTAGTTTTGTACTCTCTTCATGCTTTCTGAAGATCTAGGAACTCCACGTGTTCCCACTACATAGGTCTTTAATCTCGATATAAAGTGACAGCTCAGTAGACATCAGTATCCGCACTAAAATATATTATTTTCAGTCCCTTCCCGTGTTAGCCTTTGGAAATACCAGTGTCTTCCACAAACCTTTGGCTAAAACTATAATATAACAAAGATAAATATTTTGCATGATTTGTGCTTACTAAAAGAAGTAAAAACACCCCCCCCCCAAAAAAAAAAACCAAAAACCAAACAAACCTGAAAATAAAAAAAGAAACACACATGGTGTGCTTAGGCTGCAAAAATGCTTAGGCTATGGCATTTTATTTACATAGACTATACATAAGAGGACAGGCCACCTTAGTGATGTTTAAAATCTAAGTCTTCAATACTCAATCTAAGCGCAAAGAAGCAGGCATAACCCCCACCCTACCCCCAGCCTGGACTCTGCTCTCTGCTGCCACCAAAAGTAAAAGCAGGGTGGGCCCCAGCAAAAGGCAGTTTGTCTGCCCAGGTGGATAGGTTTCCCTCTCTAGGGCCTCATTGCCTCGAGCTCTGTGCTGCTAATGAATCCGCAGGAGAGCTTTGGAAGTGAAGTTCAGAGAGATCAGGGAGAGTTGAGAGCTCCAGGGAAGGTTGTCGGAGTAGAGGGGAAGTACAGAGGAGTTTGTTTGCTGATGTCTCCAGCCAGAGCTTTCCTAAACATGAAGTGGGCCAGGAGAAGGGTCGCAAGGGCTTAGAGAAGGTGCCCCTCAGTATCCATCACATATGGTTGGAAAGGGTGTCTTCCCTTCCCTTCCTCCTCTCCTCACAAATTCCAAGCTGCCTGACAAATTCCTACTGTTTCCTGTCTACTGATATTTTATCTAAGTGCCTCTTCAATCCATTTGTTTTGTGACCGAAGAGACAAAAAAAAAAAAAATCTTTAGAAAAGTTCAATAACTTCATAAATTTCCATCTATAGAGAAAGCAATGTATGAAGAGCCTTTCCAATTGTGCTTGTAAAACATTTCTCTGTACTGTTGCTTATCCATTTCACTTTGTGGTCCCAGAAACATGTCATCAGCAATTGTTTCCTGGCTCTGGACACCCCCCCACTCTCTCCACTCAAAAAGATCTTGTGCATGTTTTCATTGCAGACACAGCTCTTTGCACTATATTGGATATAAATATTTTTTTGAAGATAGACTGTCTCACTCCAGTACGCTGTAGGGTGGTATTGGAAATTGGCATGAGGATTCTCTGAAAGCAATTTACCTGACCATGAAGAGCCTTAAAACATTCATTGAAACTCTGCACATTAATGATTCTGTTTCTTAGCATCTATGCAAAGAAATCATCTATGCACCACAAATTCACATAAAGATATTTGTTATGCTGTTATATACATTAAAATAACTGTAAATAACTTAAATATCCAACAAGTGGAGCTTGTTTGTATAGACTGGTAAACCCACTGAACAAGGAACAAGTTATGTAGCAATCCAAATGATGCTGGAAAAGATTGCAACATAAAAATGTAAAAAAAAAAAAAAAAAGTGGTGGCATCATTTAATCTGCAATAGTCTAGGTGTACAGTTGCTTATCACATACGTATATGGCTATATAAAATATGGATATTACAACAAAGGTGGGAAGGGGTGTACCACTTTGTTAATGGTGATTGGGTGTAGATGCTTATGCAATGAATGGTCTCTATATATTTTCTTTCTATTCTTTGGTTATTTTTCCCTAAAGCTTTATAATGGCTGTAGCAACATTCAATTAAAAAAAAAAAAAAACAACAACCAAATTCATACATTTCTCAGTGTGGTGAGAACTCTTTTGCAGGCTTATAGTGAACAGATTTTTATAGTGTATGCTTAAAAGAGAGTTGGCTTGGAGTTGTAGAGATGAGTCCAAGTCCTGACTTTTAACAATGAATGGTATGCCATTAAGTCACGTATTTTTTTCCTTTTAACTTCTGTTTTGTTCTGTCCCATGTATAAAATGAAAACTTCGTTCTAGAAGTACCCAGGAGTACTTTAATTTTCTGTGATGTAGAAACTGAACAGATAGAGACTGGAGATTGTAATTGATGTGAGATTTAGTTAGAAGAGCTCCTGTAAATCCAGTGATTTGATGTTGCCTGGTGCTAATCATGCTATTTTTTTTATACCATGACCTTGCATTTTCATATTGGTGATAGATTACTTAAAATGTGTGTGTGTGTGTGTGTGTGTGTGTGTGTGTGTGTGCTTATGTTTGTGTGTGTGGCATGTGCATACACGAACATTTGATAGCCAAAGGATGGCTTTGAATATCATTCCTCAGGATCCATCTACCTTGTTTTTGTAAGACAGGGCCTCTTATTGGCTTGGAGCTCGACAAATACACTAGGTTTTTTTTTTTAGTGAGATCCAGGGATCTACCTGCTTCCATCTCCCCAGAAGGGTGTTATCAGCATGTGTCACTATGAATGACTTTTGTTACATGGGTTCTTGGGATCAAAGTCAGGTCCTCAGGCTTATGTAGTAAGTACTTTAATAACTGAGCTCTCTTACCAGCCCAGTAATGGATTTTTATGGTAATCAAAATTTCACCCCTACACACACACACACACACACACACACACACATACACTCACACCCTCGACCTTTATACATTCAACAAATGTTTCTTGAGCACAGCACTCAGGGTTGGGATACCAATTGGACCCTTCCCATATGGTTATGGAACTAAGGTCTTCTAGTTATCCTTATCTGCCATTGAGTTCCTCTAGATTACACACGGGGAGGTTAAAAACACATGCTTGAAGTTACAAGGGGACACAAAACCAGAATCCACCATTGCATGCTGAGAGGTCTTTGAAAACCCAGATCCTACACAAGTCTAATGAAGGTAAAGCCAAAATAGGTGCAACATATCTGAGGGCTGGGAGGCAGAAGATCCCATGTTAACATATTCAAGCATTGCCAGACATCCGATGGGACCTGGATTTAACGCTGTGGTCATGAATCGCTCCTTGTATGTGCTCTCTAGAAGTCAATATTACTATTCCTTTTGACAGTTGTAGAAACTGGAATCCCAGAAGCAGTGTAGTACTGAAGAAAGCAGAGCTGGACCAGTAGCCCCTCCTTATTAACTAGGCCAGTTCAGGTTTTGCCCTTAGACAGTGGGCAGTAAGAACTCATGGCACAGAGGGAAGATGAGGGGCTTCCAAAAAAGGACCAGCTCTCTCACTACAGAATCCATCAATCTTTCCATCCTGTGAGTACCAGACTTTCAGTCTCCCACCCTGCCTCAAAAATATGTTTTATGTTGTCTGTAATAGAGGACTCGTGTCTTATTGATCCTGGACTGCATGCTGGCCCTGCAGCATTCAGACTCAGATGAGAAAGAGAGGAAATCAATTCACATCCCTGGGTGCAGTGCTGTTTCCAAGTTTACTGGATTATCCCACCCCCTCCCTTTAAGCTGTAGAAGCGCTGCCTGGTATCTTGACTTTGAATAAGGGCCATGTGGTCACAGCAGCACTTCTGGGGGTTGGCAGCTGTGTCACTCAACAAGGAAGCAAGTTCCATCTTCTCTCCTTCATCGCATAGCATCGGAGGCCTGTAGCCAACTGGATCGAAAATAGTCATGTCATCGGGCAGGGGGTGTAATTGATGCCAATGACATACCTTCTGTTCAAATTGTCTTCTGGTTTAAATGCTCCTTCCAGGTGCTAGAACCTCCATGCCTAGATTTTCATGACATCACTGACTCAGAAAGAATTTCTTCGGCTCTCATCTGGTGTTCATCACTGTGTGCAGTGCGTTGTGCAGATTTACAAGCCAAAGTCATGGCTTTCGTGGAACCACATATAAAATAATTAGAAATAGCTACAATGTGTGGTTTCCTAAAAGAGAAGTAGTTATCAACATGGAATTTTCTAGAGGTCAGAAAGCGATAGTTCAATGAAAGATGGAATAAAGAGAATAGACTAGGCCAGGTTTGCATTTTGATGTCTAGCATTTGGAGAGAGAGTAGAAAAAATGATGTTAGTCCCTAAATTTCTTTACACAGTTCATGGTTTTCATTTACAGATACTTCAAGTTCAGCTTTGATACTTACTTATTATTCTAGACAGTAGATGTATGTTCGGTCATTTATAGAGCACCTGTCCGGACCAGGCACAGATACAGAAATTAATGAGGCACATCCCTTGGTGTAGGGAGATGTTGTAGCAATACCAGAAGAAGGAAACCATGCCCTGTGCTTTGGTTATTGATGACTGCATCTAACTTCTTCTATAATCGGTGAACACAAAAAGTACAGATGAGACCAAAGTGTCACAATGAAACTCTTTAATGTTTATAAAAGTATATGATAAAATACAATAAACATGCAACTATGAACAGATGAATGACTGGGTTTTTTTTGGGGGGGGGAATTGAATCAGGAGAAAACATTGCAACTTGGGTTTGAAAGACACATCACCATCCAAAGTGGGGAAAAATCATTCCAGCAGAAGAACTAAGCCAAGCCAGAGAGTTTGGTGAAAGCCCTTGGTAGGATGGAGGAGCAGGAATCAGCATGTACAGCAGGGCTTAGAAGAGGTTGGAAGGTGTTGGCTAAATGCAAGTCTGGAAATTAGCACACAGAACATTTACTGGTTGAACCAATATCAGAAAAGGAGGGGCTTTATTTAAATAAGAGCTGGTGAGAGCTGGTGAGCATCTGGGCCGGGAGAAGCCTAGTGGAGATGGAGACTAGTGGACACATTAAAGCCATGTTTAGGAGGCTAATCATCATTCTTTGAAGATTAATTAGACAGCATTGTGCAGGCTCTTGGTTCTTTGCCCAGATTCCCCTGAGTTGGCAGGTGCATCCACTTTCTGATGATGGGAATATTAGTCGCTCAGTCCTCATAGTGACCTCCTTTCTGGAAGGCTGTTCCATTTAACATATCATGCTATCTTCCCCACTGGAGTCTGACTGGCATGGAAGGACAAAGGATGACTTCCTGGCAGGAAGAGTTGGCATACCAGTGCTGTCTATAGTCCAAGCTCCCTGTGGGACCAAAGTGAAGCTGTTCTCCAGCTCAGGCTGCAGTTTTGCTCATCCAGTTCCTTTTCACTCTTTCTTATTATCTTCTCTTTCCCAAGAGCGTTTTATAGAACTCCCATCTCAGGCTCCACTTTTAGGTAGTCCAGCTTCAGACAGGACTGAGGAAGAAGTGATGGATGCAATATGATCTCTGGGTTTCTTTTTAGGCAAAGCTTGCTGGGGATGCAGAACACTGAGTGTATAAGAATTATGGATTGGGGATTTTTTTCTTTCTCAAAGAACAGGTAGAACATCTGGGAGGCCATGGTGAATCTGCAGATCCATAGCCTAGGGAGAAAAATCTGAGCATCACTACAACATGTGACTACATGACATTTGTATTGTTTGTTTTGTGTTACTATGACAAAATTCTGAGGTTAGATACTGTAAAAGAAAGTTTCATGTTTCAGAGGGTAGAAGTATAAGATTAGGGTACCTCAGGTTATACTTTTGTTGAGGGAACCTCTATTCATTCCCAGATAAGGCAGAAGACTTCGTGATAGAAACAAGTATGAGAAGGAGATTACATGACAAGGAGAGAAATGAGAGAGAAGTCCAGGGCTCAGGCTCTCTCTTTATGACTACCCACTCACCTAGAAACTAAATATCTTCCTGCAAGAACTATGTTGGTTTTCTCCCAGGGTCATGCACTCAATGACCTAGGTCTCTCCTATTAGTCTCCACCTCTTAAAGGATCCATTGACATTGCCACAATGGGGACCAAGCTTCACGAATAAGGACTTTTTGTTGGATAAACCACAATCAAACCACATCAAAACTCTAAGGTTGCCTAGGAGGAAGGCATAGTGCATGAAAAATAAAGACAGCTCAGGATGGACTCAGGAATGTGAGCAGAACATAGCAAGCTGCAAAGGAGAATTGTTCTTTGTTCTTAGTTTATCACCTCCAGTTAAGTTGTGTTTTTGTTTCATGGCATTGTTCTTCTGACACAAAAGCATTCAAGTTGTGAGCCAGTACGTGTGGTGGTGGTGGTGGTGGTGGTGTATGTGTTGTTTTGTGTGTGTCTACATGCATGTAATGAAAAGGGCTATAGAAAATCAAATGACTCTCACTGTGAAATATATATGATGAAATTAGTATTTTCTATTCTTTTCTATTCTGAGAAAAATGCTGATGTACAATCTTACAAGTTGGATTTTTTTTAGCCACTAGCTAGTTATGACATTCAAATAAAAACAGTTCAAATAGTGATTTATAAGCTGAAAACATCAATATCTTTGGTCTTCTCTCTCCCAGATGAAAAGTTGTCAGGATAAAAAAATATATAACTTGCTTTTTTTTTTTTTATCTTGCCTTAGAAGTTAGAACATTTTATTTCTTTTTATAAAATGTTATCTATTCATTTGTTTATTCTTGTGTGCTCATGATGTCCATATGTGCTTGACGGTATGGGGAAGGGGCATGCTTGCTACAGTGCGTGTCTGGAGGTCAGTGAACAAATTTGTGGAGTCAGTGTCTCCTCCCCCTCCCCTACGTGTCCTGGGGATTAACTCAGGGCACCAGGCTTTCCAGACAAGTGCCTTTACCCACTGAGCCATCTCACACGTCCTTATTTCCTCTTTCTATGTATTCACCCGTTACACTTTGTTCTTAAATTATTAGAATTAAATCTGTATTTCTCATGTGCTGCTAGAACTATCTTTGATAGTCTCAATAAGCACAATAGTTTTATTAACAGCAAGAGTACTTCTGTATTACATATGTATATAGTCATGAATCTGTATGTTCAGAGGTCTGTATGCCAAGGACAAAAAAGGGGTACATGAAATCTTAAAACCAGTCATCCTAAGATGTTTATATTTCAAGACATTCTAATTGTTGTTCAGGCTTTCATATAGTATTTATATTTTATGTAGAGAACTATTGATTATTTTAATCAGTAATAAAGATACAGATGAAAAATTATAGGCAACATTATCTCCTGACAGTTTTGTTGTATAATTTTATTTTATTTTAATATTTCATAATTTATATGCATTTATCAATAATTCTCTTTTACTTGGTTATATATTCCACATATTAAATTTTATAAAGTTCTTCTTATCTAGAAATCCTATATCTCCATCTTTTTAGTGTCAGTGATATAATTTTAAACAGTTCTTATATTTTCTTGCATGAGCTGTATTTGTGTTTATGTGCATATGTGCACTTGTGGGGGCCTGGGTGATGGATGGCATTGGGTGTCTCCTTTGGTCACTCTTCACTGTATGCTTTTTTTAAAATAAAATTTTTTAATTATTTATTTTACACTCCTGCCACAGTTTGCCCTCCCTCCTCTCCTCCCAGTCCCTCTTCTCCCCTCCCCCTGTTTTCCTACCACCCAATCCACTCCTTCTTTCTGTTTGGGAAAGGCAGGTCTCCCATGAGTATCAACAAAACATGGCACATTAAGTTTCAGTAAGACTAAGCACCTCCTCATGTACTAAGGCTGGGCAAGGCAACCCAGTATGAAAAGGAAAGTCCCAAAAGCCAGTAACAGAGTCAGAGACAGCCTTGTTCCCACTGTTAGGAGTCCCACAAGAGGACCAAGCTACACAACTGTAACATCTATGCAGAGTGCCTAGGTCAGTCCCATGCAGTCTCCCAGGTTGTTAATTCAGTCTCTGTCAGCCGCTATGAGCCCAGGTTAGTTGATTCTGTGTGAATTTTCTTATGGTGTCCTTGACCCCTCTGGCTCCTACAGTCCTTCCTCCTCCTCCTCCTCCTCCTCCTCCTCCTCTGCAGGATTCCCCAAACTCAGCCTAATGTTTGGTTGTGGGTTTGCATCTGTTTCCATCAGTTGCTGGATGATGTTTCTCTAATGACAGTTGGGCTAGGCACCATTCTGGTCACAGGAGATGGCCAGTTCAGACTATGTGTATCTGCTGTTGCTAGGAGTCTAAGCTGGGGTCCTCCTTGTAGATTCCTGGGAGATTCCCTTGCGCCGGGTTTTTACCTGTCCCACTAATGCTCCCCTTTATGTGTTACTTGGCCTTTCCCCTTGCTGCTTTTAATATTCTTTCTTTGTTCTGTATGTTTAGTGTTTTGATTATTGTGTAGCAAGGGGATTTTCTTTTCAGATCCAATCTATTTGGTGTTCTGTAAGTTTCTTGCATCTTTATAGGCATGTGTAGTGCGAATTCTAATTGGTCTTAATAATAAAAACCTAGGGTCAGATATCAGGGTAAAAACTGAAAGATCAGAGAAGCAGAGCAACCAGCCACTAGAAAGACTTCTTACCTCTAGGAATCCTAAGACTGAAAAGCCTGAGTTCCTGTCTCCACCCTGCCTTATCACTTCTTCTCTCCACCCAGCTATATCACTTTCTGTTTCCTCCTCCCAAGTACTGGGATCAGAGGCATGCGATCCCAAGTGTGTGCCACCACTGCCTGGCCTCTAGTGGCTAGCTCCGCATTCTGATCTTAGGGCAAGCTTTATGTTAAAACATAAACAAAGTATCACCACAGGCGTGTCCTTATTTAGGTTGGGAAAATTTTCTTTTATGATTTTGTTAAATATATTCACTGGGTTTTTGAGCTGGGTTTCTTCTCCTTCTTCTATCCCTATTATGCTTATGTTTATTTTTTTCATAGTGTCCCAGTTTCCTGGATGTTTTGTGTTAGGAATTTTTTTAGATTTAACATTTTCTTTGACTGGTGAATCTGCTTCCTCTGTCTTCTCTTCAATGCCTGAGACATTCTCTTCCATCTCTTGTATTCGGTTAGTGATGCTTGCATCTTGCTCACTTCCTTAGATTTCCCATTTCCAGGATTCTCTCCATTGTGTTTTCTTTATTGCTTCTATATCCATTTTTAGGTCTTGAACAGTTTCCTTCATCTGTTTGTTTTTTCTTGTTTGTTTGTTCTTTCTTTTAGGGATTTATTGATTTCTCCCTTTTTTTTTTTTGTCTTTTCCTCAATTTCTTTAAGGAATTTGTTCATATCCTCTTTAAGGACCTCTATCATCTTCATAAAGTAGTTTTTAAGGTCATTTTCTTGTGCTTCAGCTGTGTTGGATTATTTAGGTCTTGCTGTTGTAGGGAAGCTGGGCTCTGTTGTCCCCTCTGGAGTTTTTGGGGCCTGGGGTCTCTAGATCTGACTTGGCTTCTGGTAAAGTGGAAGTCTTCTTCTGAAGTTGTAGACAAGGATATGGAGCCAGGGGTGAGGGGGAGTGTGTGAGTGTGTGTGTGTGTGCATGTGTGTGTGAACGTGCGTGTATGTGTGTGTGTGTGTGTGCGCGCGTGTATGTGTGCGTGCGTGCGTGCGTGCGTGTGTGTGTGTGTGTGTGTGTGTGTGTGTGTGTGTGTGTGTGTGTGTGTGTGTGTGTGTGTGTGTGTGTGTGTGTGTAAGGTCAGAGGATGTGCAGTCTGGGGTTGTTGGGCAGGCTTTAAAGGTAATATTGTGGGTGGTGGGCAGTGTCTGACCTGGAGTTCCTAGGACTAGCCTGGCCCCTGTAAGGCTATGGAGTCTGTGGGCTTTAGTATAGAGTCCAGGGAGGGAGTGCAGTCTGGGGTTGCTAGGTGGGCTTAAGGAGTGTTAGCAGGCAGTAGGCAGTGTCTTACCTGGGGTCCCTAGATCCAGCCTGGCCTCTGGTAAAGCAAAGGTCTTCTCTGAAGTTGTAGACAAGGATATGGAACCCAGGTGGGGGAGTGAGGGGTGATGGAGCAGTGTGTGCAGTCTGAGATTGTTGGGCAGACCTAAAGGAGTTTTGGGGGTGGTGGGCAGTGTCTTAACTGGGGTTTCTAGGGTGTACTATATCTTTTAAGATTATCTCTCACTGAACCTTGTTCATCAGTTGGCTAGGCTGGCTGGGTAGTAAGCTTTGTGGATCCACCTATCTCTTGGCTCCTCTGATAGAGATACAGATGTTGGAAATCACATGCAACATTTTATATGGGTTTGAATCACATAAAACCAATCTCGTGGTTGCTGCTGACTATAGACTGAATTTCAATTGCTGTAAATTACTGAAATCTTGGGATATGTGTTACATCAGTTACTTTTACCTCAAGAGACATACTTACCGTTCACATTAGGAATAAGGACTATTGATGTTCATTTGCATAAAGAAAGAACTCCTTTCCTTGCTAGGTGGTAGTGACCAGATGGCAACACTCCTTGGTAGTGTTGGTAATGCACATTTTTCAACTACTGTTGTCACTGATATGAAAAAAAAGCTGGTATGAGTTATTTGTCCCAGTTCAAACCAATGATGGTGTGCCGGGACACTTGGTTCTGTATCCACAGTGACATTAATAAGCGACTAAGCAATCCCATAGCCTTTTTTTGTTTGTTTGTTTTGTTTTGTTTTGTTTGTTTTTTCAAGACAGAGTTTCTCTGTGTAGCTTTGGAGGCTGTCCTGGAACTCGCTTTGTAGACCAGGCTAGCCTCAAACTCACAGAGATCCTCCTGCCTCTGCCTCCCGAGTGCTGGGATTAAAGGTGTGCACCACCACCGCCTGGCTCCCCATAACCTCTTGAATCTCTACTTTCTGCGAACTCTAAGGACTTCGATTCATGCCCCTCCCTCACTCCTCTTTTTTTATGGTGCCCACCTCATCAGAAATGTGCCACACTGGCTTGAGTTTAAAGCTCCAGAGGCCTCTGCCCTCGTCTGTGGTGCTGAAATGTTGACACTTCTCTCCTGTGATGTGGCAGGTCAACGAGCTGGTGAGAAAAGTTCAAACCCAGACCTGGCATTTCAAAGAATTTGTGTTTCTGTTTCAGAGTATCTTGGTTCCCAAGCTCTGAAAGTAGAATCTTAAACTCTGATACCCCAATATAAGAGCAGTAACACTTTCCAAGGGAAACTGGATTGAGTAAAACATGTGTACAACTGTTTACCTCCTCTCATCCTGACAAGCTACTATAATTTGTAAACCTAAGACCTAGCTGCATTGGTGAGGCCGACAGAGCATCACAGTACTGCATGCGTCCTTGGATCTCATCACAGGTCTTTTTCTTGTGGGTTTGTCACTGACCCATTATGGACAAAAATTGAGAAGGCAACATAGGGAAAGAGAATGGTGTGGGACTAGAACAGTGGTTCCCAGCCTTCCTAATGCTGAGACCATTTAACATAGTTCCTCCTGTTGTGGTGACCCTCAACTATGAAGTTATCTTGCAGCTGCTTCATAATCGCAATTTTACTACTGTAATGAATCATAATGTAAATATTTTTGGAGAGAGAGGTTTGCCGAAGGGCAGTGCCCCCAAAGGTTGAGAACTGCTGCGCTACAACAAGGCTTGGAATATATTTATATAATTTATCTAATAAAAAGGTCTATTAATAATAAGCTACTTATGGAAACGTCTTACCACCCAGCCAGCTGCTTTTCTGGCTGAGGCTTCTAAGGCAGAGATGAGTGTGTGTGTGTGTGTGTGTGTCTAAGACATGTATTCAAGGAAGTATGAAAGAAATGGCCTGATTAATGGTGTAAACTGGGAAATGGTGTTTTCAGAACCTAGAGCAAACTTAACCTAGACCTGATCTTAATTGAAGTGTGAATTTTAAATATGCCAATATTTGTACCAAAAGGAAGTCATTTAATTGGGCCTCCTAAAAATGAGAATGGATTTCTGGTAAAGGTGATGGTCTAGTCTTGTGGACCAAATGAAATGGGAATGTAAGGAAAATGGAGTATCTTGAGTAAATAGACATGAGATCAGGGAGAGTCTTTGTAGCCTGGGATGCTGCTGCATCTGAGAGGAACACAGTAACTGGATAAGAGACCAAGCTGAAGGGAAATGAAAGGGGGAGCATCCTTTGGGGCTGTGGATAGAGAAGATAGCATTTGCCTTATTGCTTATTTGTTTTCAGAAGGCACAACACAAGATTGGAAAGTGCTTCGTTAGGCAGGGTAGAACCCAAATAAAAGGTATCATTACGAGGTATAGCTTCTCAAATTGCCACTCTCTGCTGTTTCCCAATGCCTGTGTCATCCCATTGTGCACAGAGTAATCATGAGAGAACAGAAGCCCTCATTTCACAGATAAGGAAACTGAGGTGTATATAGATTAAGATATACCCACAAGATGATCCCCTTAAGGCCATGCTAATAACTGTGAATCTGGGTTTGAAACAATGACTTCAGGTTTTTAAATTTCAAAATAAGTGCTTCTTTTATTACACTGTGTAGACCATCATCAGCTTAAAGTACAAGTTTGCTCTATCTAAATTCCCTTGAAGTTTGTGTGGTTACTGGGGATTACATGTACAGCCTTGACCATGCTTGGCAAGATTTCTATGACAGAATCACAGAGTGACTGAATATGACTGAATAATAGCCCCTTGTTTACTTCTCATTTTGATACAGGCTCTTACTAGGTTGCCTCACTTGGCCTTGAATTCACTCATTAGTCCAGGTAGGCTTGGACCTTTGATTCTCCTGCCTGACTCTCACTGGTAGCTGAGGTTAGAGGCTTACTCCACCCATGCCCATGCCTGGGACTGTATGATTCTTTTAATGACAAGAATAAACAACCAATATGTGACTTATTAACTCAATAATGACCAAGAAGGAGTAGTTTCTGAAGGTGTTTTTGGTTTTTTAATTTTTTATTTATTTATTTATTTTTTTTTGTTTTTCAAGACAGGGTTTCTCTGTGTAGTTTTGGTGCCTGTCATGGAGCTTGCTCTGCAGACTAGGCTGGCCTTGAACTCACAGAGTGCTAGAATTAAAGGTGTGCAACACCACCACCCAGCTGAAGTTTTATAGTTCATCTATCTCTTTCATCTCATGCCTAGCCATGGACCCAGTAATGAGTAATCTTATTAAACACAGCCTATGAATCAGGCCCCATAGAAGGTGCATCTGAAATATCATTCTCTTTAGTCTTTATAATAATTCCACATATAGACGCTTAATGAGAAGATCGAACTGATCAAGGAAAATTTGCTAGAAACAATATTCACAATATTTGTTGAGTGTTTGCAGCCTAGCAAGCATTAATCAGAGCACACTGTAAACGCCCCACAAATAGGGCATTTGGTTTTGCCTAAGAGAGCCCTTGTTCACTCCTGTTGTAACAATATAATTATCACTAGTGCCCACTTGCATTTTCAAAAGTGTTCTTATTTGAAGGGTGAAAGTAGTTGGCCATCCCACCTATGGTGTGAGTACTCTTATCATAGTATTTTCCCTTAGTGGATGAGCAGTAAGGCATAGTTCTCCAGTATTGCTGGAGAGTATTGCCCCCAACTACCTAGCTGAAGGCCAGCCAAGTTAGAACTCATGTCCTAATTGATTTTCCTTGTAACTCTGAGTTCTGTAACTATTTTATCCTCGCCTCCCATCTCCACCACTTCTGTGCGATAGCTAGTTCCCATACTGCAATGTTCTTTTGGACTCTTAATATATTCAGTGGTCCCTTTTTCAGTGTCCAGCTCTCTTTTTCTTCCAAAACTACTCTCTAAGTTTCATTCCTTCGTTGTCTTTTTGGAGAGTAAGAGATAAACAAAAAACCAGAGGCACTGAACAAAAATATAAGTTTTCTGAGGGCTTTGCATCCATTATTTTTTTCTAATGCAATGTTTAAAAATTCTCATAGATTATATAGCCTTATTTTTGTTACCAAACAAGACAGTAAAGGGTCAGAGAGGTTAATTAATCAGCCCAAGACCTCACAGCTAGTAAGAAGGGATCCCTGACTCACTCACTCACCCCTGTGTGCTTTCATCATGAACCCGCCTTCCACAACAGAGTGCCATCCAAGGTCTTGTCTGCCCTCCTAGCCCGGCGTATCTCTTCCATCTCAATAATAAAAATTCTATTCAACTTGAATCTCTCATCCGTCTAAGGTTGTAAGGATAACTTATTTGCTTTTAAGCTAGGGGACTGTGATGCCTTTACTGTGTGATAACTTCAGGCATCATGACAGTCTCAATGGGGCTGAAGGCCCTTCACAATGTGATGAAATCCTGTCTCTGAGGTAACTGCAAAGAAATCTAAGATAGATCTCGGTAGCAAGCCATAGAAGGCCTCTCTTTCCCATCTATTATCTCTTTAAATTCCAGCTCTGACAGCTGAGCTAAGTCTCTGCTCAGACTGGTTTGATATGCAGGCCTTGGGTACCAAGGAAGAATCTACCCAGGGCAACTGCTGTGCTGATAACAGGGATGGGGCGTCTCCCATTTCATACTTCATTAGGGAAGGATTAAGCAGGCCAAGCTTGCAAATGGTGACAGTAATGAGACTCTACTTATCCACTGTTACTTCCCACATGCTGTTTCTTTCAGGACCTCACAAGCAAATTCTAGAAGGTTCTGACGTATTGGTCATTCTTTGGCTACATTGGTCTTCCAGGCAGCAGAGGGTTGAGCAAAATCATCTTCTGTGAAAATCCAGAGAACTCATTGTGTAGCCATTTGCTCTGATTCTCCTTTGGGAAGTGGGGTTCTAAGCCCCCCTCTGTATTCCATACTGAGACAGCTATGCTGAGGAAGTGATCTGTGTGTGGAGCGTTGAAGCATAAAAGATACCAAGTGGGTGGCTTGAGGGGAAAATGAAAGTTTTTTTTTTTTTTTCTTTGTGCTCTGGCAGCTAATGAAATCAGAAAGAGAAATGGAACCTACCTAGTGTTGACATAGTAAGGAAGAATACTCTGTTTAAATTTTTGAAAAATGAGAGTAGCTCACTGAAATGTCAAAATACTTTTCATTCCAGTTAAACAAAGAGAGGGGATAATGTGGTTTCAGTTGTGTTTGTTGGCCAAAATCTCGAAGCTGTATGCATCTCATCTATAATTTTTATAGTAATTTTGCCATTCAAATTGACTATGAAAACTCACATCTGGGTTAAGACTGAATACAGAGACACACTTGTGTGTGGAGGAGAACCCAAGTCTGGGTTGTGCAGAGCTACAGCCACATAGATTCATGAGTTACATCTAGAAGGCTGTGCTGTGTTGGTGAAGGAACACAGGCTTCCTCTTGTGCAAGGACAAACACTTTGCAAATGTGTGAATTGCTTCTTTGGCTCACGTAGGCAGAGACTGGGAGAGGAGAAATTCAGAAATGAGGCCACCAGCTACACATCTAGACAGTTCTTAAGCTCCCAGCAATGAAACAGTTTATGGCAGGGAGATTTCCATCTGAATGCGTGAATTGAAGCTATTTCTATTTATCCCCGTACCCTGGCCTTTCTCCCCCTCCCCTTTTTCTTTGCTCTATCTAAGATAGCATTCTCTTCTCCCCTCTCTGCTACTACGTTCCTCCTCCCCCTTTGGTTCACTTCTTTTTGAGTTCTGACCTCTATCTAAACATTTCCTGTGGTGCCTTTTGGACCTCTGCTCCATTATACGTAAATTTTGAAACATTTTCAACGTCTCTTCAAACAAAATCAGTTGTTCCCTTGGATGGGACCATTGCTCTTGTAGCCTCTCAAGTGAATCATGTGCTTCCTATCAAGACCTCAGACACAGTTTAGGAGGCTCTCATTGACCTTCCAATCAGTTGTCAAGTTTCACCCTTGCACCCATCTGCTAGGTTTGTCTCTGGAGATGCCTGATGTTATCCACCATCTGTCATACTTTTTCTCACCACCACACTGCACCAGCCCTTGCATTTAATCCTTCATATTTTTCAAGGGCAGTGACACCTGTTGAGAAGCCCTGAATAGCTTCAGTCATACACTGGCCATTTCCTGATCTCAGTTCAGGGACTGGCCCCCAACTCTTGAGTCATAATTCCCTCCCAATTGGCACAGGCTGATAAGCTCTATTTATCAACCATGAAACTGACACCCCCACTTTCATCCACAGCTTCTTTTACGCCAGTTCACTCATAGCTTCAACATGATTTTGTCACTTTGCTTAGACATTAGTCACTGTGCTC
This sequence comes from Peromyscus leucopus, assembly GCF_004664715.2. Classification (NCBI taxonomy): domain Eukaryota; kingdom Metazoa; phylum Chordata; class Mammalia; order Rodentia; family Cricetidae; genus Peromyscus; species Peromyscus leucopus. The sequence continues at coordinate 51,236,829 of NC_051070.1, forward strand.
TGAAGAAAGCCTAGAAAAGACACCCTCAATCTCTCTCAAACTGTCAAATTTTCTTCTTTTTCATCTTACTTGAGTCCGCATTTTGACCCATAGATCACAACATTTACAACAAAAAGAGTCTCCTCACCTCTAATATGTCTCACATCTTCTAATCCTCCCCCTTCCTCATTCAGGGTAAAGCAATGCTTTCTGGGCTGTAGTGATGGTTTAGTGATTCTGAGGTTGAAAGCACTTTTTGCTCTTCCAGAGGACCCAAGTTCCGTTATCAGCACTCACAGAAGGCAGCTCACACAGACCTGTGACTGCAACCTCTTCTGATCCCTGGGTGCACCTGCACACACATATTAAATACAGAGAGACAGACAGACAGACAGACAGACAGACACACACACACACACACACACACACACACACACACACACACACACAGAGGCACTTTTTTTCCTAAGAAATTTCCTTTCTTCATGATTGTAACTTTGTCTAGAAAGACTTTCCCCTGGAGCTCCCATGCAACACCACCAATAGCCCATTATCACCCAAATAAAAAATGACCCAAATAGACAACATTAAAAACATGGCCTTATAAAGCCTACATAAAACATGTTCAATTTGTAAATGCCCAAGTTCTTGTCTTCCAGTATAAGTTCTTCTGATGAAAGGCAACAGTATCAACTTAGTTGCTTGGGTAGGGGACCTGAGTATCTTTCACTTCTCAACTCATCTCTGGCAACTCAAGAGTGAGAGCCATTGGGGTGTAAAAACGAATCCCTACAGTGCTCTGAAATTCTCTTCCTCCTCTTGGCTGCTGCTGCTGCTGCCATTCTGGGCCCACCTCTCATCATCTTCCTCCTAGGTATCACAGCAGACTTCTCACTGGGCTGGAAGCCACACCCTGCCCTGTCACTGGTCAACTTCCAGAAGTACAAATTTACTTGTGAAGCTTTCCTAGTGAGTGGCATTTTTCCTATTACCATAAAATCTAACTTCAGAATGTGTGTATTTAGACCTTTTGCGATCATCTGCCTGCTCACCAGCCTCAGTTTCCCATTGCACTAAGTAATGCAATGACAGTATACACTGTTGCCGAAACATGACATGAAATTTCACATGCAAACATATCTCTGAGCACTCAGCTCTCTTATTTTGAAACAATCTTCCCTTGTCATATGTGTGAAACCGTATTTATCATTCAACCAATCAAGTACTACCTACGTTGTCAAAGTCCTCTTCAGCCTCAACCAGCACAATTCTCCCACTCATGACCTCAACCTCTATCGATGGTAGAATTTCTATATTTCTCCAAAATTGGCCACATCCCCTTTTCCTGACTTTGCCATTTCTTGTTTGTATTCTTCTTTTCTAGTTGCCTAAATTGCTATTCAAGCCTCATATCCTACCCTCGATTCTGTTTCTTTTGAAAGAACTTTCTGTCTAATCCATACTTCCCCCAGTGTAAATTAAATCCACTTGTTTCATAGTTCATTAGAGCTATGTTTTCTTTCTGGTAACAAAATACTTATATAATCACTCCTTTAATATTTGAATTCTGTGAGGCTGATATATTCAGGGAATAGGGCCCTTGTCTTTATCTGTATTATTGTTACATTTTCAGAATTTAGCACATAGCTTAGGATGTGTTAGAAATGCAATAAGTATTTGCTGAGTCTTGAGAGAATTAAACTTACTGGTGATGGCTGCATAGAATTGGCAACAGTCTCTTTTGGATCCCTCACAACTGTATTTTCACATATCTGTGCACTTTATATACTGGCAATAACAGAATTCCCCTTAAAAACTGAGGCTCACAGCACACCTTTCAGTTGGATTGGGGTGTCTTGGAACTTAGATTGGGGCCAAGCAGACCCATATGTTGCAGATCATGAAACTGGAAAGCTCCAAAAAACCTGGGCTGGACATCAAATTGGAATTTCAAGCAATAATCCATCTTAATCATCAGTCTAAAGTGTGGCAGCACTCAGGGGGATGGGAATCAAGGCATGAGAAATGACCACAAGCATACCAGGTAGGCTGCTGTGTTTCCTCTAGGCTGGGGAAAAGCCCCAAGATGCATGTGAGGTCTAAGCAGGGATTGCAGTTTTGCTCCGAAGATGGTGGTAGTAAGTAATTGCAGTCAATTTGTCTTTGTTGACCTTTTCTTCTAGATTCCAGCCCTGTGAACAGGGAACTTCATTTTAATCAGTTTTGTATCTTGCTTGCTTCTCCATACATTCATTGTACCCTAAGTAAACATTTGCAGAGGGAAGATATGCAAAGTTGTTCTTCTTATCTGGAAGCTGATTGCAGTTTTATTTACAAATAAAAGATTATTTCTTATGCCTTGATTAGAAAGGTTTGTAAAAGAAGGTGTTGAACTTGACATATTGTTTTGAAATGCAGGCTTTGTGAAATTCAATTTATGAAATCCAAACACAACCTCAGCCTATTAAGTGGCTTGTAATCAAGAAATAACCTGCTAGTTAAATAAACCATTAACTTTGAAAATTGAAGCACAAACAGATGAACTTGCAATGTGTGTTTTTCCATTGTAGCTATTAGCCCAGGAATTAGCCAGAGAAGTATTTATTCAGTGTCTGGAATGAACTGATATGATTTCAAATGGAAGTTCCTAAGACCAGAGGGGCATGGTTATGGCTGTAGGGAACCAGGTACAGCTCAGCTGTTTTGCATGCTAGAAATCCACTCTTCTGGATTGTCTAATTAATTTCTCCTTAAGAAGAACACCAAAGGGATAGGAGGCAGTACCTTGGTCTTTACCCAAGTATAGGCAGTAATAGGTTATATTTTTTGTATGGAATTTAAAATCAACAATGAAAAGTTCATCCACATTTTGTTAACACAATGAATTGGCGATTCCAGGCGACTCTGTTATAAATTATTCTTTCTCCCAATGATTTTCATTGACCTGCTTTCTAGATGATGTTTCTGCTGAGTTTTAATCCTGTAGATAGGAAATTCTACAAATACAAATATGTTGAGTAGATGCAGAAAAAGTAAATAATTTTCCTAGTTTCTAATCTTACAGGAGAAACTTTTAGTCCCTCACCATTGAGGATTATATTTACTGTGGAATTAGCTTTATTTAAATCTTGTTTTATTAGTAAGTAATTTCAAAAAGGACCTTTTAGGATCCTTCTTCCTTGAATACCTACTAAGGTCCCTGCTTTAGGTTGATCTTTTATATACGCTACTAACTTAGACTTCTCAAATGCTCCGGGAAAGATTATTATTTAACCTGTTTTTTATTGGGGGAAACAATGTTCTAGAAGTCATATATATTTTCTGAGTTTAGGTAATTAGCAAATAGCAGAACTTGAATTTCAACTCCATTTTAATCATTCTTCAAGTCCACTTTCTTTTCTTCTTGTGCTGCTGAGGGTCAAACCTGGGGCCTTGAGCATGATACTAGACAAGTATCCTTCTACTAAAATACACCTTAGCCTTTTAAAATCTACACCATTTTCTACTTTAAGCATGTGTTTCTTGAAAGAGAGACCAGGTCTCTCTGAACTACATTTCATTTTCTGATCTACAGAATTAAGCAGAAGTGGGCCACCCATACGCTCAAAAACTTAGTAGGTGATATGCCAACAAGAAAACCCATTTGTAAATGTCCTAAAAGCTTACCTTGTCCCTGCTAAAGAGTCAAGATGGACCTCTTGGGCAGTGGATTATGCTTTCATCCTACAAAACATGATGTTCTCTCATTGGGCAGCTAAGATTGACTTCCAAAACTACTCACTATCTAGCTTGCATTCATAGCTCTGTGTCCCCAGCAAGTACAGCCACTCACACTTGGGTCCTTACTATCTGATCCATGCCTTGACAGTACCTTTACTGTGCTTACTCCTAGTTTGTGCCCAAGTTCACTTCAATTTCTGATGCCAGAGACATATTGCATCAGATAAACAAGGAGTGTTCCTCTACAGAGACTGCTTTTGATTTTTGGGAGAGTGGAAAAAAATCTCAGGGTCATCAAATTGTCCACTTTGCCAAAAGGAAGTGATAAACCTAATTTCTCAAGCATCCCCCATCTTTGGCTCATAGGATTACTCTGACCTAGGGATACTCCCTTTGGGTTCTAAACTTGGCAGAGGAGCAGAGTAAGGTCACAGAAGAAATTCTCCCACATTAGAATAACTTCACATGTCCGTGTTTCCCAGTGCATTTTAATGACAAAAAGTTCTGTTCTTGTGCCATAAGAATGAATGACTACAATGTGTTAGACCATTTGTTTTGATTTTTGTTTCAGATTTTTTCCATAATAGGGAAAATAAATTAAGAAGTCATAAGTGCTTTCCCACAACTCTTATTACAACCCTCTGTGGGAGTGGATGTGTGTGTGTGTGTGTGTGTGTGTGTGTGTGTGTGTGTGTGTGTGTGCCTGCAAGCCTGTTACATATGCATGTGTTTCTGGGCCATGACTGCATCTCCAAATGTTTATTGAAATTTAAGTGCATGGAGAAAAATGATTTGTCACCTCCATAATCTTCTCTTAAATGCACACACACACACACACACACACACACACACACACACACACACACACTGAGTTGGCTTCTTTTGGCCCTCCTTAGTTCCCCTGTTAGATCAAGGCAGAGCTGACTGGGTGTAAGAGGATACAAAGCAGAAGATGAGCATACTCCTGTCTCCATCTGGGAAAAGCAAGTTTCTTTTTGTGGAGAGTTGACCTCTGACCTCCAATGCCTACATCCCTTACTCTGGCTGGTTGTCTTTGCTGTTCAGTTTGTGGAGGAGTCAAGGGTTGGAGGAAAATATAGTACCAGAGAGATGACATTAGCTGTGTAGTGAAAGAGCACTTGTTTTGGAGTTATATAGTTCTGTTTCAGTCATTTAGTGCCTATGTGAGTTTACCAAGTAACTTTACCTTCTGACACGCAGACTCCTCATCCAGATGGGCAGATGTAAAGTAGCAGGCACAATGAAGGAGGTCAAGAAATATTGGGCCTTATCATTATTAGAGTTGTCTATTCAACAGTCACATGTAGGGGAGAACACTGAAGCTCAGAGAGTTAAAAAAAAAGAAAAAGAAAAAACCAGCTTATCCAATGTCATGTATCTAGAGGCAGCTGGGCCTGGAGTTTAGTGATTCTTTGAAAATTTTTGCCTCCTGAGATTTGCAGCCATGCCAGATATTAGAAATAAAACATATATTTCCTGTTCCTGAGGATTTATAATCTGATGAAAGGCAAGTGTATGAAGGAGGACTCAAAAATGTACTTAAAGAAGAGATGGACAGATAAATGTGTGTATATGTGTTTGTTCCAATGTGTAAAGTGAGAAAATGTCTATGCAGTTAGATAAAAACTGGAGTCACACAACATTGGGTGTTTCTTTCTTTTTATTTTATAATTAATTTAATTTTACATACCAACCATAGATTCCCCTGTTTTCCCTCCTCCCACCCCCAGCCTTCCCACCCCCTCAATCCTCCCCTCATTCCCACCTCCTCCAAGGCAAGATATCCCGTGGGGATTCAGCTCGGCCTGGTAGATTCAGCTGAGGCAGGTCCAGTTCCCTCCTCCCTACACCAAGGCTGAGCAAAATGTCTCAGCATAGGCCCTAGGTTCCAGAAAGCCAGCTCATGCACTAAGGACAGGTCCCGGTCCCACTGCCTGGGGGCCTCCTAAATAGTTCAAGCTAATCAACTGTCTCACTTATCCAGAGAGCCTGATCCAGTTCTGCCCTACTTTCTTGTTCCAATCTTTTGGGAATTCATAAGACCTGTAATGGTAGAAATTGTTTTCCTCACCCTGTATGGGAATGTGTTCGTTTACTTTTATTTTTAATATAAAGATGTATTCTGGGCTGGGATGTAACTCACTTGTGAGAGTGTTTGCCTGGTATATACAAAGCCCTGTGTCCAATTCCAGTACTGTGTAATCTGGGTATAGTAGCACACACCCACAATCTCAGCACTGGGATGCTGGAGGCAGGCAGATCAGGAATTCAGGGTCATCCTTACCCACAGAGCAAGCTTGAGACATGCCTGAAATATATGAGATCCTGTCTCAAAAGTAAGTAAGTAAATAAATAAGTGAATAAATAAATAATACGATGTGTTCTCCCGGAAGTTCCTCAATTGGGTCATAAGGTATGTCATGGCTCTCTGGACCCACAGCATTTGTTTCTGCATTGAGGATGACCTGACTCTAATTGCCTTTCCAGTGACTAGGATTCCCTTGCCAAAGGTAATATATTGACAAGGCAAAAGTATCTGCTCACTACTGTACAATGTTTGCCATATGGCAGGCACATAATATTGACTGATCAAATTATGTGTGGGTGGCTACCCCTTTTCTTTGCTGAAGAGAGGGGGAGGATTGCTGGAAATATTTCTTTATCCTGTAGTTTATCTAAGACATGACAAGTTCTTGTTAGGAAATGGCCATGCTAAAAGCCTCTACTCTGTAGCCTGTCTGGTCTTGTCAGGACTGGTAGACACTCATTTGAAATTTTCCCACTTCAAAGACTCCTGTCAAGACTGTACTTTATGGTCCTTGGATGATGTCTGGAGTTCTCAGGACGCCCCTTTGACCACCCAGGCATTGTGGAGTCACTGTAGAGTCGCTGTGGAGGCCAGTCTTCCCCTTTGGAGAACAATAAGTACTGCTGTGGTTTTGTTTGTTTTAACCAAATATCTGTTTTTTATTAGAAAATAGAGTATTCAAGAGTGGCAAGCATGGATAGTGGATGGTTTTGCTCTCATGTTTCCCACTATGGCAGATCTAAGGAAGCAAAAGGATTTAGGGAATCATTAGGGTGTGTGTGTGTGTGTGTGTGTGTGTGTGTGTGTGTGTGTTGTGAGACAGAGTCCTACTGTGAATTCCCAGGCTGATCTTGAACTCCATCTTTCTGTCTCCACCTCCCAAATGCTGGGATTATAAGCAGGTGCCACTGGGCATAGCCTAGAATTGCTAGATTTTTTTTTTTTTTTAGCTCATAACTCCTTGTAAGATTCATGTATTCATCTGCAAGCACTCCTGTTGTCTTATGGCCATGTCTATTAATGCTTTGAGAATGGGACTGTACTTACCTTCTGGGCTGGTCAAGGACCCTCACGCAGGTGTGGCTACCAGGCATTTGAAGGAGTCTCTGTTTCTCTGAGGGTATGCTCACTAACATCTTAAACTAATAATTCTGTGAATGAACTTATTTCCATTCATGCTTTTCTTCAGAGATTTGGAGCTGAGTGCTCAGTCCTGTTCTAGCAATTACGCACAGCCATGTGGCCACTATTTTGCATAGTAGAAACTTTCTTTTCATTCTTCTGTAGGTGTTTTTTCCTTTTACCATTTCTCTCCGTGTGTCTCATGGCATATCTGTCTTTCTGTCTCTCAAGTGATGGCTTATGTCAAGAGCAATATAAATGAATACATATGAAAAGTAATCTACTTGAATGAACTAATGCTTAAAAATGACCCATTCATTGTTTGCTGGTTGTCAGTAAATGGAGGTCATGATAAAATGCCATGTATCCCTAGCATGGAAATTCAGGCAATAATGGTGCTTACTTTGGCCTCTTAGCATCTTTGGCCATGATGGTCTTTTTCACTTGGGACTGGGGCTGTTGATGCTTAGAGCAAAAATAAGTCACAACAGAAATGTTGTTTTCTCTGAGTTAACTTCATCCTATGAATCAATCTTTCAGCCCCCAGAGGTCTGTCCCCAGGGTGTGGGTGCAAGGCTACCCACAAATTTGCTTACGTCTGTTTCACTTGAGACCACACAGTGAGGAAAGAATTCATTAGTGGAGGAAATGAATCAGAGGGGTTGTGTCTCTAGTTCTTTCCAACCCACAAACACCCAGACAGATCTAGACAAGGAAGGACTGAACTTCACAGTTCAATCTAAAGAACACAAGAGACAACAGGATTCCCAAACCCGAACCTCAGGGCTGGCCTTCTCAACTGCCAGATGGTCCAAGTGGAGGTTCTACAGGGGAGATGACTAGCCCCAGGTTAGGTCTCATCTGGTCACCAGATGCAAAGCTGATGGTCACCTCTGGTCCAGACTGAGGAATTTCTTCTCCACAGATTCTCCTGCTGTAGGAATCAGTCTGCAGGATCCAGTTCCAGGCAGAACTATCATCCTGCCCCTTCCAAGCTCCTTATATGTGCCTTGGTTGTTCATGTTAGGGCCCAGCCCAATTCTCTATAAGCCCCTCAAGGATCCTATTCCAGAATTCTATCTTCTCTACTGGAAGGCAGAATTTCTCAAAGTATGATCCATGCACTGCCCATTTCCATAGAGGGAGGGAATGTTAACTCCTTTGTATTCTATATGGAAGTTTACAGGAGGGTAAACAAAGGCTTAAATATGTTTTAGCTAAGGCTAGAAATATGTTAAAAGGGACATTCTCTTGAAGAGCCTTTTCTTATTGCAAGGAATGTACTATGACCTTTCTCTACATGCCTCTTCCCTCTCTTAATGTCCATGCTTAAATCAGCGTTTTTTATAAACTCCAACTTCCATTTTAAAGTATATAAAGCATCCATGTAGAAGGTGGCAGAGTTGCAATTTCTTCTCATGGGTAACAGAAAAATAAGACTGACAACCACAGAAGGGAAGACACGCAGTCAGTGACCGCTAGGGTACACCAATTTCCGTATGTCCAACTTGCTTTGCAATATGAAATCAAAGTAAGAATACTTTGTTGATTAAAATCAGTTGCCCTTTCACTGAGCAGGTGGCCACAAACAAGGTTAGGACTGACTCTACAGGGCAGGCATGTATACAAGTTCATGAAACCCCACCCCTTCCTTCATAGGCAGGGTCTGTTAGTGGATTTCATCTGGAAAGAACATGGAAGTAATGATAAAAGGAAGAATGAGGATCTTCCTCATTTTGCTTCTGAAGCCACTTAGATAATGTGGGAGAGGAAAAGCCCCTGTGAAAAGAAAAATGGCTGCAAAGTAGTTTATGGAAAAGTGAGGGACAAGCTTCTCTGGGTATCACTAGAGAAGGATGGAGGGACTGGATGCATTTTCTTTTCTGATTACTTCTCTCAGTTGTTGATATTATATAAACTGATCATTTCTCCCTTACCTTTCCTCCCTCTAAACCCTTCCACATATCCCTTCTTGCTTGCTTTCAAGTTCATGCTTTTTTCCATTAAATTTTGATATGCACACATATTCTCTCTTTCTCTCTCTCTCTCTCTCTCTCTCTCTCTCTCTCTCTCTCTCTCTCTCTCACACACACACACACACACACACACACACACACACACGTATGCATGCACACACACATTCCTAAATACATAAATGCAACCTGCTCAGTCTATATAATGTAACTTGTATGTGTATGGTTTTAGCACTGACCATTTGATATTCTGAAACTGTGGTGGTTTGAATAAGAATGTCCCCATACACTTATATATTTGAATGCTTGGTCATTAAGAAATGGCACTACTTGAGAAGGTTTAGGAGGTGTGGCCTTGTTGGAGTAGGCATGGTGTTATTGGAAGAAGTGTGTCACTGGGGGTGGGATTTGGGTTTCAAAAGCCCAAACCAGCCCAGTGCTCTCTTCCTGCTGCCTGCAGATCCAAATGTAAAACCTCTCAGCTACTTCTCCAGCACCATATCTGCCTACATGCCTCCATGCTCCCCACCATGATGATAATGGACTAAACCTCTGAAACTGTAAACAAGTCCCAATTAAATTCTTTCTTTTATAAGAGTTGTCATGGTCATAGTGTCTCTTCACAGTGATAGAACACTGACCAAGACAGAATCTGTTGTTGTGCTCTTCCCTTCCATGGGGAAGACTCTTTCTCTTGCTCTCAGCACTCCTTAGTTGCCTACAGTTCTTTGTGTAGGGTTGAGGTCTCATGGGTTTTCCCCCATGCATTTTAGCATACCTACTGTTGTTGTTGTCCTTGTTCAGTTCATGTTTAGGCAATCATGCTGAGTGTAGCTTCTGATATTCCTGTGATGTGTGATGTGTCTTAGTCAGTAGGATATAAACCGTCTGAGGGTCCACAGGAAGAGAGGAGGGATTTCTAAGCATGACACTAGAGATGCTATGTTCTCAGACATACTTGTAATTATCTCTCTGGGAACAACCTTGATAAACAGATCTAGATAAGTAGTAATCATGGGAGGTCTGTTTATAAAGTAGATTAACGGGTTTCACAGTATATGTAGGCTGACATATACACAAACACATTTACATTAATTCTTACTCATATAAAGACACATACATCATGCACAGCCATGAGCATAAGAACACAAATAGTCACACTTAGGTACACAACTGTAAAGGTACACAGAGATATAAGTGCACATATGTGCATATGCAGACATGTCACCTTGCACACATGAATACATTCCTCAATATATGCATTCCTGCCTGTCCTGTACACAGATAAGTAGACACATATTGAGTCACACATATAAATCAGAATAAAGTGGGCAGAGTGCCTGTGACATGGCATTCATTTGACTCATTGGAGACCACACTGAATACAGAATGAGACTCTAAGCAGTGAGTCCTCATCATCATAGAAGCCAAGAGCTGGACTGTGGCACTGACTGAACTTTGTGGTGACTTGGTCATGGAGTAATGGGGTGACTGCTTTAATTACTTTCCTTTAGGGTCAGTGACTGGGATTTCTTGATGTTTCTTCTTGGTTGACATGATGTTATACTAGTATAGCCCCTTCTGATCCCCTGACTCTACTTCTGGCATGCTCTCTCACAATTAGGGATGATTCACCACTCCATCCTTATTTAACTATAAAATAAAAGACATTAATGCTAATCAATGTGCTTTGGACTTCTCCAGAAAACAAAATTGGTCAGAGTACAAGGACAGATAAAATGCCCTGTCTTCATCTGCTTTCTGATGCTGCAACAAAATGCCTGTAATCAGATAACTTATAAAACACTTTGCTCATAGCATTGGAGGGCATGAAACCTCAAGCAGAATGTTGGCATCTCTCTTAAATCTCCTGGGATCTTCTTATGGCATTATAATATGGCAGAAGGCAATATTGTGAGACAAACCAAGTATACCAGTTATGGTCTCTCTTATTCTTCCTATAAAGCCACAAGCCAAAAGGGACTCACTTTTATGAACCCCTTTAATACTAGTTACTTCCAAAGGACATACTTTTAAGTACTAGTAACAACAATACACAAACTTAAGGTTAAGTTTCCAGTACATGCATTTTAAGAGACCACATTCAAATCAAAGTCCAACCACTCTTTGAACTTCAGTGTCTTGGAAGTGATACTCACACCTGCCTATGGCACACTGACATCTAGACCACATCTCCCTGAAGAGGATCCTTCTCTATCACCATGATAAGAAGATGTTGGAATGTCAAGCTGATGGCTTGCCACTGTTGGCATACCAATGGTTTACTAATAAAGTGAGTAACATCAGTGTATTTAAAGATCTGCTCCTGGCAGCACCAATTTACTTCAGAGAGAAGGACATATAGAGTTTATCTTTTTTCTTGGCAAAAATAGCCATTTGCCTGGACTGCTTGACAAAATGTTGTATAAACTGGACATGCAGGACCCATAGGAAGGTGACCATTGAACTTTGCAAGGTGAGACAGTCCTTCAGGTTCCTGCTCTGCAAAAGAAATTGCCAGACATTCTACAGGACACAAAGAAAAGTGACTGAGAGACTAGGCCTATGGGCTGAAGATGGATGTATGCCCCAACATTACAGAGGAACTTTGGATGACTGTCCAGGTAGGCAGCTATCTCTGTCATTCTAGATTTTTGGAAGTTGCTCACAATGCTCTTCCTGTTTACTTAGATAATATTGTATACTTCTGAGGTCTTTGATACAGCTGAAGACTAGATAGTTATAATTTTCCTTGGTCATGATAAAAGATAAATAAGACATGAAACTTTAGACTCACAAATATAGGATAGATGATAGAATATTTTCTTTAATTTTGCCAAATACAAATAGACTAGATATTGTAACTATAATTCTTGCTAGATAACTGTTTTGTTATATGTAATTTTACTATGTTAAAGTTAAAACCTTCCTTTTTGACTAGACAGAAAAGGGGAAGTGCTGTGGATGTCGTTCTGTATGCCATGAATATATGTTGCTCTGATTGGTTGATAAATAAAGCTAGCCAATGATGAGCAAAATAAGGTTAGGCAGGACATTCCAACTAGAGAGAGAGGAAGGAGAAAAAGAGAACATGGAGACGCTGCTAGCTGCCATCAGGAAAAACAAGATGTTAAGATATCGGTAAGCCACAAGCCATGTGGCAAGGCATAGATTTATAGAAATGGGTTAATTTAAGATACAAGAGCTAGCTAGCAAGAAGCTTGCCATAGCCATAGTTTAAAAATAATATAAGCTTCTGTGTGTTTATTTGGGACCAAGCAGCTGCAGGAACACAGGGCTGTAGGAGCCAGACGGGACCAGGAAAACTCTGGCTACAAACAACAGGCATCTACAAGGCCTTTGGTGGCACCATGGAACACAGAAATCTTCCAAGGAAACTTAATCCAGAAAATGAACCATTCTTTGTCTCAGATGTCTTGCTGTTGTAGTCAAGGGGATCATACAGTTGGATAGTGTGTGTGTCTTGGGGGCAGGACCTGCATGAACCCCAGGCTGCTCTATACCCTCTTGTCCTTGGCACAAGATGCACCATCCTGTTTGTAGCCCAAGGGCAGCGCCTCCCTCCAGAGGATCAGAGCAAGCAGTGCAAGCAGCTGCAGCAGCAGCAGCAGCAGCAGCAGCAGCAGCAGCTCTACTGCAGGTTACATGGGAGCACTAGCAGGGGGAAGACCGGGTAAGGCAGGACGGTGGTGGCCCAAGCTTGGGGACTGGCTCTACCCATCAACATGCTCCTCTGTCCACCACAGCCCCCCATCCCATTCCTGTTGCCTGCACATTTCTAGTTCCACTTCTCTCTCTGTTTCAGCCACTTCCCACCCCCAGTTGCATGAAACCACTTTTTAATAGCATCTTCCCATAAGAACTGCCATTTTTTTAGTTGTTCCAGAGACACCACTTGCTCATCAGGCTTATACTCCATTGCTATGTCTCTCTGGGAAGCCTCTGTGGGTCTTTCAGGTACCTTGGAGAGGTCCCGTGGGTGCCTGCAGCTACCATCACTTTCAACAGCCTGATCTTATAGAGGTTTTCTTCCTTCCTTCCTTCCTTCCTTCCTTCCTTCCTTCCTTCCTTCCTTCCTTCCTTCCTTCCTTCCTTCCTTCCTTCTCTCTCTCTCTCTCTCTCTCTCTCTCTCTCTCTCTCTCTCTCTCTCTCTCTCTCTCTCTCTTTCTTTTCTTTCTTTTTCTTTTTTTTGGATTTTCAGAGACCGGGTTTCTCTGTGTAGTCCTGGTTGTCTTGGAACTCACTTTGTACACCAGACTTGCCTCAAACTCAAAGATCTACCTCTAGAGGCATTTCCTTCACTGAAGTTTCCTTCTTTCATGACTTTAGTTTATATTAGGTTGACATAAAACTATCCATGCACACCAGCTAATGAGCTCTATGAATCTGCCTGTCTCTGCCCTCTCCAGTACTGGGGTTACAGATGTAAGCACTCACCACCAGCTATTATGTGGATTTGAAGGAAGGGCCTCACTTTACAGCCATCTTCCCAGCCACAGCACTTTTAGCTCACTTCCTAGGGGTGAAGTGAATCTGTGGCATCAAGGGCTCTCTAAGCATCCAGTTCTGGAAATGACTGTACTAATGGTTCTCAGGGTATTCACATCTAGATCCTGATTATCCATCTAAGCTTTGCTAGATTCTTGTAGGTCCACATCTCTCATGCCTCACTGTCAACTCATGCAAACCTGTAGCATTCCTCTTTCCCACATTTCGCTTTGACATGATATTCCAGGGTGTAAAATTATTCAGCAAGCCAAATCTCTTGTATCAGTCAAAGTTCTGGAAACTCCTGGGATGGCTCCTTTCTCTTCTTGATATTATACAATTATCTTTTAGGGACAAAGCTTGGTGATAGAAATGATTTTTGTGCGCCCTGCTGGGAAGAGTAGGAGTGAGGACAATTCTGCTTAATGGCTTCTCTTCTCCCAAGACCTGACTATTATCCAGGACGTTTTTGCTGTTGTGGGAGAATATGATGGAAGCAATGCAGAAAGAGAATTGGAGAGAAACATTGAATGCTAAAACTGTCCCTTTTCTTCTACAAATTTAATCACAAACAATTATGTCAGCTCTTCTCAACGCTATTCCTGGGAAGTGTCATTATCTAGAAAGAAAAGTGCCTTGGCACAGCTAAGACAGTGCAGGTTAGCAACACAGGTTCTATTAAACGAAATGAGAATGGTTTCTGAAGACTAGCAAAGGATGTTAGGTGTGGATAAAGCTTTACCTGCTTTCTTTTAAATCCAGTGTCTATTATTACATAATTTAGTTAAGATACACTTTTTTTTTTTTTCGAGACAGGGTTTCTCTGTGTAGCTTTGTGCCTTTTCCTGGAACTCACTTGGTAGCCCAGGCTGGCCTCGAACTCACAGAGATCCACCTGGCTCTGCCTCCCGAGTGCTGGGATTAAAGGCGTGCGCCACCACTGCTCGGCTAAGATACACTTTTTAAAGTTGCATCATGAAATACTAATGCTAACTAGAAGGTTGGTTCTTAGTTTATTGCTTCTTATGCAGAGCTTGGTACTTGGCTAAGTTGGATTAACAAGATATTCTAGATGCGACACTAATTTGTTTTACCTGCATACATGTGAAGGTTGGTCTCATTATCATCTTAGCGAGGGTTAGAATGGCCCAGGGCACTGGTGGGTGTGTCTCTGGTGATGTTTCCAGGGAGTAAGGGGAGATACACCCCCAATGGGCTAGGGTTCCTGATGGAATAAATGGAGAAAAATGGAGAAACAGCACTCTTTCTCTGTTTCCTTGCTAGCCATGATATGAACTGGCTGCTCTCTCATGCCATACCTACCATGATGGACTTGACCTTCTACAACCATGAAACCTCTTCTTTTCCTTGGGTTATTTCTCTCAAGTATTGTGGTCACACAGGCACAAAGTATCTAATGCAATGCCCTTACCTTTTCACCATTAAGAGTATCAGAATGTCTACAACCTGAATGGCATCATTTCTGAAATTATACACATAATTCCCACTCAAAAATCTTCAAAAGCTGAGAGGAAGATTAAATTTATGCCTGTAAGTAGACTTAGCAGAAGTCTATCAAGAGTTTTGTACTTCTTGATTCATAGGTAATTGTTTTACAAAAATGTTTATATCACATTATTTCAATTTCGATCATTGTTTGGTAAATTATAAAAATAGGCTGTATTAGCCTCACAACAGTTTGATCTTGATTTGAGTGCTTTTGGTATTCTCTCTGTAGAAAATAGCAAGTTCTAAAAAGTATTAGTCAGTGACTTTTAATAACATTCCAAGATGTATATTAATCCATTCATTTGAATTGAAAAATAGGTTTATGACAGAAAGTCCGATTAGGCTCAATGTTTGACAGCATTGACTGACATGGCTAATTAGGTTGTGTGGCAGACATCTCCCCACATGAGGAGAGAGCGTGAGCACTCTTTTAGAGGGCACTACAAGATAAAAGCAGTTCATTGAAAAGTCCTGTATTGTCAAAGGGATATTGAAGTTAATCTTTCTTTTTCTGATTCTAAATTTTTAGATGTAAAACAGCGGGTATAATGAATATTCACTTCATTGATTGGTAGTGATGTTTTGGTATCCTCCCAGGCAGGGAGACATTGAATGACTCTAATAAATTTAAAAATTAAGTCAAAATTCACATACATATCCCTGCACATTTTCTGCTCAGCTTCTAATCCTTCGCTTCCACTCAGAGTGGAGGAGAGCCCTATCAGGCTATCAGCTGACGGAGCACACGGAATCACCTGCAGGGACAGCTCACTTGGTGATTTTTGGCAATAGGAGCATTGCCATCACAACCCTAGGCTTCCTAGCTCATCTCACTGAAGGGAAAGAACCTTCAGTGTTAACACTCCCTGCACTATCAGACACGTGTGAAACATGATAGGCATCTTCTGGGAATGATGGAAGTAGCAGCACTTGGCAGGGTTGTTCTGCAGGCCACTCCCAGTCCTGACAGTCTGCCACCATCGCTGCATCTGTGTTCTCCCTTTAATGTCTACTCTTTGACTCTCTCCAGGAAGGACCCCAGGCTAACCAACGCCTCCCCCCATGGGCC
Organism: Peromyscus leucopus; assembly: GCF_004664715.2. Taxonomy (NCBI): domain Eukaryota; kingdom Metazoa; phylum Chordata; class Mammalia; order Rodentia; family Cricetidae; genus Peromyscus; species Peromyscus leucopus. Next base: position 51,253,039 of record NC_051070.1, read on the forward strand.
CAGCTGGCCATGTTCACTGCTCTCTACCGTGATCCCTTTAGTCTTTCATCCACGCTGCTCCACTCAGCAGTGCCTTGTCACTTGCTTTTAGATCTTTTTCTGTGAAGGTAAAACAGTGAGGAACTCGCATCTCCCACGCATTCATCTCCAGTCACTTACATGATGGATAGTACCTTGAGTCTCAATGACTCTCATCACCCAAGCACAGAACAGGCTGCCTTCATCTGCATAACTCCTGAGCATGGTGTCTGCTGGGATGCATGGTCTGGCAGCTGAGAACCTCCCCTTTTCTTAAGATCTTGCCTGACTCACTCTCTTGCACTATCTTGCCCCCAAGCTTAGCCCTTTCAAGAGCCATGCTTTTCTGGGAGTTTCTGGATTGAGTATTTAGTTCTCCTAAATTTAAGACTACTGATAATGGAGGCGAGCTACATCCTTCCTCCTCCTCATTGTTTCTGGCCTGTCCTCTCTGTTCCTTTAAACTTGTAGCTCTAGGTTGGTGAGATGATCAGCAGGTAAGGATCACCTGTATCTTGCAGCCAAACCTGACAACGTGAGTTCAATTCCCAGGACCCACACAAAGAGAGAACTGATTCCCACAATTGTCCTCTGATCACATGTAGACCACAGGACTTTCTCCCCCCCCCATCTTCCCCTCTCTCTCTTTCTCCTTCTCTTCTCTCTTCTCTCTCTCTCTCTCTCTCTCTCTCTCTCTCTCTCTCTCTCTCTCTCTCTCTCTCTGTATTTCTTTGTTTGCCTCTCTCATACATGCATACACATATAAATAAATGTTAAAAATTTAAATACACAGCACTGATTTGAGTTTTAAATGGTGGCACTTACTGAACCTCCTCAACACAGGTGACTTCTACCCCAGAGCTTAGTCCCTTATGATTTTATCTACTGATTCACTGTCCTTCCCTCCACCTTACTTCCTACCCTGATGCTTGATGGTTAGTGTGTGTGTGTGTGTGTGTGTGTGTGTGTGTGTGTGTGTGCCTATTCATGTATCCTTTTTACTCTTTACCTCACATCCTTTCTGCTTCTTTCGTCCTCTCATCAATGAATTCCCATTTCACTTCCCTACTTGATCTCCTGGCTACAGCTAGCTTTTCCTTGCAAATAAAGTGCACTTTCTGACTTAATCTTTTATTTATCTAGCTCATTCCTTCTGGTACTCTAACATATATAAACCCTTGAAACGACTTTACATCCTCAATTTAAAACTGCATCATAGTCATTTAACCCGTTTCTGGTAGCTATTCAGCCTCTTTGCCCCATTTTAGTTTTCTCAGGAAAGCATCTTAAATAATGTCTCCACCTTTAGCTACACAGCCAGTTTTAAATAGAGACAAGCACATAACCACAACTACGTGCTGATGTTCTTACTGTAACCTTATGTCAAAGACAAGGTTGAACTGTGATATTCCAAATAGTCTACATATATGCCGCTCTTGAAACTTTCAACACATCATTTCATTATTACTCGCAGTTAAAAATGTTGCTTCCCACTTAACTGATAAAACAGAAGTAATCCAAAGAAGACTTGCACTTGGAGTCACCACTGTGTCTATTCACTATGAGCACTAGTGTCCACAAGCTGTATCTCCCCTCACGTCTCCTTCCTGTTCCTCTAAGGGCATCTGTACTACATACGTCATCTCCTCCCATCCACTGAAGGCAATTGTTCTAGAAACTCCCTCCTCTTTCTTTTTCTCCTTCTCCTTCTTCTTCTTCTTCTTTCTTCTTTTTTTTTTTTTTTGAGACAGGGTTTCTCTGTGTAGCTTTGCGCCTTTCCTGGAACTCACTTGGTAGTCCAGGCTGGCCTCGAACTTACAGAGATCTGCCCGTATCTGCCTCCTGAAAGGTGTGCACCACCACCGCCCGGCCCCTCCTCTTTCTATCTTGCCATTGTATTTTCCCTGGCTTATGAGTCATTGTCCTTGTCAAACCATGGACTACTTATTTATCCTGTTTAAAAATATTTGAAGGTAACCAAAATGTCCTTCGTCAACGAATGGCTAAAGTGTGATCTTTTACACAGTGAAATGTTATACAGCATTAAGAAATAAAACAAAACAAAAAACAAGCTATCAAGCCATGGGACTATATGGAGAAATATTCAAAGCTAATTGAAGAAAACCAACTGGAAAAGGCTGTCTACTATTGGCTTCAAGCATGAGAGTCCTGAGAAAACCAAACTATGAAGACAGTGAAATGATCAGTGAATTCTTGGAAGAGCACCTTGTCAATAGAGCAGAGAACGTGTTTAGGTCAGTTAAACTGAGATATTATGACGGTAGACACACGTCCTTGTATAGTTTCCCAAGCCCAAAGACTGGCTTTATAGTAGAATATACATTGAGTAATCACTGTATTCTAATGAATGGCTTGTTCCTCAGTTAGGGAAGGGATAGGAAAAGGAGAGGCGATGTCCAGTGCAAGGAAGTACATGAGATGTCTTTACATGTTCTGCTCAATTTTGTTGTAAGTCTAAAATTTCTATAAAATATTTGTTTCCATCACAGAACCTGTCCATCTTTCATAAAAACTCCTTAAAAATCTTTCTCTCTACACAATATCTTCAATTTTTTCTCTATTGTTTCTTTGACTTCAAGCATTCCACCAAAGTCACTCTTGTTTAAGGTCACAGTGACCCTGAGTTGCTCCATCTATAATCAGTTCTTAAACCTGATAATGTTTGACCTTTCAGTAAGCATTTCATAGTTCTTCATTTTCTGCTCCCAGAAACATTTGTCTTTTAGCTTTTTAAACACCACATTCTCTTGACTTTAGTCTTATCTGGCTGCTTGTATTTCAGCCTTATCTCCTCCATTATCTCTTACTTTTGGACTGCCTCCAGGCTCAATTCTTGGACTTTGCCTCTCTCCATTCTATGTACTTGCTGGGTGATCTCAGCCAGTACTGCTGGCTTTTCTATCCAGGATAGATTTTTACCACTCAACTCCTGACTCCTCCAAATGCCTATTCAACAATGATGTCTAGTGAAATAGTGAACATAATGTGATCCATGAGGTTGCCTCCTCAAATCCTTCGCTATGCCTTTTCCTTCAAAGCTCACAGAATCTCCATCACCCAGGCTCACATATCCAAGTGTCTTTGATTCCATAGCCTCATGGAATCTCTAGTTTTTCTCTATATGTCCAGCATTAAGCCCCTTTCTCCTAACTCTTCTGCTACCACCTTGCTCTTGCTTCCATTTAATAGATAATATCCTCTTTGTTCCATTCTTCTTTTCCCTTTTAGTGAAAATAGATTATTTTCTCTCACATAACATATCCTGATGACAATTTCCCTACCCTCTACTCCTAGTTTCTCTCTGCCTCCTCTCCCATCAAGAACCACTCCCTTTCTCTCTCTCATTAGAAAACAAACAGACTTCTAAAGGATAATAAGAAAATAAAATAAACTATAATAAGATAAAATAAAAACTAACACATCCAAATTAGAAAGGACCTGGTGCAGATCTGTGTGTGCAGGTCTTAAGCATGCTGCCTCAGTCTCTGTAAGACCATATGAGCTTTGATCATGTTGAATTAGGTTTGCTTTCTTGGTGTCCTCTATCCCCTCTGGCTCTTACACTCTTTCTGTCTTCTCTTCCATGGAGTTCCCTGAACCCTGAGGAGAGAGAGGCATTTGATGGAAACTTACCATTTAAGACTGAGTGTTCCAAGGTCTCCCACCCTCTGCAAAATGTCTGATTGCGCATCTCTGTATTTGTTCCCATCTACTGTAGGAGAAAACTTTTTTGATGATGGCTGAGCAAGGCACTGATCTATGAACAATGCAGGATATCATTAGGAGTCTTTTTATTGTTACTTTTTAAAAAAATTTAGAACAGTAGTATTTGGTTTCACCTATGTCCTTGGGTATTGGTTCGAACTCATGGAATGGGCTTTAAGTCAAACCAGGTATTGTTTGATTAGTCCCTCAAACTTTTGTCACCACTGTCCTAGTATATCCTGCAGGCAGGACACCATTATAGATCAAGGAGTCTGTGGCTGGCTTGGTATCTACATTTCTCTTTTGGTAGCATGCAGAGTACCTTCCTGTACAAAAGACACCAGGGCATAGAATGAAGGCCATATGTAGACAGCTCAACTTATCCAAGTTCAATGAGTTGTGTAGATGTTGTCCTCAGCAATGGAACCTTGCTGTCATTTTGTGGAGAGCACCCTATAGTCTTGGGAACAGTTCATGGATTCCCATGGGATTCCTTTAGCCAACAACTCAATCAGATGTAACCAAATCCCATTGTCAGAAGCTTCATGAAGTGACAAGAGATGGCTAGCTGGGACTATCTCCCCTATTATTTGGCAATTTCATTTGTATTTCCTTCACATATGCACATATATTTAGCAAGAGTCTACTGTATTAGGTTTCCATACTACCTCACGCATGTACCTTAATTTTAGCTGACTCCCCATATTCCATCCCTCATCCCCTTCTCCCCTCCCCCCTTTACAAATAATCCTCACATTCCAGCCCCCACAATCCACCCATAACTATTTATTCTGTTTCTCTTTCCTAATGAGATCTATGAGTACTCCCCAGTCCCTTACTGTATAACTAACCTCTGTGGTTCTTTGGATCATAGTTTGCTTATCATTGACTTCATAGATAATATTCACATACATGTGAATACATACCATATTTGTCTTTCCGGGTCTGGGATACCTCACTCAGGATGAGTTTTTTCTAGTTCTATACATTTACCTGTGAATTTTATGATGCCATTTTTTTTAATGGTTGAGTAATACTCTTGTGTAAATATATCACATTTTCTTTATCCATTGTTTTGTTGAGTAACATCTAAGTTGTTTCCAATATCTGGCTAATGAATAGAGAAACAATGAACATTGTTGAACAAGTGTCTTTGTGGTAGAATGAAGCATCCTTTGGGTATATGCCCAAGAGTAACATAGCTGGATCTTAAGGTAGACCACTTCCTAGCCTCCTAAGGACCACCACACTGATTTCCATGGTAGCTGTACACGTTTAAAGTTCGACAATCAATTGATGAGTTTTCTCCTTATTCCACATCCTCACCAGCATGTGCTGTCACTTGTGTTATTGATCTTAGTCATTCTGACCAACATATACCAGTTGAAGTATTAAAGTAGTTTTGGATTTTCATTTCAGTGATGGCTAAGGATGTTGAACATTGCTTTAAGTGTTTCTCAACCATTTGAATTTCTTCTATTTGAAAATTCTCAGTTAAGATATGTATTCCATTTTTAAATTGAGTTATTTGTTTTCATGATATCTAGTTTCTTGAGTTCTTTTTGTATTTTGAATATTAGCCCTCTATCAGATGTGTTGTAGATAAAAATCCTTTTTCATTCTGAAGGCTACCATGTTGTCTAAATGGCAGTGTCCATTACCATGCAGAAGCTTCTGAGTTACATGAGGTCCCATTTAGCAATTGATAATCTTGGTGCCTGTGGTAATTGTATTCTGTTCAGAAAGTTTTCTCCTTTACCAGTAAGTTCAAGGCTATTCTCCATTTTCTCTTCTATTAGGTTCAGTGTGTCTGGTTTTATGTTGAGTTGTTTTTTTTTTTTTAAATCTGTTTGAAGTTGAGTTTTGTGCAGGGTGTTAAATATGGGTCTGTTTGGATTCTTTTACTTGCATCCATCCAGTTTGAAGATGCTGTCTTTTATCCAATATGTCTTTCTAGCTTCTTTATCAAAAATCAGGTGGCTGCAGATGTGTGATGTATGTCTGGGTCTTCAATTTGATTCCAATGATCAATGTGTCTGTTTTTGTGCTAATACCACTGTTTAATTACTATAGTTCTGTAGTACAACTTGAAATCCAGGATGGCGAGACTTCCCACAATTCTCTTCCTATTCAGTAATATTTTAGCTATCCTGTTTTTTTTTTTTTTTTTTTTGTATTTCCATATGAAGCTGAAAATTGTCCTTTCAAGTTCTGTGAAGAATTATGTTAGAATTTTAAAGGGTATTGCATTGAATCTGAAGATTGCTTTTGGTAGAATGGCCATTTTTACTATATTAATCCAAGCGATACATGAGCTTGGGAGATCTTTCCATCTTCTGATACCTTCTTCAATGTGTTTCTTAAGTGACTTGAGGTTTGTATCATGTAAGTTTCTCACTTGCTTGGTTAGCATTAGCCCAAGAAATTTTATATATTTTGAAGCTACCGGGAAGGGTGTTGTTTCCCTGATTTCTTTCTCAGTCTGTTTGTCATTTGTATATAGGAGGACTACTGATTTTTGTGTATTAATTTTGTACCCACTTACTTTGGTGAAAGTGTTTATCAGCTTTAGGAGCTTCTGAGTAGAATTTTTATGGTCACTTATGTGTACTATCACATCATCTTCAAAAAGGATACTTTGACTTCTTCCTTTCAAATTTGTCTTATTGTTCTAGCTAATACTTCAAGTACTATATTGAATAGGTGTGGAGAGAGTGGGAAACCTTGGCTTGTTCCTTATTTTAGTGGAATTACTTTGAGTTTTTGTTCATTTAAGTTGATGTTGGTTATAGACTTGATGTAAACTACCTTTACTATGTTGAATTATGTCCCTTGTATCCCTAATAAGTTCAGGATTTTTATCACAAAGGGGTGTTGGATTTTGTCAAAGGCCTTTTCTGAGATGATCATGTGGTTTTTGTCTTTCAATTTGTTATATGTTGGATTACATTTTCCGATTTACCTATGTCGATCAATCCCTGCATCTGTGGGATGAAGCCTAATTGATCATGGTGGATGATCTTTTTGATGTGTTCTTGGATTCAGCTTGCAAGTATTTTATTGAGAACGTTTGCATCTATGCTTGTAATAGAAAATGGTCTGTAATTCTCTTTATTTATCCTTTATGTAGTTTTGGTAGTAGAGTAACTGTGACCTCCAAAAACAAGTTGGGCAATGATCATCCTGTTTCTATTTTGTGGAATAACTTGAAGAGCATTGGCATTAACTCATTTTTGAAAGTCTGGTAGAAGTCTGTTCTAAAACCATTTACCTCTGGGCTTTTTTTTGACAGTGGGTGGGAGACTTTTACTGACTGCTGTTTCACTAGAGCTTTTAGATATGCTTAAACTTCATATCTGATCTTGATTTAACTTTGGTAAGTTGTATATATCAAGAAAATTATCTAATTCTTTTGGATTTTCCAATTTGTTGAAGTACAGGTTTTTAAAGTATGTCCTTATTTTTCTTTATTATTATTATTATTTTTTTTAATTTTATTTATTTTATTTTACAATACCATTCAGTTCTACATATCAGCCACAGGTTCCCCTATTCTCCCCCCTCCCACCCCCTCCCGTTACCCCCAGCCCACCCCCATTCCCACCTCCTCCAGGACAAGTCCTCCCCGAGGACTGCGATCAACCTGGTAGACTCAGTCCAGGCAGGTCCAGTCCCTTCCTCCCAGCCTGAGCCAAATGTCCCTGCATAAGCTTCAGGTTTCAAACAGCCAACTCATGCAATGAGCACAGGACTTGGTCACACTGCCTAGTTGCCTCCCAAACAGATCAAGCCAATCAACTGTCACACCTATTCAGAGGGCCTGATCCAGCTGGGGGCCCCTCAGCCTTTGGTTCATAGTTCATGTGTTTCCATTCATTTGGCTATTTTTTTTCAATAATTGAGTAAAACTGAAATTTATTATAAGCCACAGTCGTCCTAGGAACCTCCATGCTATATATATAGCCTTCATGGTTCTATGGGTTGTGGTCTGATTGTTCTTTATTTTATATCTAGAATCCACTTATGAGTGAGTACATACCATGTCTGTCTTTCTGGGTTTGGGTTACCTCACTCAGGATGATTTTTTCTAGTTCCATCCATTTGCCTGCATTATTATTATTTTTAATTTTATAATTTAATTTAATTTTACATACCAGCCACAGATTCCCCTGTCCTCCCTCCTCCCACACCCTGCCCTCCCCCAATTCATGCCCCCATTCCCTCTCCTCCAGGGCAAGGACTCCCCTGGGGAGTCAGCTCAACCTGGTAGATCAGTCCAGGCAGGCCCAGTCCCCTCCTCCCTTCACACAGGCTGAGCAAAGTATCCCAGCATAGGCCCCAGGCTTCAAACAGCCAGCTCATGCACTAAGGACAGGTCCCAGTCCCACTGCCTGGGGGCCTCCCAAACAGTTCAAGCTAATCGACTATCTCGCTTATCCAGAGGACCTGATCCAGTTGGGGGCTCCTCAGCTATTGGTTCATAGTTTATGTGTTTCCACTAGTTTGGTTATTTGTCCCTGTGCTTTTTCCAATCTTGATCTCAACAATTGTTGTTCATACAATCCCTCCTCTTTCTCGCGGATTGGACTCTCGAAGCTCCACCTGGGGCCTGGCCATGGATCTCTGCATCTGCTTCCATCAGTCACTGGATGAGAGTTCTACCACAACAGTTAGAGTGTTTGGCCATTCAATCACCAGAGTAGGTCAGTTCGGGCTTTCAAGCATTGCCAGTAGTCTATTGTGGCGGTATCTTTGTGGATTTCTGGGGACCTCTCTAGCACTTTGCTTCTTCCTATTCCTATGAGGTCTTCATTTATCATGGTCTCTCTTTCCTTGTTCTCCCTCTCTGTTCTTGATCCAGCTGGGATCTCCCGCTCCCCTAAGCTCTCTTTCCCCTGACCCTTGCCCTTCATTACCCCCACTCATGTCCAGTTTGCTCATGTAGATCTCATCCATTTCTCTGTCGTTGGACAATCCCTGTGTCTTTCTTAGGGTCCTCTTTACTAGGTAGCCTCCCTGGAGTTGTGAGTAGCAGTCTAGTCATCCTTTGTCTTACATCTAGTATCCACCTATGAGTGAGTACATAGCATGTTTGTCTTTCTGAATCTGGGTTACCTCACTCAGGATGATTTTTTCTAGATCCATCCATTTGCCTACAAACCTCCTAATGTCATTGTTTTTCTCTGCTGAGTAGTACTCCATTGTGTATATGTACCACATTTTATTTATCCATTCTTCAGTTGAAGGGCATCTAGGTTGTTTTCAGGTTCTGGCTATTACAAACAATGCTGCTATGAACATAGCTGAGCATGTGCCCTTGTGGTATGATTGAGCATTCCTTGGGAATATGCCCAAGAGTGGTACAGCTGGGTCTTGGGGGAGATTGATTCCCAATTTTCTAAGAAAGTGCCATATTGATTTCCAAAGTATCTGTACAAGCTTGCATTCCCACTAACAGTGGAGGAGAGTTCCCCTTGCTCCACACCCTCTCCAGCATAAGCTGTCTTAAGTATTTTTGATCTTAGCCATTCTGACAGGTATAAGGTGATATCTTAGAGTCATTTTGATTTGCATTTACCTGATGATTAGGGATGTTGAGCAATTCCTTAAATGTCTTTCAGACATTTGAGCTTCCTCTGTTGAGAATTCTCTGTTTAGCTCTATAGCCCATTTCTTAATTGGACTGTTGGGCATTTTGATGTCTAATTTCTTGAGTTCTTTATATAGTCTGGATATCAACCCTCTGTCAGATGTGGGGTTGGTAAAGATCTTTTCCCATTCTGTTGACTGTGTCCTTTGCTCTACAAAAGCTTCATTGATGCAAAAAATACTCAACAAAATACTGGCAAACAGACTCCAAGAACACATCAAAACAATTATCCACCATGATCAAGTAGGCTTCATCCCAAGGATGTAAGGGTTGTTCAACATACAAAAGTCTGTCAATGTAATACACCATATAAACAAACTGAAAGAAAAAAAAAACACATGATCATCTCACTAGATGCTGAAATGGCATTTGACAAAATCCAACACCCCTTCATCCCCTTCATGATAAAGGTCTTGGAGAGATCAGGAATACAGGGAATAATAAAGGCAATTTACAGCAAGCCAACAGCCAACATCAAATTAAATGGAGAGAAACTCAAACTGATTCCTCTAAAATCAGGAACAAGACAAGGCTGTCCGCTCTCCCATACTTATTCATAGTACTTGAAGTTCTAGCCAGAGCAATAAGACAACATAAGGAGATCAAGGGGATACAAATTGGAAAGGAAGAAGTCAAGCTTTCCCTATTTGCCGATGACATGATAGTATACATGAGTGACCCCAAAAATTCAACCAAGGACCTCATTCAACTTATAAACACATTCAGCAACATAGCAGGATACAGGATTAACTCAAAAAATCAGTAGCCCTCCTATACACAATTGACAAACAGGCTGAGAAGGGATTCAGAAAGACATCACCCTTTACAATAGCTACAAATGATATAAAATACCTTGGGGTAACTCTAACTAAGCAAGTGAAAGACCTGTAAGACAACAACTTTAAGTCCTCAAAAAAAGAAATTGAAGATGTCAGAAAATGGAAAGATCCCCCATGCTCATGGACAGGCAGGATTAACATAGTAAAAATGGCAACCTTACCAAAAGGAATCTACAGATTCAGTGCAATCCCCATCAAAATCCCAACACAATTATTCACAGACCTGGAAAGAATAATACTCAACTTCATATGGAAAAACAAAAAACCAAGGATAGCCAAAAGAATTGTAATCTTGTACAATAAAACAACCTCTGGAGGCATCACGATCCCTGACTTCAAGCTCCACTATAGAGCTACAGTAATAAAAACGGCTTGGTACTGGCACAAAAACTGACATGTGGATCAATGGAATTGAATTGAAGACCCTGACATTAATCTGCACACCTATGAACATATAATTTTTGACAAAGAAGCCAAAACTGTACAATGGGAAAAAAAAGCATCTTCAACAAATGGTGCTGGCATAACTGGATGTCAACATGTAGAAGGCTGCAAATAGATCCATATCTGTTACTGTGCACAAAACGTAAGTCCAAGTGTATCAAAGATCTCAACATAAATCTAGTTACTCTGAACCTGATAGAAGAGAAAGTAGGAAGTAGTCTTGAATTCATTGGCACTGGAGATCACTTCCTAAATATAACACCAGTAGCACAGACACTGAGAGAAACAATTAATCAATGGGACCTCTTTGAAACTGAAAAGTATGTCCTTATAATTCTTTGGATTTCCTTGGTATCTATTGATATGTCCCCTTTTCATTTCTGATTTTGCTAATTAGATATATATTCTCTCTCCTCATTTTAGTTAATTTGGATAAAGGTTTATCAATCTTACTGATTTTCTCAATGAGCCAACTCTTTGTTTCATTGATTCTTTTTAATGTTTTTTTGTTTGTTTCTCTTTTATTGTTTCCAGCCTTGAATTTCATTATTTCTTGCTGTCTCCTCCATTGGATGTGATTTCTACTTTTTGTTCTAGTGCTTTCAGCTGTGCTGTGAAGTTACTAGTATCAGATCTCTCCATTTTTTTTTTAATGTGGGCACTTAGTGCTATAAACTTGCTTCTTAGAACTGTCTTCATTTTGTCCCATAGTTTCAGCATATTGTGTATTTATTTTCATTCAGTGCTACAAAGTCTTTAATTTTTGTTTTAATTCTTAGATTTTCATAGCATTCCAGATTTCCTGGATGTTTCATGCCATGAATTTTTATACTTAAATTTTTTTTGACCAAGGCATCTATTTCTTCTCTCATGTATTCAATGCCTGAGATTCTTTCTTGTCTTATATTCTGTTGGTGAGGCTTGCCTCTGAAGTTCTTGTTCGACTTCCTAAATTTTTCATTTCCAGATTCCCCTCAGTTTGGGTTTTCTTTATTGATTTTATTTCCACTTTTGAGTTTTGGACTGTTTTATTCATTTCCTTTCGCGGCTTGTTAGTATTTTCATAGATTTCTTAAAGGGATTTATTCATTTCTTCTTTAAAGACATTTATCATATTTATGAAAGGTATTCTAAGGTCTTTGATGTGTGTGTGCTTCAGCTATGTTGCAATACTCAGGCTTGCTGTGGTAGGGTTGCAGGGCTCTAGTGGAGACACACTGTCTTGGGTGTTATTGTGGTTTTACACTAGCAACTAGATGTCTGGGTTTAGGAAGATTATAACTCTAGGTTCTGGTTCTAGTTTTGTCTTTGTTACCTGGGTGTTTTGTTCCTTGGTTTCTGTTGTCCTCTGTGTTTCTTTTGGAGTGTAGTGGCTGTGTGTTGCCTGGTAGGAAATTCTTCTGGGATCCTGAGAGGTGTCGCCACTGGTGGTTCCAGGTAAAATGTGTTTCTTGTTATTGGGAGATGACACTTTGGAATGGGCATAGGTTGTGAGGTGGAGTTGAATGGATCGACAAGAGAGGAGAAAGTAGTGTGTTCCACCAGGATCTTCTTAGTCTTCTGGGAATGGGGAGGAGACTGAAGAGAGACACAGCAAAAGGGTTGGGGATGAGACTGGGGAACTAGACTTGGAGTAGCTCAGGGAGAGTGAAAATCTGCAATTAGCCTACCTACTTCTCTGCTCATAGTTGCCTGTGGATTCCCAGCCAGTGCCTGCTGGAGTTTGAGGTACAGTAGGATAAAGCAAGGAGTGGAGGGAGGGAGAGAGGGAGGGGGAGAGGGGTAAAGGGGGAGAGAGGGAGAGAGGGAGGTTGGGAGAAGAAGACTTGTGTGATTCATTGGAGATAGGGGCAAGGTCATGGAGAAGGGAGGCTGCAGCAGGTGTTCTCCTGCGGAGCTGGGGATGAGACTGGGAGATTGGATTCGAAGGAGCATGAGGAGAGCTGAAGATCTGCAGTCAGCCTACTTGCTTCTGTTCCTGGAGTCTCTGTCTCATATTTATATACCACCTATTAGTCTCCCAATCCAACAGCCAGAGTAAGCCATTCCTGTGCGGAGACTTAAAAATCTACAATAGTTTCTATCTCGCTCTAAGTAAGAGCCAGTGTGCTCACAATGATCTCCAAGAGCTAACCATACCACCCTAGCCTCCTTCCCATGTTATCTTATGCTACTTTCTTCTTAGCATTTTCTAGCCTCATTTGTACCATCCCCTGTGGCCAGTATTCTCCTTCAGACTTCTCAAAGCTGATTCTTCCTAGTCTTTCAGTCTTTAAATTTAATTTTAATATATGTGAGATCCATAAAAAGGTTTCCAGATAAGTCTTTTAAATATTAATAATATAAATTAATATTGTGATGAATCAATAAGTTTAATTAGGGTTATTTTCAAGTATATGAAAATAGTTGTGTTTTTGTGGGGGGGGAGGGGGGAGTTAACACAAATGGCTACATTATTGAAGAAAGTACATGACAGAGCAGACAGAATACAAGTTCCTCCATCTTGTATCCTTGCTGAGACCATTCCAGGTTTAACTAGAATTTGATGTCTTCAGTGGAAAATCCCATGGAAAATTATCAACTTCTCTTCTGGGAAGCCAAGGTCAGAATGTCTTAGCTAACTTATCTAGCTTTTGTTAAACCCACTGCTTATGTGGAACCCCCTACACCTAACTGCTTATCTTACTGCTTGCTTTTGCAAAGCCCCAATGCAGTGCTGAACAAGATGATAGGACATGTTTTTTTTTTTTTTTTTTTTTTTTTTTTTTTTTTTTTGCCAGTGAAGACCCTGTTCTCTGGACACTTGGGGCCACACCAAGGTCCCCAAATACCTGGCTTTGGTTCTAACTGGCTGTGATAAAGACTCTCAATTAGCTATAAACTGTGTCTGAGTGATCATCTCTGGTAGTCTACCAGTAACAAGTAGATCTTTGAATTAGTGTCCCCAGATATGAGCCACCTAATATGAGTCTCAGATATGACCAATTCCAACTCGTCAGCCCCCAAATCATATATATATATTATATATATATATATATATATATATACAGTAAACAGACTCAGCAGGGTATACATTTATATATTTACATATATATATAATAACCACATATAAAAAATCATCACAATTAAAGAAAGGGAGGCCATGAATTTGAGAGGAAGTGAGGGAGTATATGGAACGGGTTGGGGGAGGAGAGGAAAGAAAGAAACTGTGTAATTATATTTAATTAAAAATAAAAAAATATTTATATGAAAAGAAACACCAGAAAAATATTACTTTCTCATTAAAGTCTATTATGACTACCCAAATTAAAATTCAGTACTTATCTGGAGGTATAGATAAGTGATAGAGCTACTGCCTAGGCAAGAACAAGGCCTAAGATTTAATTCTCAGCACCAAAATAAATAAGCAAATAAAGAAGATTCTTTTACCCTGATTAATTTTTAAGAACAATTTTACACACCTAATATGTGTATTTCCTTTCTCCCTTTGTTATGGTGTATGTATATGTATATGTATATGTATATATATAGTGTGTGTGTGTGTGGGGGGGTGGTGTGGTGTGTGTGTGTGTGTGTGTGTGTGTGTGTGTGTGTCTTAGCTCATTGTTGTAAACCCAGAACCTAGGAGATTGCCTGGAAATGACAAATGTTTTGTGACTATAACTGAGCACTTATGGACTTTGTATTTACAAAGTTATCTACTTGATAAAATGCATTTGCGATCCTCGACTCCCTACTCCAATTGGAGAGGCATTTACAGACATGGACCAAGTAGGGCTTAACTCTCGGTTGTCTGATGTCAACTTTCCCCATCAAGGGGACCGAGTCTCTGCCGCCATCCTTCAGCTTTCATGGTAGAAGCAAATGTCCCTTTCACTGCTTCTTGAGGACCCGCTTTTTGCACTTCTGTGTTTTCTGTCGGTGGCTTTGCTATTTTAAATGGTCTTCAAGCACAGTGCTGAAGTGCTAGCTTGTCTTCCTAAGTGTAAGTCTGAGATGCGTCTTATCAACAAACACATGCTAGATAAATTTCTCTTGTGAATGAGTTACAGTGCTATTGCTATAGGTTCAATGATGCATGATACAAAGACACACACAGACAGACACACACACACACACAGAAGCATACATACACACAGACATAGACACACACAGACAGAGACATGCACGCACACATACACACACACACAGACATACACACACATAGACACAGACACACACAGACACAGACACACACAGAGACACGCACAAACATACACACACAGAGACACACACAGAGACACACACAGACAGACACGCACAGACACACACACACAGAGACACACACAGAGAGAGACACACACAGACAGAGACACACACAGACACACACAGACACACACACACAGAGACACACACAGACATAGACACACACACAGACAGAGACACACACTGACAGAGACACACACAAACGGAGACATGCACATATACACAGAGATATCTTTAAGCAGAAATACTCATACAAACAGGATATGTGTCAAATGATAGAACATTGTGTCCCCAGGCTTGCAGGAACCCAGCATAAAATTTGCCACCAGGAGCAATGGCTCAACATTAGCTGATTTGGAGTTTGGGGGAATTTTATAGAATAGAAAAACCACAAAAATAGAAATTATCTTTCCTTCCTTAGTTCAATTAAATGTCCTTTCTTCTTATGAGATCATTTTATGTATTTGTTTTAACTTTCTGTTTATTCTTTGTGTCTTTTACATCATGCATCCTGATCCCAACTGACTTTCATCCCCTCACATCTGCTCTCTGCAACTCGCCTCCCACCAAAATAGAACAAAATAAAATTTAAGAGAAAAAAGAAAAAAAAAGAGAAAAAGGGAAAATTCTGTCATGGAAGTTGCAGTGTGACACAGTGAGTCACACAGTAAACCCCTTTATCCGTATATCTTTACATGCAATGTGTTCATTGCAAAGAATCACTAGTCTGGTTCTAGGCCCCTGGTCTCTGCTACACCATCAATGCTGGGCCCTCACTGAGGCTCTTCTTGGACATCACGCTGCTGCCTTGTGTCATGAAGATCCTGCAACCCTGGGACTGCAAGACCGATCCCACCCTATCCCACCTCCTCAGCCCCACCCCTGTGCTCTAGCTGATCACATAAGGGATGGATGTTGGGGTGGGCCAACACAAAACCCTGGTTCTGGGCCGGGGTAGTTGCAGGGTTAGTTAGCCTGCCAGCTCTCCTCTGTCTTCACCACCAGGTTATGAGATCATTTTTAAGTGAAATGAATCTCTCATGCACATTTGAGCCATTGAGAAGAGTGATCAAACCTCTCACACATATTTAACAAATGACTAAGCATCCATCACCTCACTTGGCACTTTTAAAGACTCCCAGATGGATCAAACAAGGACACAGATCCTCATTTTACAACTGTGTAGGGTGAAGCTCCAGAAAAAAAAAAATGAGGATCCTCTGAATTGAAGCTCATAGACCACATTAGTAAATTCCTCTTCCATCAATGGCAAACTATGCCAGCCTGGCCCTCTCTGGACAGGTCTCTGAGAGTCCTAAGCTAACTCTATGAACTGTTAATCTGAGTCTCTTAGTAGGTCAGACTGAGCTCCATCTACCTCTATCTCACCTCCCAAACTCTGTCCTCCTTTCACTTTGCCATGTTTCTGCTTATGATTTCCTTTTCTTTCATCCCATCCCTCCTCTTTCTCTTAATCAGATAACCAGCACCCCTTTGCTTTACTCAGACAGAGGAGTAGGAAAGGAGGGAGAGAGAGAGGGGAGGAGGGAGGGAGAGAGAGAATGAACCAGTAATTCAGTAGCATTTGGAACCTTGACCACAGTGATACCCTTTTACAGATTCAAATGTGGCCACACATAGACTGTGACAGGTTATCAATCATGTGCTCAGTCAGTACCAGCAACTTTCTTCCATAAAACAGGTAGCAAAAACGTGCTTGTTTAGTGGAATCAGTCAAGTGAACCACTAATGCAGAATGGCTGTGGAAAGTATGGGATGCAGAGGTGAAGTTGTAGTCACAGAATGGGGGGATCATCTTGTTCTTCCTGTGCCCCACAAGAAACCCTGAAAAATGTCCCTAGTGATTCTGCATAGCTAGACATGTTGGCAAAGAACCATTACTAAAGAGTAATTCCTATTTCTGTGGGTCTAGACTTTTCACGCCATCATAAGCTCCCTCTAACATTGTTCTAGAGTCAAACTAGATGACAACATGGCCATAGCTGCAGATCAGGCTGATCTAAAATATCACATTGATCAGCCTGATGTGGATAGCTGTGGCTCACACACTGTAGAGCACTTTCCTGCATGTCATTATTAATTAAAGAAAAAGCTTACAAACCTGATAATGTTCAACAGCAAGAACACTATTCACTGAAATTTCTTATCTCTACCTTTTATCCTAGCATTTCAAGAAAAGGATTACAATAAGAATTCTTATAAAAATAGAAACTGTGAGAGTAGATAGACATATGGACTTTGTAGCACACAGAAGAATGACTGTGGATTGAAGGCATAAGTTCACACACCCCTATGTCATCCTTCTGCACCAATTACGTCCATTGGCAAACTACATAACTTTATTTGATATCTAATACCTTCTACTTTGAGGACATTTATTGCAACGCGAGCCTCCTGAAAGGGCTTTCTGTTATAATCACAGGGCATGTATAAAACTGCCTGTTAGCTGAGCCTGTTCATGGTGGTTCCAGTCATAGAATTGGATCTCAGAGGAAAGGAGCCTAAGTTGCTCATATATGTTCTCAAAGCCCCATCCCTAGGAGACTAAAGTGGCCAAGGGACAAGCAATGGAATTGACGTTCAACTCGTTCTTTCTCCCCAACCCTTGCTCCTTATAAAGTTATAGCCGGATCTCTATCCACACCTATTGTGCTGTATGTTTTTTACTATACTAGTGACCACTAAACCTGGGCAATCGAAAGTCACAACAGACTCAGGTTGTGATGACCCAGAGGGTTCTTTGCATTGCCAGGAACCATCCTTTTGATTATTATATCTTGGAGAAATTGCCTACCCAGAGTACACCTTTGAACAACACAGGTGATGAGGGAGTACTCAGATTCTTTATCACTGTGTTTAGTGGCATTTTAATACTTCAGCAACTGGCCATACTAGATCATATAAATCACAGAATTAACATAGTTATATGTTTACCATATGTTGACCCAAGCTTTCTGAATGGACTCAGATGGTTATCGTCTTTAGAAGGAACATATGTGGGAGGTGTTCCAAAATCTTTCATTGCATTTGCTTGTAGAAGGAATAAAGAAATCTAGATGTTAATTCCATTTTGGTCAAGAACTTGCCTTGTGACACAAATAGGCAAATCACTGCAACTTCTTGAGCCATAATTCACTTTGGGTGCAAACAAAAAACCAATTGGAGTCCTTCTCCATGAATATGTCTAGATCTGAATTAGAAGAGCGAGGAGAAGGCTAACAAGATAAGAGAGAAAGATGCTAAAGGCAAACCTTTGGACCACCACCATTCAGCAAGCTCTTTCTTTTGTACAATGTCTTACAGTTTCCTGAACATGCTCATTGTGCCAAACAAAACAAGTATTTTCAAAGTGCTAGAGTGTGTATACATTCTAGGCAATAGAAACCCAGAGCTGAAGTGACCTGAGAAAATGCAGATGTGCATGTGAGAAGAAAGAAACTGAGGCTCCAGTGTTCAAGAAACATAATATTGGGGATGTGATCCAGGTTCTGGCCTTCAAAGGATGACAGTGGTATATAAATTAGGAGTTTTAGCTGAGTCTCTTTCTGGGTCACTCTCCCTTCAGGATTTGGAGATACAGCTCCTTTGTATTTCCATGCTGCATATGCTGGTCTAGGATGTCTGAAGACAGCCTGCTTTTTCTTCCTTGGGGGATACTTTCTCTTTTTGCCTGTATGCCTACCCAATTCCTTATCTTTTAAGTTCAACAATAGAACTGGGATTTCTCCGGGGCCCAGTCGCTATGTAAAAGTGTTTCCTGTGAATGGGTGTGTTTTTTCAATTTATGTTTTTTTTTTTTCAGGTTTTTCATTTAAAGAAATATAGCTTTAGAATATCTTTTAATGATTCTTGTCTGCATTTCTGAGTTCTCTATTTCAGTAATCCTTTTCATCTGCATGTTGTATCATTTCTGTCTGCCCTCAATATCTATTACGCCATCTATAATCATTTTATCTCCTTCACCTTCCTCCTTTACATTGACGATCCCAGGACTTGCAAGACTTTAATTTAAATTTCAGCAATGTCTGCTCTGGGTTTGGCTGCTCTAATTACTAACTCTGTGTTAACATGCTGCTGCCCCCTCCCCCATTGGCTCCTTGAGTTCTGCATTCACTGTTTAATCTCACTCTGCTCCTTCCATCTACTGTTGTTCAGCCCTTTCGAATACATAGAATCCCTAAGGTTACCACGGTGCCTCACGTCATGGGGCACATATGTGACGTCCTCTGGTCTTCAGGCTATTTGCTGCTGTGATATTGCTGTGCCTGCCTTCTTGGTATTGCCACAATCACTATGCTCATGCCCTGCATGAGCTCTGTCTGCTGTGCTACAGTGTGCCAAACTCTTCTTAGTGCCTTTCCTAGTATGCCAAAACATTTTTGCTTCCCTTTGGAGACAAATTTTAGGGGTAACTTGTTCTTACCAGTTTCCAGAATGTCATTGGTTCTGAGTCAATAGAACAGTTTGGCCAGAGTTATGTGATAGTTTACTGGACAATCTGTGCTCTGTTTTTAATTCTGAGATTTAAAAAACAAACAAACAAACACCAAAAACAAAAACAAAAAAAAAACCCTCCTACATTTGCTTCATAGGGCTTTCTGGGAGCATGTTGGAATGACAGTCAGTTAGGACTTGGTGAGGAGCCATGACCAATTATTCTGTTAATCTTTCTGGCAGTCACTTTTTCTAAGTCTATGGTATAAGACTATATCTCATTAATTTCTGATTGCTGATAATAATACCTTTGTTCTCATTCTTTATTTCAATAGCTAGTAGGGTAGGTTGCTATGTTATGTTTCTTCATTCATCATACTTACCTAGAAGTTAAACAGGATTTGAAAGGCAGCGAGAAGTGGATCAGGCACTCCAGGCTGGGGCCCGAGTAAGAGGGAGTGGTACACGTTGGCAGCAGGAGGCAATGGGCAGCAGCATCCTGTAAGCCAGAAAAGTAATGTACTATGGTAAGCAGAAATTAGACCCTTATGGCTGGTCAGAGGATGGTGGGCCACCTAAAGAAGCATAGATACTAATATCTAGGCTGCTTGGTCTCCTGCCACAGTGCTTTCTGTGAAGTCAACTCTTTCTATGTGGTCCAGACATCTCTCACCATGTCTTGCATTTTGTAAGTGAGGGACAATGTGGCAGGTAGATATTTTAGTTCTCTATGCTTCTGATTGGTGATTTCTGCTTTGATAGAAATAACAGGTCCACTCAGTCCAAATTTTATCTACTTCTGGAATTTGATGTCCAAGTATCTCCAAGAGCCATTTTGAGTAGCATAGCAATAACTCAGGACTCCCATATTGATCTGAAAAGTTAAGGTATGACTCCTTATTTACTGGCACTTTGCTCACCAAGTCCAGAATGTTTTTCCTAAATGGAGAGTTCCCAAAGTCGCTGACCTTCCATGTATGTTCAGAGCCTGGTCTATAGTGAGTACTAATCAGATCTTCTTTAATGTAGTGAAGAAAGCCTAGATTCATTTGACAGCACTACAGAAGTTGGGGAATCTCTTGGGCTCCCTTGTTCTCTCCCACCCTAGCACTGGCTCTAAATTAGCACCAGTGACTTCCACGGAGCTTGAATCTGCCAGTGGAGTGAGGAATCATCCAGCAGGCAGGTTATTTTAAATCTTTAATAGACATATTACCTTACATTATGGCTTCATCATCTGCCCCTCAGCATGAGCACAAAAAGAACATCCATCACAATTAGTGTAACATCCCAAACACATAAAAAAGATGGAAATGTGCAGTAAAGTTGAGTGTGAAGGAGGCCAGCTTCTATGAGTGGCTTTTTCTAACCCACAGGCACATGGCTGGGCTGGGAAGATGCTCTCCCAGGGGCCAGAAAGGAAGAAGAGATATTCTGAGCTCACTGCTTCTGTCCATCTCTCTTCAGAACCTTTGAGAGCTGAGATGAAGCTCTGCCTGTGCTCTACAAAGTTCTGCTGTCATTTCTGTGGCTGGCCATACTGAGGACACTGGCAACATGTGGGTCCTTGGTGTGGGGCAACAAGTAAGGAACATTTTATTTGCTATTCCTAATTTGTGAGGTTATTCTAATCCATCTAGCTGCATATCATCTATCTGTCTCTTTGTCTGTCTATCTATTTTCCATTAATGTTTTTGTCTGTCAATCATCTATTTGCCATTTATCTATTGTCAGTATCACTATCATTTTTAGAAAGCACACAATAATTGGATATATTTGTAATAATTTTGTGTATTACACAATATACAATGATCAAATCATGGTAATTAACATTTCTCTTTCTTTAAACAGTTGTCATTTCTTTATATTAAGACATTCTGAACTCTTTTCTGTAGTGGGTAGCTGTTCCAGCTTTGACCTGGAAATACTACCCCCCCCCCCATTGAGGCTTCCAGTAACTGTCACACCTATGAGGCAGGGCCAAGACAGGGGCCCTTAAGATCCAAGATCTGAATGTGCCAGCTCTCTTGGTTCCTGGTAAGCCTGGATGGTCAACCGAGCAGAGTTCTTCAGAGAACACCGCTGGACTGCACTTCACCTCTCCCAGACCTTGTAACCTATCCTTTCACTTGTAAGTTACTGCACAAAATAAACCTCCCTTTTAACTATGTGGAGTTGCCTTAATACTTCCACCAATATCTGGTACCCAATGTGGGACTTGAACCTATGACTGTGGGATTAAGAGTCCCATGGCAGGCGAGAATTCTACCACTGAACCACTCATGCTAAACCTCCCTTTTAACTACGTGGAGTTGCCTTAATATATCCACCAATACTTTTATTTTACTTTATTTTAAAGTACATAAAAATGTTGTCAGCTGTAGTCAATCCTGTTGTGCTGTAGAACTGTAGGCCTTCCTTCTGCACAGTTGTATTTCCATACTTGTTAGTAAATCTCCTGGTGTCCCTTTCCCTTTATAGCTTCTACTGATCACTCTCCTATGCTAGTGAAACCAGCTTTTGTTAGCTGACTGAGAATATGCTATGGTTGTTTTCTCTTTTACTGCTAGTTCCTGGTAGTTCTGTGGCTACCACATGAAGTTCTTTTTTACCTAGAGAAAGTTGAGACTCAAAAACAGTTCTCATGCCTTTTCAATGCTGTGTAGAAAGTAGGAAGTGACTCACAAGCACATCTGTTTCCAGTGGCAGCCTTCTCAGCATGTGGTCAATGGTCAAGACAGAGAAGGAGAGGAAACAGTGCCTGGTGTTACCAACTATCCCGAGTCTGCTATGCTTTTCTTCTTCTTCCCCTCAGTTTGCCCTTCATCTGAAGGCAATCCTTCCTAAGGCCATGCAAACCATTGCTTGTCTTTCTGTAGTGTTTGCATGAATTTATGTATGTATCTAGGCAATTATTTATCTCCCTTCTCAGCTCTTGCAGAGTTGAGTTAATCATACACTTCAGTTCTCAGCATTACCTACATCATTCAGCACAAGGCCCCCTCTCATTTACCTTTCCCTTATCCCATGGGCAATCTTCCTGCACATTCTCCTCATCCGCCCAGATACCTGACCTGATGTTCTGGGTTCATGCAGTCTTATAATTGTGTATGTGTGCATGCTTTAGTCTACGTGGATGTTATTTTGTTATAGGCCTTTTTTCTTTTCTTGATGTGTGTTTGTACAGATGCTTTGGTCTACACAGTTATTTTGTTATAGAACTTATTTTTTTATTTTTTTTTTGCCTCTTACCATCTCCCTTGGCATTAGCTTTACAATTTATCCATATGTGATCTATACCTATCTAGCTCTCTAATCTTAACTGCTGCATGCTGTGATGGCATGCATCCACACATTTTACTTAACCTTATCCTTGGAGACAGATATGCTAGATTTCCTTCAATTTCCGACACTAGAAAAAAATAACAAGTCTTAACTGATACTAATATTCTTGTACCTTGGGATATACACCAAACTTCATCTTGCCACTCCCAATTCTCTGTATTACTACAATCATCTAACTTCGTTAAGCCTTCCTGAGTTATTACAGACTTTTCTCTGCTCACAGACTCCCACCTATCTCAACGCTATGTTCTGTTCCTTTTTTCAGGTCCAGAGAAGCCAGCAGGCTTTCCTATGCTTGTGCTCTCCTTAGATCCCACAGCACATTTTCAGTTCTTGTCATTGTGTGTAGAAGCCACACTTCAAGAAGATAGATGATAAACCATTGAAATCGAGCTACTGCACAGGTCTTTCTACCTGGATAGCTTTTGTTGTTGTTGCTATTTATGCTCAGTTTAAATGAGGAATTGTAGCTTATTTATTTCGTAACAGAACCTGTATTCTGTGCAGCACATATGTAGTGTTTTCTACGGGCTTTGCATTTACATGGGGTGGAGCCCAGTTTGTGCTTAGCAGATGGTTTTTGTTGATATGCCAGAAGTTACTCCTGGAGGGTCTGACTTGACAGCAGCTAGATGGAGACTTATTACTATAAGTGAACAGAATCTTGGAGAGTTGGTGAGAGTAAGTCAAGAAGCAACCAGAAAGCTCTTAAGTCCTTTGCTACAGGTAGGCACTCATTTTTGTTCAAAATGGTATTACATATGTGTCGACCTTAGTTAATTTCAGGTTACAGGGAGGTATGCATATATAAGCTGTATTTGAACATGGCAGGGTGTAGGATAAGGGAGAATGGAGACGTGGGAACTGGTTCGTGCTGTGATTCTTTCTGCCAGATTTGGAAAGGAAGGGTACAAAGTAGGGATTTATACTATTTAATTAAATGCCAACTTTACCCAAATTATAGCTACCTGAGAAAAGGGAACCTCAATTGAGGAATTGCCTCCATCAGATTGGCCTGAAGCAAATATGTCATTTTATTGATTACTACTCAATATAGGAACACCCATCCCACTGCGAACACTACCACCACTAGGCAGATGGTTGTGGGCTATATGAGAAAAGTAACCTGTGATCAAGCCACTAAGCAGTATTCCTCTATAGTATCTACTTCAGTGTCTGCCTTCAGGTTCCTGTCTTGAGTTCCTGCCCTGACTTCCCCCAGTATTAGATTGTGACCTGGGAGTTGTTAGTTGAAACAAACTCTTTCCCTCCTGTCAGAACATGGTACTGTAGTAGTAGTTGGGAAGTCATCAAGTCCTGCTATCACTAGGTCAGGGCTGTTCTGTCAATATTTAGTATGTGCTTACTGACATTTTTTTTTTTTTACATGTTTTCTGATCATGTTTTTCTGAACTCAAACAGCCTTCCTTGGATCATTGCTTTCTTTGTTTCATTCATCTATAAAACTGTACATTAAAACTGAAGTGAGGTTGTCTACAGCATTAGACTGTAGTCTACCTCACTCTTTCAAATCTTCAGATTCCAGGTCCGGCAGACAAGATCTGCACAGGTCAATGGAAGTTGAAACCTCCCCAAGTTGTTTTTTCATCAGAATGGTTCATCACAGCAATAGGAATACAAAGTAGGGCAGGCTTAGATGGTTTCTTCTTAACTGTCTTGGTTTCTTCTTCCCTGAGTCATCCCAGTGGTGGCAGAAGCAGCTGAAAGGATCATAAAGTGGTCTTGTGAAAGCGGTAAAGCCACGTGTTTGAGCAGCAGGGATACAGGTACACAGGAAGTGCATCTTTAGTTCATTTGCGTGTGTGCTAGGCAAGTGCTCTACCACTGAGCTACATTTCTAGACATCATTTGTACTTTACCTCTGCCTACATTTTTTGTTTCATTTGTTGGGGATTTTCCTGAGTTTCACAATCCATTCATTCATTCATTCATTCATTCATTCACATTCTGGTCTTTATGTTTCTCACCTTGTTTCTATTATAGGGATTAATGATTCTGAAGTCTCATAATCATTTCTAATTCTGTTTCCTCTTTTCTTTCAGCAATATACTATTTTTGTATTTTTGGAATCATATTTTTTTATATTTTTAAAATTTCATATTCCTCCTCTCTTCCAAGTCTTTCCAGATTCTCTCCCCCTCCCTACCCACCCAACTTTAAGTTCTTTCTGAAAAAAAAAAACAACAAAATAGAACACAACAATAACCCCCCCCCCAAACCAAGAAAATAAAATATAATCATGGCCCCAAAGAAAAAAAGAACACCAAACTGTAACCAAATAAAAGTATCCACAAAAAACTGTGGAGTCCATTATGTGTTGGTCAACTACTCCTCAGCATGGCGCATGTCCTGGGGTGGTTGACATACCCAGTATAACTTTATTGGAGAAAACTTATTTTCCCTCTCCTAGTAGGTATAAGCGACAGTTCAGTTGTTAGCCTTTATCCTAGTTACTAGGCATTCATTCATTTACTCATTCATTTTTTTAAAAAAATATAATGAAATAAAGTATAATAAGAGAAAAACGTATCAGTTTGGAGTTTTAGCTGGACCAGTGACCACTCAGCTTTCAACCACATTTTCTGTGTGCTTGGCAGCTGTGTGTGACCCTTGGGATTACATATTCACTGAAAATGAGGAATGTCTGACTCTAAAGAAAACTTTCCCTCTCTTTTCTGTGTCTCCCTTTCTTGTTGCTCCTGTGCAGCTGTTGTTGGGAATTTAATTGGTTATTGTTCAACAAACAGGAAGCCATAGGTTGAGGTTGGATAAGCAAGAAGACAGCATCATCAGTCCTATAGAGAAGTCATTTTTGTTTTGTAGGCCAGAAAGCCTACAGAATTGCCAAATCAATCTTGGCTTTATCACACTTAGGAGAAATTAGGTTCCCTTTTATCTACATCTCTGTATTTTGATGTTCATTGAAATGGCTAGGCTTGATTTTAGCACATGGGTCCAAGCTGTCTGCAGGCCCTGGGCATGCCTGTGTCTGTATAGAAGTTTCAGAAAATGATATGGAACCTAAACTATGGTTTTATAAACAGCTAGGGCTGGTGAATAATGTTGGACCTGTTAGAATATTCTAGAAAATTAAATAAGACTGAGGTCTACTAAAGCAATCCTTAGGTATTGTCATGGCATCATGATTTTTTAATTGATTTATTGGGTTTCATTGGCCCATTTAAAATCAATATAAATCATAAGGATAAATAAAAAACACACATTTTGTCAGTGACTAAGTTTATAGAAATTTCATGGGATCTCCAAAAGACAATATTATCAGATATCCTTATCTGAGAAATATTTTATTGTCCTAATTTTGGCTGACTCTTTAGAATTCTAGACAGGAATTCCAAAGGTATGAATAAAATTCCTACTTTTCCTTTGAGTAGTTGAGCGCCCTTTATAAACAAAGTAAGTTCATTGGCTATACTAACCCATAGTATCTCTTTCAGATATGAATTTTCATGGATTAATAATGTTGGTGTCTAAATGTTAAGACCATGTGATAGTTCTTCATTAGCTTCTTATTAACCAGTCTGGATAAACTGATGGCTGCTTTCAACTCAACATCTTCTATTTTAATCCACATTAAAGATTTTATTAAAATTTCTGCTAGAGCAATTGCATATGGGAGCTATACAGAGCCAATAGAATAGCAAATACAAAGGTGACTTCCTAGAGCCAACAATGAGTGAATAGACTCCTAGGAGGGTGGGTGGCCCATCTTTTTTCTGGTTGCCTCTGCAGACCAAGCCGCAGAGGGTGGGCCATGCCGGTGCTTCTTGAGTAGTGAGGGGATAAGCAGTTAGACCTCTTGATATGTTCACACCACTTGCTTTCTAGAAATGAACGTCAGTGTGATTTGACTGATTCATGGAACATGGAGTGAGCAGGGTCTCCAGGTGATTCCATGGAGCAAGAGCCTAGTTTGGAGAGAGCACTATGCTGCTTCTTCTTTCTCTGGTGCAATGGAACAGTGCAGTAGCATGGTAGCTCATGAAACTTAGTTCAAGGCCTATGAAAGCCGCATGGTTCTCCATCAGTACATTCTCCAAAGGTCTACAGTGTGAGTGGGGACTGCTAGAAACTCTTACATACCCTTTTCATACCATAAGAAAGCTATTTTGGCCCAAGATTGAGCTAGAGAGGAGAAAGGGCTGTTGTGAGGTGCTCGGTTCTTGTCTTTATACAATCATCACATATGTCAATTTTTCTATGGTGTCTCCTCATGATATTGTACTCTATCCCTCTGTCTCAAATATTCTTGCAAAAGAGCTATTAGTCTTTATTTTTCTGTTGTCATGTGTTGTGGATACAAGCATGGCCAGCACCTCTAGTCAGAAATTTTGGTACATTTCTTTTATCAATGACCTCATTAGAGAAAGATTTTGCTGGCAGATTCCCAAGCCTATCATAATAGAAGGAAGAAGAGTTGAGAGAATTCTGGTAAAAGTTTGTAGGCATTGTCTGTAAAGGACTCAGTTCTCCAAGGCAAAGTATGAGAGCATTAGAGTAAAAGATAGAGCTTCAAAAAGAGTTTCTGTGGCTTATGGATTAGATCACCTTCCCCATTCTTTGGGAGACAAATAATGTCAGTTCCTTTTATAACTATTGTTTGGTAGCATGGCTTGTAGCTTTAAGAAGAGTCTCTTTAGAGACTGTATAATGTAGACAATTGTTTATCACATCATGATATTTTTAAATGTCCAGGACTCATTCTGATACCAGTGATAAAGCAGAACATTCTGTGGACCACTTGCAAAATGGAGATGTGCCGTGTTTGGAGATGTTCTATTAGGACAGCATGGTAGCTAGCCTTCCTCACTTACTTGAGTCCGTGTGCTGTCTGGATGTCACATGCAAGAACTAGTCATCTCTGTGCTCAGCCTGGGCCAATTTGTGGCTTTCATCTTGGAGGCTGTCCCAGTGACCAGAGCTTTCAAGGCCGTCCAGTGACCAGAGCTTTCAAGGCCAACGAGGAAGGAAGCATGATTGAGGCTGTGTTTTCTTTGCATCATTACCAAGAGAATTGAGGCTACTTGGGAAGGAAGCAGTGATGCAGAAGAGTGTAGATTTACTCCAGTGATGAACCCCAATCGTAGTCTTTATCCCACTCTGTGGTGAGAGGACTGATGATCTTCAATCACATGAATGCAGATGACACTGGGTCTATATGAATCTGTAGAAGCCAGTGCATGGTGGTTTGATCCTGGGGAACTTGGCTTCTGTGGGGCAAGCTCTCTATCATGTAGTTTCCAGCCTTAAGTTTCATAGTGACAATGATGGTTACTCCTCATTGTCTACTGAATGGACTCACCTACGAGACACTACTTTGAGGAACTTTGAGGGCTTCCAGAAGGGTTCAACTGGGGAGGGAAGACCTACTCTGCAATGTGGGAGGTCTCATCCCACAGGCTGGAATTAGGGGTAAATAACAAACAAATTTTCTTATAAACTGGAGGAATTGCCAACAAGTTCGATTGCTTCTGACAGTGAATTGTCTTATTGTTTGACGTGGAGTCCCTTTCTGTTGCCTAGCCATGAATCTGGGGCTATTTTTCCCTAGGGTTCATTGGTCTTGGGGAATTGACTTTGAGTAGCTCATCCTCATTTAGAGGGTATTCTGTCCACATCCTAGAGTTTGGTGTACTGTGACAATACCTGCTGTCTTCTGAAGAATTTGTCCCTAACCTCTCGGAGTTACAAATAAGCCATAGGGAGGACACTATTTAGCTTTTATGTGACCAAAGCCACTCACAGTGTCATCCTCCTTTAAGGGAAGTGTGGGACCTGTATGGCTACTTGGATGAACCAAAGTGAAAGATGGATACTTGAAGGATGTGGGAATCACAGTAGACTCTTCTCAAATTAATTAGTAAGCATTTTACTAGTGGGATATGAGGGTAAAGCTCAGGAGCATTACAGTGGGGAAGTGATTTTAAAGTTCCCTTCTGAAGAGGAAAGAACATGAGATCGTTGCTCAAAAGAAGTGAACTTTGAAGTAAGAACAGAGGCAAGCCCCAGAGACTGAACAGCTTATATCTCTAAGGGACGCAACTCATCTGGGTTGTGATGTGCAACCTTCTTACAAATGCCTAATGGGAGATTTTACTACAACTGAGCTGTTTCAGTTTTTATGTAGAATCCTCTTCTTCTTTCTGCATGAAATCTGAGTGAAATGGACATAATTCTCTCTCCACCCCTTCTCTCTCTCTCTCTCTCTCTCTCTCTCTCTCTCTCTCTCTCTCTCTGTGTGTGTGTGTGTGTGTGTATGTGTGTAGATGTGTAGAAGCCAGAGGAAAGCCATGGGTGTTGTTCTATAAGACCTACCTACCTTGCCTTTGAAGACAGGATCTCTCACTGGCTAGGAATTTGTTCCAAAGTTCCACCTATCTCTCCCTCACCAGCTCTTGGATTACAAGCATGCACCACAGTGCCCAGCTTTTTAGGCTTGGTACTGGGAATCAAACTCGGGCTCTCATGCTTTTAAGGCAAAGATTTTACCACCTGAGCCTAAAATGGACATGACTTCCTAATGTATTATTTGGAAGACTGTGACAAGATACTATCATTCACAGATTCACCTTGGTAATAATAAGAACACTGGGTCCCAGTATGTTGAGGCTAAAAATACAGCGCAAATACCTTGGTTCCCCTCTCTAAATCAGCCACCACTTGGCTATTAAGTATGGGTATATACACATTCTACCTGCAAAGAAAATGAAACTTTGACAGCAAAATTGCAGGACATTAATACCCCTGTTTAGCAGAAAAGAAAACTAAGAGATATTAATTCAACACAATAAACTAGACCATGCTAGACCTGGATTGGGACACTAGTCTGTGTGCTTTTTATTGCATTGTCTACCTCAAAGACAGAGGAAAACATGGGTCAAAGGACTTCCCATGTTCTCCTTTCATCAACAATTCTGGAAATTCTGATGCCAGGGGACTTGGTGCTCAGCCCAGCTCTCTTACTAGTATCATCAATCTTAGAAGGGGGCTTGGAGCTAAGAGTGAGGCTTACCTGCTGAGTGACATTTTCAGGATGGTTTGGGGAAAACATTCCACTCTCTCTTCTTAATGCTGTCTAATGGGAAAACAAATATCTTCACCTTTCAGCCCTCTGATGGAGAAATCCATGCCCAGAATTTTCAAACAGCAGCTCAAGAAACAAATAACCTTTGTCCCACTAATTTATCATTTTCGTAACTGGATAATAGTGCTCTTCCAGCTGGGCTACTGTATTATAATGAAGCATGTCAGAAAGATCTTGGAGCTTAATGAATACAAAGAAATTAAACTTCCAAACCTGCTGATTTGAACAATCACCACTTCCCACCCTTTCCCCTTTTTTTGGGGGGGGGGGGTAGAATCCTAAGCCCCTAAAAAAAAAAAAAAAAAAAAAAAAAAAAAAAAAAAAAAAAAAAAAACCTAATTACTTTCTCTCTTCCATTTGCCCAATAACTGAGGTCAGATTTGACTGTGTAAGCAGTGGATGGCTTACCCTTCTGACTTTACCACACAGGCAGAAATTGCCTCTTACAATGATGAGGTTGGCTACCCCCTATTCTTGCTGAAAACATAGCATTTTACAGATACGTCAGGCAGGAACCTGCTTTTTAAATCTTCATATGACTTAGAAACAAAATAAATAATAAATGGCTGGGAATAAAAGGGGAAGAGGCTATGCCAGAGCTGTCAGAATCTGCTGACAGAGCAGTTTGGTGACTGGAGGGTGGTGGTAGCATGCAAAAGAGATAAGAATAGCAATGACTGAACAGAGTTGGGTTGGGAGAAGAAGAGGATTTCAGCCTCTAAAATTTGTGGAAGAGATAGAACAGCTGCCAGGAACCATTCCTTCTATTGTTGGTAACAAGACACCGTTGGTAGCAGACCAGTTGGCTAGAGCAGAGTGGTTGAATAGGAGAGAATGTGGTGCTCTGTAAACATAAGGTCAGTGGGATGGGTACCAATTCAAGTCAGACCTGCCGTGTTTCTTGCTTGCTTTTGATGAGACTGCATAAGTCCCTCACCACCCTTGCTTCTCCGTCTATAAAGTGCACATGAGTTTGTATGATGATTACACAAAACTCTTTAATGCTTATCCCAATACACTGATACACTACAGGCTATTAACAAATGATAAATGTATTATCCAGATAGATTCCTTAAAATATTTATATCTGTTATGTGTATGTGTGTGTGTGTGTGAGAGAGAGAGAGAGTATGTGTATATTTGTGCATATGCCTACATATGTTCACAGAGGCTAGAAGAAGATGTAGGATCCTCACAACTAAAGTGAGATAGGCATGAGCTTCCTGACATTAGTGGGGACCTAACTGTGGTCCTCTGGAAGAACAGCAACTACTGACCCATTTCACCAGCCGTACATTAAAAAAAAATCCAGATAAAAACCTGAATTGTAGCATAAGGTGGTAAAGGTTGCATGGTTCTTGTGGGAAAAAAAATGAGATTGAGTTAGATGCTTGGTAGTGCTCATGACTCTAACACTGAGAAGCCAAACTCTACTCATTCAGCAAGGAAGAGCTACTGATGCCAGGCCAGGTGCAGAGGGTAGGAAAAAAAAAAAGGTGCAATGAAAAGCCTCTACTTTGAAGTGACTTAGAGTTACACCCAGGGAGACAAAATGCCCAGAGAGAAGAAAAACACAGATCGACACAACTTTATTGCAAGCAAAGGATAAGACGATAAAAATGCAGGGTGTGTCAAGACACTTAAATCCATACAGGTAGTTCATTCCTGGCAAGTGGAAGGCTGGTAAGAGGGCATAAAGCCAGAGGAGAAGATACTTCCTGAGGACAGGGCATCACTCTCTAACCTATTTTCAGATGATTATTTTACAGGAGCAAGGAAAGAGATTCAGCACTCAGTGGGAGCAGAGGAATCCAGTCTAGTCACTCCAGTTTAGACTAGAAGCCCTAGGCTTAGGCATGGTAATGTGGGGCCAGGCTAGGGAAGATGATAGGTTACTTACTCCAGTCACTGGGAGTTCCAACACCAGCTCACTGTGAGAATTTGAGGGAGCTCTATGTTCTCTGTAAATTTGGATGAGACAGGACTCTTTATTCATCCACCCCACACATCGTCCTCACCTCCTCCCTTTACACACACACACACACACACACACACACACACACACACACACACACACACACACACAAGCTATGATACTTGAGCATTCCAGGTATGGCGGGTTTCCCTAGAATAAATCATATTTCCTTGCTTCCTGCCAAGATGCACGTTTGCATCTCTCCAGGCTTTTCCTCGGAGACCCCAAGCTGGCTTTAAGGGGCACTCTCTTGAAGGGGCTGTCTCCGGTGTTGCCAGTTCCAACTGCTGATCCTGGGACCCTGTCGGTTTCTTGCTTCTCTAGCTAGGTGCCTAGGGAAAGGGGGGAGGTCAGGTGCCTCCAGTCAATTTTTAATCACAGATGTCAGATGTTGAAGCCCGGGATTTATGGAAGCTTTTCATCTTAACTAACCTACTGCTAGCTCCCGGTGACTCTCTCCCCCTTGACCTGTATGATTTATACATCTATCGCCCACTGCGGCAAGCCAGAGGCTGAGCTTCAGAACTAAGTTGGCTTGCCCCTTCCTTCCTTCTAGTTCTCTTGTAATATAATAAAAAACTCATTTGCTGAAAGGGATCTCATCCCACAGAGCACCACCTCCAGACAGCCTCCCCTACAGTCCATCAGCCGCCCCCTACCTCCCATAATCCAGAGATCTCTCTCATACCTGTCTCCTCTGGTGTGACAGAGGATTGTGGTTTCCTAAATGAAGCATGAACTGATGGATTTGGAAGGCAGTCAAGGACTGGTGAATTTCAGGGGTCACCCTGTGAGGCCTGCCTTTGAGTTCCCACCCCTCCTTTTGAAGCTTGGGCAAAATGCCCATACTTCTTCCATCTGTAGCTTTGATGCAACAAATCCAAACGTGTCTCAAAGACAGAAAGCTTAGGTTCCTGGAAAAGGTTTCTACATTTTAATGCATCACAGTGTTGTTCGGTAGCTAACAGTAGCCCAACCTATTAAGACCCCCTGTGTGTGTGTGTGTGTGTGTGTGTGTGCGCGTGCGCGTGCGCGCGCGCGCGCACTCACACTCAGGCATATGCTGGAGTGTTTGTATGTTTGCTGTGCAGGCATGTGGAGGCAGGAGCATACCCTTGTCTGTCATTCCTTGGGAGCCATTCATTCTGTTTCCTGAGACAAGGCCTCTCATTGGCCTGGAGCTCACTGGGTAAGCTAGGCTGTCTGGCCAGTGAGCCTCATCTCTCTTTGCCTCCCCAGCACTGGGGTACAAGCATATCTATCCACACTTTTGACATGGGTTCTAGGGATTGAACTAGGTCCTCATGCTTGCATAGCCAGCTATTCCCAAGCCCAGCAAGCATTTAGTGCTCCTTAGGAGGCAAAGGGCTTCTACCAACCAGGTGATGTGATAGTAAATCCCACTTGGCTATGGGACCTCCAGAGTAGAGGTCCCAGTTACCCATTAATTAACTGTAAAGACTGGTCTTTCACATCACTAGTGGAAAGTATTTCCATAGGGCAGGCAGGTAACATGACAGGTGCTCAGTACAGCAAAGGCAATAAGGAATAATGGTGTCTGTGGCAATCTGGTAAAATACATTTTGTACACAAAAGTTACACACTGATTTAATTGGTCTGTCTCTTGGAGAAATCTTCTAATATTTCATTAAATAACTATAGATATACACATTTTTAAAAAGTGAAAACTCACAAATAATTGACATTTTTTTTTTCATTGAAATTATGATTCATCTAAAAGATCCTAATTTGGCTCCCAGATTTCCACAGCTCAAACTCTTACGTACTTAATCTTAGACTCCTCAACAGCCCTGGATGTTGGTTTTATTATTTCTTCTTACAGTGTAAAAAATCAAATGAAGAGCAGGCAGGTGCCAAGAACCTTACCTGGAGTAACACAAATGGCAAGTCACAGTGGAGAGCTCAGAAGCAGATTCCCTGGCTCCTTCCAAGTGTGTCCTCTGTCCCTCGGAAGAGGCTGTCTATCATCTGCCAGGTGTCCTTGCCACTGCAGAATCAGACAAGTCTGATTTTTTTCCCTTTCACATGCTTCCAGGTTTTCTGGGTCATTGTGAAACTTTCTAGGACCTCACAGAACCTGATTGCCAAACACTTGAGAACTTTGAAAGCAGCTGTAGCTCTTTATCTAGAGTTGGGGCCTTGTAAAATTATCCCCTTCCATGTTAGCATGGTTGTTGGTGTCATCCTTGTTCAGGTCTTGTTTAGGCAGCCATTGTGTTGAGACTTCACTGGTGTAGCTCCCTTGACATTTCTCAGAGACACAGTCTAATAGCAGACATTCTGCTCCTCTGGTTCTTGTGATCTTCTGAGTGTTGGGTGTAGGAGAAAAAGGCAACTAAGGAAAGCTGTGAGCAGAAGAAAAAGCCTTCCCCAGGGAAGAGCACATCAATTTATTATCTAGTACCAAGGGGTCAGCCTGAATGTGTGTGTGTGTGTGTGTGTGTGTGTGTGTGTGTGTGTGTGTGTGTAATCAATCATGTCCTATCTATATATTTAGTAATATCTATCTATCTATCTATCTATCTATCTATCTATCTATCTATCTATCTATCTATCTCCATATCATCCATATCTATTTTTTTTATTATCTATCTATCTATCTATCTATCTATCTATCTACCTATCTATCTCTATCATCCATCTATTTTGAAGAATAATTATAGGAAAAGGGGGCAGAGGCCATGAATTAGAGAGAGAGCAAGAAGAGGCTGGAGGAAAGAAAGGAAAAAGAGAGAAATACTTTAATTTTTTTAAAAAAAATCACAAAAACTTATCTTCAGGAAAAAAAAAAATCCTTGATTTTCAGCCACTGTGCTTGCTATAGTTACTTCAAATACAGCTGTTTGATTCCTAAATAGCGCAACTTATTTCTTAATTAAAAATAAGATTTTTGAAAAATGATGTGTACCTGTGTAGAGGTGTATGCCTGTATGAGTTCTGGGGCCTGTGCTGGATGGAGGTCAGGAGGTGGTGGCCTATCCCCCTGGAACTACAGTCACAGGTGGTTGTGAGCTGTGTACTGTGAGTTCTGTCTGGGAACCTCACTCATGTCCTCTACAAGAGCAATACATTCTCTTCATAGCCGAGTCACCTTTCCAGGCCTTTTCTGCTGCTTTTATTTTGTGCCCATGCCATTACTTTTAAGTAAAGGGAATAATTACAGATTTCTGGAGGTTCTAAGTCAATCAGATACCTAATGTTAACCTAAATTTCCTTGCTTGTCACATAGACTTGAAGATGGAAGGGGGCTGGGGAAGCAGCCATACATATGCCCGGCAATGTGCTGTGTTCCTCCATGCTTCCATTTAATCTAATTTAAACAAAATGATAACTTTTATTTAAACTAATCATCATTGTAATTTTGTGGGTTGGAAATTATTAACCTCTTTTTACAAATAAGAAAGTTGAGCCCAGAAAGTTTAAATAGCATAATGAGAATTCTGTAATACTGAAGCAGCCAGGATTGGGATGATGAAGGCTGCTTGACTCCAAACCCTCTCTTCTTTCTCCTGAACTGTGTTGCCTTTGAGTATCTGTAAATTTGTCTGTGATAACAAGTTATGAAGGGAGTCCTTTCTTTAATTCCATTATTTTATTGTACCAGAATAAAGGAAAATAAGTATAATTTGTAGAAGTAAGAGAAGTGTGAACTTTGTTTTCAAGAAAGAGTTTTTTTAAACTTTCTATTTTATTTATCCCTTGTGTCTTTCATATCATGTATCTCTATCCCATTCATTTCCCTGTCCCTTCATATCTACCTTCTGCCCTTGCAACCTCTCCTTAATAAAATTTAAGAGGAAAAAAAGAAAACAGAAAGAAAAAGAGAAGGAAAAATCAGTCTCATCATGAAAGCTGTATCATGACAGAGTGAGTCACACAGTGTATTCTTATGTCCATATATCTTTACTTGCAAGTGTTCATTGCAAAGAGTCATTGGTTTGTTTCGAGGCCTCTGGTTTCTGCTACAACATCGATGCTGTGCGCTCACTAGAACTCCTCTTGGATACCCTGGTGTTGCTCTGTGTTGTGGAGATCCTGCAGCTTTGTATCTGCAGGACTGGTCCCTTTATATGCTCCAGCAGATCCCAGATGGTGTGGATATTGGGGTGGGTCACACATAACCCTAGCCTGGGTCTGGGTAGTTGCAGCATTGGTCAGCCCGCCAGCTCCCCCTTGTCCTCACCACCAGGGTGACCTCTCCTGCATTGCCCTAGCTAGTTCACCCCATACAGTGGTAAGCAAGGAGCTGGGCCAATTCTCCTGCTTTCATGTCCTCAGAGATGGTTCTCCCACACCTGTACCTTCAGGGTCAGCTCTACTGTGTTGCCCAGGCATGGCAGCTTAGGGACTACTCTCCCAAGTGCTGCATCTGATGAAGAGCAGAGATAGCTCTCCAGTTCTTATGACCTCAGGGCCAGTTCTCCCACCAGCCTCAGGCATTGATGGGGGGCATCTTTCCCCTACCATGTCACCAGATGACAGATGAGTAATGGGGATCACTCTCCCATGCAAGAAAAAGATATTCTTAATTTAAGATTTATTCAGCTTCAGCAAAGAGATCCATCTGAATAAACACTTTTCAGGCATTAGAAGTCACACTGAATTTCTTTAATTTTTTTTAAGATTATAATATAATTACATTATTTCTCCTTCCTTTTCCTCCCTCGAAACACTCTCATATGCCCTTCCTTGCTCCCTTTCAAATTTATGCCCTCTTTTTTTTTAAATTAATGATTGTTACACACAGAGAGAGAAAGAAAGAGACACACACAGAAAGAGACAGAGAGAGACTCCTAAATACATAAATACACCCCGCTCAGTGTGGATAACGTCATTTGCACTATATGATTTCAGGGCTGACCATTTTGTACTGGATAACAATGCTTTTCCCTGGGGAAGACTATTTCCCCTGCCTCAGTGTTCCTTAGTTGCCTGTAGTTCTCTGTGCAGTGTTGAGTCTCATGGGCTCTCCCCTCTCCACATAAGCATGCGTGTTGCTGTCACTCTTTCTCAGTTCGTGTTTAGGAAGTTGTGTTGATGAGATTTTATACATTTAGCTTCCAAAATTCCTAGAAGACAGAGTCTCAAAGCATCTCCCTGGTCTCTTAGAATTTTCCATCCTTCTTCCACAGTGATCCCTGAGCCTGAGATGCAGGAGTTGTGTTGTAGACGTAGCTGTTGGGCCTGGGCTCCACAACGCTGCATTTTGATCAGTTGTGGTCTTCTGTAATGGTCTCCCTCAGTTGAGAAGTTTTCTTGATGAGGGGTGAGAAGTATGCTCATCTGTGGGTATGAGGACAGATATATAGGATGCAACTGGAGCTACATTCGTTAGTAACATGACAGTTGTAGGTTCTCCTCCAAGATCTGTGAGCTCACTAGCCCTAGGCAGTTTGGTAGAAATGATCTTGTACATTTTAAATATAAATGAAAAACAAGGCTGTATTGGTGTCGTTTTCTTTGTTTCAGTGTTGTTAATGCTGTTGATGGTGGTAGTTGTGGACATGGTTATATATGTACAGTCAAATGTTACATGTGAAAATAAAATTCATCTAATATGTTCGCACTGTCCTGTCTAAACCCATGATGACCATCTTTTCATATTTGTCCTAAATATTTTCTCCCTTGTAGGTCAACCCCTGTGATTCCACTGCTTTGCATGGAATTCTTGACATTCCTTCATGTGTGTCTTGCCTTTTTGGCATTCATTTCTTGTTCTAGTACCTGAGTTAGGTATAGGTCCCTAACTCCCTCTCCTGATTATTTAGTTTAAAACATATGTGCACACATATTGGACAGACAACAATATGTTTAACTTGGGCATATGATGATTTTTTTTTTTTTGGTGCTATTCCCACTGGCACGTACAGCCAGCCCTTTTCAACAGAACATCTTACATTGGACCAAGGTTGTTTGTAACATGAATCTTAAAAGGTCCTATAATAAAAAACCCATATTGGGGTGAAAGATCAGAGAAGCAGAGCAGCCAGCCACTAGCTGACCTCTGAGAAATTCTCAGCCTCAAGAGATCGAGTTCCTGTTTCCTCATGCCTTGAATACCTTTCTGCATCCTGCCATATTACTTACTGGGATTAAAGACGTGTGTCACCACTGCCTGACTCTATTTCTCTCATGTAGCCCAGTGTGGCCTTGAACTTACAGAGATCCAGACAGATTTCTGAGTGATAGGATTAAAGGTGTGTACCACCACTGCCTGACCCCTATGTTTAATTTAGTGGCT
This sequence comes from Peromyscus leucopus, assembly GCF_004664715.2. Lineage (NCBI taxonomy): Eukaryota > Metazoa > Chordata > Mammalia > Rodentia > Cricetidae > Peromyscus > Peromyscus leucopus. The sequence continues at coordinate 51,291,121 of NC_051070.1, forward strand.
GCCTCTGTCCTCTGATCCTCAGGTAAGTTTATTAGGGTACACAATATATCACTACAGTTGTTAGCACATTTATAAAGACCCAGGAAAAGTTGAGAGCTAAAAAATAAATTGAGACATGAAAGACTGATTTAACTCTTACTGAGGATATTTTAGAACTTAAGTTAATAGTACTGGAGTCGGTCTATGTCCCAAGGGGGATGGCTGGTAGAGAAGAAACCTGAGATGGATGTTATTGGGCCACTGGAAGGGCCTAAGCCAAGAAAGACAACTACTAAAGCATAAAGGAAGAGATACAGTACTCCATAGTGAAAACCTGGAAACTAGAGAGGGACAGGGAGAGGAAAACAAGGAAATCTCGTGTGGTTCTGCCAGCTGTGACTGCCTATCCCAGAACTCAGGGACCCGGTTATTTCACATCATTTTCTATAAGAAATCCACCCCCCTCTATGCAGTTCAAATCTCTTCATTTCAATGCAATGTGATTCAATGCAATCGAATCCGCTGCATTAAGGATGAATTAAGTAACTGCTATATGTCTACTGCTATATTAGTTACTGTGATGATTATAAAAAAGGATTGTACAAAATAGCTCCATTCTCAAGGAGACTGTGAGCATAATCCTGTGACAGAAATAGCTACTCAGTATTCAACCAAAATCATAGGACAAAACAAGAGAACTGGATTGCAAGTCAGCTCAGGGTTTTACTTCCAGATCAGCAACTTAGTGATTGGACCATTTAATCTCTTTCCCCTCACTTTCTTCTTCTTCAGTAAAATGAAGTATTATAATGGATTAATGGTTCTCAAATTTACTGTATTTAATATCCCCTTTTATAACAAATAATTTGTAATGCCTCATTTACCAAAATGAGATTTGCAGATATTATACTTATGTTCATAATAAAAATCAGTATAATGACCTAGGTATAACACAAGCAAGAAATAAAAGCAAGTTTTTAAAATAAATAATAAGGACTTCAATCTGTGAATGTTCAGAAATAGCTAGGATTGAAGATGTAATGAACAAAGTCATCAGAGAATTTCAACTGCTTACGATGGATTCATTTGCACTTAAAGGAAGACGCTATCAAGCAGTCTATCTAAGAAGTGCATATCTACAAAGATATTCTAGAACTAAAATACATAAAGAATAACCAGAAACAGGTCAGGCTTATTTGTATATAAAAAGAGAAATAAGGAAATAACGTTACTTGAAGCAAGAACAATGGGCTAATTCAAATTTCAGGCCTTAGAAGAAGTGCAGAAAATGAAGACACAGTATATTCTTACAAATGAGCCGAGCCTTAACTATAGATGTGGTACTGAGATGATGCCTCGTGTGCCATAGAATGAGAGAATGAAGAAGCATCATGGAGCACATATGTCCTGTGGGAAATCCCGCTGTCAAGACATGTTTTCAGTCCTGTTGTCTGGCCAGACACTAAAGATATTCATAGGCTATGAGACAGTGCTCTGTTGTACTGGACCACTGGAAGATTTCTAGAACCCTTTTCTGTTTCCATCACATGCTTAAATCACTGTAGAGTTGTAACTTAGGAAAACCAAGGATACCACTGTATATTATAAAACTATTTCTTCCATTAAGTGATTCCTATCATGTTCGAAGTTCAATTAGTTGAAGACTAATTCAGCCGAGCATGTGAATTAGTCAACAAACTCAATAGCAAGTAATAATGGAGATGACTAAGGACAAGACCCATCTTTATGGGGGGGGAGAAAGAAGGATTTGAATCAGTCTAGAAGAATGATTAGCATTTGACTAGCAAGAGTGAAATGAAGGGTTGATAATAGAATAATAAGATTGCAGGGAGTTTCCCTGAAGTAGCCAGGCATTACATTGACAATCCCTGAATCTTTAACTCCCTTAACTTCAATATGCATGTCTTAGTTAGGGTTTCTATTGCTGTGAAGAGACACCATGACCACAGCAACTCTTATAAAGAAAACATTTAATTGAGGTGGCTTGCTTACAGTTTCAGAGGTTCAGTCCATTTTCATCATGATGGGGAGCAGGACACTGTGCAGGCAGATGTAGTGCTGGAGTACCCAAGAATCCTACATCTTGTAGGCAACAGAAAGTCAATTGACAGTAACACTCAGGGAAGATCGAACAAAAGAGACCTAAAAGCCCACCTCCACAGTGGCACACTTCCTCCAACAAGACCACACCTCGTAATAGTGCCACTCCCTTTGGGGGCCATTTTCCTTCAAACCACAACAATGCAGATCCTAAATGTTCATTATAGCAGATTACAAATTGAGAGGTGGCTTTGTGAACAAATCTAGGGGACACTATGCTCTTCAAAATAAGCCAATGGGGAAAAAAAAACAAATTTTCCATGCCATCACTTGTATATGAAATTCAAAAAAGCTGCATTCATAGAAGTAGAAAGCAGGAGAGGGCTTACAAGGAAGCGCAGGTGCACAGGGAGCAGGGAGTTTGCTCGATGGCACAAAAGTCACTGTGAGTGAGATCGAGTCCTGACGTTCTGTGGCACATCAAGGTAGCTATCGTTAACAATGCTATACTGTGTATTTCAAATTAACTAAAAGAGAGGGCTTAAAATGTTCTCACTGTGAATACATGATAAATACGTGTAGTTATAGGCATGCTAATTAGCTTATTCAATCATTCTACGATATATTCTTGCATCTAAACATCACACCATGGCTCTATCTATTATTATTACCAATTAAAAATGAAACAAAACAAGGCTGAGGAGGCAGCTCAGAAACAGAATGCTTGCTTAATGCACGAAGCTCTGGGTTAAATCTCCTGTAGTACTAAATGAACGGAAGAATAAATAAAGGAACAAACCCAAAAGAGAAGCACAGCCATACTCATCAATATTTCCCAATTTTAGACTTTTGTAAATGCAAACCAACTTTAAAATAATAATGATTCTAAATGATGGCAATTTAAAAGGAAAATATTTTAGAATGAAAAAAAAAAACAGTTCTTTGAGAAGTCCAATTAATGTGTTGTGATCACATTTATTCTGTTGCCAAACTCCTCCCAGATCCAGTTACCATTCCCTACAAACGCGTCTTTGTGTCCTTAATTTTTTTTTACATCCATAAAATCCAATTTGTGCTGCCCATATATTCTTGGATATGTGGCCTTCCACTGGAGCATTGTTGACCTGTCAGGGGCTAAGGTCTTTCTCTCCCACTGGCTATCAGTTGCTAATGGCTCCTTGACTAGTGGTGGGACTTAAATTAGGCAAAATGTAGGAATGAGGTTCCAAGCTCAGGGATCCTGGGGTTATTGACTTAGCTGTTTTGTACAGTATCATCGAGCATTTCCATCCTGCTAATATAGAGCTCTCCCCTGACTAACTGGCACTCCACTGAACCTCTCCACAGATGATACCAAGAGTGATGCTTTTAAGAGCAGCCTGGGAACCTTTCTATTGCAGGCAGAGTTTTGATGATAGCACTTAAGACTGAGGAAATCTGTCATCACATTCAAGTGCGTTAATAGCTGAGGGAACAACAGAACCAAGCACACCCTAGATGTCCCTCTCTCAGGACACTTCAAAAGAGAAATCAGAGGTAGTAGACACAGTCAGAAGATCAAACAAGTGTATCGAGAAACAGCTGAAACTACCGAGGTAGCAAGACCCATCCCTGAGAATAAGAAAGAGTATGGACTTCGGCATCCCTGGAGAAAGGAACAAAACCTCAGTACTGTGGTCCAGGTATCATTTGTCTGCCCCGACACTTCCTTTCTATGTTAGTTTCTGAATCACTCTTTGAGCCTTTGATGCATTTTGCTGTACACGCACTGGTTCTTCAGTTCCTTGCTATCTGCCTATGACATTCTCTGATTTCAGTGTTGTCTATGCCTTTCTTCAGGATTACTATTCCTCGGGAATTTCAAGGCATACTCCAGTGTTTAACTGAAGAGAGATATTAATGATGGGACTTCATGCAATGATGAGAGCAGACTTGGGGGAAATCAAAAGTCATGGCGTGTCACAAGAACCAGTGAGTGAAAGGCCTTTGCTTGCCACAGGTTCCCATCAGCAGCAGGAGCAATGGAACAGCTGGGTCACCCAGAAGTGTTTGGCTGTGTGGAAGGAGAGTAACCTGAGAAGCAACAGCCATCAGCTGCCTCTGGATCCTTCAGGAAACACCAAACCTTCATAAGTAGAGCAGTGGCTAGAAGCCATGGAAGGAAGCAGCTGCAAGAAGAGGTGATTGGCCCAACACCAGCTCAAAAGGATTCTGGAAAACATGGTTTCTGTAATCATTCTAGCCACCCCAAATGGAGGGGAATGAAGAGGATGAGAAAATTCAGCTGAGTATTCACCACATGTCCAGGTCTTCACTAACAGATGCCCTACATCGAAACCTCACTTTGCAGGCACTTCAGTCTTCCATCCTAACTCCATTCAAGCCTTTTCTCGGGTGCTACCTACCCAGGGAGGAAGAACTTCCTTTCCCATTCTGCAGGAAGTGACTCTCACTCATTCAATTACCCTTTTACCTTGTTTTAGCTTCTTCCCAGTTTTCATCACACAAAACCTGAAATATAACTCTATATTGTAGCCAGAAGTTTTTCTGTGTCCCACAGCCACTTAGTCCAAAATAAACACACAGAGGCTTATATTAATTACAAACTGTTTGGTCTATGGCTCAGACTTACAGCTAACTAGCTCTTTTATCTTAAATTAACCCATTTCTATTAATCTATGTATCACTACATGTCTGGTGGTTTTACCTGTGTTCTATTACATCTTGTACCCCTGGCAGCTCTAAGTGCCTGTCTTGGCTCTGTCTTCTCCCTGTCTCTCTTCTTGGATTTCCTGCCTGGTTCTTATCCTGCCTTACCATAGGCTAAAGCAGCTTTGTTTATTAACTAATAGGAGCACACAGAAAGACCATCCCACAGCACTATATTTATTCATTTTCTTAGGTACCTTTTCCCATTATTTCTTGGTAATTCTTCGTTCAAAGAATGTTGAAGAGAGGAAGCAGGTTGGACCTGATGGCCAAGGGCTATAATGAGACACAAGGTTCCTGGTCCTCTTTCATCATAGGCATGGTACTAAGGGATAAAGACTAAAAGGAATGTGAAATTTCCAAGAGTTATAAAGGACATGGTGGCAGTTGAATAGCAGCCTGGAGAGGAGAGTACTGTTGTTGGTGTATCTCCTAAGTTTCACTTTAGGGACACTTGGTACACAAAGTCATACAATGATATTAGGAGGTAGAACCTTTGGAAGGTAGTTGGCTCAGGAGGCCTCTGCCTTTATGAAGGCATTAATATATTTATATATATGAATGAGTAACAAGTTCTCTTTGGCACCCTTCTCTGTCTCACCTCAAGATGCTCTTCACCATGTTATCATACACTGAGAAGATCCTCATTAGAAGCTTGGAAGATGCTCTTATACCTCTGAGCTTCCAGAAGCATAAGAAATGTATGTGTTTCTCTTCTTTATAAGTTATCCAGTCTTGCTTATTACATTATAGTGACAGACAATGTATTTTGACAGGCAGCAATGAGAGACAGCTGTTCAACAAGAAAGGAAGCCATCTATCCCCCACTGAGCAGCACCTACTGATGCTAAGGGTGTGTGATCAGCCTGGAGATCACACACTCATAGAGTGAAAGCAATACTCATTGCCCTGAAAAGCCATTGATCTGTGTGGGGAAATTAAGCAGTGGCACCCTGAAATATGCAGAGCATATAAAACAGATATTCATACAACTCGAGTATATGGGTTCCTAGGGTTCTCCCAGATGGGAAGATCTTCCCCTGGGCAGGCCTCAGTCAGAAGACTTCCCAGGAGGCATGAAGATGAGATACGCACCCAGGGACACTGATAGGCATCTGGAAAAGGAACAAGCCTACTTAGAGACTGTGATGGTCGATTGTAAACTGAACGTGCCACAGCAAAATCATCTGAGTTCCAATTGAGAAACAGTCTATCTTAGCTTGGCCTGTGGTTATATCTCTAGGAGCTTGACTTGCTTGCCTTAGCCAATGTGGGAAGACCCACCCTAAATGTGACCAGAGCCTTCTGGTGGTAGCCCAGATAAAAGGGGCATGGAAGAAGGAAGATTCCCTTCCAACAAGGATGTCAGTCTTCCAGTCTCAGCATATGTTGTATGCAGTTCTAAGCACTGTACATATGTTTCCTTATTTACTCCAACACCTCCTCCTTGGAGCAGAACTGGGACAAGTAGAAGTAAGGCGACTGTCCCATTGTCACAGAGCTAGGAAGAAACAGAGCTGAGGTTCCACATTGGTAACCTGGTTCAAGGGCAATGCCCACAACCACAGCTACAGCATGGCCCGAGGGAAAGCCAAACTCAGAGGGCAGATAAAGGAAGATCTTAACTGCGAATACAGTCTCAGTTTTGGTCAGAGGCTTTGAAAGTTCTTCTTTTGTTTAGCAGCTGCGTGCACTGGAATGGGTTGTTTATCTAAACTTTAATCACATCTTTTGAAAAGTGATTTGTGTTTCTCACATGCAGCTATCCTGTTGCTTAAAAGAAAAAGAACGTGAAGACTATTCAGGAGCAGGAAGATAGCTCAGCGGGGAAAGTGTCTGCTGCCAAGCCTGGACAACTGAGTTTGATCCCTGAGCCCCACATGGTGAAAGAAAAGAATAGACTTCCTGTAAATCATTCTCTGACGTCCATGTGTGTGCAGTGGTGCACCCTCGACACACACACACACACACACACACACACACACACACACACACACACACGCGCGCGAACCCTCTACAATGTACATGCACACTACACACCCAACACACATGCACACACACATACACCTAACACACACACAAATAAGTAAATAACTGTAATAAAAATAAAAGTAAGATATTCTTAAAGTAGTATCTGGTATGTAGTGAAATTTTATAAAAGTATGTTTTTTTGAAATGTCATCACTATCATTATATCTTTTCCCCTTTGTATTATAGCTATTTGTATGCTTATCTCTAATCCCTCCTCTAAGATTATTGCCTTTCTGTTCATAACATATGCTTTAGTCCTTACTCACAAAGACTGTGAAATGAGTATACAGACAAATGGTCCTCTCACTGTGATTCATTTAAAGACACAGAGAAAGATTGGTGAATTGGTAAGGACATTGGGACTAAGACTGAAAAAAGGGCTGGAGAGGTGACTTAGAGGCTGAGTCACCTGTTGCTCTTGCAGAGGACCCAGGTTCCATTCCCAGCACCCACATGGTGGTGCACAACCTTCCATAACTCCAATTCCAGGGAGTCTGATGCTCTCTTCTAACCTCTGTGGGCAGCAGGTGTACATATGGCACTCATATATACATACAGATGAAACAACCATAAACATACAATAAACTGAACATATCCAAAAAGAAAAAAATCTCCAAGATCGAAGTTCCAACAAGACAGTGCCACCTCTTTCCTCCTCCATCACTGTTCCTTCCATTGGAAGGACTATGTGGTGGCTCTCCCTTCTCATTCTCTTGAGGCATGGTTGTGACCTCTGCACGACTACTGATGTAAAGTTTTCCTTTAATACCACCATGCAGCTAGATCTGAGATTATTGCTTGAACAGAACAAACTTAACTTTTCTAGACTCAGTGGAGTCTTCCATATCTCAGTCATTCCATTGCCTACCAACCAGGAGTGTAGAAAGAGCAAGGAACTCTGGAAGAGCTGGGGCTTTGGGGAAACCTAGCTGGAGCCCAGTGTCATGACTGGTAGAATGACTCCAGGCAACTTCATGTTTCTCTATTTTTTTTTTGTCATGTGTCATGGGAGCAGATGTGGGTTCCCAGATGCATGCAGTTGGGTGGTTTGGAGGGCTTCTTTGGGTGACCCCTGCTGTTCCTGAGCTAAATATGGGTATCCTAACATCACTGTCTCATTGCCAGCATGAAGGAGCTAGAAAGCATTGGCATTAGAAAAAATCTAAGTCATCAGTCAGCCTCACCTTGCTGCAACTTCTGCTGCTTCCTTGATTTTGGTCCTATCTGTGTGACCTCTGCACTACTACTGATGCAGAGTTCTCCTTTAACACCACTGACCTTTTTACTTAAATACACATGGAAAGGAAACTACACATCATTACTGTAAGTGGAAAACCAATATCATTTCCTATAAATGGAAGGCAAAAATATATGTCAGCAGTGTTATTAAATTCTGTATAGATACCACTGCTTGCCAACACTCTAAGCCTGAGGCTAGTGTTCCCCTCATCGGAAAGGTGAATTAGCAGATATTAGTGAGGTGTTAACTGAGAACTTGAACTGTGCTGTGACTGGAAGGATTGAAAGATAATTGAAAAGGATTAAGTGTAACATAATGCTGTATCCATGCCCCACCTGAAATTATCTTCACTGGCCTACATTTTGAAGAAAAAAATCACTTTCTTATTTTCCTAAGGATGAAATTAAAGCCCCAGTGGTTCAAATATGTTATCATACCACAGAAGAATTGACATGTTATCTTTACTTTTTCTGTGGAGAAACAGACAAATGTCTATTCACCCCAGGACACCAATGACAGACCAAAGGAATGCTTCCATTCAAGCCTAGCCTGATGGATCAATGGGTTCAATTAGAGTTGCTTTACAGGGTGTGGTTTGTAGGGATATTTACAGAAGTACATGCAGCTTCAAGGCCATAAACTATCAAAGAGAATACTGATTTCCCAACAGTTGACTGCTTGTATATATTCAGAGTGGAGCAGTCCTCATGAGCTTCCTGACAAATTGTTAATGGACACCATCCTGTGTCATCTCCTGTGAGTGATCTCAGCTGCTGAGACTTCAAGAAGACAATGGCTGTGTCATACCCAGAGGACAACCTTCTCCAACAGAGTTCTGATGATGGTATTCTAGTCAATTAAGTATCACAGAATGACCACCACTGCCACCACCAGAGGTGATGGGCTCCACAAATTAAATAAAGAGTCAAGATTACTATTCTATCCCATTTCCACAGAAGTTTTACACAGACTCTCTTTCATTTTTAACCACATTATAGGGGTAAAAAGAGTGGCCTTGGAAAAGTCCCAGCTATTTTAAGGCTCCATGGCTGGCAGGTAGTAAAGCCAATCCCTAGTACCACCTTCTGCTTGCCAACTTGTTTGCTTCCTGCTAGATGCCCAGCCTCTTGAACAGGCTGCCATGACCTCCTTTCATCTTCCCTTGCTCTTTGATTGAAATTTATGTAACATGCTGATTGAATTCTCTGGGAACAAGCTTCTGTAGGCCCTTTACATGGTTTGTGTTTTCAAGTTTACTTCCTTGTATTCTCTTTGGGGCAGCCAAGAAAGGAAAACAAACCTCACAGTAACTCTTCTCTTTTCTAAGCAACACCAAGCACAAACAGAATACTGTAATAGTAGTTGGGAAGTCAGGAGGTCCTGCTATTACTAGGCCAGCTATAGTGGCCAAGGCCAAGTGACCATCCTGTGGGGCTGTGTGTGGTGGGACCCAGTGTGAACAGAGAGTAACAGACTTCCACCTAAGCTGTTGGAGAGGCTCACATCCCTACAAGTAGTACAACCATGATGTTTCCTCCTTGTACATAGCATTCAGCGTCTTCCATTGCCTCTTGCTTTTTTTTTTTTTTAATAAAATGAGTAAAGCATGTCCTAGACTCATTATCACTAGCCTGGAATTCAGGTCACTTCACAGTGCGAATGATTATCCCATGCTGTATGGGACAATCCTTCAAACTCCTCTGCCTCCTCTAGCTTTTCTACAACCAACTCAAGCTCTGCTCACAGGAGCTTTCATTAGGAATCTTACTATCTTTCAGTTTATTTTTCTCAGTTACAAAGGACTTGAGTCTTTTTACGTCTTGCTTATTTTAACTTGTTATTTCAATAGTTTGATCTTAAATATTTTAGGGGTGGTGACCTGATGCCTGAGAGAGAAACTGTGCTTTTCCTTCAGGTAAGCAGAGATTGTTCTGCCCTTTGCATGAACTGCTGCCTGCCCTGCTTTGCATATGGGAACATGATCAATGCAAGCATGGCCTAGGAATGGCTTTCCAATTGAGATACAATAGCAAAATGCTGGTCTGTGTATGTTTCTGGGTGATAGAGTGCTTCCCTAACATGTAGAGGCCCTGGCTTTGATCCTTAGCTCTGGCACTGGTACAAATTAATCAAAAACCTACTATGTTTTTCACCTTAGAAGTCAGAGAAAGGAGTTTAGGGCTATGATTATTTCTCTCACTCTGACTATTATACACACTCACCCCCAGCTCTTATCCTGGAGGACATAGCTAGTTTCTATTGAACCCTTTGAGTTGCGGTGGGGAGAATACTTACTTATGGACCCATCTATCAAAGCTTTACAATTTCCTTCGTGCCTGCTGGAGTCCTTTCTGTTCCCATCAAGAAGGAAGCAGTTGAGAATCCCTCACTTCTCTCTCCCTTGCTCCCATGCTTCCTTTCTTCTTCTCTGTTGTCACCGAAGACTGTTCCCAAGAGCCTGGAGAAAATCTAGAGATGTGGGATTGCTGCCTGGGCTAATCTCCCAGCAGGAAGATTCCAAATGAGTTATCAGAGAACCTGGTGGAGAGAAGCTGAGGAGTTGCCTGGGCTGTAATTGCCATGGAGTCCTGTTGTCATGGTGACCATGGTTGGCAGAGAAAACAGAATGGAGAGAGAGAGGGAGAGAGAGAGAGAGAGAGAGAGAGAGAGAGAGAGAGAGAGAGAGAGAGAGAGAGAGAGAGAGAGAGAGAGAATGGGAAACAGGCCAGAGGAAGAAGGAGGGAGGGAGGGACTAGAGATAACACGAGAAAGGAAGAGAGAGAGAAGATGCCAGAAAGGCAGAATGGAGAAGAGAGGAAGAGAAAGAGAGAAGCAAGGAGCTTCCCGGAAGGTTGGAAAGTGTTTGACTTGGGGGAAGAGAGCAAGAGCTGGGTGGGTAATCACCATTGTCGGAGAGAAAGCGGCTATTGGGCCAATGAAAGGGAGAGAATACAAGGCGGTCTGGAGGGAAGGAGAGGAGGAGAGATGAGTGGAAAGAACAAGGGGAAAAGAGGAGACGAAGATGAAAGAGAGAACTGAGGAATGAGCAAGGCTGAACATCAGGAGGGAGGGGAGCCAGCTCCGCTCTCACAGTAATTCCCAATTATTGCCTGATGTTTTCCATCTCTATCTGCTCTTTGATCTCCTGTGCTGCACATTAAATATGAGCAGCCAAATGCCTGAATCTCATGTTTGAAAAAAGGTGAGACTTCAAAGTGAGGAGAGGAACAAAACGGGGTGGCGCACCTGGCATTTTGCACCTCTAGTTTCCTGGCCCAATTAGGTTAAATGCAGTCTGAAATCACCTGCCAGTCTGAGCCGGACTGCCCAACTTGTTCCTACAATCATCTGCCAAGCTTAATGAGATCAGCAGCCCAGGCTGGCCAGTTACAGAAACCCCTCCAGGGCCTGCCTGGAAGCAGACAGTGCATCAGGCTTTTGTGGTGGTGTCTTAGCAACCTCCAGGAGATCTTGAAGGGATCTGTCTTGTGGATGAAGTCCATTTTCTTGAGGGTTTTGGTTGGGACAGCCACTTCTGAAACAATAGGCACCAGAATCCTAACTCTCACACCCTTGTTCTGAATTCCTTCTAAGTATTGAGTTCCCAGAGGCAACCTTGCCCATGCCCACTGTCCTGTAGATTCAAATCAGGGCCTAATCTACCAACAGTAGTGACCTAATTAACATGCCAAAACCTCCATATTCCCTCTTCAAATATAGGAACCAGACACTGTTAGTGTCCTGTCTTATGATGCTAGAGTTTTCTGGGACCATTCCAGACTTCCTGCAAAGTACCTCTGCCCGGTAATCCCCAAAGCATCCTTAGTTCCCAGAAAGTTCATTTTCCACTGGGGCCTTCCTTTGTCCTAGTCCATTCTACCATCCTTGTGTGCAAGCAAGCTTTCTATGTGGGATGTGTATGTGTGTGTGTGTGTGTGTGTGTGTGTGTGTGTGTGTGTGTGTGTGTGTGTGTGTACATGTGTATAGAAGCCAGAAGTCAACCTTGTCATGTCATTCTTTAGATAGTATCCACTTTGTGTTTTGAGACAAAATCTCTTCATCAGCCCGGAACTCGAACATTGATTAGACTAGGCTGGCTGGCCAACAATCCACTGGGATCATCCTGTCTGTCTCCCTATTGCTGGGATTAAAAGTGTCCTACTATGGTCTGCATTTTCTTCCTTTATGCAAACAAGTTTCTAACTTTACCCGTCATCCTCTTGAAAACTCTTATATTACCTGGGCCATGCCCACCTTACAGAGAGAAAAGAGACACTAAATAGACACATTCACACTGAGCTGGAAGTTAACGATGAGAATGCAAAGAGAGTATCCCTTATCCAAAATGCTTGGATTCAGAAGTGTTTGGGATTTGCATTTTGGGGGATTTTGCAATATTTGCATATGCATAAGGACATATCTTGGGAGACCCAAGTCTAAACATGAATTTCATTTTTGCTTCATTTATACCTTATGCACATAGCCCAAAGGTAATTTTGGACAATATGTGTAATAATTTTGTGCCTGCAACGAAGCTTTTTGATGTGGAATTTTCTACTTGGCACATTGTATTGACATTCAGGGTTCAGGGTTCAGGACCTTGTGGAATTTAGATTAGTAATGCTCAGCCTAGCTCAACACCCTGCCAAAACAGCCGGCAAGAAGGTGGTGATTCTCCCAGAAGAGGGACACCGTGGAATCAAGTGTAGACATTTAATTCCTGCAAAACGAGAGAATGCTTGCTCTGTCAATCATCTTGATTTTGGGTGCTGGGATTTTGGTGGTAGGTTGTAGATCTAGATTGATACATTTTGGCATCCATATCTCCTTTTCCTCATCACTACACAATCGTGAACTGGTTATGAAGCGCAGTGGTGTTTGGTCCATGCACAGCCGGGCCTTGCAGCAGAAGTGAAGGTGCAGTTGAGTTGCTTGTAGCAAAAGGCTATGCACAGAGCCCCTCCCTGCTTTGGAGCACCACAGGACACACTGGCAGGGAATTTCCACCTTAGGCTTCTGACTTGCACTCCAGGCTCTGTCCCCTAGATCCTTTGGCAGGAAGCTTTTATCAGGTTCCTCCTCTCCAAGTTGAGCCATGTCTCAGTGGCAGCGTGAGCCACCAAGCACCAGACCTTCTGGGAACTTCCATCAGTGATAGAATTTCCTTTATAGAACATAGCCCCAGAGATGTTCGATACATAGTCTGTAAGTGCCACATGGTGGAAAGCTGGGGAGGAAGAAGGCAGGAAAAGCGGACTTTGTTTTTTTTTTTTTTTTTTTTTTTTTTTTTTTTTTTTTTTTTTTTTTTTACAGCTGATTGATGGAGACAAAGAAACGTTGGGGTAGAAATGGGTTCTTCTCTTTGGGGTATTTTTGGAAACAGAAGCTCAGGCAGGCTCATCTTGGCCTTTGAGCTCATGAAATCATAGATGAGGTCCTACCAGGGCAGGCAGACCTCAGATATTTGTGTTTCAATGTGGAAATCTGACAACCCAGGTGAAGCTGCAAAGAGGCAGAATGGGGCATCTGCTCTGGTTCATGCCTTGTCACAAGGTTCCAGGCTCCTTCTGAATTTAGCACAGTGCTCAGGGGACAGGGTTAGACACCATAGATCACGTCCTAGGACTTCCTGGGTGAGTTGGGACATACTACTCTGTACCTCAGTTTACTCATTGTAAAGTGGTAGCATCAACTGATCTATGCCATAGTCCTATTGTGGGGATTAAGTGCCTGGTGAATAATATATATTATTGGTATCATTTATTTAATTTGGATATCACAGACTCTCTTACAGCCCTCGTAATGAAGAGAGAAAAGTAAGATTGTTTCTCCGACATAGGTTCAGAGTCTGTCCTTTGTTGCTTTTTCTATATCTGCTGTGATGAAACTTCTTATTCAAAGCAGCTTGGGAAGGAAATGGTTCATTTGGCTTATGCTTCCATATCACTGTTTATCATTGAAGGAAGTCAGGACAGGTACTCAACATGGCAGGAACCATAAGACAGGAGCTGATGCAGAGGCCATGGAGGAGTCCTGCTGACTGGCTTACTTAGAGTGCTTCTCATAGAACCCAGGACAACCAGGCCAGGATGGCGCTACTCACAATGGGCTGGGCCCTTCCCCATCAATCATTAATTAAGAACATGCCCTACAGACTTGCCTATAGATGGATCTTGTGGAGACATTTTCTCCATTGACGTTCCCTTCTCTCTGATGACTCTAGCTTGCATTAAGTTGACATAAAACTAGCCAATACATCTGCTGAGACGGCCAAGAAGAATCTTCTGTTTTGGTAGATACGGTATCAACTATTGTACAGATGTAAGTGCTCTTGGAAATTGGGAGGGAACTGTCTGGAAGCAGACCCACATTTTGGGGATCCGTCAAGACCTGTAATTGTCTTCCTCATGTCATTTATCTTCTGGAGTGTGTCAATACCACAAGGACAGACTTCTTGGCTTGTTCTCTGTTCCATCTTTATGCATAGAACCTGGTGGAGAGTGGATCAGCCAACACTTGTGATACTAATAACATGGAACACAGATGAGCGGGACAGACTGGCTGTGTGGTTGATCTGGTAGGCGTCCTTGGGTGTTCTTTAGGGCACACATTTGTGTCTCCTTCCTCTGGATCTTTACTTGCAATCAAGAAAGCATGTATTTAAATATCAGTGACCACTTCTTCCTGAGTCAGGAAGACACATATTTAGGTATCAGTGACTATTGATTGTAGCGAAACAATGATTCCATCTCAAGGGCAGGATTAAAACACCCTGTTGTTCCCATCAGTCACCAACTGACAAGTATTTCATTCAAGGAGAGTAAGCATTTGTCCTAGGCCAGTAGATGCCATTGTAATTCTGGTTCTAGACCTGATTGCTGCAGCTCCTCATTCCACCTACAGATTTAAGAATTAAAATTCCTAAAGATTTAAGAATTGAAAACTAATTTTATGATGTCAGATGTGACCTCACCTCCCTCAGAGTGAGATGAAAATGGGTCAGCTTGAGCATCCTTGGTTCCCTGGAGTCACAGAGCATTCTGCAGCGATGAATGGGCATGTCACTTTACTGAAGATTGGGACAAGTTGGAGGTCCTAAAGGAATCCAGGAAGTGACACAGCAGATCTGAAGGTATCACTACTGTACCTCTTGAAGACTCAGCCTATTCCTATTTCTCCCCAGGACAGACTCTCAGCAAAGCCAACAATGCCACAAGTTAATAAACATAGCCTCTTCCTTCTCTGTGCTCACCCCCTTTTATTGGCATGGTAATTTGAAGTCTCTAATAGTACCTCAGGACACTGAGATGAGACAAGAGGGAAATGTATTTATGTTCGTATTTACCAGCCTGTCTATCCTGGTGACAGCAAGGCTGACAGGCACCATGATGAAAACTGCTGCTCTGTTCCACTTGGCAGACTTCGTTGCATCTTCCCAGAGAGTGTGACCAATCCGATTGCTGTTCCCAGCCTGGTTCAGCCCACTGTGTCCTCTCACCTGCTCCTGGCTGGTTTTAAGTCTGTCCAGGAAGTCCATGAATGCTGCTGAGGAAGCAGCACCTCCTCAGAAGGTTGAAACCTTGGGCATTTATGAATCACCTTCTTTATCTTCCTGTTCATGTGGACACTCAACGGGAGACCATTGGGCTGTGGTGTCACAGGCAACAATGGAGTTAGTAGAGCGAATAAAAACAACACTTCCATGAATGGAGATTCTCCAGCAGCCAGAGCACTAGGGGAGAAAGAGTGGTAGTCGGCACCCTGGTCTGAACCCAGAGGGATACAATAAAGCTGGGGTCGTTATGATTGCTGTCACTCAACGCAGTAACAGTCTCTCAAAATATTTTGCCCCCACAGTAGATTCTTCCTGGGTACCAGGTCTCGAATACGCACTCAGCAGGGCTCTTCCAGAAATGTCCTCCCATTGAACACTTTCAACTCTGGGTGACAGGTGTTCATTCTATCCTGATTCTGCAGATGAAAAGCTGTCATTTGAAAGAGAGAGCTGACTGGCTCAAGGTTATGTGGGTATTAAGCAATCGGCATGCAAACAAGTCTCATGCCCCCTAGCTTGCTTTGTCACAGCTATCACAGTTTCTCAGGCACATGGTGTTGTAAGCAGGGGCATGATGTCCTCAGATATTGGTCACATTCCTCTAACCCATCTTCCACAGAGGTAAGTGTAGTCAGACTTTTTTTTGTCAGGACCATCAGCTCCCCAATAATGACATGGCAACTTATTATTAAGTATGAAAGCTTGGGCAATAGTTTAGGCTAGCTTCTAACTAGCTCTTATAGCTTAAACCCATTTCCATTAATTTTATGTGCTGCTTTGAGCTTCATTTGCCTCATCTACATAACTGCCTATCTTGCTCTCTCTGCATCTCATGGCATCTCCTTGCCTGGAAATCCTGCCTAGTTATTGGCCATTCAGCTTTTTATTAAACCAATCACAGTGACACTTCTTCACAATGTACAAAACGATTATTTCACTATATTTCCCTCTTTTTGTCTAAATAAAATGGAAAAGTTTTAACTTTCACATAGTAAAACTATATACAATAAGAACAATTATCAGGAAAGAATTACATTTACAATGTGCATTTGTATTTGGCATATTTGGGAAAAATACTCCATTATTTATTCTGTCTTGATGAGTCCAAAGCTCTGTACCTAATTTATCTTTTATTATCACTAAGGAAAACTGCCTAGTCTTCAACTACATCAAAGACCTAAAAAGGATATATTACCTGAGTAAACAGGAAGTACAGTACAAGCCACTTCCAAACTTATAGAAATGACAGACATCTGGCTGCCTGAATGTTCACCCAAGGTTCTTCTGCAATGTTGGGGTATCTACCTTTGGCCTACAGGCCTAGAATATCTGGCAGACTTTTCTGAGAAGCAGGAAAATTTTGAAGGACTGTCCTTCCCTGT
Source organism: Peromyscus leucopus (assembly GCF_004664715.2). Classification (NCBI taxonomy): domain Eukaryota; kingdom Metazoa; phylum Chordata; class Mammalia; order Rodentia; family Cricetidae; genus Peromyscus; species Peromyscus leucopus. The sequence goes on from NC_051070.1 coordinate 51,308,078, forward strand.
CTTGGGAAAGTTCAGCAGTCACCTTTCTTTGGGTCCTGCTTTTCTAGTTTGGATAGCATTCTGTCAGCAGTCAAGGCAAGGGCAGTTTCTTGCCCAAATAGCGAGCTTTTGCCTTGAAGAAAGTAAACTCCATTTGGGATTCTTCAATGATCATTATCCTTTTTTGAAGTAGATTGGTGCTACCAGGAACAGATATGTCTCATTGTCAAGAAAAGGCTTATGTTAACAAAACATTTTAAATGCTACATTCTGTAGGTCTTAGAAGTGTTTGGAGACCATCTATTTATATAAATATATCTGTTTAACCTTGAAAACATAGTATAACATGACTACAGGTTTAATGGTTATAGATGACTAACTGCTAACTTGCATTTTCAAATTATACATTACTCTTTTAAATGAGCTGCGTAAGCACAATGCCCTAAACAAGAGTAGAAAAATATACAAAGTATAACCAAAATAACTTTAAATTTGTATCAATATACAAAAATCTATACTAATGTAAAATATTGAGACTAATAGGTATTTTTTATCCTATATTCCTGTATTTCTACTAAATGACAACAAACATCCATAACCTACTGAATGACCAAAAACCACCCATTCCACCTCTTGAGAATGTGGGTGTTGTGTTCTATAGACTGCTTCCTGTTGTTTGGGGGTGCTGTAATCTTTGGAGGGCACTGAGAAAATTAAGGTAATGTTCAAGTCCTGGCTACAATAGTCTGTGAGGATGGACCATCTCAGCCAACAGGCTTGAAGCTGTTCTGGATGCAGAACTCTGAGGAAACTGCAACGAAGGCACTCTGATTTTTATTGGTGTCTGGTACTCTTGCTCTGAAAATACATAAAATTTCAAAGGCAACATAAATACCTGCATTAATACAAGTATAGATGGTGTGTTGTACACAAGGAGATCAAAGATGATTTTTTATTTTGTTTTATGTTTGAGCAGGTAAAATATACATCACTGGTCTTGTAGTTTTTCAAACTTTATTTCTTTATGTCTATAGCCAGGATTTTCAGAGGATCTCCCTGTTCAAATCTGGTCCTCTTAAACTTGAATGAATCCACAGCCTTTTGTTTTCTGTGGAAACAAAAGCATAACCTCTTCCCCAAAGCAACATTTTTTTGACTTCCATTTTGAAGTTAAGACATTTTAAAAATATATAGGCTGAATTAAGTAATTTTTATAACTAATGTCTTTCAGCAACTATTGCTTGCTTGTCAGAAATCAACAAATTTAAAGTCAACACAGTAGTATATAAAATCTAGACTCCCTGTGTATTTCCATCTCTATGGCTTTTTATTACTTTATTCTTTCTTTACAGACTTCATTATTTTTAAACTATTTAAATATTTATTTTTATGCTATATCCTTTTTCTTTTTTTAAGTTTATGCATATTGTTAAACACACTGTAACTTGTTTAGAGTTTTTCTCCATCTGAACCTGCTTTATAGCATATTTGTAACCTTTACTGTCCGCATGAGCAAAATCTTTATTTGATTTATTTATTAAATTTAATTTTACATATCAGCCATGGATTACCTTGTTCTCCCCCCTCTCACCCACTCCACCCCTGCCTTTCCCCCAATCCACCCCCCATTCCCATCTCTTCCAGGGCAAAGACTCCTCTGAGGATTGAGTTCAACCTGGTAGATTCAGTCCGGCAGGTCCAGTCCCCTCCTCCCAGGCTGAGCCAAGTGTCCCTGTATAAGCCCCATGTTCCAAACAGCCAGCTCATGCACTGAGGATAGGACCTGGTCTCACTCTCTGGATGCCTTCCAAGCAGATCAAGCTAATCAACTGTCTTACTTATCCAGAGGGCCTGATCCAGTTGAGAGCTCCCAGCTATTGGTTCATAGTTCATGTGTTTCCTTTTGTTTGGATATTTGTCCCTGTGCTTTTTCCAACCTTGGTTCCAACAATTCTCACTCATATAAACCCTCCTCTTTCTCAGCAATTGGACTCCTGGAGCTCCACCTGGGGCCTGGCTGTGGATCTCTGCATCCGGTTCCCTCAGTCATTGGATGTGATTTCTAGCACGACAATTAGGATGTTTGGCCATCCTATTGTCGGAGTAGGTCAGTTCCAGTTGTCTCCTGACCATTGCCAGTAGTCTATTGTGGGGGTATCTTTGTGGATTTCTGTGGACCTCTCTAGCATTTTGCTTCTTTAAATCACTGTGCAGCTTAGCTTTTGGTGAGCTGGTGGCTGGCTCCACCCCTTCAGTTCCCCAAGAGCCTAACCTCATGGCAGAAATACTTGTGGGAGTCATGTTTACTATCCCAACTCTGGGAAGTTTTTGGGTCCATGCTGCTGTAGGCATTTCTACCTAGTCTCATGTCACCGAGTAGCACACCACCCACTTTTCATAAACTCCATTCAAATGCTCAGTGACAGGACCTCTTAAAAGAGACAGGGCTCCCTATGCTGCTAGCATTGAGGCTACCTGAGAGTCCAAAGTCACCAGTAGTATTTGGCTCCAAGTTCTAAACTTTTTCTTAAAAGCTTTCTCAGGCCTGATGTGGATATATGTGGCTGGATCTTGAGTGTCATTTGTAGGCAGATTTTTCTGTCCTTCCTGCCAGCTCCCAAATCACAACACAGACATTATTAATTATGAAAGATCTGTTAGTAGTTTACATTTGTTTCTACCTAGCTCTCATAACTTAGATTAACCCATATTTTTATTAATCTACATTCTACTATATGGCTTTTACTTCTATCCCATTTTGTATGTCCAACTTGTTCCAAATCTGGCTAGCTTCTCTGCCCTTCTTCTTCCCAGCATTCTCTCTATCCCCAAAATCCTGCCTAGCTAGTGGTCATTTAGCTTTTCATTAAACCAGTCACAGTGACATATCTTCATACAGTGTAAAGGAATATTCCACAACAGGTAATTCTTTATAAGCTGCACTTATGGAAGGACTTACAGAGGTCGTACAGTGAATGTTTGTGAGAGTTGCAGTTAAGAGCCTAACAAGGGGGCCCTGCTGCAAACGTTTTAATATGTCAGGAAATTAACTGACAGCCATATCTCAAGCCTAGCTCTTTCAGTTACTCCCTCTTATTCTTCTTCATTTTGTAGCTTCATCAGCAATTTCAGCCTCTCTAGCCTTGATTTTTACATTTGAATATTTGTTACCTGCCCAACTAAGTCTGTCTCCCCAGGTCCTCAACCTGTAAGGGTCCACTTAGCGCACCCCTCACCCCCCCAGCAGCCTTCCATTGCCTCAAATATGCATGTGCTAAGCTGAGCTACCTCTGCATCCTTCCAGAAGCAGTCTGCCCATTTTCCTTCCCTAAAGCACCATTTCTTTTCTTTTCTCCTGGCCTCTGAAACTTTTGGTAGCATGTTCTGCGTAGGTCTGTATTCAGCTTTCCCAGTTCTTTATCAGAAGTCCTTCTCCATAGAAAGTGATACAGGAAGTCCTCCATCTGGATGTGCTGCTGATCACCCACAAATTCAGCCAACTATGGATCAAAAATATTCAGAAGCAAAAAACTACACAAAGTTCCAAAACCCAAAGCTGGACTTTGCTACATGCCAGTCATTCCTCTAGATGTGCAGGAACCAAGTGTAGGTACCCTGCTGAGACCTCACCACTCACAGAATTTTAGTCCCTCTACAGCACTTGGAATTTGAATAGTGTTTCTCCTGTGTCTTGTTCATGTGCTGTGTAGTTAGACCTATCATACTTGTGTCTGTATAGAATTTATCTTGTCATTCTTTCCAAAAAACAACCCAGTACAACAAATACCTAGTGTTTACATTGTACTATGTATTATAAGTAATCTAGAGATGTTTTAAAATATGCAGGAAGATGTACAGTGTTGTTTTTGTAGGAAGGGCTTGAACAACTTGTGAATTTTACTTTTTTCTTTTGAGGCTTTATTGCTTCTTTTAAAAATGTACATAGTGTTTTTGCCTGTGTGTAAATCTATGTACTATGTTTGTTCAGTGCCTACAGCAGACAGAAGAGGGTGTCATATCCCCTTGGAACTGGAGTTATAGCTGGTTCTTAGCCATCATGTTAGTGCTGAGAATTAAGCCTGGGTCTTCTGGAAGAGTACTCAGTGATCTTAACTTCTGAGCCATTTCTCCATTCCCCATCCTACGGATTTTAGTATCCCTAGAGAAGGTTCTAGAACCAATCTCCTCAAAATCCTGAAGGATGACTACACTTAGTTTATCTCTACTTGTAAGGGGACCAGGGGCACCTTATTCATCACTTGGGTATTCTTCATCATCTTATGGGGACAGACATGTAGAAGCTCTTTAGTATATGTGTACATATTGCTGCATGCATGATAATGTTACCCATTTTTGACTCCATATTTCTTTCTTTTTTTTTTTTTTTTTGGTTTTTCGAGACAGGGTTTCTCTGTGTAGCTTTGCGCCTTTTCCTGGAACTCACTTGGTAGCCCAGGCTGGCCTCGAACTCACAGAGATCTGCCTGGCTCTGCCTCCCGAGTGCTTGGAATAAAGGCGTGCGCCACCACCGCCCGGCGACTCCATATTTCTGATATCACTATTCACTCCAGGCCCTGCCTGGTACATAGTAGCATTTCACTCTGAAATACACGAGATGTTTGGTGAGGTGACTTTGTAGAATGGATATCCTATAGGGCAGTGTTCAATTATGGATAAACATCTTGCTATGAACTTCTCTACTAGGGGAAGCAGAACTACCAGGCTGGCAAGTAGCAAGGGATGTAAGCAAAGGAAAACAAGTCTGCCTGTGGCAATGCTGGGAAGAACTGAGCTGTGACCATGAAGTGCCTCTATTGTCTTCCTCATTCAGCCATATCTATTCCTTCTGCCATTTGCTCATGGAGACCACAGGTTTTCCTTCCTGCCCCTCCCCATCACCAGATTTCCCGGATTCTGGGGGTTAGCTGGTCCCTGTTTTCTAGTGAGTGTTCCCAGACAGATGTTCTGTCTATATGGCTCTCTGCATTTGTTTGGCATTACTAGATGGCTGGGACCAATTTTTAAGCTACTGTTTGGAGACAGTGATGAGTAAATGATTCTATTGGGGAAACTCTGGGTTTATTGCCACTGGAAACAATAAATACCTTTTAGATTGAATTCTCTCCTTTCCCCCTTTTCTTGATGTGGTAATAAAAACAAGTAAGTCGACCTTGTATTGTTCATTAGGGTGCTTTTTGCATAACTACTGAGAACTCCATGATGTTATAAAATAAATTTCAAAAAAGAATACATGGTCCCTGGAGGAATTGTACAAAATAGTTGATTTTTGCCATCAGGCCACCAAATCCAGATATTAAGTAGTCACAGAAGCATGATAAAATACCATACTACATTAAGGTTGTCACTAGGGAAGCATTTGATCATTCATTCTTATCTAACATGTATTGGTATGCAAATGCTGCATTCTATTCACCATGTTAGGCTCAGCAATTTAACTAAAGAGCTGTCTTCATACAATAAATAAATAATTTTATTATTTTTTTAAAAAAGGCCATTGTTATAAAGGGAATAAACTGGAAGCTCATAGGAAGTCTAGTGAGAATTAATGGTACTCATGTAGGTGCAGCTGTCAAGTTATTTTGAGAGAAATAATGTATAAGACAGAAATGAGAAAAGTGAGTACATGAAAGTTCAAGTCTACTTTGAGGCAGAAGCAGCTAGGCATAAAGGGAGAATGGGGTCCTGTCTTGGCAGAGCACATGAGCAGTGCAAGGCAGGATGAGGTTGGATTGTCTCCATGGTTAGATTTCATCAAAGACACAAAAGGAAATCTGCTCAATGCCCTCGAAAGATTCTTCAAATGTGAGGTACCAATCCCACACGATAACACTGTAGAAAATGTTGGGAGATCAGTTGGATGGATTTGCAATATTTTAAAAATTGGTGATGAGTAATATAGAAATGGATTTGAGAGAACAATTCATGGCTTGTCCCAGTTTTCTGATTTGAGCACCTGAGTGGGAGGTGGTTCCACTTTTACTGAGATGGGTCAAATTGGAGAGTTAGATAGTAGAGGGAAACTCTAAGAGTTCAGTTTCATACATATTGAGCCTAAGAAAACATGTATCTAATTAGAAATGTCAAATACCCAAATAAATAGGCACGATTAAATCTCCAAAGCATGTTTTCCCTTGGAGATAAAAATGTGGAAGTAACCAGCATCCCGAGAGCATTTAATGTGAGAAAAGTGGAGGAGGTCATGGAGAATGAGAGATGGTGGCCATAGCAGGACTGTTCTAGGCACCTGCAGACAAAACTTGAGCAATACTGGAAGCTGAGGAGGCTGAGAGGAAGCAGTGAAAGCTGAAAAGAAAGTCTGGGAGACGGTGGCATCCAAAGAAGTCAAGGGAAGAATGTTGTGTGGAGGATCTGGATTGAAAGTAAATAAATGAGAGTGATGCAGAGAATGAACCAGAATGTGCTGATGTATGAGTGGAAAACCTGAAGTCAGAAGTAATCTGTGAATCCACACAGCAGTTGGGCATTGGTGTATGAAGAAAGAATGGAGCACTGGCTCATGGAGGAGGTAGGAACAACCGAGGAATCCATCATGCAGGAGTCACAGATGTTTGCTCATTTGGGAAGAGTTCATAGAGATGGGCACAGGTCTTATCACATTATCTGGTGACTCGGTATATTGCACAAGGGTTGTACAGTAATGTGAGCTGAGCAGGTGACAAAGCTAAGAAGTCCAAGCAGGAACTTTTAAAGAGAATAACCCTGAGCCCAAATTAGACTCCCAGAATTGGAGCTTCAGTAGCACTGAATATTGGAACATGACGTATAACAAAGTGGAGATGCAGATTCAAAGTGAAAGGCACTATCAGAAAGTCCAGGGAGTCTGGGGCTGGTGCGATGTCTCAGCAGTTCTCTACTCCTCTCAAGAACTAGTATTTGGTTTCCAACACCCATGTCAAGTGGTTCACAGCTAAGTGTAACTCTGTCTAGAAGGAATCTGATGCCCTCTTCTGAGGCCTGCTGGCAGGGGTAGTATGTACCTTTAATCCCAGCACCTGGGAGTTAGAGGCAGGTAGGTCTCTGAGTCTGAGGTCAGCCTCGTCTACAGAGCAAGTTCAGGACAGCCAGGGCTACATAGAGAAACCCTGTCTTAAACACACGCACACACACACATACACACACACACACACACACACACACACACACACACACACAAGTTTTTTTTTTAAGAGAGTGATAGTTTGTAAGGTGGATATGAATGGGGTCAAATGTGTTGATACCAAAGCCTTCTGCTCAAACAGTGGCTAGTCACACAGGAGAATCCCAGATGGCTTGGTCCTTAGGCAGAAATTCAATTGGAAACATAAGTGGTTATTGAGCTTTGTTCAGATAATTCTAGGTAGGCATTTATCAAATATAACCTGGAACCTTCTGATTAAACTTGGCTTAGACAGCACATAATCTCACATTGTTACTCTGTTCCCGACTTCCTTCTTTACATAGCCGACATAAAACAGCAACCATTTCCCACAATCAACCATCTGCAATCTGCTTTTCATCTTTCTCAGCAATGACGATCCCTAGTTTGACTGTGGACACATATAGTCCCTTCCATGTTACTCATTAGGTACTGGAAAGAAAGCTGGGGTTGGTCTACCAAGGGAGGCTGAGGGAGGAAAGTAAGGAGAGAACATGAAAAGAGAGAGAAGGGAAGAGGATGCTTAGGATGCTCAGAAGGATGTCTTGCCTTTTATTGTCACCCTACCCAGTGCTCCTTTTACTCTGCCTGACCAAAGTTGTTCTATGCTACACACCAATGCAGACCTACAAGGTATCTTCATGGCCTTGTAGTTTTTTAGCTTGTTTGAAGTCAACTTGATTAAGAATAAATTTAGATGCAGTACAAAGTTGTGTGTGTTTCTGTGAGTTTGAACACACGACAAAGCCAAGTTCTAGAACATTTCTCCCTTTTTATTTGTTATTAGCTGTTCTTTTTTTTCAACTCCTGTTGTCCAGAAAGCACACACTTGGTTTCTATACCTCCATTTTTTCCTCTTCCAGAAAGCCCTTTGGGTAAACTCCCACAGTCACTCTTCACAGTAGCAAACCCATTGGTGTCTTGCCTACGTGAATATGTGGGGCAAAAACTGGTTCCTTTTCACTGCTGACTCCTGCTCAGCTGTCTGGCTTCATCACAGTATTTCCTTCACTGGCTGATGGATTTGGGGTACCTCTAGTTTAAGGCATTTATGAATGGAACTACTGTAACTGTAATACACAAACTTTTATGTAAACATGGCTTCTCATTTCTCTCCTGTAACTAGGTAGGTTCTTACCTGGATCATATGGTATTTGTTGAGCTGTATAAGAAACGGCCAAGCTACTTTCCACAGTGACTGTATCATTTTCTAACCCATCCAAGATGTGAGAATTTCCATTTGCCTTGTGGTTAACTGCATTTGGTGGTGTTGATCTCTTGTTTCTTTTTAAGGTTTAGCCATTCTAGCATGTATGTAGCAGTATCTAACAGGGTTTAATTATAGTTCTCTAATGACTGTGGCGTCGAGCAACTTACAAATGTGTATTTGTTGTCTGTATATATATCATTTGGTAAATTATGTGTTCGAATTATTTTCTTACTTATTTTGTGTTCATAAGTGTTTGTATATATGCACCTCTGTGTATGGCTGGTGTGCCTGCATATGTGTATGCATACAGAGGGAGGCCAGAAGTCAACGTTAGATGTCTTCTGTTACATACAACCTTTGAGACAGGGACTCTCACTGAACCTAGAGCTCACTGACTTGGCAAGACTAGCTGACCAATGAATCCTGGGGTACATCCTGTCTTGGTCTAACCCATTCTGGTATTATGGGAATTTACTGCAGTACCCAGCTATACATTGTGGGCACATGTGCCTCTGCGTGTGTGTAGAAGTCAGAGAACAGCTTCCAGAAGTCAGTTCTCTCCCTCAACTGTGTGGGTTCTAGGCTCAAACTCAGGTCATCAGGCTTGGCAGCAAGTGCCTTTACCTACCAGTGGTTCTCAACCTTCCTAATGCTGCAACCCTTTAATACAATTCCTCACATTGTGGTGACCCCCCCAACCATACAATTATTTTTGTTGATATTTCTTAATTGCAGTTTTGCTACTGTTATAAGTTGTAATGTAAATTTCTGACTTGCAGGGTATCTGTTATGCGACCTCCATGAAAGGCTCATTCTACTCCACAAAGGGGTTATGACCCACAGGTTGAGAACTATTGAAAACGATCTCATTTGGGCCAGTACTCAACTGGCTGATGGGGATCCAAACTCAAATTCTTATGCCTTCAGAGTAGGTACTTTACTGATCCAGCCCAGTTTTGTTCACTTTTAATTTCTTGTTGTTGAGTGTTATATATAACATATATATAAGAGTTCTTTATATATTGAGAGACAAATCTCTGATCAGATATGCACTTGTAAATACTTTCTCAAGATATTTAATTTTTACTTATTTATTTAATATGTTTGTGAGTATATGCCTTAGTGCATACCTGCGCACCACATGTACACGGGTGTGCATAGGCCAGAAGAAGGAGTCAGATACCCTGAACCTGGAGCTCCAAATGGTTGTGTGCTGTTCATTGTGAGTTTTAGGAGCCAGACCTGAACCTTCAGCAAGAGCAACAAGTGCTCTTATTTGCTGAACATATCTCTCCAGCATCCCTGCCTCTAGCAAATGTCATTCCTAATTCTCATCAGCAGCTTGGATGGATTATTAAAAAACACCTGGAGCACATTTCTTTCCATTTTCTATAAACCAGGGACAGAGGTGCAGCTCCTTCCACACACCTGCTGTTTCTAATGTCATGGATGTTAGAGCACACAACAGATTAGACTTGCCTGAGAATGATGGTGTAGAGTGCTGATGAGGCTTATTCCATTAAGAGAGCACTGTTCAGTTAGATGGCACCAGATTACTTCAAGAAAAGGAAACGGGTCTTTGACAAACACCTACACCATAGGTCCCATGGCATGCCAGGCTGGTTTGGGTCAAGGGTCAGCAAACCACACGTTGACTGATGATCAGATCTGACCTTGATCTAATTCTCTGCAGCTTGTGTAGTAAGGAGGCATTTAAAGGTGTGCATTTGCAGTCGATGTGATGACAAGGAGAATAAACTACGAACCTTGTGTAGAGACATTTAATCTCTATTTCAAAATCATATCACTTTCTTTAGACGTGCATTTAAGAAAATTACGCTCAAATATCATTACTATTCTAATTGTATGTTGTATTATCATTATGTTTTGGATTTTGTCAACAATGCATTCATTTTTTCTCCTGTTCACAAGGACTTACCCAACATTCTCGAATGAACATCTTGATCTGCAGAACCCACAGCTCTTGCTATCTAGCCCCCTAAAGGAAATTTTGTCAGTCCCTGACTCATGTAGTTATGAGTCAGCATTTCTTTAACCATTAGGATTTGAAACAACCTGTTTTGTAGAAGAGAAAAGCTGGTCTCTTTGCAATAGACAAATAAGTTCTGAATAAGGATTTGGGGATAAGTGATATACTCTAGTGATGGCCCAACAGTAAGAACAGGACAAACAGAACAACAACAACACAGAGGACACAAAGTTGGGGGATGGTTAGGGGTTAGAGAATAAATCTTAGAAGGTCTGGGGAGGTCTGGGGAGTGAATATGATCAAAATACTTTGGTAAATATAAGAAATTCTCAAAAAATTAATAAAATGTTATATTTTCAAGCAAATTTATAGCTGGAACTTAGGAGAAAATGAAAATGAACAAAATCAATTCCTGGGAGTGGAGAGTGTTCTAACTTTGGGTACAGAGTTCTCCAGAATGCTTTTATTGGCCAACACATGGGCTGGGCATTGAGACTAGAGAGTCATCAGAATAATGACAGAATTCTTAGGGACTCTCAAACTATCTCAGAGAAATTCTATTCTCTTCACTCCACTTCAATAGCTGAAGTAGATATAATTTTTTTTCAATAACAAGATTTATACTACAAGTATGTTAAGTAATGCCCGGTGAAGCTGTTAAGCACGTGAACCATGGGGCTGGACTATGCTTCAACTTGCCACAGCTGCTCATCTTATGAGCTGTATGACCTTGGGCCAGGGAAGTAAACAGAAGTACCTCAATGTACTGTTTTTAAAATAGGACCTATGCGTAGGTATTCCAGGAAGTCCAATGCATCAGTACCAGCACAGTCCTTGATGTAGCTCAAATACTTTATCAGCATATATTAAACAATTAAAAATAAATGCTTGGTTACTCAGAAAATTTAATCTACAGAAAATGTGTCTCTGGATTTCTGGTTAGTTAATAATTTTTCTGCATTAAACAGGTCCAGAGGAGCAAAAGGGAGAGGAACTTGAAAGCAACGGAACTGTCTCAATGTCCCCATTGTAATAAAAAATTTCAGACAGGGAGTTTTCTGCCACCCGTAACCCAGTTACACACTCCCCAGCTATAAGCTGCTATTATATACTGTGGCAAAATATCTGAGTAGAAGAAATTTAATGGAGGAAGGATTTATTTTGGCAGGCAGTTTAGGAGTATAGTCAGCCCGTCATGGCAGGGAAGGCATGACAGTGGAAGTCTGCTTGCTCATATCAATGTAGACTAGGAAACAGAGGGGGCATGCCACTGTGGCTGTCTTTTTGTCAGTTCAAATCCCCAATCTGTGGAGTGGTTCTGATCATGTTCAGGTTTGGTCTTCTTCACTCTTTGTCCTTTCTGTAAAGGCCCAGGCAGTCATACCCAAAGATACATCTCACTTATTTTAGGGAAACTCCATCAAATGAAGAACAATCATCATACTGGGTCTACCAAAAATTGAAATTATTTATAATTGCATCAGCCTAGTAAAAATGCCCCCTGTTGGTGACCCTTTGACTTACAGTGCCAGAGAGAAGTGTGGCTTTACTCTGTATTTCCCTGCTCTAGTTGCAGAAACCCACACCCATTTGTCTTCTCTGCTGATATTACAACCCAGATGCTCCACTTTCTATGCTTCTCTACCCATTTGGCTTTCAGTGTTGATGGGGTAATGAGACAGATACACAGACAGAGACTCTCATCTATTGCTTAATAGGAAAAATCAATTAATTCTATCAAGAGCCTTAATGATATTCTTAACCAGATATTTTGCTTCCAAGAATCCAACTCAAAGACACAGGCACAAGGAGAATATATCTGGTAGGGTGCAGATTTTGTAAACTATGAAGCAGTAAGTATTTACATGCTAGCAATGTTCTGAGGGACACAAATGTTTCCGAAACCAAGAAGAGTAAGTAGGTCCATCGTTTCTAAAGGTCTGTTTGTGAATAAATCTGCCAGCATGGTGGCTGCTCAAACTTGGAAGTAGACAATGTCATAGTATCACATGTTATACAATACCAGGGCTGCCTAGTACAGCTCCAGCTACTTGGGAGAGTCTACTGCAGTCAGAGTCACTCTATGAGTCTCTCAATGTGATGGAGTCTGTGAACTTAATAGGACCCAGTGGGGTGCAGTCAGCCCCCGAAGCTTTCAGTTCTGGCCTTTCCCTTTCACCATGAGTCTTGAGGACCCAATACATGAGAAATTGTATTAAAAGTAAAAATTTCCATATAAACATTAGGGATTATTATCTATATCCACAGGATTCCTGAGTTCTTTAATCTTCTTAGGTTAGATTCTCAGACACCCTGGGGTTTCCTTAATTTTTTTGTCATAATTCAAGATAACAGAGCTTTAATAACTTTAATTTAAACAAACGAGTGACTTAGAAGCCACAATTTTAAAGAGAGAGCAGTTAAAATCAAATGGAGAACCCTAAAATCAATAATGGCAGCATTCAGAGGTGCTAAGAGTTAGGATCTGTTTTTTGTTTGTTTAACATACAAAGGAGACCTGTGCTGAACCCTTGTAGAGTCCAGCAAGGCAAGCTCACTTTACCATTACCTTATCTGAGGGACATAGGCTGAGCCACTTGCCTAAGATGAAGTTGGGCTTGTGTACAAGAACAAAGATTTGAACCCACATCATTCAACCATGGGCCACTGTACCTTCTTAAAACTGCTATTGGTAAGTTGTCAGATACTGGATCATTAATGAAGGTGTGTTTTTAGTAATATAAATAATTTAATCATTTTGTTAATCACAGCACAGCACTGTTGCCTGCTGGTTATTTCCTTAACAGTATCTGCTTATGTGCTTTGAAATGTGTGATTGTATATTGGTCCCACTCTCTTACATCTGTGCTCTGAGCTATGAAGTTGAAGATAGATTGTTTAAATTCTTGTTTATGCAATCCAGGATTTCAGTGTAGGGAATAGTGCCACCCACTTTTTGGATTTGTCAGGAAGTCCGAATAGGAGAGAATATAAGAGGTATTAGCTACCTGTCTGTTGCTGTGATAAAACATCCTAACAAAAAGCAAATTACCTTGTTTACAGTTCAAGAGGGGATCCAGCCCGTCATGGAGAGAAAAAGATGGCAGTAAGAAAGGAGACTGGCCTTATAGTCAAGGAGTAGAGTTATCACATCTCATCTGCACACAGGAAGCAGAGAGGGAGGGAGGGGAAGGGTGGGAGGATGGGAGAGGGAGATGGAAAGAGAGAGGAGAGAGAGGGAGGGTCAAGCTACAGACCTTTAAAGCTACTTTAAAGCTTTATACATAATTCCTTCAGTAAGACTCTTCCTCCTAAACATTCTATCATTCCAAACAATACCACCAACTAGAAATCCAGTGTTCAAATGTAGCCTATGGGGGCCATTTCTCATTCAAACCATTACAGTCATTGTATGTGATATTAAGAATTTATCTACTGAAATGATGGTTCTATAGCACCTGGAACCTTGGACTTCCTTTTGTTACCCTAATAAAACAGGAACAATGGCTCAGGACTCATATATTTCATTTGTCACAGGAGCCTATTTTGATGTTCTCTTAGTGAGTTGTATTCTGTTCTTGGCTCAGGATCTCCCTGAAACCTACTCATCCTGCCCACAAAACCCCTTTCTATTCCTTCCCTCAAGACCTAGGAGGATGCTAAACTTTGGTGAAACTCATAAGTATCTTTCAGGAAATTACTTCAAGGAGTGTATCATGTAGAAGAGATCTTCAAGACTTTTGAACCCATGCAGCTTGACTCTCTTCCAGGATGATGGAATCTTAACTTGGAAAAACTCTAAACTTGGGACAGGGGGTATAGGCCAAGCACAGCCAAGGGCCTGTGTTTGATCTCCCCAAACTGTAAACATTTGATCTCAACCTTTATTTATGGGAGAGAATCCAGGGATTCTCCACTTGAGTTGACCTGTACTCCTCTGTACTCCTGCTTCTATGGAGAAGACATTATCTCTGGGACTGTTTATAATGGCTGAGGTCATACCAACAGAGAGGTCTTTTCAGGGGAATATCGTGATAGCATGTTAATTGTTAACTTGACAGGGCCTGGAATCACTTAGCAGACAGGCCCCTAAACACACAATAATGTGAGGCATTATTCAGGCTCAGAGCATGCCTGTGAGGGATTATTTTGATTGGATTACAGTGGGAAGACAAACCCCAAAAGTGGATGGCACTATTCCCTATACTGAGATCCTGGAGTGCATAAAGAGGAGTTAATGAGCCAAGCACAGGCTCTATTGTTCTTTTCTTGTCTGTGGATGTAATATGGTTGCCTACTGCCCTCCAAGCCCCGACTGCTATCATATCATCCTAATGATGGCCTGTACCCCAGAACTGTGAACTGAAATAAACCTTTCCTCAAGTTCTTTTTGTCAGCTATTTTCTCACAACAACAGAAAACCAATAAAGATAACTGTGAATCATACTCTACGTGGTCGCTGGAGTATTTCAGAATCTCTCTCTCTCCATGGTGTCTTTGAGCTGGAGTGAGCAGAAGGGAGTTTGCCCATTTTTATTACAGGCATCTGTATGTCTGAGGCTTAAGTTGGAAAAGCCCTAACAAGGTAAGATGTGGTCCCTGACCTATAGCATCAAAAGTCTAGGGAGGGAACAATGAAAAGCCTAATGCCAGCTTAAGGTGGTAAGTTGTGAGAGTGTTCTGTGCTACACTTAACATCCTCCAAAGCATAAGTGCCTATTAAGATCTATATCTTTTTGCCTATGTTGAATTACTAGCTATTGCTAAGCCTGGAATATAGTAGACACTAAACACATGTTTATTTAAAGAAAGAATGAATGAGCCTAAAAGCCT
Organism: Peromyscus leucopus; assembly: GCF_004664715.2. Lineage (NCBI taxonomy): Eukaryota > Metazoa > Chordata > Mammalia > Rodentia > Cricetidae > Peromyscus > Peromyscus leucopus. The sequence goes on from NC_051070.1 coordinate 51,323,267, forward strand.
GTACCTCAGACATAGTGATCCCATTACAATTCAGCTAACATATGTTAACACAAGTTATATGCTATATACTATATTTTGGCACTCTCATGAATATTTATCCTTCTAACAACAATTCTAAGCGAGTATTTTATAGAGGAAAAAATTAAAACTCAGCACTAGGGATGTAGCTCAGTATTAAAGCACCCATTTTTCATGTGAGGCCATATCATCAATCCTCAGTACAACAAAAACAGTTAAAAAAAAAAAAAAAAAAAAAAAAAGCCCAGTGACTAGCCAAAGGCACAACTAGAATTCATGAAGTGAAGAAGAGATTTGAACTCAGGTCTGTAGTTCAATGTTCCTTTCAATATAGCTATGTTTTTCCTTCCATTTCACACATGATCTTTGCCTTTGTCTCTTTTGTACTGTGTTTTTCTCTCCATCTTTCTCATCCTTCTCTCTCTTGGGCCTGTGAGTTTCATTCTTGAGATTCTGGACCAGCCAGAAATGTAATTGCCATGTGGCCTCAGAAATTCTAAATAGACTTCCAAGGCCAACACTGCTTGGTAGTAAGGGTCAAACTAATAGGAGCAGAACCCAGCTCTATTGTTTTCTTACAGCAAAAGTGCATTAATAAAGTTAATTAGCATTGACCTAAAAATCTCAACAGTAACCCCCTGGCATTAGGATCAAATGCAATGAAACACAAGCAATAAAAAAGAAGAAGAAAAAAAAACCTCCATTACTGCTTCCTTTAGAGAGGTTGCACTGAGCTCAGGGACGAAGAAGGATGAGGAAGTAGGCTTACATCTCCCAGGATTCTCCCTGCCTTCTTTAAGCCTGGCCAAGGAATCCTCAGTCTCACCTAGTGTGCCAACTTGTAGGCAGATGTGTAGGTGACCTGCGTTTGACCCCAGTTAGGATTATGTGGTGGAATATGTGGTAACCCGAGGGTGGCATAGGGTAGATGTGAGCTCTAGTAATTATCTTTAAAGATGAAACTGAAGACTAGAGGAGGAAACAGGCTCTCAGAAACAGCAGCCATTGCTTTGCTAGGTGAAGTTGTTGGTTTCTGGCATGATGGTAGACAGCGTCCACTTCAGTTCTTGTTTCACCCTCTAGTAAGTCAGGCTAACTGATCTCTGGCTCCCATCGACCAGAACTGACTAAGATACTAGGCAAGGGCGTGAAAATCATTACTGACGCCTCTGTTGATCAACATGGGGGTGAAAGTCACTGGCATTTGCAGTGATATTTTATCTGTGTCCCCCAATAAAGCTTATCTGAGGATCAGAGGACAAAAGCCAGCCATTATATTAAACATAGAAGTCAGGCAATGGTAGTACACGCCTTTAGTCCTATCACTCAGGAGGCAAAGAGCTGTCTGGATCTCTGTGAATTCAAGGCCATATTGGGAACAGAGACAGACGTGGTGGCACATGCCTTAAATTCCAACACTAATTAACCATAAAGGTCTGGAAGTCTGTACAAACAGATAGGAAGTGACAGAGCTGGGCAGGAAGAGGAAGATACAGCTGGGTAGAGAGGAAATGAGATGGCAGAACAGCAAGGCATATAGGCATGGGTATACAGGAAGTAGGTCTCTTGAGCAGAGAATCTCCAAGTGGGTAAGAATGTGGCTGGCTTCTTTCTGCTTTTCTGATCTCTCAGCTTTTCACCCCAATATTTGACTCCTGGTTTTTAATTAGTAAGACTTTTTAAGATTCCTCTACAGACATTATCCAACAAAATCTTTTCCCCCAAGGATCACATTTTATTTCAGAATTCCTGATTTGTGTCAGGCCTTGATGGGCTAAGAGGAGGGCACGTAAGTATGCACAGAATACAGCCCTTGTCCTAAATGAGCCTCTAACCAGTGGGATTAAACAACTTCCTTGAAACTGCCCTCTATGCTCATTCCCCGTGACAACATGATGGGGTATTTGAGATGTGTGTAGACTTCCTTGATCACCCTCCATGTGCTTCAATCTGCCTCTAGCTCAGTTCTAAAGAACAGGACTGGTCCAAATCCTTTAATTTCCTCTCTGTTATGCATAATCGATGGCTTGCCCTATGTATCTGGCTTCAGAGGCCCAGTTTCTCGGGAACTCTACGGGTTAGAGGCATTCTTTGGCAAAAATAATGGCAGATACTTTCAGATTTTTTTGCCTCCAGTTCTACAGGGAGGTATTATGGTTTTAATATAAAGTGCTCCCCCAAGCTCATGTGTTAATCCTGGGCCCTGGGCTGCCGATACTGTTTGAGATGTTTTGGAAACTTTAAGGAATTAGGTTCTTCAGCGGTTTCAGCGGTATCCCATCCCTGCCTGATTCCTTCTTGTCTCAGTTGTTTCCTTACTCCTGGCTGCCCACTTTGTAATCTGCTCTGCTCCATCACACTGTCCCTGCCATAAGGGGGTTGAGCCCTCTGAAAATCATGAACACAGATACCGTAAAGTTGTCTGGTAGACATTTTGTCCCAGCAATGAGAAGATGGCCAGTGTGGAAGGCTTTTGAGTTGATAGAAGACACTAAGAATGAAAAAGTGATACTCTCATAGAAAGTGTCTCTTTCATATGGCGCTGAAAAATGCACACTTTGGTCACAAAGTCAAAGGGGTACTTAGAAATAGCAGGTAAGATAGTGAGAGAAAAACCCAAAGGTGGATGAAAGGGGAAATGGGGACTTAGAACACAACTAAGCCCTTAAAATATTTTAAATTCCAACAACTGATTAGCTTTCCAAGTCTTGACCCCACTACTTTGAATATGAATGCATTTGGAGGACAATATTTTGGACAGCATGTGTGTGTGTGAGAGAGAGGGGGGGGGTCAAATGATCTGAGGGCTCAAGAGAAGAACGCAACCTCACACACCTACCTTTATTCCTGTCCCTGCATCCCCTGGAACCTCAAGTCCTGCTCTGGAATGATGAGTCCATGGGAAAGATCATGGAAGGAACTTCCCTAAAAAGCTCTGGAGTGTTTGTTCTGTCTTACCCTTGACCTGCTGGATGAACTAGAAGCAGGTAGCCTCTGGCACAGTTGCCCCAGCTGGGAAGGTCTTCCCTCCTTCCCCAAATGCCTTCCTTGGCTGCTTGATGGTGCCTGAAATTGTACCATAATAGCCTAATTCCTTTAGCTTTGGCTGTTATTCCCCTGTTAAAATGCAAATACTCTGGGGAGAGGCAAGTTATTAAACTTTATTAGACTTTTATATCTCATGGTGAATTTATCGATCAGACCCTTCTCCTTAGAAATGGCTGGGATAAGGAAGAAAGATGGAGGCAGTTTAGAAATCCCAGGCTCTGGGAATAGGGTCACTTAGAAGGCCATGGGTGGAGGAGCAGGGGCTTAGGAAGGATTGATGAGGGTTTGAAAGCTCAGAAAGCAAACATTCTCCATGTGTTTTAGTCTGTAGGGCCATAACTGATAGTGCTTGTGGTTTAGATTGGTGGAAGATGGGGTCATAGGACCATTTCTCAGTCAAGATGGAACTCTTAATTCATCTTAGTACCCTTCCTGGCTGCTGACTTGTACATGAGAGCTATGCTGTGACCCTGTGGGCACTGTCAACAGAGCTTTCTCATACACTCTTGAAGCCCCTGACCTCTTCCAGAACGGTGTCCCTGGATTTGCATGTAGTCACCTAAGCTCTGTGGGTGAACCTGAGTAATGATCCATCAGGTTTTCTGCTTTTTTTGTGGCACTTCCCCAGCTCCGTTGGTGCAGAGGTGACCCCTAGGCTTGATACTCTACCCTGTCATAGACAGGATGCTGAGGGCCCTGTTTGTTGTCCAGACTGTGGTGAGAAATGGATTAGAAAAGAAAGCTTGGTTTAAAGACACATCAGGGTTTTGAGAACAATATTATTTTATGTGTTTTCAAAACACTTTGTTCTGCCTTCAGATTTATGGGATGGCCTTTATTACTTCAATAAAATATTTAAAACAAAAATAGGAGAGGAAGCCTGAGGTTATCAGCCTCCATTTCTCTGGAGCCAGCCCATGAGCAAATACCCCTCAATCTCATCCCTGCAGAGACCCTAGGGGCCTTGACTGCCACAAGATTAAAGAGTTAGGCAAGGCTGTACTTCAGACTGAAGCTTTATTTAATAAATGGAGTTTGTGGGGCAGAGAAAGAGAGGGAAAACATGGTTGGATTCTATCACAATGGAATCTATTTTTTTTTTTCATTGTTGTTGTTCATTGATTCATTGCAGTGTGTTTGTACCTTTTTCTTTTCTTTTCTTTTTTTTTTCTTTTTTGGCAATCAAAACAGCCCACAATAGCATTTTAAATGGAATAGAATGTGATTGCTATACTTACTATTGGCAATGAGATAGCAGCTGTGTGGGCAGAACTGGACTAATTAACAGAATGCCCAGGCTCTGAAACATTGATGCCACAACCTACGGAGCTTTGGGGAATGGTGCCACCCACAGACCACACACATTTTCAGTCATTCACAGGTAGTCACTGAATGTCTGTCATCCATGGTATTAGGCACCATGCTCTTCTGAGAAGCAAGAGAAGTCGAGGAAAGTGGTTTCTTCCCAGTCTACGATTCAGTAGAAAAGCGGGTGTTAGTGGCCTGAAAACTTTGGATGTTTACTAAGACAAGAATAAGTGCTTTTTCCTCATTCTTTAAGAAGCTAATGAAATGCCTTCTCCACTGACTGCTGAGGGTGTGTGCTAGAGGTTCTGGGTTATTTATAATTCACCTAATGCAATCAAACTTGACTTCCTTTCCAGTGGATTCTATTTTCCTGATATAAAGGCAAATGGCTCTGTTGAAGGGGGTGGTCCCAAGAAGACTATGAGAAAAATCCAGGTCGCTTCACCCAAGTTCATATTTAAACATCCTTTCATTTCTTCTCCTCCCTGCCTGCTCCCCGCTTTTTTGTAGCTGGGAAGGTTTCATCTAGCATCCTTGCAGGCACGCCTCTAGGCATCTATCCTATGGTCTTTCTCCTTGAGAAGTGTATTAGTTACTTTTCTGGTTTCTGTGATAAATTACTCTGACAAAAGCTACTTCGGGAGAAAGTGTTTATTTTGGCTCAGGGAGGGTATAGTCTATCATGGAGAGGAAGCCCTGGTGCAGAAGCTTGAGGTAGTGAGTCATGTTGTATTTGCAGAGAGTGATGATGGCTCATGCTTGGCTAGCTTGGTCCTTTAAAAAAATTATTTGACTTATTTATGTGTCTGAGCATTTTACCTGCACATATGTCTGTGTACACCACGTGCATGCAGTGCTTATGGAGGCCAGAAGGAATTGAGAACCCAACCCAGGTCCTCTGCAATAGCAATGAGAGCTTTTAACTATTGAGTGAGGCACTGCTCTAGCTCCAACTTGTTCCTTTTTATACAGTGTAAGATCCAAGCCCAGGGAAGGTCGCTGCCCACTTTCAGGGAGAGTGTTCTCAGCTCCATTATCCTAATCTAGAAAATCCCTTTACAAAGATGCCCAGAGACTATCCTAATCTAGATAATTACTCACAGATGTGCTTGGGGGCTTGTCTCCTAGTTTATTCTAGATTTTGTCAAAGTGACAGCCAATAAACCAATATTGCACAATTGTATTATAATTTAATATGTTTAATAACATAAGGCTTTTCTTGACAGTGAGACATGTCTGCCCCTGGCAGCACCAATCTATTCCAAAGAAGATGATGGACATCAAAGGAACTCCATATGTAGTTGGCTTTCTTTATGGCAAAAGCTAGCTAGCCACTTGGGCAAAGAAACTGCCCTTGCCTCAATTGTTGACAGTTATACTGTCCAAACTGGACCAGCAAGACACAAAAAAAGGGAGCTGGCCAAACTTTGTCAAGACAAGGTAGGACAATCCTTCAAAATTCCCTGCTTCTCAGAAATGTCTGTCAGATATACTAGGCCTGTAAGCCAAAGTTGGATGCCCCAGTTTTACAGAACAACCTAGGGTGACTGTCCAAGCAGCCAGATGTCCCTGTGCTTAGGTAACATTTCACCCTTCTGGGATCTTTGACAGTTAAAGACTAGATAGTCACAGTTAGAGTTTTCCTTAGTTGTGATAGAAGGTAAACTAAGTATAAAACTTTAGAGTTACAAAGATAAGATAAATAATATTTTCTCTAAATTTGCCAAATACAAATGGACTGGATATTGTAAGTGTAATTCTTATAATTACTGTTTTGTTATATATAGTTTTACTATCTTAACGTTAAAACCTTCCTTTTTAATTAGACAAAAGGGGGAAATATTGTGGAACAATCTTTGTACATTGTAAATATGTATTACTCTCATTGGTTCATAAAGAGCTAACTGACCTATAGCTAGGCAGGCAGATTGGATCGGAAAGCCAGACTAGGAGAATGCTGGGAAGAAGGTGGGTGGAGTTAGAGGAGTCGCCAGGAGACACAGAGGGAGCAAGACATGCTGGAGGACAGGTAAAGCCATGGGCCATGTGGCAATACATAGATTAATGAAAATGGGTTAATTTATATTATAAGAGCTAGTTAATAAGCCTGACTATTCACTGAGCAGTTATAATTAATATTAAGCCTCTGTGTGGTTACTTGGGAGTGGCTTGCAGGATAGAAACTTCCACCTACAGTAAGGCTACCACATGTTGACCCTTCTCATGCCAGGTTGACTTAGACTTGGTCCCCAGAAACCACTGATGATACTGGTTTTTATTATCTCAGTCCCCTGAGATGAAACTCACTTATTATAAAGTTCCTTGCCAAGTACAAGGACATCATCTTCTATTGTGCATTGCCAAGATCTTCTGAGTCAAGGGTCATTGACTACACACACATTTGTAGATGGGAAATAATTGAGTCTCACAAGTTCATATTAAATAGAACAGAACAGAGAGTTGCATTCTTTCATCCTCAAGCATGACAACCATTGCTGAGTCAATGTTCAGTCTGATATGTAGTTACAGAAGTTTGTACTCTCTTCATGCAAGAGGGTAGGGTATTCTAAACAAGTACACAGACAAACAAATGGGTCATTATGTTGTCACTGTACATATTTTATCTCTGACTTCTGTGTCATCCCACCTGGTTGCTTCTCTCTGCTTACCCACAGATGTCTATTTGGGGAAAATGTGTCATTAATAAAGTAGAGAATGTTTCTGGACAGTGATTTGGGGTAGAGTAAGTATGAAGGGAGATACTGCTATCTCAGTTTGTGCCAGACTGCAATTGTCTTGAAATTGGTTGTTCTAACAGTGCTTCCAGACTCTTGGATGCCCTTTGGCTCTGCCTCAGGCGCCTACTTAAGAAACCACTTGATCGTGCCTCTTTGTGATTGTATTTGTGCAAGAACCAAGCTCAAAGGTCCTTTTAATTAAAAGGGCTCTAAAAGACCTGAGAAGCAAGACACTGAGGGAATAGACATCTGCATTGTCGGCTTCTGGGTTGTTTCACCTAGAAGAGAAGGTCATAGTCAGTTTGGGGTGGACCCTGATAATCTTTCAGAGAAGGTCAAGACCTGATGCTACTTGTGACTTCAGATGGAAGCATGTGTGCTTTCTAGCTTTCTGTCGACTTGACATGAGCTAGATTCATTTTGGAAGAGGGAATCTCAATTGATATAATGCCCCACTAGATTGGACTGTGGGCAAACCTGTGGTACATTTACTTGATTGATGATTGATGGAGTGCCCAACTCACTATGGGCAGTACCACCTCTGCACTGGTGGTCCTGGATGCTCTAAGAAAGCAGGTTAAGCAAGCCAAGGAAGCAAGTCAGTAAGCATCATTCCTCTGTGGCCTCTGCATCAGCTCTTGCCTCCAGGTTCCTGCCGTTTGTCCTACCCTTCCCTGACTTTCCTCAGTGACAGACCCTGATGTAGAACTATAAGATGATATAAACCCTTTCCTCCCCATTACTTTTGATCATGATGTTTCATCACATCAATAGAAACCCTAACTAAGACACTGCAGGTGGAAGACTTCCTAAGATGGGATTCTAAGGACCTGAACACCTGATCTCATCTATTATATGAGCTGTATTTTAGTAGCATGGACTCAGGAAATATTCTTAGTGTGTCATACTTAAAAATATAACAGAGGGTGATATTCTTCTACAACTGCTATTAACAGAGAGTAATGGAATGGTGGAACCATGGAAATGGCTGGGAAGTCAGAAGGGATTGTGATGGATGGGATTTTACCACAGTTATTCACCCTTTGCAAGAGCTGGACCCCTGCCATGGCCTTGTGATAGAAAGTAACTTGTCACCCCTTGACTGGGGAATCCAGTCACGGGACTTGCTTTGGACAAAGGGATGCTGGGATTTGTAATGGTAGCAGGATCTTAAACTATGCTTGAGGAGTAGATTTTGTCTTCTGCCATATCCATGAGGAAATGTCCTAGCAAGCTCATTAATTTCAAGAGAAGGATGACAAATATGTGGAGCAGAGGCATCCTACTCAACCATAGTGAGAGAGAACTACACAGGAGTCTGAAAGCCCATGAAAGAGATCAATACTTATTGTTATTCACCATTGATTATTTTCTGAATTTATGTACAAAGTCTCACTTGAGGGGCTAGGGGGTCTCATTTGCATACTTTTCTCCCTTGTTCACTGAGATGGTCTAGCTATCTTGGGTATGTCAGGCCCCATTGAGACATAGAGGCTGAAGACACAATTCCTGCTGCCATCTCGGTCAGTTACTTTTCTCAATTCTGTTTCCACATTCCTGATAAGAAATGACTTAAGGAAGGACTCATTCTGGCTCACAATTTAAGGGTACACGTTACATCATACTGGCATGGAGAGGAGGCATGGTGACAGCAGCAATGTGGGGTGGGGAGCTCGCCACATCACATCTGCCCTCAGGTAATGGAGTTAAACTATAAAACTTCAATGTCCCACTTCTCAAAGCTTCTTGAAGAAAGGCTCTGCCTTGTAAGTGTTCTTCCACCTCCCAAAGGTGCCACTGGGGGAGGGGGAGGTCAAGTATTCAAGCACACGAGTCTATGGGGGACATTTCACACTCAAACCACAAAACCATCAAGAAGGCTAATGATGTCAATACTCCAGTCCAAGAGGGTGTTTCATCACAATTTTAACCTGGTAATTAGAGCACCCAAGTGTCCCTGTTAGACAGGTCTCCCACCTTTTCTATCTTTGCATGTGTATGTATGTTGACTCTGGGAGTGCTACCAAACAGCAATATAACTAGATAATTGCTTTAGTTTTATAGCTCCTCCCTGTACATACATTCTGCAAGAAAAAAAGGGGGGGGGCTACAATCAGGGAAAACAACTTTTGCTAACCATGGCTTTCATAGCAGGTCTTACATAGATGGCCATTTCATTTCTCAGTCATAGGTGACAGGAGGAGCTGGGGTAGGTCTACTTAGTTCAAAGGTCACATTCTTTCCCATCCACCTGCTAGCTGTCACTCTAGATGAGAGGCAGTGTGTTGTGATCATCATGCTCAACTCTGAAGAGAGCTGAGCCTGGTGCTCATTCCATCTGTTTTTACTGAGGACTTTGGGCACACTGTCTAAAATTTCTCTTACACTTCTATGTTCTCCAAATGGGGGATAATTCCTACCCTGGGAGGTATCATGGGGTTCGAGCAATTGTATCTGGAAAGAGCTGCCTTGTAACCTGCTTGCTCTAGCCCCAGTTCATCTCAAAGAGCCCTAAAACAGTATTTCAGGATGTAACCTGTACTGTATGTGAGCCAAGACCTTTGACTGGGGTAATTGAGTTAAAGGGGGATCATTAGAATGGGTCTAATCCAATATGTTTGGTGTCCTTACAAAAGGAGACTATGATGTGCATGCCTGAGTGCACACACACACACACACACACACACACAAGAGAGAGAGAGAGAGAGAGAGAGAGAGAGAGAGAGAGAGAGAGAGAGAGAGAGAGAGAGCACTGCTCACACCTTGGTCTCCGAATCTTAGCCTTCAGAAGGGTGAAAAGATGAATCTTTGTTGCTTTAACCACCCAGCCTGTGGTACTTTGTTATGGCAGCCAGAGGAGATTAACACAGTGTCTGAAATCCCTGGTATAGAACCAAGAGTGATGCCTGTAATGGTAGCAGCTGCCTTCCCTCCACATCCCCGCTCCTTCCCACTGTGGTCATTTCTCTTTTCCCCTCTCCTTCTCTCCCTCCTCTCTTCCCTCTGCCCCGCTTTTCACTCCTTTCCTTCATCGTCCCTTGCTTTACTACAACTACCTAGACTCCCAGTCTCTCAGCATGAGGCAAGAAACCTGCAGCGGGGAAACATTCGCAGGGGTATTTATGCCCCTATGAAAGAGAGGAGAAACACTCTGGCATTTTCCCTGTGCTGGCAGAAGTCACAGAAGAATAACAATCAGGTGAGTCACTGGGCTGCTCCAGGTGGTAAGCACCTCTTTTAGGATTATGGGGTTTAACTGAATTGGAATGGGAGAACACAGGCTTGGGGTGGTAAATCTCTCGCTGTACTGGAAAAAACAGGAAGGACTCTATGTGTTGGGGAGGGTACTGGAGGAATGAATCTGTCTTTCTTCCTTCTATGGTTAGAATCCAGGCTGTCTGGGAAGCCATTGGCTTAGTTCCCATTATCTGTCTCCTCACATCCAGAGGCAGGGCAGGACTGGCAAGAGGGCATGTAAAATGCCCAGGAGGAGGTGCCTGGGTCCATTATGCAGCTCCTCCCAGTGGGAAGTTAGGATAGTCTTTGGTAATCAACTTCCCTTCCAGAAAAGACACTTTCCTCCACCAGAAAAAAAATGAGTGTAATCAGTCTGGCTGGCTGATTTTGTGCTTTGAGATTTCCTGGATGAGAGGCTCTGTGTAAACTGGGGCCACTGTTGTTTTTGTACCTGGCTGCTGGACCAAGAGAGAAGGGAAATGGGAAGGCAAAGCTAGAATGACTCCTTGGCAGGCAGTCTCCTGGCCTCTCAATCATGCCTGCTGCCGCTGCAGAAGGCTGGGCATTTCCCAGCTGCAGAAGGAGTGTGAGGCAGGCCAGGCTGGGGCACAGAGGGAGAAGAATGTAAACAGTAAGAGATCTGGAGGGGTCGGCTGGCTGAGCAGACCCTGCACTTCCACCTGCTGTCTCTCTGCCTTCCTTGTGAGCCTTTGGATCCTCCTGTCATTTCTGGAACTCAGGTTACAGGATTGCCAGAAATTCCTCTTTAGCAAATAATAGAGGGCATCTAGGTCAGTAGAAGGGCCACCCAGGAGAAGAAGAGGCAATCAAGAAGATGAGGATGAGGAGAGCGGGAGGGAGGAGTGGAGAGGCAGGGGATTAGAAGCCAGCTCCTGATCTGGAGTCAGCAGAGGGCATCTTCCTGATCCATGTCCTGCTGCCTCCCAGACCACTTCAAGCCAGAAGCAGTGGCAGCTGTGCAGACAGGCTGGGGCTCTCCCACCCAACTGCAGGACTAGAACTCCTTGGCAAAGCTTTTCTGGCCTCCCCAGGTGATCTCCAATCTAGGATGCTTTTAAGAAAAGAAGAGAATGTTGTCTCTGAGTAGAATGCCGCTGCAAAGGATTGACATGAGTCCAGGCCCATTGCTTTCATTGTTTCCTTATTTTTCAGCTTTGAGATGGGAAGAATCCTACCAATTTGAGGGGCTTCCTGGATGATGCAAGTGTCCTTTTCCATCACTCCCGCCTTGCCACCAGACTTGAAATGCCACTTCGGAGAGTGATGCCTGTTGGCTGCTTAATATGCAGGAGGAAGGAGCCATAAAGTCAAGTGTCTATAGCATTCAGTGTGACTATCAGCGAAATGCTGGCACTCCTATTCTCTGTGCCTCATTATGCACGGCTGGCAAAGGTTCCACCTGGCACTGCAGACAGAGTCTTCAGGCATATGTGTACATACAAGGGGACCTCACATATCTGCCATGCCTGTATATAAATACACTTGCGCGCTGTTACAGGTAACAGTTGACCACAGAACGAAAGCTGAGATCTTCCAATCACTATGAAAGGTGATTCTCATAGCAGCAGCATCTCAAGGATTTCCCTTTCCTGCGACTGGCCACTTTCTCGGGACCAAGGAGCCCCATAGTTAATTTCATGGCTCCAGGTATCACAGAAGGCTGTGGCAGAATCAAAATTATAGTTTTACCATTTGGCAGTGCCAAACCACCCAATCTCATCATTCTTGTCATAGTAATCATTCCAGCAAAACTGCCATGGCCCAGGTGGCTGGTTTCTGGTCTCATGCATGCTTGGTCCTTCCTTGACCATCCTCATCATTTCTCTCCCTGGAGTAGTGAGGTCTCTGCCTAACTGCTATTGTCTTCTTATCACAGAACTTAGTTTCTGTTCTCTAGCAGGTCCCTTTTCTCTAGAGAACTCTGAAGATGTTAACTTAGAAGAGGCCAGAGGATGTTGTAGAAGGCAGTGTCTCTCGCCTGTGGCCTAGGCATGGCAGGGGTGAGTTGCCTGCTCTTCGTCTGGGCAAGACTCAATCATAGGTTTCATTTATTAACTACAAAATGCTCTCTATTCTTTAAAGCTCAGAATCCATTTTGTAGGCAGATATAACTCCTGGCGGCTAATGATGACATACCAATGTCTTCTCAGTGGGTACACAGGTGAACTCAGTTTCTCTTCACTTCCCCATACCTTGGGATTTCCTAGATGAAAACATCACTATTTTTATATATTATTAATGACAATAGACATTTAATACCTCCCAGGCAACTATTGGAAGAATAAACTCCTTGGGGAGAGGACAACTAGATATGGTTGTCTCCTTTGACCCTTGACCGTGGACTCAACCTTCTTGGAGTATTCCATTGATTATGATGTGATACCATTGTGACATCTGTTGGGGCAAGGGGTTGGGTTCAGGTCAGTCAAAGACTTCCCTTCAGCTATGCATGGACTCAGTACTTCATTGCTGTCACAACTAGGATTTGCCAAAGGGTATAGGAAAAAGAGGAAAGTGTTCACAAAAAAAAAAAACCCAGTGTGGATGCTGACAATGTTGGTTTATGAGGGATTGTCCGATGGTAAGAAGTGATTCTTGCTCATTACACAGAAATTGAGGGTGGAGGGGGTGGTGCCCCAGGGACTTTTCACCTTTAAATAGTCTCTTCATCTTTTTCTTGCTTCCATCTAGATAAAAACACCCAAAGATTAGCCTCCCAGGTCTAAGCTGTTTGCTCACACTCAGCCTGCACATCAAATGTGAACATGGGAGGAAACTCAGGGATCATTAGACAGCCTGACCTAAGAGTCACCTAAGAGCTTGTTATAGAGACTTCTAGGCACATACCCAGACATTTGAATCCATGTGTCTTGGAAGGACACCAAAGTGATTTTTTTGCTATTATTTTTCTTTTCTTTTTTGGTAATTTCACCCATAAATTTTAGATCATATCCACCCCTGCTTACCCACTGCACCGCAGTATGGGCAACTTACCATGGTCCACACCACTGACAAAAACTGACTTTTACTTCTGTCTTAGGGTTTCTATTGCTGTGAAGAGACACCATAACCACAGCATCTCTTATAAAGGATAAACATTTAATTGGGGTGGCTTACATTGTCAGAGGTTTAGTCCATTATCATCACAGTCTGACATGGTGGTTGTGCAGGCAGACATGGTGCTGGAGAAGGAGCTGAGAATCCTACACCTTGACTGGCAGGCCACAGGAAGTGGTCTGAGACACTAGCTGTGGCTTAAGCATATATGAGACCTCAAGGCCCACCTCAGTAGTGACACGCTTCCTCCAAGAAGACCATACATAGTCCAACAAATCCACACTTCCTAATAATGCCACTCCCTATGAACTTATGGGGGCAATTACATTCAAACTGCCACACCTTCCTCAGTGACCATCACTGCCAATAGCTCCTCAGCTAGGGGTCAAGCCTTGTAAGATCCCCAAACCCCAAGATGAAACATAACTTGGCTTGATCTTACACAGGTCTCATACAGCAACCACATCTGCTATGAGTTCATGAGTACAACAGGCCTTCTGGGCATGTTTATATGTTATATCTTTGCCAACTTCTAGCTCTTACAGTCTTTCTGTCTCTTCTTCTACAATGTTTCCCAAGCCTTTCTGAGTGTCTGGGAGCATAAGTGTCACATTTAAGGCTGAGCATTCTTTAGTCTTTGATTCTCTACATTTTGACCAGTTAGGAATTTTTGGTGATTAATACAAAGTATATTCTTTTTATTCCCTGAGAAAATGTATTCTCTTGACATTTCAAATATAAAGAAAATAAGGCCTTAGGTGAAATTTGTTCAGACTAGGTAAATGTTATCCAGAAAATTGTTTTGTTGGTGCTCCCCCACCTATTTCAACCTGGCAGCTTAATAACAATTTTTCAAAGACAGAGTTTCATTAGGCTGGCTTCAAACTCACAGAGATCTGCATGGTTCATCCTCTTGAATGTGGGGATTAAAGACATAAAGCATTAGCTGGGTGGTGGTGGTGCATGCCTTTAATCCCAGCCCTCTGGAGGCAGAAGTGGGCTGATTTCCTGGTCTATAGAGTGAGTGCCAGAGCAGCTAGGGCTACACAGAGAAAACCTGTCCCAGGAGAGAGAGAGAGAGAGAGAGAGAGAGAGAGAGAGAGAGAGAGAGAGAGAGAGAGAGAATATGCATCATCATGCTTGGCCTTTAATAACAAAGCTTTACTTATATGTAGGACTCTACGCATAAATGCCCAGTGAAGGCATAGTAGCTTGAAGGTAGCAATACCCAGTACTCATTGCATTGGACAAAGGAGGAGGAACGCTGTAGCATGAGGACAAGACACAGGAGGAGGTAAACTTGAATGTGCATTTACTCCAGTGACTTGGCTTGCTCTTCCTGTTCACCTCTATTCCTGTAACTTTGAGGGTTACCCTTTTCCCTTTATCAGCCTCATGGGTCATTCATCAGCCCTTATCCACCCTACTCTGTATGTCGTTACACCTTGGTCCTGTGTCTTGTCTTACTCTTCATGGACCTTGGAGATCTTTCTTCCTCTAGAACACAGTAGTGGAGTTTTTAAGTGCCCTTCTTAACATCCACACAGGGCTATTTCTCCTACTTTGTATGGTCTTTCTGAACCTTCTCACACACAACTTTCTCATTTCTCCCTTGTCCTCATTTCTGATTGCCTCATCACTGACAAGATGGAACACTGGAACCAAATGATGAATATGAGACTTAAGTGAAGCCTGGTTGAAGAATGAGGTGGTAGAAGAATCATTACCCACAAGATGCAGCAGGATATGTATGATACCTTGGAGTGGTGGCTTTTAAACAGAAAGACTCCACCCTTTAATTCTGTTGTGGTTTTTGCCAAAAGGACTAACATTGTTTCCCTTTTCGCTAGCTCTTCAGCTCCATTTACAACCACCTTCATCATCCCCCACACATCCTCCCTACACTTTTTCTCTCAATGATACAAACTGCAGATCCAGATGGCAATTCATGGGAGAAAAGAAGGAACTTCCCCTAAAGTTCCTGCCTGTATTTCCTCCAAAATTCTTTCACTCCCCTGCAAGCAAGAAGACACCCTTGGAGCTCTGTGCATCAGGTTTTGTTGCGTTTGTTTCTCTGCAGTGAGTTCTTTGTCACTGTTATATTTTACCTGCTTCTCAGCATAAGATATTTTTACTTCCTTTCCTTTCATGTAACTTCTTGCTCTTACCACCCCTAGGCAGTCCAGGAGGGGACTGTGAAAGTTAGATCTGGCCTAATGCCCCCTCAACCAAGATGTTTAATGTATAGCTGATATGTATAAGGAGTCAAAGGCAAAGGCTAGTTGTCACTAGGAGATGTAGCTGAGCAACCTCGGTGCTAGGCAACAGATTGGAGCTCAAAGACTCTTGGTTCACTCCAATGCCAGCTGCACAGAGCTTGGCCTTGACTAAAGGAAAGGTTTTATTTGGTTAGAGGAAAATCCAGAGAGGAATGGAGGAAGGATTGGGGCAGGGATATGGGAAATACTGAGAAAAAGAGGTAGAGGGTAAAGGTGAGAGATGAAAATAAACAGAAGATGCCATTAAGATGTCTGACTGTCATTAGGGACAATATCTAGAGAACGACCTGGGAGTCTTTTTCGCCCATGGGTTAAATGATAACAGCTAATTAAGTTTTCACAAAACTGTTTTGATCATGTTATTTGGTTGGTTAATGCATCTTCCAGGATGTCAAAAACTTTTCTCAAAAACCTTCAAAGCCTATATCTCCCATGGTTCAGAAGTCAGTATCCTGTCTCTTACTGGCTGGCTGCTACATACTGACTTGCAGCATGAGCTGGGATGAAATTCTGCAAGAAAGGGCCAGAAACAGAATAATGTACAGAACATTATGGCAAAGAACAGAAGGGCAAGGAAGACAGGTTGAAGAGGGAGGTTGGGCTGAGCCTTTCAACTTGGTGATGGGACAGATTTGGTGTCAGCCTTGTGGCCAATATGAATAACACTCTGCTTTCTAGTTTTTTTCCAAGTATTCTTGGGAGATGGGTCATAAGCTTTTCACAAATCCTTTCTGAAAATGAAATATCATACCATGGTGTGTAGATGATCCAGGAAAGCCTGTCTTAGGCAACATAGATCAGAGGAAACAGCCTGACAGTGTACTATAACCAGGCTGGACACACACAGTGACAGAGCTGAATGACTCAATGTGCTGTATACTAGGCAACACCTGGTATGTAAAATTTCATTCCTGAACTTTTTCTATTCACCAATTTACTCTACCTACACTATATCAAGTGCTCTCTGTGTGCCCTCTTCTCTAACTAGGTACCCAGCCCTGCCAAGTGGCTAGAATGGCTAGAAGCAGTTGCAGCATGGTCAAGAACTCAAGTGAACCCTTCTCACTGTCTACCTCATGCACATGGGATGAATGATGGCATAGCATCCTAAAGGCCAAAATAGGGTACTTAAGAGCTGTCATTTCTTTTGCTCAGCTAATTTGTATCAGTAGTGAGCCGTCAGAATCTCTCAGGTTCACGGAAAGGTGTCTGAACCCAGAACACACTTGGCATATGGCTAGCGGGGCACATGCATTTGGGCTGTGCGTCTCATCCCTGGTTGAGATTTATCATCAACAGTCAAGTCTCAAACACTGCAATTTACAAATCTCCTGCTTTTGTGGTTTGTCTCCTCCCTAGGGTGATTCCTAGGCCTGGCTCTGCCTGGAAAGTACCAGGTGTGTTTGGTCTGGGGTTGATGAGATGTCTCTTTCAGTTTGGCTTTGAAAAGCTAGACAAGAAGAACACTGGGGACAAGCTCATTGTAGGGCCAGATGAAGATATTCTGCAATAGAGAGGTGTGCGTGCATGCATGTGTATGTGTGTACTACAGAAACAATTTGAAGATAGGCAGGTGCCTGGGGACTTACAAACACACGCATGTGCGCACGCGCACGTGCGCACACACAATCACTCTCAAAGAAATATACATTTGGAAAAAGATAATGCTACTTAAAATTCCCATAAACAACTAGATGAAATGCATCTTTCATCTTCAGTGGAGCCCTTATGCTTCACTCTGATGATTTTGTTGTTGACCACACACAAAGTGAACCCCTTTTGTGAATAGGTAACCCCATCTTCCAATAGAGAAATCGCCTGCAATTACATAATGATTTTCCTCTAGCACATATTAAAAAACCCATTCTATAATCACCATCTTAGACTACCACTCAATGTAGAGATGCATGTCTATGCCATTGCCAGCCACACTAATCACAGAATTGGCTACAGAGAGACTAACTCTAAGGGGATTGTGTTGGTAGACAGTGGTGCTAACTGAAGTTGCTGCTGCAGCTTCTCTATGCCTCCCAAAAGCAAAAGTGGCATTCGGGACCCCTTTCTAGTTTCTGAGAAAAAACAAGGGGCAACTTTTAGCATCTAGTGCTTAGGGATGGTAGCAAGGGGATTTTCCCGTAATTATCACACACACCAGTGGAGATGAGTATAATTTGGACCTGCTTTTCTGGACTGCCTGGAGATCTTGTGAGCAACCCACAGCTGCATGTTAGTAAAGTATTCTTCCTTAAATCAACAAAATTGGTTTGCCCTTGTTCTCAATTAATATGATTGATGCAGAAAGTGGTATTAGAGATGATCAAAGACAGTGGTTCAGGGAGATGAAGGGTGACTTTGAATTTGATTTTCTTGTCTTAGTAATTGTGAGGGAAGTAAACTTCCAGGTTTTATGTCAGCACAGAACTCTGGCAATAGCTTTCAATGATGTTGCCTATCAAATTATTATCTATGGTGATCTTCACTAATGTATCCACTAAAGTGGATTCAAGGAACCCAGTTACCTGGAACAATTTAAATGATAAAATGTGAATTGCTATTGAGTGAGCAAGGTTCTTCACATAATGTTAAAATTAAAATAGATGTAACAACTAATCTCTAAGCTTAAACTACACCCTGAAAAACAGAAACTTTTTCAGAATCTGCTAAAAGACTCCAATTTACTCCATGTTTATGTTGAGATGACCAAAATCATCTTCAGAATCTGATCCTGTCGGTATCAAGTATTCAGAGCTTTATTGTACATCTCGGGTAAAAGCTAAGACAGTTCTCCTCCAACAATGACACTCTAAAACATGTAATGGGGTATACAGAATCATTTATGTAAACCAAAACATTCTGAATCCTTACTCCACCACACCCCATTTTTTTTTTTGGTGTGTGTATTAGTGCATATGTGTGGCACATGCACGTGAGTTGTGTGTGCATGTATGACACATTCCAGAGTTCCATGTTGGGTATCTGCCTTGATCACTCCATCTTATTTTTTAGGATGGGCTTTTCACTGAGCTTGGTCCTCACTGATTCAGCTAGACAGGCATGTTGTTGATTGGTTTATTCTTTTTGGGGAGGCCCACCACACACACAGCTCCCAAACAAATCACACATAGAGGCTTATTCTTGCTTACATAGAGGCTTAGCTTGGTTTGTTTCTTGCCATCTTTTCTTATCTTTAAATCATCTCAACTAACTTTTGCCTCTGTGCTTTCCCCGTTCTCTTACTTCTGTAAATCTTGGACTTATTCCATGGCTTACTGTGTAGCTGGGTGTCTGGCTTCTGATGTCTGGCCCCCTCCTCCTTCTCTGGCTATATCCTTTTCTTTCCAGCTTTCTCCTTCTAGATATTCTTTCTGCCTGCCAGCTCCACCTATTTCTCTCCTGACTTGCCATTGGCTGTTCAGCTCTTTATTAGACCATCAGATATTTTAGACAGGCAAAGTAACAAAGCTTCACAGAGTTAAAAAATGCAACATGAACAATAATAACACACCTTAAAATAATATTGTACAACACTGGCAGGCTAGCCAGCCCCCATGAGCTTCTTGTATGCACCTCCCCAGCGCTGGGCTTACAAGCATATACTTCCATGCACAGCTTTTTACATGGGTTCTGGGAATCTAAACTCAGCCATTCATGCTTGCTAAGCAAGCATTTTACTGAATGAGCCATCTCCCCAGCACCAAGCATCTTTTTAATAGTCAAAATGTCTTCTCCTTTCTTGCCTAATTATGACAAGCCTATTGTAATTAAAGACCCTGGAATGAATGACTTATCTCCTCCTTTAAACCCGATAACACAAGCTGATAGAATTTTTGGGACCAAATGAAGCTTATAACCTGGAAAGACACATTGATGTCATAATGGGAGAAGAAGGTTAGATGCTAATGCCCTGATTTTCCCTCTCCATCAGAGATAGGTGAACTCATCAATGGACTGACTACACATGCACAATTTAGCTTAGTTCTATGATCTCGTAACTCACTCAGGAAAAGTGCTTTCCCAGGTAACTACCAGTTCCAAAGGGGGGAAAATACAGTGGCAGACAGGAGAAACTCAAAACCAATTTTTAGGTGGAGGTCAGAGGTTAGACCCTGGGTCCTGAAAATAGAGTCTGAATGGCAGCCTAACCTGCTTTGCTCCCATTAGCCTACCTTTTGGGGCAATTTGTAGTTTAATATTGCTCCATCTACTTGAATAATCCAGGTACTGCTTCCTCTGGTATCTCTACTTGACTAACTGTTTAAATGGTGTAGAAACATGATCTGGAGAAAGCAATGGTGGGTTTCGAGAACCTTGAGCAGGTTGTGACTCCAGTGGTACCTGCTGTCCTAGATTCTGTTTCTTAATTGAAGCAAATTAACATAAACTGTACCTGGTGGGAGCTTGTACACCCAAATGCTTTTCCTCTATTTCAATAGGAAGAAAAACAGCAAACTTAAAAGGCTGACTTCACCTACCAGGGATAACAATATACCTTGTGCTCTTTCTTCAGGGTATGGTAAATCCGTATCATACATTTTGTTCATAGATTATTCACTTATTGCTCTTCCCACTGAATATCGTCTTGATCATTGATGGCACATATCTGTCAGAGTGACGGAACAAAGTGGCACAATAACAATTCAGGGACGTTCTATGTCAGACACACGTGGCATATTCCTGCAATGCAGAGTGCCATGTTTGTCCTCCCTGTCCGTAAGGGAGGCACACAGTACTTGGATGGATTTGAGAGATAACATGTGAGTTGTTCAGCTACATCCCTCTCATTCATACATTGGTTGACAATTTTAGATATCTCCTTGGTTATCAAATTTGAGTTACAGCATTGCCACTTGGCTTTTATAACTCTGCAGATCCAGAAAGATTAAAATGTCAAAGGTACATTAAGATGCTTTAGGAACCCCATAGAAAACCTTGAATGCAAAATCTCAACTTTGGGACCAAGCATCTTGGAGCACTGCCATTTTTTTTTTTTTTTAAAGCAAAGAATTTCCTCTTCCCTTTTGGCAAACTTGTTACCTTGCTATAAACATCCATGGGACATGGAACATGTAGTAACATGCCTGTACTCAACTGGGTCTTAGGCAATCCATCAAAACATGCATTGCATTAGTATGAACACACAGCCCCAGCATTCATCCGACTCCCCCATTCCTTAATATCGGCTCCCAATACCCAGAAGCACATTATACCTAGAACTTCCAATGGCCCCACCCATCAGAAGCCCAAAGGAATTTCTTAAAAGGCAACACATAGCCACCACACTCTCCTAAGAAACAGACAGGAAACACAAACCAAGGGACAAAACACACACCCAACAAAGACAAGACCAGATATCAGCATCTACAATTGCAGTCTTCCCATGGAAACAAGAAGAGGTGTATAAGAGATTATAATGAAAGCATCTCTCCATATACCTCTTGCACAAAATTCCTTTTATATTTTCTGTATACCTACTGCAGTCAGACTGTCACATTCCACATCTATACCTATAGTGTCCTGATCACTTAACCCAAGAGTAAAATATATAGATAATCTTCAAAAGTTATCTAGTACAGTCCTAAAGTCCTAATTGAGGTTTGGTTCTGGTGAGCAATGGCCAAGTGAAAAATCGCCCCAAATACCTTAATTTTATAGCTAGAGAGCTAGGAGGGATAAATAGAGGCCATTGCAAAATACACATTACCAAGAAATTAAGAGTTCCTGTCCTTAGTTGCAATATTCAAGTGTGATTATATATCGGATGATATATTGTGTGATTAATCAGACTCAAATATGTATAGTGACAGAATGGCCTACAATTTTCTCAGAAAACTCAGTGTTCCCATACTTCAGATGTAGTTTAACAAGTGACTTATCGGCCGGGCGGTGGTGGCGCACGCCTTTAATCCCAGCACTCGGGAGGCAGAGCCAGGCGGATCTCTGTGAGTTCGAGGCCAGCCTGGGCTACCAAGTGAGCTCCAGGAAAGGCGCAAAGCTACGCAGAGAAACCCTGTCTCGAAAAACCAAAAAAAAAAAAAAGAACAAGTGACTTATCAACACAGATTGCCTTACCAAAAGCAACATCAAATTTGGTTGTGGGTAACCCTCTTTCAAAAATCCCACTCTCCCACTAGATTTCTATGGCTTCGAGGAAATGGTGTGGGAAATACGGTGATAACAGCTACTATCCGATAAAATTGCCATGGCCTGGAAGGCCGTTGGCTCTACAAGTCATATTTCTTGTATGCTTTAGGGAGCCTTGCCTTAAATTGCATACTGGACCACATGGGGTTGTAAATAAAGGAAATAACCAGGTTGCATGATCCAATTCAATTCAACAAATATTTAAAATTAAAACACAGTCATTTCTTCAGGGGGCTTAGGACTTTGGCTGATAGAACAAAGTGAATGAACTTTATTATGTGTGATGAAGAAAAGGACAAAAATTACTGCACAGTAGTAATAAATGTATCTCATATACTGGTGCATGTTTAACTCTTTATGTGTGCATAGGTGTGCACATTCACACTCTTAATCTAGAAAGAATTTAAGGTGGCTCCATAAACATATAAACAGAGAGGTGAAATAAATGTAAAATATTTAAATGAGGAAAGTGGTAGAAAGAAAAAATCAGAACAGCAAAAATAAGATGTCACAAGTATTTAGTGCACATGATGTGTGCTATATATTCTATATATTTAGTACAGATAGAAATAAAATTGACTTTAAACTATCTAGCATCCTACCAAAGGAGGATTTTTAACACTAAATTTTTAAGGAAAATAACTGAGTTCCTCAGGCCAGGGAAGAAAGTAGGCTGACTGTAGCTCTTCACCTCTTCCCTCAGTCCCATCCACATCTCTGAAGCAGACCACCTGCTGCAGCCTTCCTTACCCCTCCCCACAACCCCATCTCCAGTGGGTCACAGAGATCTTCCTCTCCTACATTCCCTCTTCCCACCCACCCTTTGCCTTATCTTAGCCACCAACTCCAGCAGGCACTCCCTAGGAACCAAACAGGCCACTCTGACCAGCCAGACAAGTAGGCTAGCTGCAAATCTTTTCCTCTCCATTCCCACAAGCCCAATCGCCCATTCTCATTCCCAGGTCTAGAGCAGGTCTTGTGCTATGGCCTCTCCTCACTCTCTGCCCCCATTCGCAGGGAACTAAGGAGGTCCTGGTGGAATACCATGCTTTCCTCCCTTCCATGGAACGCCTCAGCATTCACCCGACTCCCCCAATCCCATTCCTTAATATCAGGTCCCAATACCCAGAAGCACATTATATATACCTAGAACTTCCAATGGCCCCACCCATCAGAAGCCCAAAAGAATTCCTTAACAGGTAACACACAGCCACCACACTCTCCTAAGAAACAGACAAGAAACACAAACCAAGGGACAAAACACACACCCAACAAAGACAAGACCAGATATCAGCATCTACAATTGCAGTCTTCCCAAACCCAGATGCCTAGATGCCAACATAAAAACACAATACTAGGATAATATGTCTTCACTAGAGCTCAGCAACATAGCTAAAGCACAAGGGGAAAAAACATAAAATGGCCTTTATTAATATGACAGAGGGCCTTAGAGAGGAAATGAATAAGTCTCTTAGAGAATACAATGAAAAAGCAAATAGTAGAAGGAAATGAATACAAGAGTTCAAGACCTGAAAGTGGAAATAGAATCAATAAAGAAAACCTAAACTGGGGGAAATCTAAAAATGAAAAATTTAGGAACTTGAGCAGAAACCTCAGAGGCAAAGCTCACTAAAAGAATATAAGAATTGGAAGAGAATCTTAGGTATTGAAGATACAATAGAAGAAATGGATACCTTAGTCAAAGAAAATTTAAATCTAAAAGTCTCATGGCACAAAACATTCAAGAAATCTAGGACATTATGAAAAGAACAAATCTAATGATAATAGGAATACAGGAAGGAGAAGAAACCCAGGTCAAAGGCACAGAAAATGTTTTCAACAAAATCACAGAAGAAATTCCCTTATCCTAAAGATGGATGTGCCTATCAAGGTAGAAGAAGGATACAGAGCACCAAAAAGTCTGGACTAAATAATAGCCAAAACATAAAATATGCAGAACAGAGAAAGAATATTAAAAGTTGCAAGGAAAAAAGACTACCTAACATATAAAGGCAGACCTATTAGAATTACACCTGACTTCTCAATGGAGATTCTGAAAACCAGAAGGGCCTGGACAGAATGATGCAGACTCTAAGAGACCAGATCCCAGCCTAGACTATTATACCCAGCAAAACTTTCAATCACAATAGATGGAGAAAAATAAGACATTCTATAATTGAAATGATATTTAAGCAATATCTATCTGTAAACCCAGTCCTATAAAAGGCATTAGAAGGAAAACTCTAACCTAAAGATGTTAATTATACCCAAGAGAATAAACACAGAGAATAAATAATCACAGATAGACCAGACAGTCAAAAGGGCAAGGCAAAGAAACACACACACACACACACACACACCCCCACCACCACCACCACCAACAACAACAACAACAACAACAGCAAGAAAACAGCAATCAACAAACACTGTTTGTTGATAACTCTCAATATAAATGGCCGCTATTCACCTACTAAAAGATACAGACTAACAGAATGGATGTGAAAACAAAATCCATCCTTTGCATCTAAGAAGTACATCTTAACATTAACTATAGACACCATCTCAGGGTAAAATAATAGGAAAAGATATTACAAGCAAATAGACCTAAGAAGCAAGCTGGTGAAGCCATTTTCATACCTGATAAAACAGACTTCAAACCAAAACCAATCAGAAAACACAGAGAAGGACACTACATACCCATCAAAGGAAAAATCCACTAAGAGGACTTTGCAATTCTTAACATCTATGTACCAAAAACAAGGTCACCCAAGTTTGTAAAAGAAACACAACTACAGCTTAAATTACATATTGACTCTCATGCACTGATAGTGGGAGACCTTAATACCTATAGACAGGTCATCCAGGCAAAAACTAAACAGAGAATTGGTGGGGTTAATTGACATCATAAACCAAATGAACCTAACAGATATTTACAGAACATTTCATGCAAATACAAAAGAATATGTGTTCTCAGTACCTCATGGAACTTTCTCCAAAATTGTCCATATGCTTTGACACAAAGCAAGTCTTGACAGATACAAGAAAATTGAAATGATACACTGCATCTTATCTGACCCCTATGGATTAAAGCTGGATATCAACAACAACAGAAACAACAGAAAGTTTACAAATTCATGGAAACTGAACAACTCTCTACTGAATGAAAAGTTCTACTGAAGACAGAATGTCTACTGAAGACAGAAATTAAGAAAGAAATTAAAAGCTTTCTAGAATTGAATAAAAATTAGTACACAAAATATCCAAACTTAAAAGGAGTTCTAAGAGGCAAGTTCATAGCAATACATAATCACAGAGATCCACAGCTCCAGGAGTCCAGTCAAAGAGAGGGAAGAAGGATTCTATGAGCAAGGAACATCAAGATCATGATGGGGAAATCTGAAGAGACAACCAAACCAAGCTAGTGGGAACTCATGAACTTTAGACCAACAGCTGTGGAGCCTGCATGGGACTGGACCAGGCTCTGCATAAGTAAGACAGTTATGTAGCTTGGTCCATTTAAGGGGCCCCTGGCAGTGGGATCAGGGTCTATCCCTGGTGCATGAGCTGGCTTTTTGGAGCCCATTACCTATGGTGGGACACCTTGCACAGCCTTGATACAGAGGCAAGGGGCTTGGACCTGCCTCAACTGAATGTACCAGGCTTTGCTGACTCCCCATAGGAGCCTTACTTTTTCAGAGGAGGGGGATAGAGGGTGGAATGGGAAGGTAAGGCTAGGGGGAGTGGGAGGAGGGATGAGAAGGGATCTGTGATTGGTATGTAAAATGAATAAAAAATTTTTAATAAAGAAAAAATAAAAAATGCAGCTTATTATTGGTCAAAAAAAATGGAGAGATCTCATACTAGTAACTTAATAGCACACCTGAAAACTCTATTTAAAAAAAAGAAAGGAAAGAAAAGAAAAAATCATACCCCAAAGGAGTAGATGGTAAGAAATAAATGCATGGATATAATTAGTAAGATAGAACAAACACTAAAAGCAAAAACAATTTAAAGAATCAGTAAAACAAAGAGTTGGTTCTTTGATAAAGCCTATAAAGCAACAAAGCTTATTCAAACTCAGTAAAAGGCAGAAAATAATATCAAAATGAACAAGGTTAGAAATGAAAATGGGGACATACCAATAGACACTGAGGAAGTCCAGAGAATCATAAGGACAGACTTTTAAAACTTATCCTCCATCAAATATGACAATCTAAAATAAATGATAATTTTATCAATACATAACACTTACCAAGGTAAAGTCAAGATCAGATAAGCAATTTAAATATACCTAATATCCCTAGTGAAATAGAAGTGGTCATCAAGTCTTCCAAACAAAAAAAGTACCCAGAGTCAAATGGTTTTAGTGCAGGATTTTACCAGACTTTCAAAGAGTTGATGCCAATATACTATTCCACAAAAGAGAAAAAGGAGAAATTTTGTCCAATGAGACCACAGTTACATGATACTCAAACCATATAAAGACCCAGCAAAGAAAGAGAAATACAGACCAATTTCTCTTATGAACATAGATGCAAATGTTCTCAATAAAATGCTTGCACACTGAATCAAGAATATATAAAAAGGTCATCCACTATGATGAAGTAGGCTTCATCCCAGAACTGTAGGGATGGTTGAGCATATGTAAATCAATAAATTTAATCTACCATATAAACAAACTTGCAGGACCGAAAAACAAAATCATGATTATCTCATTAAAAGCAGAAAAGACCTTTAACAAAATCTAACACCTCTTCATGACAAAAGTCCGGAGGAGATTAGTGATACAAGGGACATACATCAACATAATAAAAACACCTTTTTATGGTTAGATCTTAGAAATAAACACAATATTTAAATTTTCAATTATAATATAAAACATTGAAAATATAATTTGTAATTCTGTAATGCACAGTATGGTCTATTATTAGATGGAATAAAACATATACAGATTATAAATGGGAAAATTGAAACTCACACCTTCTGATATCGAAGCTTATACAAAGCTACAGTCATCAAAATGTGGTGAGACCAGTCTGAGACTGAATATTTAGATCACTGGAATAGAAACCAGGTTCCAGAAACAAAGCCACCCATTTAAAACAGAGTGATTTTTTAACAAGAACGATACAACACAACACTAAAGAATGGCTTTCTTAATAAATGATACCCAAACAACTGGATATTCCAATATCAAAGAATAAATGTGGGGCCCTGCTCACTTCCTTATACAAAAACTTGTTTAAATGGATTATTGACCTAATCAGAATGTGAGAAAAGAAATAGTGTAGGAATACATCTTTACGACATTGAGTTAGTCAAAACATTTTAAACACACACCATACTCATGGAGCACACACATATTCATTTTGAAATATGTTTCACAAAAAAATTACAAGAAAATTAAGTGAAAACTTACATTGAGATAAAATGTTCACAAGGTAAGTGTCTGGTGAAGGAGTTGCCTCCAAAATAGATGAATAAATATTACAACTTAATACCTCAATCATATATTATCATAATAAACTTAATATCTAATAAAGATATACAGTGGTCTACTACATGAAGGAGGGTCAATATCCTTTGCCTACAGAAAAATGAAAATCAAAATGATCTTTTTTCTTTTAAATTTTTTATTTATTTAAAAGAAGTTGTTGGTTTTTTTTTTAATCATTTTACATACCAACCCTGGTCCCACCCACCTAACCCTGTCTACTCCTTAGAGAGGGTAAGACCTCCCTTGGAGAGTCAACAAATTCTGGCATACTAAGTTCAGGCAGGACCAAGCCCCTCCCTCCCTGTATCAAGACTGAGCAACGTACCCCACTCTAAGGAATGTGTTCCAAAAAGCCATTTTATGAACCCAGGATAAGTCCTAGTGTCACTGCCAGGGGCTCCCCAAACAATCTAGCCATATAACTTTCACCCACATTCAAAAGGTCTAGTTCGGTCCCATGCATATTTCCAAGCTGACAGGCCAGAGTTCATGAGCTCCCACCAGCTTAGGTCAGCTGTCTCTGAGTTTCCCCATCATGATCTTGACCCCACTTGCTCCTTTGATCCCTCCTCCCTCTCCTCAACTGAAGTCTAGGAGCTCAGCCCAGTACTTGGTTGTAGATCACTTAATCTGCTTCCATGAGTTACCAGATGTAGGATCTATGATGACAATTAGGGTAATCACTAATCTGATTATAGGGGAAGGTAAGCTCAGGCACCCTCTCCATTATTGCTATGCATCTTAGCTGGTGTCATCCTTGTGGATTCCTGGGGATTTCCCTAGCACCAGGTTTCTCCCTAACCCTCTAATGGTTCCCTCTACCAAGATACATCTTTCATTGCTCTTCTTCTCTGTCCCTCTCTCCACTTGGCCATCTCAGTCCCTCCTGTTCCCATCCCCATTCCCTTCCCTTCTACCCCCCCCACCACATTTTATCCAGGAGATCTTAACTATTTTCCCTTCTTGGGGCCCTCCATGTGTGTCCCCCTTAGGGTTCTCCTTTTTATCTCGCTTCTTTAGGGTTATGAATTGTAACCTGGTTATCCTTTACTTTGCATCTAATACCCATTTAAGAGTGAGTACATACCATGTTTATCTTTGTCTTTCTGGGTCTGTGTTAACTCACTCAGGGTGGTTCTTTCTAGTTCCATCCATTTGCCTACAGATTTCATGAAGTCAGTTTGTTTGTTTGTACAAACAAATTGAGTAATACTCCATTGTATAATGTACCACATTTTGCTTATCCATTCTTTGGTTGAGGAGCATCTAGGTTGTTTCCAGATTCTGGCTATTATGAATAATGCTTCTGTGAACATGGTTGAGCAAGTGACCTTGTATGATTGAGTATCTTTTGGGTATATGTCCAAGAGTGGCATTGCTGGTTCTTGAGTTAGGTTGCTTTCCAATTTTCTGATAAGCTGCCATACTGATTTCCAAAGTTACTGTATAAATTTGCACTTTCAACAGCAGTGGAGGAGTGTTCCCCTTACTCCACATCCTCTCCAACATAATCTACCATTAGTTGTTTTGATCTTAGCCATCCTGACAGGTGTAAGATGGTATCTTAGTGTCATTTTGATTTGCATTTCCCTGATGGCTAATGATATTGAACAATTCCTTAAATGTCTTTCAGCCATTTGAGACTCTTCTGTTGAGAATTCTTTGTTTAGCTCTGTACTCCATTTTTAAATTGGAGTAGGGTTGGTAAAGATCTTTTTCCATTTTATAGGCTGACATTTTTCTTCTTGACAATGTCCTTTGCCTTACAGAAGCTTCTCAGTTTCAGGAGATCCCACAACAAAGTCATTTTACAACAAACCCATAGCCAACATCAACTTAAATGGAGAGAAACTCAAAGTGATTCCACTAAAGTCAGAAGCAAGTCAAGGTTGTTCAGTCTCTATATCTATTCAGTATAGTACTTGAAGTCTTAACTAGAACAATAACACAACTGAAGGAGATCAAGGGGATACAAATTAAAAAGGAAGAAGTCAAAGCATCTTTATTTGCAGACAATACAGAAATACATATAAGTGACCCAAAAAATTCCACCAAGAAACCAGTAGCCCACTTATATACAAATGGCACACAGATTTAGGGAAAAAATCAGGAAAGCAACACTTTCCACAATAGCTTTAAATGACATAAAATATCTTTGGGTAATTCTAAGTAAGTGATAGACTTGGATGATACAAAATTCAAGTCATTGAAGAAGGAAATTGAAGAAGACATTAAAAGATGGAAAGATAGCCCATGTTCATAGATTAGTAGATTTAATATAGTAAAAATGTCCATCATACCAAAAGCAATCTTCATATTTAATGCAATCCCTATCAAAATTCCAATACAATTCTTCACAGATCTTGAAAGGACAATTTTCACCTTCATTTGGTAGCACAGAAACAAAACAAAACAAAACAGGATATCTAAAACATTCCTGACTAATAAAAGAACTATAGGAGGTTCCACTCTCCCAATTTCAAGTTCTACTTCAGAGCTATAGTAATTAAAACAGCATGACATTGCCATTGCCACAGAACAGACATTGATCAGCTGAATCGAATTGAAAACCCAGACATAAATCCACACACCTATGGACACCTGGCTTTCGATAAAGAAGCCAGAAATAGAAGCCAGAAAAAAAAGATAGCACCTTCAACAAATAGTGCTCGTGAAACTGGAAGGCCACAAGCAGAAGAATCCAAATAAATCCATATTTATCATCCTGTATGAAACTCACCTCCAAATGGACCAAAGGCCTCAATATAAAACCAGATACATTGAACCTGACTGAAGAGAAAATGAGGAATAGAGTTGAACTCATTTGTACAGGAGAAAACTTTCTGATTAAAACATAGTTAATGCAAGAACTAAGATCAACAATTAATAAATGGGACCTCATGAAACTGAAAAACTTGTCCACAGCAAAGGGCTCACCCATTCAGACAAAGTGGCCTGATACAGAATGGAAAAAAAAAATATGTTTTTTTAATCAACTATATATCCTACAAAGGGCTAATATCTAAAATATATAAAGAACTAAAGAAACTGGATGTTAAAAAAAATAATGATTATCCAGTTTAAAAGTGGTATATATATATCTAAAAAGGGAATTCTCAAAAGAGGAAACTTCAATGACTGAGAAACACTTAAAGAAATGTTAAGCATCCTTAGCCATAGTAGGATCAAATCTACTTTGAGATTTCATCACACACTGGTCAGAACGCCTAAGGTCAATAAAACAAGTTCCAACCCATGCTGATGATGATGTGGAGTGTCTTAGTCACTGTTTTACTGCTGTGTAGAGATACCATACCAAGGCAACTCCCATAACAGAAAGCATATGAGGATTGGCTCATAGTTCCAGAAGTTTAGTCCATTGTCATCAAGTTATCAAGTACGATGGCTTGTGTGGTGCTAGAGCAGTAGTTGAGAGTTACATCCTGATCTGCAGGTGGGGTTGGGGATATCTTGTGTGGATTTTTTTGAAACCACAAAGTCTAATCTTTGTGAAGAGTTTCACACCCTGGTCACTAAGCCTTCAAATATATGAACCTATGGTAGCCATTCTTATTTAAACTGCCACATGGAGTAAGGAGAAAACTCACCTGTAGCAGGAATCTTAACAGGTCTTATTAATAAAAACAAATCTGGCCGGTTATTGGGGTGAATGCTGGAAAATCAGAGAAGCAGAACAAGCCACAGCTTCCTCACCTCGATAGTTCCTCAGCTGATCCTGTTTCTTCGGACTGGAAGCTTCTGTGTCCTCATCCCAATGGCTCTCAGCCGAACTGCTGCTTGAAAGCCTGAAAGCTTAACCAGCTAAAAGCTTCTAGTTTCTGGTCTTCACACCTTATATATCTTTCTGTTTTTGCCATCACTCCCTGGGATTAAAGGCTCACTTCTTGGGATTAAAGGTGTGTGTCACCAAGCCTGGCTGTTTTGAATGTGGCCTTGAACTCACAGAGATCCAGAGGGATTTCTACCTCTGGAATGCTAGGATTAAAGGTGTGAGTGCCACCATTTTCTAGCCTTTGTATCTAGTGGCAGTTCTGTCTCTGACCCCAGATAAGTTTATTAGGGTGCACAATATTTTGGGGAACACAATACCACCACACTCACCCATTACTGGTGGGACTGCAAGCTTGTGCAATAGTCACTGTGGAAATCAGTGTAGGGGTTCTGCATGAAGATGGGAAGTGATCTACTCAAGATCCACTCTTGGGCATATATACAAAAGATGCTTCATTCTACCACAAAGACATTTGCTCAACCATGTTCATTGCTGTCCTATTCACAATAGCCAGAAACTGGAAACAACTTAGGTATTCCTCAATGGAAGGGTTAAAGAAAAATCCATTTACACAATGTATTATTACTTAGCAATTAAAAAATGAAATCATGAAATTCACAGGTAAATATATGGAACTAGAAAAAAATATCTTGGATGAGCTATCCCAGACTTAGAAAAGACAATTAGGGTATATATTCACCTATATGTGAATATTAAATGTTAAGTCAATGATAACCAAACTATAATCCATAGAACCACAGAGGTTAGGTGTAGAGTAAGAGACTAGGAGGTACAGATAGATGTCATTAGAAAAAAAATATATAGAATAGATTCTCATGGATGGATGGGTAGCCTGAAACAAGAGGATTAATTGTGAAAGAGGATTAAAGAGGGAATATGGGGAGAGATAGCTAAAATTAAGAGTCATTTTAGTGGTAGTATTGAAACCCAATAAAATATAAATATCCTAAAATCTATATATACATGAAGGTGATCTAAATGAAATTGCCAAATCATTAATGGGAGAGTTCCAACTGGCTATCTCTTATCCCTTAATGATGCTTCCAGTACTATGTTTGGGTTACATTTAATTGAGTTGTTGGCCAAAGGGGTCCCATGGTCATCTCCAAACAACCCAGACTGTTTCCAAGATGATAGATTGCTCTCCAAAAACTGATATCAATCCCCCATTGCTGAAGACAATACCTACACAACTCATTGAACTTGGAGAAGTAAAGCTGGTGCCCACATACAGCCTTCACCCCTCTGTTCTAGAATCCTTGGCACAGGAAGGTACTCTGCAGGCTATGAAAGGAGAAACATAAACATCAAGCCAGCCACAAAACCTTTTCATCTACAATGGTTTCCTGCCTGCAAGATATGCTAGAGCAATGGTGGCACAAACCAATATCTGATTTGACTTAAGGCCTGCTCCACGAGATGGCCCATACCCAACACTGCTTGGGTAACCAAGACCCTGACACCAGATAGCCCAGGAACCTTAGATAAAACCAAATACTTCTTTAAAAAGTTCTTTAAATAAAGTCAAAATAAGATAACTCCTAATGACCTTCTATGATACTTATAGATCTTTGTCTTGCTCAACAATCATCAGATAAGCTTCTTCCTACAGGAAAGGGGAACAAATACAGAGATCCACAGCCAGACATTATGTAGAGAGTAAGAGACCTTGGAACACTCAGCACTAAATGAGATGTCCCCATCAAATCCATCCCCTCAGGACTCAGAGAACGCCATGGGAGAGGAGGCAGAAAGAGTGTAAGAGACAAAGGAGATGGAGGACACCAAGAAAATAAGGCCCACTTAATCAACATGATCAATACTCATATGAACTCACAGAGACTGAGGCAGTGTTCAAGGGTCTGCGAAGGTCTTCACCAGGTTCTCTGCATGTATATTATGGCTTCCAGTTTAATGTTTTTATGGGATTCCTCAGTTTGTGAATGAGTTAGTCTCTGATTCTTGTGTCTTCCCTTGGGCTCTTTTCCTTATGTTTTTATCATCAAATTCTGATGCTTTAGTTTTTTTCTTCTTATCTTGTCATATTATCATGTTATTATATTTTAGAGGCATGTTTATTTTCTGATGAATGACAGAAAGGGAGTGGATCTGGATAGAAGGGGAGGTATGGAGGAGCTGGTAGGAACTGGAGGGAAGGGGAACTATAATCAGGATATATTATGTGAAAAATAACCTATTTTCAGTAAAAGGGTGAAAAATAAAAAGAAAATACATGAGTAGGCTGGAGGAATGGAAACTAACGTTTATTTAGCAACTGTCACATTTATTTCCAACATAGCCTTCAGAAAAGGTGTTGATTCATATTTTTGAAATTAGAAATGTGGTATTTAAAATGTTTAAAATAAACATTTTAAGCTGCTTTTATAGTTATTAGTCTAAGCCAGGTCTCTAACGCTACATCCCACCCTCTGTCCATACTGCCTTCACATATCTAGGAAAGCCTCTTCCTGAGAAAGCAAGCATGATGAGGCACTCTCTCCTCCCTTCACCAGTGGATGCCTTCCAACAGCCAAGGCCAGATTTCCTCAGAAACCACGTCAACTTGCCCATATACCCACTGACCATTTGACCTTCACATGGCAGGCAGAGCGAAGAAGGCTGTTGTCAGCTGCCTCTTCTCAAGATGTGCAGCCATCTTGATGGAGGGAAGGAAAGAGAATAAACAGTCGAGGCATTTCTGCAGAAAGTTTTAAGTAAGCTAATTTTTTTTTTTAAAAAGATAAATACTGAAGGAGTATGGTAAAGTGTATTTTTCTCTTCTAAGGATGTCATGAAGAGGCTTTCTCTTCAATTGCTTCGTAATTACTAGCCTCCCTGGCAGTGAATTACCCTATATTAATTAACTTTATTTATTGCTGTTGGCAGAGTGACTGTACAGCAATTAACAACCTCCTATATTACACTCAGAAGAGAGGTAAAGAGATGCCAAACAGATTAACTTTTTTTCTTCATGTTCTACCCAGTGTCTTTCTTTTCAGGGTGTTGACCTTTGTGCTATTACTATTATGGGAATTTGGTTAGTATGGGTGGAGTTTTGAGGTCCGATAAAGGGCAAAGATGTGGGCACAGCAGCTTAGATGAGTAAAGTTCTCAATGGTAGGAGCTAAACTCCTTAATCCTTGAGGATAAAACACACGATGCTCATTGGAACAGGAAATGGGAATGACCATGGCTGCCATGATTTCTTTGCTTATATCTGTCAGTCCTTATATCTTATGTTAGTGGTGATGGCAGGAAGATCTTCCTATTTCTAATGGCTCAGATTGATGATACAAACACATTTCAGTAAGATGCCTAAGTCATCCAGTGGCACCCTCAGCTTGCCATAGCTATATAAATGCCCACAGCCTTCCTCTTGGCCCAATGCATTAGTCCAAACCCAAGTACAAGTATTATATAGAATCTTCATATCTGCTGAACTTTGCATTGCTTTGTTAAAAAGTTAAGAATCCTATTCTCTGTTTCCTTTTTTATGGATGTCTTCCTTCAGTTACCTGCTGCCAAGTGTCCTACTAAGGTATTTTGTTTTCTTGGGGAAAGGGACTCTGTCCTGAGCACCCGACTATGTGCATCTTATAAAGTACAGGTAGGTGTTTGAACTGAGCCAATTCATGACATTGATTCTATGAGCTGCCATCTGTCTCCTTCCTTGATCAGGCACACATTCATCCCTGGATCCTTTGGTACTCCTTGCCGAATATGTGTCCAGTCATTTTCATGACCTCCTAATAGTGAAGCTACTGGTTATGTGAGGCCCAGCAGCTTAGAGATCACTCTTTGTTTTTTTGCTAGTGAGTATTCTTTGTCTTCAAAAAGCCACATTATTGAATTTTTATCCTGACCAAGTGGCCATGAACTGAGTTGGCTCTGCAGACACCAGCCTTTTCTCCTGTGCTTGCTCCATTCCTGGATTCACACAGGATGGCTTTTATACTCTCAGATCTCTAATATCATGAATCTCATTAGTTCGAAGAGCACCCACACAAAAGATCGGAAAGATAGAGATGCAGAGCTGGCTTGGGCTTGAGATCTCTATAGCCGGTGTAGAATAACTAAGTAAACTGCATTTTAGACCTTTAAAATATCATCTTAGGTGGGTAGGTAGATTATTTAGTGGATAAAGCATGTGTTATACAAGTGTTGAGACCTGAATTTGAGTCTTCAGAAACCACATAAAAGACAGAGGTTATCTGAAATCCCATTGTTCCTAAACAAGATGGGAAGCATCATTTGAAAACATGTATACTCAGGCATGGACAGTTTGAACCTTAGATATTATTATTTATTGTATCTGCTATTTGACCATAGTCTTGAAGTTTAACACACAGAAAATTCTTATTTCATAGATTAGGAGTCAGAAGTCAGAAGCCCATTCTGCAGGGCTAACACTAAGATGACAAGGCCATGTTTCTTTCATACCTTGTCAACTGTGATTTTGTAAAACAATATAATGGAACAATACATTCACACAATAAGATATTGTGAAGCAATAAAAATGAACAAAATTCTACTACATGTGATGATATATGTTATATAAATATTGCTTATAATCTAAGAGACTGGAACTTTTGCTGGACCTAATAGCCAGAATTAATAATATAACATTAGGTCACTTACGACTTAAGGTTGCTATTTTACTGTGTTTTTGCTGTGTACTCAGCCTGTTTAACCTGCCTTTATGAACATAATATATGAACTAAACTTCTCATGTAATCAATGTTTATAACCTAAGCTAGTGTAGAGAAGTCGGGCTAGAAATTGACATCAGGTACACGGAACTTATGGATTCTAGACTGATGTTCCACTTGACTGTATATTGGGAATTCTGAGACACATTGGGTTCAAGAGTGTTCTCTACTTTTCTTGTTTAAGACCACAGTGGAGAGTGTTTATCTAGTAGTCAATCTTCCATCAAAGTACAATTAAGTTTTTTTCTAAAACCCATTCTCTCAGGACATTCCTAGCCATTACAACACTAAAATCCATCATCAATCTATTGTTATAGCATAAAAGACAGGAAAATGTAGAGAAAAAAGAATATATGTGTGTGTATACACATATAAAGCATAATGTATCATTTATGCATATATAAAATGCAATATACATATATAGCATATGTTATATGTACATGCATACATAGAATATATTGAAAGTACACACATACATAGCATATAATATGTGAACACATTTTAAAATTATATTCAATATAATATTTGCACACAAACATATAATGTATTATATTTGCAATACACATATATAGCATCACTTTTGAATTCTTCAATTCGTGGCAGGTGGTAAGTTTAAAACTGCATGAATTCCCCCTTTCTGACTTTAATGAGAAAATGTCCCTATTCCTACAGTTTTCGTTTGGGTTTTCTTTTCAGTCAGAGTCTTGCTATGTCACTCATGTTGGACTCAAACTCAAGGTCTCCACTTGCTAGGATTACAGATTCATGCTGCCATACCCAACTCACCCATTTCTATAGTTGAATGGTTAGTTAATATATTTTCATAATTTCAAAACTAAAGAATTTGAATATAATTTGGATTATATTCCATGAGTTTGATAAAAGTTGATTGTCAATTTTAAGTGACTACCAATTTTTAAAATTTGAACTCATCTGCTGGAATTAGATATCACTCTTGTTTAGAGAATGCCATGTGTTGCAATTGCTTGATTTTTTTTGCCTGTTGCATGATAAGACTTCATAATGGTTCATAAGCTCTGAAGAAAGATGTTTTGCATAAATAGGATAAAGACTTTAATGCTAATATATTGAAATTCCATTATTACTATTTAATATCTTTTGTCCAAAATTTTTCTTTGTTTTAATATTAGAAGGGTGACCCTTCCTATTTTAAAGTATTAATTTGACATATTGGTAGATTTCCTCTGATTTTTTTTATTGTTTCTGTCTTGTTGAGTTTTGTCTTAGATGTCTTTATAGCACCAGTATAACTTGCTTTATTGTTCAGACTAGCCTTTAAATTGTATGACTCAAGATTACACATTTTGTTTTTATTTCCAGATTTAAAAAAGCCCAGTCTTAATTTATCCCTTCATACTTGCAGCTTCCTGTCTTTCCTGGATGCCCTTCATTATATGGGCTGTATTTACATAGAATGTCGGGAACCAAAGTGATTGATCACCTTGTGCTAGATGGGAGGTCTTATAGGTACTTCAAACATTTTTCCAGGCCAATGTCATTAAAGTAATGTGGCTAAAACATCTGTGGCAACTTGATGTTTCTATTCAGGCTTTTTATATTAGCTACTATTTTTGAAACTCTATAATCTGATATTACAATTTGGAAGTTCTCAAAGAGTGTTTCCAGTTCTATACTCCTGACTTATCAAAACAACAAATGAAGAGGTCTGAGGCTTTCAGCCTCTTAGAGAGTGTGGGGCATTTCACTATTTCCATTTTCCCCCTTTTCTTTTGCAGTTTGCTAATGCAAATTTTTACTGTTTTACACTTACTAATGAAATCATAGCAATACTATCAGCTTCAATTTTAGATGCATGCACTTCTCCCCAACCAGGTTAAGGATCTTAAAACTGACTTCTCTTTTAGTGGTTA
Source organism: Peromyscus leucopus (assembly GCF_004664715.2). Lineage (NCBI taxonomy): Eukaryota > Metazoa > Chordata > Mammalia > Rodentia > Cricetidae > Peromyscus > Peromyscus leucopus. The sequence continues at coordinate 51,361,026 of NC_051070.1, forward strand.
GAGGACTTAGCACTCCTCTGTCATGTAGTTGTTCCCTTCATTAGCTCTAGATTTTTTTCAACATAGTATTTACTTTCAAGTGACACTTTTTTTTTTTTTTTTCAAAAAAGGGTTTCTCTGTGTAGTTTGGGTGCCTGTCCCAGAACTTGCTCTGTAGACCAGGCTGGCCTTGAACTCAGAGAGATCTGCCTGCCTCTGCCTCCCAAGGGCTGGGATTAAAGGCATGTGCCACCACCGCCCGGCAACACTTTTTTTTAAAAACTACATATGGCCATTAATGTTTTCTAGACACATATATTTGCCAAGAAAACTTGAATGCTATAATTATTCCTTTATACATTTTCTTGACATTCTTCAAGAATGTTTAAGTTTTCCCTTTTTACCTTTTGGCTTTGTTGTTATTTTAAAAGAGAATTCTGGGACCAGTAAGATTATTCTTTCAATGACTGCTTGAATTAAAGCTCTTGGCCATGAAAAGTAAAAGATGATTCTCACAAACTTAAGAAAACAAGATTGACTGAGGGGATTATGGTACAGAATCAAAAGAAGAATTGAAATCCAGGCTTTGTGAAGGTCAGAAACTAGGATAATTACAGCTGCTTCCTGGATCTTTCTATAGAGTGAAACTATTAAAGTGGTTTACTTCGAAGACTTCTAGCAATACACTGGTTTTTGGTCAGGCATCCTTTCCTGGGAGACAGCATCATCATGGTCTCCACCACAATATCAAATGACATTGGCCCTCATTGTTCAGCCTCTGATAGGCTGTGAATCACCATGGCACCCTAGAGAACCCCCAAAGGTTAAAAAAATTTGAGAGCTGAAGGACAGCTTTAATTAGTGCCTCCTGGTGTACTGTCATCCTTAAAAATATTTTTATTAATTCTTTGAGAGTGTTATGCAATGTATTTTGATATCATTCATCCTCCATTCCTCCTCTTAACTCTTCCTCAATCCATCCTCACCTCTTTTCACAACTTTCTGTCTCTTAAAACAAAATCCACTAACTGCAGTTTGTGCTCTTCATATAATCCTGCATGTGTTACTTCCATAAGGCATGTTCACCTTATCAGAAGCTACACCATTGAAGAAAACTCTTCTTCCCCTGTAGTTTCCACAGCACCTCAGTTCCAGGTGGAAGCTTGTACACTCTTTCTCTCTGTGTACTCCAATGTTGATTGAATTGTTTATTCTGGTCCTGTGCAGGCAACCACAGCTGTGTGCTGCAATCATTTCCTGTACATAGGACATTGTTTCACATCCACTCCAGTCCTTGACCTCTGCTCCTACAATCTTTCTTCCCTGTCTCTTCTGTGATGGTTCCTGAACCTTGGGAAGAGAATGTGATATAGGTGTTCCATTTGTGGTTGAACACTCTACTGACACTTACTCTTTGCACCTTTATCAGTGTGAGTTTCTGCATTAGCCTTTGTTCACTGCACAAAGAACCTTTTCTGAAGAGATCTGAGAGTTGCACTTAATCTATGGGTAGAGATACAAATTTAGTGAGCAGTTTTATATCATGTCTATTTAAGCAAAGTAGTAGTAAGTTCATTCCTGGGACCCATGAGTTCACCAAATCTTGGCCAGACTTACAGAACCAAATAAAGGTTTCTTCCTATAGAGCAGGTCTTAAATTCAAGCAGAAGTAGTTGGTTACTCTCATAATGTTCATGCCACTATTGCACCCATGAATGTATCTTGGATCACTGATCATTATGGTAGTTCACAATTGGGTAAGACTACTGACTTTTCCTCCATCAGCTTCCATAGCACGATCTGGTACTGTGAAATCTAGCTATCAGTGAGAAAGCTTTCTGGTTATTACTAACTTGATTTTCCATGTCCTGTGACTAATGAGTGTAGTGTCTTCAACAATGGGGTCTTACTATAGTGGGGGATAAATAACAATGGCAATAGCCTGTTTTCATTTGAGGGTCTTCCAGACATCTCTGACCAACAGCCTTAGTGTATTATCCCACATCCAGTATTGGACTTTTTATTGGCCAACTAATGGCTAATGAGATGAACATAATATATTGTATAGGTTAACTATAGTTGAACTCTTTTAATGGATATATAGAGAATATATATATACCCACTCTAAGAACTGAGGAGATCTCAGACCACCAGGCTCTACCTCTGGTAGATTATCAATTTTATTACAATTTTATTTTATCTAAAGATTTCATTTGAACAAAGATCTTCTGATTCTCTCACTTGCTCTATTCTTCCATCTCTCTGCCCACTTAAGGCTCCCTCCTCATTATTCCCCTTTCCCCTTCATATCACCTGTGTTTCATCAATCCTTTTAAGATCTTCATTCTCTCCTCACCAAAGTTCCTTTTCTACTTTCCTGTATCCTACAGGTATTCCTGGTTAAATTCACAAATCTAAAAATTCAATGTATACACTGTTGGTGAGAATTAAATTTTTACAGACACGTAACAGTTCTTTAGAAAACTAGAAACTTATCTACCATCATATGATCCAACTATACTACTCCTGGCCATATACCCAAAGTACTCTACTTTCTACTACAGATCAGCTCTTCATCTTAATGTACAAACCTCAATTATATTTTCCATTTTCCTTTGTCCAAATAAAGTAACATATTCACAGATACCAAAAGGTGAGTGTTGGACTGAAGGGAACATTATTCAGCTCATTACAGTATAGAACATTAATATTAATGATACTCCAGTTTTTCTAATTTCAGTGGTTTTCCACAAATGGCCTATTTGTAGTATAGAATTGTATAAGTTACATTTGCATTGCTGTGAGCAAAATATCTGACAAATATAACGCAGGAGAAGAAAAATTTTGACTTATTATATTAGTCCATCAGAGAGGGGAAAGCATGACAATGTTCATGGTGGAGGCTCCTCACATCATAGCTCACCAGGAAACATAGAGAGTTCCAGAATCAGGGCCAGGCTGTAACTTTCAAAGGTCAGCCTCCGGTTGCCAACTTCCAGCTGGGCTCCAGTTCCTAAAGGTTCCATAGCTTCTCAAACTCCTGCCTTCTGCTGGGGAACAAAACATGAATCTGATTCAAACCATAACAAGGATCCAATCCAGTATTTCACAATTCACCCTGCTACCACACCTGTCTTCATGGATTTCTCTGCTGCAGAGTAATTTCTCAGCTCCAAGGATACATAGTCTTCTCCCCTTTATTTTTTTGTCCTTTCTAGCATTACCCATTTCTCTTTTCAATGCATCTGTCATATCTTGCTCCATTTAGGTTCTTCTGCCTCAATTTCCCCCTTTTTTTCTTTATTATGCCTGTCTGCTCTTTCAGAAAGCAAACATTTCACATCCTATTGAACATGCCAGACAGTTTTCTGGAGTCTCTTTTTTCAATCTTGCAGTAGCTGTTGTGGGAGCAATGCTCTTCCTCTGAGTGTTCTGATTTTGTTCTCAGTGAAACATTCAGATATGCTACAAAGGAGCTGCACTAGGTGTTTGCCAACAATGCACGCATCCTTCCCAACATATGTCCACAGTTCGGGTAGAAGAATCAGTTCCTTGGCTCAAGTGGTAAAAGCTCTGGGTCTCTCAATCCTAGAGAGGCTGAAGAAGAGTGAGTGTTGCCTGTCTGATGCCAGGTGGTCTTTTTGAGAGGGAACATGAGTAGATAGTTACTGCCATTGGTTCTCTATGATTGCAGAAGATCCCTAAATTTCTGTGAATAGACTCATTCTTACAGTATGTATTTATTGGTGGGGCAGTCTTTCCCTTGGTCTAAGGCTTGGGATGGGTTTATAGACTTCTGACTCTCTAAGGATGGTGCTAGTTTAGAGATGTATACCATAGTAGGAAAGAATTGAGTTCAAATTCTACCATGTGCCTTATAATGACATTTGAGCCCTAGATGGGTCATATCTATTACAATAGCCCCCAAAGATTATATTGGAACTGAAGAATTCTTATTGCTCAATGAAGCTAAAGTCATTATGAAATAATACCATAATTCAGTACTTATGGTTGTGGCGATGCTAATATAAGCAGATCTGGTGCCTTGACAGTTGTACAAAGGGCAGTGCACTTGTAAATAGGGTGGTGAGTAATGGCAGCAAACTCTTACATCATGTTTCCATAATTTTCACTTATGCTTGATTCAGTCTTATCTTGTGTCCCTTATGGCCCTAGGAAACACACACACACACACACACACACACACGCACGCACGCACGCACGCACGCACGCACACATGCATACGCACATGTGTGCACACACACATATACACATGTAGGTGTGTTTTGCACAATTCCCTGTATGTTAGTAATGCACACTCCACAATACTTATGAAACTATGAAGTCGCCTGATGATGCATTTCTGGAAGTAGCTTATTCTTAAGTAACATGGGACAGTGTTAGCTTAGCCACATGCATATATGAAAACAGAGAGGTGGCATTTTCCTCTCTGGAGCTCCAGTTCTGAATCTGTTAGCTACCTTTACTTAAAGATTGTAAAACAGCTTCCTGATGTGCAACTGATAATCATTAAATCTCACATCATGAAAGTGTATAGCTGGAATGCTTTGACATACGTGTCTCTGAAAACTGTCCCCACAATCAGGGCATGTGGACACCTACCATCTCCTCTATTGCAGCGCTTCTTTCCCACATCCGTCCTCACCTCCATCTTTGCCCCAGGCAACCACTGCTCGATTTTATGCAATTGTACATTTACTTGCATTTTCTATCATTTAATTCTGGCTATTGTCATTCACCATAATTTTGAGATTCATTCATATCACTCCAGCTCTTTACAGTACCTTCTTTTTCACAACTGAAGTCCGATTTATATTTTCGTTTTTTATATAGATAATGCTTTTCATATCACAGTTTGAGGGGGAAGAGAAGCAAATCGAGATCACAAAGGGTTCTTCTTTTACATTTTCTTCCAGAAGTTACACGGTTTTAGATTTTGCATGTAAGTCTTGTGAGCCCATTCTGTTGCTATCACAAGATGTCACAGACTGGGAAATTTGTGAAGAACAGAACTCTGTCTCTTATCCATGGTAGTGACTTTCTCATCCATTGTGCCAAGCCTTTCCTCTATGTTGCTGACTTTCCTTTCCAGGTCTCAGGTTAAATTCATTTCTTTCTCTCTTGCATCTTATTTGAGGTCATTGATTATTTTTACAATCCAATTATTATTGAAATATTTAACTAGTAATTTATCTATTTCAGTATTATTGAATTTAGGAGTTGAGAGATTATAATCTTTTGAGGGAAGTCATGTTACCTTTTCATGTTCCTCTGTGGTGTAACTTGTACATCTGTTTGTTTTAATCTCACATCTGGCTTTATTGGGGGACTTTGTTTTGGAGCAGCTACTTTTGATATAAGTGTGGGAATAGGGAAGAAATGAAATAACATAAGTGGATAGAAAAAATAGAGGAGAAACAACTTTAAATAAGTAAAAGGAAAAATAAGAATAGAGAGTTGTAGAAGAATGTTAGGTAAGATAAAAGAGCAACAAACTAAAAGTCAGATAGATGTGGGGAGAATAAAATATAAAAGTATGAAGTTTTTTTTAACAAAATGAATTTAAAATACTACAGTATAAAGAAAAGTGTGGAAATTCAGCAAAAAGAAAAGAAGAAAACACCATGAAAGGAAAGAAAACAGATTTCCCAATAATGAAAAACAATGTGCAAACAAAAGTAAATGTATGAAATAGAATTTAAAACATAGTTTATAAAGACATGAAAAAGTAAAAATATTGCTGAAAGTATCGTAAAAAGACAAAAATGATAGACAATAGGCAAAAGGAAAAAAAGGAACCAATGAAGTACTGGAGTGGCTTTGTCCTGAATCCTTGGAATGTGCCTGTCATATGCATGGTGTGGTCGAGCTGTTGAATTTGAGTACTCTTTCCTTTCCTATGGTTTATACTGCTATTAAACCTGGGTTGGATGTTGGACAACAATCTAATGCACAGGAGACTCATATTTACTTTTTAGTATCCCGTCTTTTCATTGTTTGGTCTGGGCTCTGATTAGTGTGTTAAGGCACCAATCTATTACATAAGGGCATAAGATGTACATAGGAAGGTATTTCTAATAACTAGAGTTTCCCTGAAGGCAGTGAGCTTCCTGAAGACATATTAGCATCTGTGAACAAAATTCCTATTCATGAAGACTGTGAAAGCAGCATGGTGACAATTGTTCTCTAGTCTAAAAAACTCTAGGGATAAACAGATTTTCGTTTCTGTTCTGTACACATTTAACATTCATGTAGAATCTGCTTTTCATTTCTTTCTTTTTTTTTTCCTAAAAGGTATTGATTCATCTCTTAAGCTCATAAGGTAACAAGGCAAGAAAAAAAAAGAAACTGGTGTCTCTGCTTTCGTTTTGTGCATCCTTTTTATTTTAGGTCAGAATCCTGCTTGTCCCTTTACAGGCCATATTCATCACTTGAGGTGTGTCATCCTACCCAACCTGCCTCTTCCTGCTTCAGACTGAAGGCACAGAGATAACTCAGTCTCAAACCTTCAGCTACCTGGGCTTTGAAGAATAGCCAAACCTGAATCAACAGACCAACCTTCAGAGACTGATAATTATCCACGATCGTGGGGCTGCATTGTGGAGCAGAAGCAGTCAACTTGCAGGATCTAGATTGTTCCCATCAAGTGATGACAGCATTGACAATTTCTCAGACCATGATGAAGAACCAGAACTGAGACACTCATCAACCAGACACTGCACCATAACCAGGGAAACTTACTCATACATCTCATTTATCCCCTTCCCAGTTCCTTCTCTTAAACCTAGAGCCTATGTCAGCTGCCCAAGATGAACTTGGAGTCACTGGACCTCCTTATTCGATCCTCTAATCTTGCATTATTTCATCTCCTCTGTCTGCTGTTTAGCATTTCTTGTCTTTGTAATTGGCAAATTGGCACAAGTGACTGAGCTTAGTTTGTTGGTGCTGCCAAAGCCAATGCTTTTGTCCTAAAACTTCCATTATACGAAGGAGAAAGTGAGGGAAAGGTAATCTCTGAGGTACCTCCTTAGTTTAGTGGTCAGGATGTCAGTCTCATATTTCTGATTCCTGCCATACATTTAATGGCTCCATCAGTATTTATTATCCACTCATTCTGTACAGGCACTCTATTAAAATGATAGGATAATAAAAGTCAGAGGGAAAAGTCAGATGAAAGGAAAATGTAGAAAGGTACCTCTAACCTAAGCAACTTGACATCTGCACATAGTCCTAAATTTCTGTACATATTCCACAAGGAAGATGCAGTTATATATATAATTATATAATATATATATATATAATTGCATATTAAGGACTTAACCCTCAAAAGCTTGTGATAAAATTAGAAGCAAAATTAACAAAGCAAACAGTAATATTCTATTATAAAAACTTTAAAAACTATACTATCACATGAAAAGCCCCAAAGCATTTCATGGTTGTCAACTGGATTCTGCAGAAAATTAATTTCATGAGGCTAAATGTCAATGTGTCTAGAGTGATCAGAGGAAACTCAGTGGGAAGCCTAAGTCTTGAGTTTATAGAAAGTCTCAGAATCGCATCCTCAGAGGAGGATGACAATTTCCAAACCTCCGAAGTCTTCCTTGGGAACATTCTTCTCTCCAGATAATGAGCTGCTGGGGAAGGGATGGCATTTTCCCTCGTGTTTGGTAGGACATGCTGGAGTTTAAAATAGGAGTCTCCAAGATGGTCTGTGGGTGATGTGAACAGCAACGTAAGTAGCCTTGTTATTATTAGGAACAGATCGTTTTAGGTTAGTGGATATGACTATTCTCTAAAAATGCAATGTCTGAGTCACACCATGGGCCTTTAATTTCAAGTGGTTGCCCTTCACCAACATATAAAGTCTAGCAATTCTCTAATTATGCCAAGGACTGTCTCCTACTTACAGCTGACTTGTGACCCAAAAAGAGAAAGTTGTCTTTTTGTCTTTGTATGGGCAAGTGTTTGTGTGATTCATTTCCAGGATAAGTTAAGGTAAATCAAGATCAAAGCTATCTGTCTAGTGATATTAAATGGATCCTCTTCCACAAGGGCACAATTATGTGTTCTTTTCCTAATACTGTCTAGGTGCTGAGAGACATACTGCTTTTCCAAAATAAAAATCCCCTTTGCCAATCAGCTTGTGAGAAGTCTGAAATTATACCATCATTGACTCATTTCTTTCATTTTCCCTCTCCCTAGGTTGTTTGATGTGTAAGCAAGTAATTCATGCTGAACAGCTAGTAAGAAGTCAGACCTGCATGTAATAGTTGATTTGGGGAGGGAAAGTAGAAGGTACCATGAAAGCAATATGCTACAGCCCAAGGGATCATTGATTCTCTTAGAATACACCTATTTGTGAAACATCTTAAGTTAGCCTAAGAGGGGAAAAATGCAGTGTCCAGCACAGCTCACAATCCTGAGTCTTATTATGCCCTCCCAAGGGGATGGATCATATCTCCTCCCCTGGAAAGGCAGAGGGGAGTGAAGGCTGGGACTTCTCTAGGAAATCCCCTTACTGGGAGCCTCCTTGGGCTTTCTGCAGCTAGGTCTTCCTGCTTTCCTTATTTGTGAAGAGAGTTGTACATACCTATGCCAAGTTCTCATTGAGTATGTATGTCGACATCCTCCAAAGATCAGGGACTCTGCCTTCATTATCCTTCATTATCCCACTGACTTGTAGTTAGCAGAGCAGCCAATCAGACTAACATCTTCCCCATCGGTTAAATCCTGAGAAACACAACATACCTTCACAGAGCTTAGGGAAAAGGGAGACATGAAAAAAAATGAAACAAAACAAACAAAAACCAGCAAATACTTGGAAATGGAAAAAGAAGAATATCAGGAAAAATTTTTTCTATCAAAGGAGATCATAGAAATTTTCATGCAAGCCAGGCGTTGGTGGCACACGCCTTTAATCCCAGCACTTGGGAAGCAGAGCCAGGTGGATCTTTGTGAGTTCGAGGCCAGCCTGGTCTATAGAGTGATATCCAGGAAAAGCTACACAGAGAAACCCTGTCTGGAAAAAAAAAGAAAGAAATTTTCATGCAAGTGTGTGAAAAGTCTTCAATGATACAATAATCATCTACTTCACACCATGAACGATGACTTCTGTGTAAACAATGATGGCAACCACTAATATCACAACCAGGAGAACATGGGGCCTGAGAACTGAGTGTGGCTTTCTGAAGACGGACCAGAGATTCAGTTACATGAAGGCAGCCAGAACACAGACAGAAAATAGTACAAGAGCTTCCAAGTAGCTAGAGAAGTACATCTTCAAGTGGTCCAGGCTTCTCTTTATTCCTGGAAGTCTACAAGATTAATAGGTAGTCAGATCTCAAAAGCATCTGTTCAGGAGAAACAGCACAGAAAATCTGGTGAGGATTAGAGATGGATAATATAACGGAGACAAACAAGCAGGATGACTGAGTAGGATTAAAGAATCCATAAAATGAGTTCTCATTCAGAATGAGCAGCAAATGGATGAAAGACTAAATGAAGAGATCAAAGCAAAAGATTTGTCCATGGAGTGAGATAACATGGTATGTAAAATAAAATAAAGTTATGTCTTTTAGATCAACTTGTTCTTACGAATTGTTTTTGAAGACAGTCTAGCTCTCATGGAAGGAACTCAAGGGACAAGGCAGAGACTCAATTGCTTCCAATGCTACACTCAAGTAACTTGATCCTGAACCCTACCAATAAGTTCAGATGAGGTTCTCATTGTTACTGTAGCCTCTGCCAGAATTCAACCAGGCATCATCTTGGGCAGATCTGATGAGCATCTTTGGGATTCAAAGTATGAACAGCCGCTAGACAGGAACTGACCTTTTACTGAGCCCCAAGCAGTGATAGAAGAGAGTGAATTGCATCAGCTGCCTTTCCAGAAATTGACAGATTGCTGCAGAAGCTTCTCACTGCACTGAATTGACCAGATGTCCTGAGATTATAACAACAGAGCTCATCACCAGGAGGAAAGTCAAAGATGGGTTGTTAGAAACGTCGACAATTTGAGTGGATTAAAGCAAAGGGCCATTGGAGATTTTACTGCCTAGGTCCAGTTTGGTAGCTTGGTTTCCAAGTTAAGCTTTAGAAGACAAGGTTAGAAAAGTAACTGATCATTCATAGAGGCACAAGGGTCACTAGAAATCATCCGCTTGGTACCCTGTGCTGAGTAATATTTATCAAAGTTCCTTTGACTTTCAAATGTGTGTGTACATAGACTGTCTTCTATAGGGGTCCTCAGAGCCACCCTCCTCTTTTCCAAACTTGCTTCTGGTCAAGGACTTGGGTCTTCAAGAGTAACCTCCTCACTTCAGATTGGGTTAATCTAGAGCAAGTGGACAGAGCAAAGAGACAGATGCTTTCATTCCCCCCTCCCCTTCTCTGAGCTAATTGTGTGACTCCCATACCTGGTCCTGTCAGACACAGTATTTTTCAAGTTCCAGGTTCTTCATCCCCAACCTCTTTAAGGCAGAGTAATCCCTGTTGTTTCTTCTTTTGGGTTGCTGAACATCTTCAGTGATTTTCCTAAATCCTGCCCACATCTTTGTAAATAGTTCTTACCTACAGTTCTTCTAGTCTACTTTTAAAAGCCATCTCTTTCTTAGCCTACCTTGTAGATACAACCACCATAGACCCATTTTCCAGCCCTCTCCAGAGCCTTTCCTGCCTGCTGAGCAGAGCCTTGTCCAAGGAGTGACTGTCAAGGACAAAAGGCCCAGCAAAAGCCATTCATTCATCCCTTGTTGATGCACATCTTTCTTAGCTAAATGATAAAGTACTCATATCTTACTAATAAAAGCCACTGCTGTTCATAAAGCTCTCTTCCGGTAATTTCTGAAGTGCCTTTCTCACCTATAACCTAGTCATTACCCACCCACCTCACAGAGCTGCAGGTCAGAGAGCTGAATGGAGTGACCGACAGTCCACGGTTACCAGTTGGGAAATGGGAGAAACAACATTTAAATCCCAGACCCCTGACTCCAAGCTCAGGGCCCTTTCTACCAAAATGTGCCTCTGGATTTTCACTGTCATTACACAGCTCATGGTCACCACGGTGATGGGGCTCTAGGGAGTTGACAGTTGCTGTATTACATTGATTCTTGAGAGGAGCAATGTAGAAATCAAAGGACTTCTTGCTCTTCTGAAAATCTAAAGTGTTTTTTTTTTTTTTTTTTTTAGTTTTCCTCAGCTAGACGACAAGGACAGAAGAGAGAATTTGTGAATGGAGGATAACATGAAGCAAGCAGGCAGGAACAGCAGTCATCACTGTCGTTATTTTGACTGCTGAGCATGGAGGCTCAAGAGATTAATTCTTAAAAACAACCCTATCAGGTATTGATGGTTATTTCCATTATATGGATGGATATGGAGGTTGATAATAACGCAAAGAATTTAGAAAGTCAAAAATCCAAATTTGTCTTGTTTCAAAGCCTGGAGTATTGGTCTTTGGACTTTGGCCTTCTCTACTGTGGAAGGCACAAATTGATTTAGGAAAATATTTCTTATTTGTTTTCTTTTTCTAGTACAGTCTTCAAACAATACCCAGGCTATCACAGAAGGACTGTTTCCAAGTACCAAATGGTAGCTAGTCATGACTTCCTGTGTAGGCTGAGCCAACTTCTCCCTCAGAAGCCCTTGGAGAGTTTGGAAGGAAGGGCAAGTACCACCTTTGGTTTTCTTGTCTGTAGCAAATTCTGGGCCCCTCACACTGAAAGATACCTGTTAGCACTCACAGTTGGGTTTCTGTGCATACTTGGCCTTTTCTGCTGATTAATAATTGAAAAGAGGTGGATGGTAAACCTCCTGCTAGTGATAATTACCTAATTCCTAAGGGGGAGGAGGAGCTACCTGGGGCTTTATAAATATTGAACAAGATCCTTTCATCTCTGTAAGGCTCCAAAGCCTTTGACCACATCTCAGGAAGCTGTTTTATGGTCCCCCTTTAACCTGGTGGCTATGACACCTGGAGTCACAGACTCCACCAATCAGTGTAGCAGAGTAGGGCAAAGTGTTAGCCCAGAAATGCTTTCATGGCATGGATGGTGCGTGTGTGTGCCACCACTTCTAGGCCACTGTTCTTTTCCTTCCAGAGCGAAGAGCCTGCAATCAAGAGTGTATCAACTTCTCTCTTTTTAATTGTTTAGTCTTTGTTTTCACTGCTGGGGTCACATACTCCTCCTGTTCGCAATAATACTTGGACCTGGAGCTTGTGATAAACGAGTCAGAGCAGTTAACTTCTTAAGATAAATAATTTAGCTCAATAAATAAGTGAAAGTCTACAGTGTCTTCAGCAGCTCTGGCAGCTCATTCATCTCCCGTCTCCTCAGTGTGTCAAGTTGTGCCACGCGGCTGGGACTTTCCCAGGCTGATGGCCTTTTCCTGTCCTGACACAACAAACAGCATTTTGTAAGAGAGAGATGTTTCAAGTGCTTCCTCCGTGCCTTTGCAATCACTCGGAGGAGTCATTGAAACAAGCAGCCAATTTGCAGGATAGTGCAGCAGGCAGGTGGGGAGGCTGGGCCAGCTCCAGTCCCTCCTCTGACACTGGGTGCAGGTGCCCTGGGAGAGGACAAGGTAAGAGGCAAAAAAACAGCTTGTAAGCAAGACAAATTGTAGATCGAAGAGTTTGTGGCTGGGTTGGTGTCCCAGGCTCTCCACTGGAAGTCTTGCCTGGTTACAGGAGATGGCCAGTTCAGGCTCCATATCTGTTATTGCTAGGAGTCTTAGCTAGGTCACCCTCATATATTCCTGGGAGTTTCTATTGCTCTAGGTTTTTAGCTCATCTTAGAGATGCCCCCAGATTCCAGTTGTATCTCCCAGTAATCTCTCCCTCTATCCTCCCTGACCTGATCCCTCCCGTTCCCATCCCCATTACCCCTTCCAAGACCCTCCCCCCATTCTCAGTCAATGTTCATTCTATTTCCCCTTTACAGGGCGCTTCATGCATCTCCCCCACCCCAGCCTTCCTTGTCACTTAGATTCTCTGGGTCTGTGGGTTGTAGTGTGGGCCTTCTTCACTTATGGCTAATATTTATTTATGAGTGAGAACATGCCATGTTTGTCTCTCTGGGTCTGGGTTACCTTATACGGGATGATCTTTTCTAGTTCCATCCATTTGCCAGCAAATTTCCTAATGTCATTGTTTTTGACTGCTGAGTAATACTCCGTTGTATAAATGTACCACATTTTCTTTATCCATTCTTCAGCTGAAGGGCATCTAGGTTGTTTCCAGTTTCTGGCTATTATGAATAAAGCTGCTATGCACATAGGTGTGCAAGTGTCCTTGTGGTATAGTGTCCTTTGGGTATATGCGCAGGAGTAGTATGGCTGGGTCTTGAGGTAGTTCAATTCCTAATTTTCTGAGAAACTGCCATTTTTATTTCCAAAGTGACTGTACAAGATTGCAGTGGTAGAGTGTTCCCCTTGTTCCACATCCAAGATGGCACAGAAATTGTGAGAATGACCAACTAATAACTGTTACAGTTGGAGACCCATACCACTGAGGGCCAGGACCCAGAAGTGAGATACCCCAGAGACCTAGGATAGAACCAAACATGAGTGGCAAAGAAAAAGGTCAATGAAATGATTCCTAATGATATTCTGCTGTACTCATAGATTGGTGCCTAGCCCAACTGTCATCAGAGAGGCTTCACCCAGCAACTGATGGGAACAGTTGCAGAGACTCACAGTCAAACATTAGGCAGAGCTCAGGGAAACCTACAGAAGAAGGAGAGGAAGGATTGGAGGACCCATTGATGTCAAGGGCACCACAGGAAAACCCACAGAACCAACTAACCTAGGCTCATAGGGGCTCACAGAGACTGATCTGACAGCCAGGGAGCCTGTATGGGACTGACCTAGGACCTCTGCATACATGTTACATGCATACATGTTACAGTTGTGTAACTTGGTCTTCATGTGGAACTCCTAGCAGTGAAAGCAGGGGATGTCTCTGACTCTGTTGCCTGATTTTGGGACCCATTCCTCCTGATGGATTGCCTCATCCAACTTTGGTGGAGGAGGGGGTGCCTGGTCTCAGTGCAGTTGATATGCCTTGGCTGGCTGATATCCACCTGTATCTGAAGAGAAACAGTAGAGGAGGAGTGGATGGGGGAGGGGGCTGAGAAGAGGAGAGGAGGGAAGCTTTGGTAAAAAAAAGGTTGTAAAAACAAGAAAATAAATAGTAATAATAACTAATAGGTAAGACACAGGGAGACAAGGAAGCAGGAGGAGATCTGGAGACAGAATATGAAATCCTGGGAGAAATAAGGAAGGCTAAGAGTGAGCATGCGTGCTGGCCAGGGTTTCTACAGAGAGACAAACCAATGTGAATATGATGGATGGCAGTTCTAAGCATACACACACACACACACACACACACACACAGAGAGAGAGAGAGAGAGAGAGAGAGAGAGAGAGAGAGAGAGAGAGAGAGAGAGAGAGAGAGAGAGAGATTAGGGAAATTGGCCCTCATGATTTTGACCAATGAGTTGTATAACATCTATGAGACAGAGATCTTCCAACAGTGGTGGTGCAGCTTAATCTAAGGACAAAGGCCCAAGAACTTGAAGAATCTTTACTGTCTCTTGATGTTCAAAGGGCAGAGAGCTTCTGAGGCCCAAGTGCATGATGGGTATGGGGGAGACTGTTTCAGCTCCAGTAGAAAAAGCAACTACTTTTTTCTCCTTTTCTTATTCTAACCAGCCTACCATTTGGTTGGATGGCACACATCATACTGAGATCTGGTTCATTCAGCCAAGAGCTGGTTCATTCAGCCACCTGACCAACAAGCCAGTGTCTCCCAGATAAACCTTTACAGTTGCACCCAGAATTAATATTTGATCAGTTTTCCAGACATCTCTTAATCCAGTCAAGTTGACAAGTAAAATTAACTATTTTACCCTTCATAGCAACCTGAAAAAGTAGGGCAAAGGGAAGACACCGAAGCCATGTGGAAATTAGCATCACATGAGGGCAGAGTCAGGAACCGAAGTTCAGTGTTGACTGCCTGAGGCCAGTTGCTTCCCGTTCTGATCTCTTTCTGTGTCTCTGCAATGAGGATAGAAGCCTGCTGCACAAGGGCCAACCAAGCACTTTGTGCAGGCCATCTTACTCCTTGGATACATTTGGGGGGGGGGGCACACTGGTCATCTCTTAAATTTAAGATTCCTGGGGCTCTGGCCTGGTGTATTCCATCTCTAAACCTGTCAGAGACGAGCTCAGGAACACATGTCTGTAAAAAGAGTCCCATTTGAAAAGTCCACTGCCATCCCTTCCCTACCTAATAAGGCAGTCGCTTTCCCGCTCATGCCCATCAGAGGAAAAGATGAAAGTTCTCCCAGCTGCCCTTTGAAAACCATAGAAAGGCAAGGCAGGAACAGACTGATGTCAGTTTCGGCCAGAAAATTCACCCCTACTCTGAAGAGAGCTGTTCTATCAGTGCAAAATCCAGCCGGGTGGGCACCACAATCCAATTAAAGTAATTGCTGCCTAAATGGCCCTTGAAGAAGGGACATAGTCACTGAGGGCGGGGAACAGCCTCCTTCAAGGAAACTGGATGGCTGGAAATCGCAAGAAACAATTTCTGTAGATGGAAAATGAACGCAATGAATCTGCGTGCGGCAGGAAATCTTATGAGAAAATAAGGCTTTGGGAGGATTTATTGAAAGACATAATTGCAACAAGTATATTGATTTTACATAGATAAGAAAACAAATGTTGGCAGGGATTGAA
Source organism: Peromyscus leucopus (assembly GCF_004664715.2). Taxonomy (NCBI): domain Eukaryota; kingdom Metazoa; phylum Chordata; class Mammalia; order Rodentia; family Cricetidae; genus Peromyscus; species Peromyscus leucopus. The sequence continues at coordinate 51,376,767 of NC_051070.1, forward strand.
TTTGGTTTATTACATTTATTTCCCCACAGAGTTAATGCATTTAAAGACATGGTTTATTTTTCAAATGGAGAAACATTGTTTTCAGAGACCTTTATTAGGTTCGTGATGATTCCCCCAACTTCCCTTTCCAGGAAAATTGGTTTGTAAATGGGGTCTGGGGGGCGGGGGAGTGTGGAAGTCCTCTCTTTCTGGGATATTCTGGTACCAGAGACTGTTGGTACTTTCCAGAAAAGGAAGAGCCACTTTCTGGATTTCCTCTTTCCTCCAGATACCCTCCTGAGAGCAGGAGGGAGGGATTGTGGCACACACCGAGCTCAGCCACAGGAACTGCAGGAAAGAGCACTGTCAACATTTAGAAACACCCCTGGAAGCAGAAACCATGGGAACTTATCTTTGGCTTCTATTCTGAAATCCCCCGGACAGCTTCTGTAGTATTGATGGGTTGAAGTTCCCAAGGATTAATTTTATGTCAGAACTTACAATTGGGCAATTATGTCATTATTGTGTTTATTCTTTCTACAACCCTATAGGGTAGTCATGATTCCTGAATTACAATCCAAATGTCCGGCCTCAGAGATTAAGAAATATGATGTGTTGATTTTCCTAATTCCAAAGTTTAAATTCTCCTCTATCCCAGCAACTGAGTTTTGGGACAAGGGGCAAGCAAAGGACTCTTCCTCTATGGTTAGAGTTCAAAGGAGCTAAGATCTATTTGATCCAACAAGGATGGCCCCTTAAGCCCATGATCCATATATACAAGTAAATCTGGGAAGAGGCAGAGAGGAAGGGACCTAGGTGTGAAGAATAGTTCCCTCCCTGTGGGACTTTGACCTTAGTTCCCAGTACTCCATCTCAATGACATCAAATGTCTTGGGCTGGTTTTTAATGGCCATTCTTATGCCTTCTTCTTCCCATTTTGACGGAGCTTAGGCATGCACACACCTACACGCACACATGTGAAGTACATGGAAATATGTCACAAGTACTTTGTAAGCATGTGGAGGAAAAAGCACAACTTTGTGAAGTTATTTCTTTCCCTCCACCTTCCTCTGGGATCCAGCCATCGAATGCAGAGCACCAGGCTTCTGTGGCAAGCACCTCTAACCCCTGAGGTAACTCACTAGCCCAGATTGTGTATTATCTTATTAAACAACTGAGACCCAAAGAAACTACAAGCTTTCCTAAACTCAGCCATTCTCCAGAAAGTTTGGGGTCAGATCCTGTGATGCTTCAGTGCTATCTCAGCCCTTCTCATAACCTTTGGGGTGATTGCAATGTGAGCTGCAAGCATTGGCCCCACCCTTCCAGAGCACACAGAACCACCTCTCAACTGTTTCTGCTCCTCTTCCTCTGATAACTTCGGCCATGTAAATTATTCAGCATTAATCCTGCTTGCTCCTAAATCTCCCTACAGCTTTCCCCGAGTAACTAATACTTGTCTTAATCACATCCGAGACACAGCTTTATATGCCACTTGCAACAACACGTTCAATTATGATTGATTGGAATTTAAGTTCTGATTTCTCTTAGAACATAATCAGTCCTGAATGGGAAATTTTTACAGTGACAATTAAAATAATGAAAGTGAACTTTAAATGACATTCAAACAGTGTCACCTGGGAGTACCTCACAACACTGCCCTCTCTGCTGCATTGTGGGAGCTCAGCTATTCAGCAGGCCTCTGCCTGGTGCTGTTGATGCCCCAGGAGTGGTTGCAAGGACTGAGGTTAACCCTTCGCTGACAGCCTTATTAAAACACGCTGCACGTTGCCCGCTGCTTAATAGTGTGTTCCTCTGGGCTGATTTCTATTTACATCTAAAAGGCATGCTAATTGTGCAAATGTGTAAACAGCCACCAAATAGCTCCACCAAGGGAAACTCTTTGCTTTGGGAATTCTGTTCTAGGAACCAGATGGAGATGAGAAAGTTCTTTATAAACAGTAGACTTTGGCCCTTTGAATACCACTGATCTGAAAAATCAGCCCAACCTTGAAGTTCCCCACCAGGCAATGGCTCCTCAAAGGGGTCCAGAAAACAAAAAAACAGTGTTTCTAGCTGGGAGCTCAATCCTCTATAGTGTCTTGTTGCTTCCATGGACATGTGCCAGGTGTGACCTTGAGCAGTACTTCTGTCTGAACTCATACACACAATGAAAGAAAACAGTACCCAATAAGGAAAGAAATTATACTAATAGCAAGACTCTTACGATGGTTTGTATTTTCTGAGAAGGGACAGCAAGATGTGTGTGCCCAGCTAGCATTAAGAGGCTTCTAAAATCTAGTTCCATCCGATTCCATCACAAGCCAATCACCCATTGCATCTTGTTATATATCAGACTTCTTTCTGTTTGGGTCTTGTTTGAAATCACAGTCTCTACCTAACCTGAAATGCCCTTGTCCCTGTGTGTTCTCACCTTCCCAGACAACCATCCTTAAGTTGAGCCTGTTGTATCCATCTTTAGGTTGTCAACATCCATGACAATGTCATGCCAGCCCTCCTATTCCTCATTGGGCAATCCTAGACATTGTATCAAATCTCACAGGTTATAAAGATGTTAACAGTAGTGTTGTATTGGAGCCAAAAGCTACCACCATACCTTGAAAATCTGCTTTATTTTTAATGAAATAACAGTCAGATAATGATAAAGATGATTAGTGAGATTGGTGAAACTTGGCAGAACATGTTTTCTTTGTGGAATCCTTCAAAGTGAGTTTGAGTTCACTCTTTTCATTTCACAGCTGAAAACCTGAAGTGCAAATGTTCTACTGTTTGGTAGCCTTGTTACAAATCATTCGTTCCTGTGTGACTGACTGTAAATAGGGACCATATTTTATACTTTGCTTGTATCTGACACAATTCTCAGGATCCTGGCCAATGTCAGTCCTAGCTCCTGTGGAAATAAATGATCTCTTCACAAATTTGAGGAGAATTCTACAAAAAGATGTTACTCCATTTTCTGTTGTAATAATAACATACTTGAAGATGAGTTGTTAATAAAAACAAAAAGGTAATTTATTTATTTGGCTCATTCTTATGAATCAGAGACATATGAAATCAACATTTGCTCAGTTTCTGGAAGGGAACTCAAGGTGAATAGGATCATATGGAGAGAAAGGGAGGAAGAGAGAGAGAGAGAGAGAGAGAGAGAGAGAGAGAGAGAGAGAGAGAGAGGGCTTGCATTAAAATATTTCACATTTATAGTAATGTACCCAGTCCTGAGAGACCTACCTTGATCCCCTAGGACAGAGCTTCTCATCCTTCCTAATGCTGTGACCCTTTAGTACAGTGGTTAGCCCCAATCATAAAATTATTTTCACTGCTACTTCATAACTGTAATTTTTCTACTGTTATCAATATTAACGTAAATATTTTTGGAGATAGAGGTTTGCCAAAGGGGTAGCAACCCACAGGTTGAGAAGCAATACCCTAGGACCTAATTTCCTCTTGTAAGACTTAATTCAGTCTTCATAGAACTAACTCAGTATTCAAGAAGACTGATCTGGTCATAAGGTAAGTGTGCTAATCACTTCTCACTAGGCGTCCCCTCTTGAAGTTATTACCCTCCACCCCCTTTCTTTCATTCTGTATTTTTGCATATGGATGATTTGCCTGCATGTATATCTGTGCATTGCATGCATGCACCACGTCTTGGAATCCTTACTGTGAGAACCAAGCTTCCAGAAGATGAAACTTTAGAGGAAGAAATTGTATGCAAACCTCAACAAGGGCCATTTGCAAAGATCTGGACATAGTTTAAGGAAATGTGCATCGAATTCCTAGGACCAGCCATCAGAAGCTCTACCAGTAATCTATTCAAAGTTCATGAACAAAGCACTTTTCAGACATTGTTAGAACACTAGAAAACTACTTGGCTCTATGCTCTTATGAAACACGTAATAATAGGTAAGGTGACAATGAATGATGGGAGAAGTATACTGAGGACACATAGGGAAGTTGTAATGACACTATTAATGTCCAATTTGTGTTTGAAATAAAGGGTCTCACAAAAAAGAAAAAGGATTTTTCATAATGGTAAATGAGCCAATTGATAAAAACACATAGTGATTCTCAGAAGGATACTTGTATAGCAAGATTCTCAAAGAATATGGGACAACAATCAATAGAACTGAATGAAGATTTAAATCCCAGCCTTAGTTGAGAATTTTATTAATCCTGTCCTATAAATTGACAGACAAATCAGGAAAATAGCAGTAAGAATAAATGTTTGAACAGTGCCATCAACCTAATTTATATTCCCTCATTATATCCCATAGTAGCTAAGCATATATTCTTTTCAAATACATGTGTGATATTTACAGAGATATGCCATGTGCTTGGCCAAAATCTTAAGACTCAGTACATTTCAAAGGACTGAAGTTACAAGCAGTATATCTTCTGGTCAAAAGAGAATTTAACTAAAATCAGGACCAGAGAAAGAAGATGCAAAACTAGAACTAATTATCTGAGTGGAGAAAGGATAACAGATGTTCACTTCAAGTATAAGGAAAGGGGCCACAAACCAACAAATACCAATAGCCTGCAAAAGACAAGAGAATGGCCTTTCTCCCAGAGCTTCTAAAATGAGTGGTGGTTTGTCAACAGCTCAACTTGAATTCAGATTCTTACATCTAGAATTTTAAGACAAATGCACATTGTCTCAAGTCTGTATTTGCAGAAATTTGTCACATGAGGAATATTAAATGAATACAGAGCAAATTAGAAAATATTTCTATTGAACAGCAATACAATTTAGTGAATATATGTATAGGATTTATCTGCTAAACTGTTTTACCTTAAAATGTCCATATTAACAATAATTAAAGACCAAAATTTCTTAAGTTTTTAATCTTAATAAGCCAGAAAACAACAAATCAAATCAAGGTATTATAAAAAGGAATTTTAAAGGTTAGCAACCATGAAGTGGAAAAAATGAGGTGGGTGGCTGTTGCGGGCTGCAGGAATATATCATAAGAACTCAGCTGGTTATGGCAAAGTCACTACCTGGAGGGATCATGGAATTCCTCCAGAGGAAGCCAAATCCCAAGGAGTTTTTGGTGTTACTTGGCTTGTTATATATCAGCTGTATTCTGTTATGAAAATCATGTGTGCCTTCATAGCTTTCCCAATTGACTTTTCCCTAAGAAGGACTAACAGTGTAGACTGAGCACTCTCTGGACATACACATTCCAGGTAATTTGGAGAACAGCCTCAGGGAAAGGCTTTCTCTGGAATCAGATATCTCCCTTGGCCACTTTCAAGGACTACAGGATACACCACCCAGGTGGACGCCCAACTGCCAAAGACTAACAATGATAACAGCCCACCTGAAAGTCTCCTGACTTAAATTCCACAAGGAGACACCACCAGGGGGCGCCCAACTTCCAAGGACTAACAAGTGATAGCAGCCCACGTACAAGTCTCCTGACTTACAGTAAATTCACAAGAGGACACCGTCTAGGCCAGGTGGACACTAAGTAATAGTTTTACACAATTTAGCTTAGGCCCTTCTTTCTTACAGCCTTACTAACTTTATAGACCTCTAACTACTTACCTAACCACTTCTAGGAATATTTAGATAAACTTCTGTGCTAACAGCTATGCTCAGCCAGAACTCCCAGTTCAAGCCTCCCTGTATCACCAGAGGCATCTAGCTGTACACAGGTTGCCTAGAGACTGAGCACACTTTCCCCCACCCTGCAGAAAAATGGCAGACAGCTTGGACAGATAGGAGCCACAGGAAAAAAGAAGACAGTTTTATTTTCTCCCATTGACCTAGCAACTTATAGATTTCTAACATCCTTTGCCAAACACATTTAAGGTTATAGTTGTGCACGTAAGACCCCTCTTCTTAGATGTTACCCATATTTAGCCTTTAGTTAATTCATTAGTCACTTCCCCTTTGGGTCACAAATGGTAATTAACTACTAGTGCCCTTCTTTGTAATTCTTATCAACCCTCCATTTGATCCTGATAGTGGACAATCACTGCCTGAGGAAGTTCAGGCTGAGTGTCCTGGGTGGAGGGGAGGATTGTGATTTTGGGGAGATATATAACTGTAAAGCAGAAGACAGGAAAGAGAAGAGAGAAGAGAATGGAAGAACGAGATGGGTAAGAACTTGAGAGGAACGAGCTGGGATGGGGAAGAACCAGAATAAAGAGCTAAGAGAGAGGACTAGAGAACGAGATGGAGGATGAGGAAGAGCCAGATGGGAAGAACAAGATGAGGAAGAGCCAGATGAGAGAGAAGGAGACAGGAGAGGAGCTGATAGGGGAAAGAACTAGATAGATGAGAACCTAGAAGGGACAGAACTAGATGAAGGAATTAAGATAGAACATAGAGGGGACAGTAGATAAATATAGAGAGAAATCAGGCAAGAAAGGAGCTAGACATGAGAACAGAACTGAAGCTGTGTTTAAAGGATGTTATGCCAGAGGAATTAAAGCGAATGGACCAAAGAACTCTGCGTGCGTAGACTGATTTACCGACCCTAAGATTCTCAGCTGGTTGATAGAGCCTTCCGCGGACCCTGGAAGGGGACTATCGAGGGGCTGGACCCCCATAGTCCTCGTTAGGTGGCAACCAAATATAGGATAAAGCAAGAAATAAAAAACTCAGTTCTTTGAGTAATGTTAAGTAATGTAGGAGCCTGGGGGTGGAGAGATGGCTCAGCTCTTAGGATCACTGGCTGCTTTTTCAGAGGACCTGAGTCCAATTGCCAGCATCTACACAGTGGCTCTCAATTATCTCCTAATTCCAGTTCCAGGGCATCTAATGATCTCTTCTGGTCTCCCCAAGCATGTAATGCAGACATATGTAGGGAAAATACTCATATCTATACAAAGTACATATGGATATTTTGTATGTGTGTATATATATGTGTATTTTGTGTGTGTGTATGTCTCTCTCTCTCTATATATATATATACATATGTGTGTGTTTATATATAAAGTATAAAAAAAGAAATGTAGGTGCTGGGGATATTGTTCAATGGTTAAGAGTGCTTGATTCTCTTGCAGAGGACCAGAGTTTGGTTCCTAGCACCTGCACAGGGTGGATCACAATCAACTGAAACTCCAGCTCCAGGAGATTTGACACCCTCTTTGGGTACTGCACTAATGTGCACATGGCCATTACACATAGACATAATAAAAAATAATAAAAAAAGGAATATAAAAGTCCCTGAGACAGATTAAAAGCTAAGTATAGTGGCTCAATTTTGTATCCTCAACATTTAGGGAGTTGGGGCAGGAGGATCACATGTTCAAGTCCCACCTAGGTTATGCAGAAAGTTTCAGTTCTTCCTGGACTGTAAAGCAAAACCCTGCCCCCCCCAAAAAAAATTCAAGTAATAATAAACAGTACCAGAAGGCTGGTCAAGAAAAACAAAAATTGGAAATAAGGGAGAAATTTCTGGAATGTGTGCTAAAGAACTTGACAACAAATACGAAATGGAAAAACTTCTTTAAAAACAAAAGTTACCAAATGGATAGAAAAAAATAGATGACCCAGATAACCTCCTATCTATTAGAAAAATTGAAGTAATAATTTAAAACCTCCCTACCATAAGACCTTATGGCCTGGCCAGCTCTTCTGTAAAATTCTATTAAATGTTTTTGCAAAGAAAAACCCATGGTGTGAAAACTCTCACAAAAGGTAGAATGGGAAACACTTCTGAGTTTGTTTTATGAGACCCACATAACCACAATCGAACTAACAAAACCTGACAAGGACCTCACCAGGAAATAAAATTAAAGAGGCATACCACTTGTGAACACGGATGAATCAAAACCCTTAACAACTGTTGAGTCCAACACCATACAAAGAAATACACCACAACAAAATGAATTTATTCTGGGGATATCCAGTTAATTTAACATTTGAAACCTAATCAATATATTGATCCTATAAGTATATAACAAAGAGAGTTCCTAAAATCATCAATGGATCTAGGAAAACACATGAACAAAGCCAAAGCTCATTCTCGAAAAATAAAGAAATAAAGCAAAACTTCTTCAATGTGATAAACAGCATGCTTGTTAAACCCACAACTCTCATTATTTTAATGGAGGGGAATTTGAAGTATAAGGTGAAGGAAAAGGTACAGCTGGCGAGATGGCTCAGCAGCTAAGGGACCGTGTGCTGCTGCTCTGGTAGAGGACCAGAGTTCATTTCCCAGCAGCTAGGTTTGGGAGTTCACAACCACCTTTAATTCCTGCTGCAAAGGATCCAACTCCCTCTTCTGGCCTTCATTAATGGGCACACATAAATAAATGAATAAATAAATAAATAAATAAATAAATAAATAAATAAATAAATAAATCCTTTTCTAAAACAAAGGCAAAGCATGGCACTCATGCTCCCCATGCCTATGACATGTAGCATTCAGTGCTATCCAATGCAATTAGGCAAGACAGGGGGACAGCATATAATCATTATTAGTGAAGAAGCAAAACTGTGTTTATTTGCAGATGCTATAAGTGTACATATAAAATTCCAAAATAGCTTTGAAACAAAATGAAAACAACTCCTGGATCTAATTCATAAATTTAGCAAAATCTGAGATTCTAAGATCAATATACAAATATGAGTGGCATTCTTAACTAACAGCAATCAGAAAAACAAAAATATTAAGAAATCAATTTCAATTATAATAGCATCAACAACACAAAACCCCTGAAAAGAATTTTGAAAAATAGGTAAGAGGTCTCTCTATAAATAACAAAGTATTGATGAAATAAATTAAGTAAAACTTAAGTAAGTGGAAAGATAGACCATGCTCATGAGTTGAAAGTTAGGACATTATAAGAAATGTCAATTCTCTTTATATGAATTTGTAGAGTCAATTATAAATGCCAAGCAGTCCTTAGAAGGTATATTTTAACTTGTTTTGGTTTGTTTATGAAGTGCTGGGAATCAAACCCAGGGTATTAGACCTGACGGGCAAGTACTCTATCATTGAACTATAGTCCCAGCCCTCAGCAAACTTTTTTTCTTTTCTATTCTCATGTGTATGGATGTTTTGCTTGCATGCCTGTCCTGGTTCCTGCAGAGGCCAGAAGATGGCGTCTGATTCCCCCAGGAACTGGAGTTACAAGCAGTTGTGAGCAGCCTTATCAGGGCTGGGAATCGAACCTGGGAACCCTGAAAGAGCAGCCAGTGTCCCCAACCCCCCCACCCCGGAAGATAAGTTTGTAATCATATTCATGTACAGAAACTTTAGCAGTGCACATTTAACCCAATTTAGTGACAAGTTCTTTGGCCTTTGCCTTTTCTAGCTTGGCAACTCAAGCCCCAGATTTAGGACCCAGGACGTTACCTACCCAGCGGTGGCAGGTCTGAAATGACTCATCATATCTGTCCTTGTAATTTGGTCCTAACAGCTTCCACCAGCTGAGCCAGAGCACCCTTGTCTTCCGAGTTAACCTGTGTGAAGGCAACAGTGGTGCATGTCTTCCTGTGGACCAGCCGCTCCAGCCTGGCCTTTCCCTTGATGATGCAGTAGGGGACCCCCATCTTTCGGCACGAGGCAGGCAGGAAGACCACCAACTCCATGGGGTCTATATCATGGGCAATTACCACCAGCTGAACTTTCCTATTCTTCACCAAGGTGGTGACTGTATTGACCCTTGCTCAAAGAATAGGGTCTCTTAGTTGGGATGTAGTTGAAGTTTTCCTGTGTCCACACAAGGCTCCTGCGTCCTTGCATTTCTGCAGCTGCTCAGACCCAAATAAACACACACAGGCTAATATTATTTAAAACTACTCAATCATTAGCTCAGATGGGCCACTAACCAGCTCTTACACTTAAACTCAGCCCATTTCTGTTAATCTAGATGTTGCCACATGTTCCGTGGCTTTACCTATGTACCTGTTACATGCTGCTCCCTGGAATTCTCTTCTCTGCTTGTCCCGCCTATACTTCCTGCCTGGCTACTGGCCAGTCAGCATTTTATTTATACAGAGCGATATCCACAGCACTGGGATGTCCCCTTTGCCAGCTGCTTTTTTCTCAGCACAGGCCAACAGCCTTTGCTTCTTTTGCCTTGTCTCTGGCCTGTACTTGTGGGCAAGCTTATGCAGCTGGGTAGCTGTTTGTCATCCAGGGCCTGGGGGAACTGGTTAATGGCAAGAGGTACTTTGAGCTGCTTTATAGAGGATGGCCCTTTGCTGCTGCAGCCTAATGTAGCCAGCGGGGCCATTTGACGAAGCTTGTGAGATCTCTTTTGGGCTGGATGTCCTGCCCAGTACCGAAAGTTCTTGGGCCTATTCTCAAACAAAAGATTCACCACCTTTTTGGCCTCCTGTTTCCTCATGACAGCAGGGGTCGGGGCCACCTTCTTTCCCTTGGCCTTCTTTCCCTTGGGCATCTTGCTCTGTTGGAGGAGAGAGAAAGTGCAGTCAGTGTTCTTAACCTCTAAGCCATCTCTCCAGCCCCAGAAAAATCTTCTTATAGAAATTAACAATCTGATTCTAAAATTTATATAAGAAATGAAAAGTAATAGCTACAGCATTCATGGAAAAGAAGAGCCTTGCTGGAAGAGAAACAACATTTTATTTTAAGGATGACGAGTAAGCTGTAATAATCATAAGGAATGCTGATTTTTGCCTAGGCAAATTGATCAGTACAATAGAAAGACCGTGTTTAAAAGGTCAAATGACTTTTTAAGCAAAAGTGAATTTAAGAATGATTGTGGTGATATTGTGTTCCCCAAAATATTGTGCACCCTAATAAACTTATCTGGGGTCAGAGAACAGAATAGCCACTGGATATAGAGGCCAGAAAATGGTGGCACACATGCCTTCAATCCCAGCATTCCAAAGGCAGAGATCCGTTCGGATCTCTGTGAGATCAAAGCCACACTGGAAACAGCCAGGCATGGAGACTCATGCCTTTAATCCCAGGAAGTGATAGCAGAAAGCAGAAAGGTATATAAGGCATGAAAACCAGGAACTGGAGCTGGTTAAGCTTTTAGGTTTCGAGCAGCAGTTCAGCTGAGAGCCATTCAGATGAGGACACAGAGGCTTCCAGTCTGAGGAAACAGGATCAGCTGAGGAATTGGCAAGGTGAGGTTAGCTGTGGCCTGCTTTTCTTCTCTGATCTGGCCTTGGGTTTGTTTTTATTAATAAGGCATTTTAAGATTCGTGTTACAAATGATTTTGAATGGGGAAAGGTAGTCTTTAAATGAATAATAGTGGATCAACTTGGTTTCTATAACAAAAAAAATTAAGTTTGACTTTTAACTAAAAATAGATAAATTATGTCTGGCCTGCAGATAATCTAAAACTGCAAAGTTCTTAAAGAAAACTTCAGGACTGTACTTTTTAAATCTGGTAACCCACAAAGATTTCTTAGATAGCTAAACTACAAAGTTTAATAGAATTCATTTTTTTTTTCTCAACAGAGGTAAGATTTTAAAAAGAAATGAAGGAAATAACTAAACTTTATGACCTCAGACAAAGAAGAAAGCGGCAGCAAAGAATAGGAGAAGAAATTAAAATATAGAGGCCTTTTGTTTAGCATTAAAATACACTGATGGGCATGAATAACAGAAATAAAATCTAACAAAAATGGGGGAAAGATAAAGACAAGCAGACTGGAGGCACGCTATTAGACAACAAACCCACATCAATGTCCAACACTTTAAGCAAAAAAGATACTACACTACATATTTGCAAATGTGGCTAGAATCAGTAGTTTGAAATGTTGAAATAGGAGCTGAGAAAATGGAAGCATCGTATATTGCTGATGTAAGAATATATTCATAAAAGTGTGTGGAATTTGTTGTGGGCATAAATCTATTCTTAGGTACATACCAAAAAAATAAATTATAAAACATATACCTACAGGAGGAATTTAAAATTTATTTATTTTTTATGTTCATTGGTGTTTTGCCATGGGTGTCAGGTCCCCTGGAACTGGAGTTACAGAGAGTTGTGAGCTGCCATGTGGGTGCTGACTTGAACCTGGGTCCTCTGGAAGACCAGCCCTCAGAAGAACTGTTTTGAGATCATGTATCCACAATGCTATTTATAGTTAATGTCCATAGTTGGAGGAAGTATAGCTGACTTGAAATATGCTCATCTAATAGAATCAACCCAGCAATTGAAAATGGATTGAGAATACACACCACAACACATGCAAATACCAGAAGCACCATATTGAATTAAAGAAGCCAGGTGCAGAAAGGAGCACCTACTTACAATACCATATTCAACAATAAACAAAATTAGCTCCTGGAAATACAATAGTGGCTTACTCTTGGGTGTACAGACAAGAGCAAAGGACTACAAAGACAAACAGATTTCTAGAGTCCTGGGAAGGCTCTGTATCTTTATTAATATTTTGTTTACACTGAGAGAGAGAAAGTGTGCAATAAGCAGGTTAAGATTCACTAAACTACATGCTTTAATAACTGTGTATTTCACTATATGTAATTATATCTTAGTAATACAAGTTCTACCCGAAGAAAAATAACAGAACAGCAATCTGAAACCGACATTTTCAGTTTCCTAATGTGAAATTAAAGCTTGAAAAAGGAAGCTGTTCCACTAAATTTACATCTTCCTCCAAGGTTTTAATTAACTATAAAACAAGACTCCCCTAAACCCAATGCCAAGCTGTCATTCAAGGATAAAGATCAAGGCTTTCACCAGAGTGGAAGGGGAAGCCAACTAAATCTCCAGGATTTCATGGAGTTGGGGTAAAGATGGTGGATCACTTGGGGATTGATTGTTCTTGGTTTCCAACTGGAGACTGAACTCTAAAGGCAAGTCTAAGTCTTAATATGAGGTAAAAGAAAGATGAGAAATCAAGAGAGTGAGGGAGTGAGACAGTCAGAGAGAGAGACAGACAGAGACAGAGAGACGGAGAGAGGCAGGGAGCACCTGACAAAGAGAGCCAAATACTGAGTTGTGGTCTTAAGTCTTAACATAGAACGTGGATGTTGCAGCTGGGAAACAAACAAAACAAAACAAAACAAAACAAAACAAAAAACAAAACTACATTGTTTACCTTTTCTTTGCTTTTTATTCCTTTTAGGTCTTCCTTAGAAGATTGGATGCCCCCCCCCACGCCATACACACTTGCTTATTCACCTAGCAATTCAAATGTCAATCTCAACTACAGAAATGTTCATAGACACTCCCAGATATAAGCACACCCACCATTGGACCACCAAGTCAACACATAAAGTAGCCATCATACTCTGTGTACCTAGGATAATAAGGGAGATACATCTGGAAGTCAACTCTCTGAAAACCTTGCACAGTATTCTGTGGTCCCTATGCATGATGGTCAGTGGGGAGAGGAAGCTGGAGGGAAAGGTGAGAAGCATATCAAAAGATTTTATACAGAACACCAAGAAAAGAGATTCAGTGAGGGGGTTTCGTTGTTCTTCCCATAGGGCTAAGAGTTGAATTCTGACCATTCCCTTTCTGTAGAACCCAGTGTTGCAAAATACATAAGTTAGTGTGGGAGGGCGGTGGTGCCTTCGATGTGGTCCATCCCCTCTGTCTCCCAGGCAACTTCATATTCAGGAAGAAATTATGAGATCAGGCACCCGGGCTAGCTCTTTCTGATTTCCTCCTCTCGGTTCTACTTTTTAAAGTTTATCTATTATTGTTATTATTAATATTCATTTTTATTATTAAGTGTGTGTGTGTGTGTGTGTGTGTGTGTGTGTGTGTGTGTGTGTGTAGACATGCACATGCCATGGCTTGTGTGCATCAGAGGATGACTTTTAGGATTTGACTTCCCATCGACTATGGGCTCCAGGGATCCAACTCAAGTCCTCAGGCATACATACCAATGTTTGCACCCACAAAACCATCTTACCACCCCTCCTCTTGGTTCTATAGCAGTCAGTCCAGTTCCATCTCCTTAGAGCCTGATCTGTGATTAGAAATTCACACTAAGGTGATAATGGGTGATAAAAAAATTTAATGGCAATCCCAAGTGTTAATGGCTATTCCCATCAACTAACTACCAGCGATATACTAGCTAATTCACTTGCAATCTATCACACTTCAGCCTATGGGAATAAAAGGTAGATATTCCAGGCTGTCTGGGGAGATATAAGGGTATCTATAGCTCAATTTCCCTAGCCAAGCCTAGTCTTGCGCTTGCCTAACATATGGCCACTACTGACCCTGTGCAAAAAGAGCATATTTCCAGCTCCTTGGTATGCTTTCGATGAAAACCTACCTGGTGGGTTTTTTTTTTTATTATTATTATTATTTTAATAACAACAGCATGGACACATTTAATGAGACCCTGTCAGGGTCACAAACACAGGTAAGTGCCATGGAAGCAGTATATAAGGAACATGCCTTGCCTTTTCATGGTTAGTGGAATTCACAACCCAACTATTTCTACTGCTCAATTAAAGAGAATATGGCACTTAGTTTATGGTGTTTAAGTACATGTATGCATGTTTGAGAAATAAGATTGGGCGGTAGTGGTGCACGCTTTTAATCCTAGCACTCAGGAGGCAGAGCAGGCAGATCTCTGTGAGTTCGAGGCCAGCCTGGGCTACAGAGTGAGTTCCAGGAAAGGCACGAAGCTACACATAGAAATCCTGTCTTGAAAAACCATAATAATAATAATAATAATAATAATAATAAATAATATCCAAATAATTGTTTGAAAATCTTATAATGGACCTTACTTGGTCAGAGATGAGCACATGGACATGGCCACATCCTTGCCTTGATGAAGATTGTTTACTGGAGAAGAAGCCCTTCCTATCATATCCAAATACAAAACATAGGCTCTGAAAAGCACGGGTGCCTGACAGGGTTTGGTAATATAAACAGTTTCTCTGAATGTAATACTTGGGGTGAGATGAGAAGGCAGCAATATGATCCTGCTGGAGCAGTGGTTCTCAGCCTTCCTGATGCTGCGACCCTTTAATACATCTCCTCACGTTGTGCTGACCCCCAACCACATAAATATTTTGTTACTACTTCATAACTGTAATTTTGCTACTGTTATGAATCATAATAAATGTATCTGAGATGCAGGATATCTGATATATGACCTCCAAAGGAGTCCCAACTCACAGGTTGAGAACCACATGTGCTAGAGGAAGGATCAAGGGGTTAGATTAGCCTCTGAGGAGGTATAAAAAAGAGGTGAGACCCTGAGGTAGGAAGGTTAAAGCATGTGTGGTTGTCTAGCGACAAATAGTCAGCCCTGAAAATATACATATAAGTAACATTATATGGACTCAACAAGTTATATTTCAGGGTATATATATAATATATATACATTATATATAATATTACATGTATCATTACATATTATAATATGATATATGATATGCGTCTAGTAACAGTTGATGAAAAAAGAGACCATACGTTTGAAGGAGAGTAGGGAGGAGTATATGGAAAGGTTTGGAGGGAAAAAAGAAATGAAAAAGTGTAGTTAAATTATAATCTCAAAAGCAAACAAATAAAAATGAAGCAAAAGAAGTCTCTGTTATCAGAGCATAGAGCAAGAAGGTGTGAAAGAAGCAGGAGGCTGCAGAAGAGATGGAGGCCAACTCTGGTGGACTATCCCAGGTCATACAAAAGCATTTTTTTTTATCACAAGAGTGAGGGAGAGCAGTTTGGCACCATGGCACACGCCTGAAATCCAAGCAGTTTGGAATGGGAGTCAGGAGGATCATGGGTTATGGGTCACCTGAACTGAGGCCTGAGATCCTGTCTCAGAATCTAAAACAAGACCAAGAGTGACGGAGAGCCGCTGAAGTCCTTCAAGCAAGGAAGTGACAAGACAGCTTACTCTAAGCATGGGCTAGTTACCTCCTTTCTGGTCATTCATCTTCAACGAACTAGGAAATTGCTACTGTATGATCTCTGAGGTTGTGTCTCTGATACTCTATGATCCTTAATCCATAGATACATCTTTTATTGGGAAATATCAGCAATTGGTGCAGATACTTCTAATTCTGGATCTTGGGACCCAGTGACTCCTGAGATGTCAAGATGACAAATGTCATGCATAGAGGGGATCTATATATAATCCAGTTGGAAATATAAAGGAATAATGTGATTCCCCATGTTCTTTCTGCCCCAGTGGCCAGCTGTGCTTCCAAGAAATACCACATTGAAAATCACAAGGAGCATAGCTAAACAACCTGTAATCAGCAAGTGAAATGACTAAATAATAAAAATTAGTTAACTACAGTTGGTCCTTAATAGCCTCAGGTCTTATATCTGCAGTTGCAACCAGATGTACATCACAAATATTTCCTTAAGAATAAACATTAACAGAAAAATAAAAACAATTCAAATAAAACAGTACAGTATAATGTCTATATATCATTGATCTTGCATAAATATAAGAAAGTATAAGTAACAAAGATGATTTGGAGCATAGGGGAGAATGTGTTTTGTCTGTATGTAAATACTACAGGATTTTGTATAAGGGGCTTGAGCAGCTGAGGAGTTACTCTCAGAAATGGCCTGGCATTAGGAGGAGCAAAAACATCATTTCCCTTTATCTTTGCCTAGCTGATTGTTCAGCCTTCTTTAATGCTGGTCTTAAGCCAACTTCTACTGTTATTCAAGCTGCTGCAAACACACAACATTTACACACAGTACATCAACACACACACACACACACACACACACACACACACACACACACACACACACACACACACACACACACAAAAACACCCCCATACCACATTTACAAATAGAGTCACATACTGAAAAAAGGCGTCATCACCACCATCACCACCACCACCACCACCACCACCACCACCACCATCATATGAACCCTATGCATTCATTCTAACACACATTGCTAAAGACATTTGAGATCACTGCTGGTACATGTCACACAGTTGATGGTCAACTGATGTTGCAAAGCATGCTCACCTTGGAGGTGGTACATTGCAGCCATTCAATATGAACCTTTGTTTATCTAGTCTCTGAAGTAGAGCTGACTTCACTCCTGGGATCATCAGAGCTCATAAGAAGACACCACAGCACTTGGCATTTGAGAAAAGCTTTCCAGGTGCTGAATAATAATAGGCTAGCATGGGCTTTTGGCCCTGGCAAGAGCACACAGTAAGTAACTGCCAATCCCTACTTCAAGTCATACTCTAACATCCAGTGAGCACTCTTAGCTCCAGAGGAAATTGAGGTGATACTAGCCGTAGCTATGAAAACAAGTGTAATTAAGTGCTTAAAGATTCCACTTTGTCTCTTCATCCTCAGAGGAAAAGGCTGGTATTTCTAGAATTCAAAACAGGAAAAGAAGAGAAAAACTCATTTTCCTCCTTATCTTTGCCCTGCTCATCTTCAGACATCTTTGATTTTGGTCTTATAAATGTGCACTTCAACCCAGCACCAGGACATGGTCAGGGCACCCACATGAACCTGGGCTGTGAGAAGGTGAGGACCTGGGATTTGGATGTAAAGTCCAAAGTCTGAGACTTGCTTCTGTAAGAAGTGTCTGTATGATCTAGAAAAGTCACTGTTTCCAAACCTCAGTTTCCCCATCCATGAAATGAGATAACAGCTTTACAATCTTTACAAGTACAGTTTTCTGTGTGAGGAAGGTCCAGTTGGATATCTTTCTCTTATGTCTCTTACCATCACTACTAAACCAGGGCAGCTGACAGCTGGCCTCTCTCAGTGCCCCCGCCTTTTCTTCCCTTCTTTTCTCTCCATGGTTTCTTCTATTTTTTAATGCTCATTTTATTCTTTTATGACTATATTTAGCTTAATGCTCTCTCAGTGCAAAAGGTCTTGAGCTGGATTGGTGTGAGCTTGGTTGGTGCCTCCTCTCCCCACCGTGGTTGAGGGTGGCCCACTGTTGACCTTGGCTCAGATCACAGACGGTTCAGTGGACTGTTTGGGAGATGGAAAAGAAAGCATATACTACATCCCAGCTGCTCCTAGCCTGTGGCTGTGAGTGGCATACCTTAGTTCTGGGGGTGGAAGTGCTAGTCCTTCTGAGGGTGGGGGTTGATGGATTCAGAGGGTGCAGGGAGCAGAGAAGTGAGACTGTCTCCTGGGAAACAGGCCTGCCACTTCCTCCTCCTCCTAGTTATTCTGCATTGTTCCTCTTGAATACCTCATCTTCTTAGGTGAGAGGCCCTAGCTGTCTCAGCCCCTCCCCCGCCTCCACTGCCACCTGCCTGTCCCCCTCTACACAAACCCTTCCCTCCAGGCAGCAGCAATCAGCTTGCACTGCACTGTCAGAGCAACTTCGGGAAGGAAATCATGTTCATAGGTTTGGAAAAAAAAAAAGAGAGAGAAAGAAAGAAGGGGGAAGCCTGGGGATAGAGAAGGAAGAGGCTCGGTGGGCCTTGGACACATAGGGAACCATTTCTCACAAGCCACTCCTAAGCTCATATGAATGGAACTTCCTAAAAAAGGACAGGTGGGTGTTGAAGATCTTTGGGACAGAATGACAAGAATGTATGTGGTAAATGCATTGATTGATGGCCTTCTGTTATTTTGTGACTATGAAAGTTCCCGTAACTACTCCCACCAAGGAACATGTGATTCAGGACCACCCCAGTTAGAGTTCATGGGCCATATTTGTTCACTTGTACCGGGCCCAGAGAAAACTATATATTCATTGGAGCATATATATATAACATCGGAATAAGGCAATGTTTTGCATTGACTGTATTGACGCTACATCCTTTGTATCATTCCAATTCATGGAAGCTGGCAGAGATCTCACAGTTTACATCCCATCAGAATCAAGCCTTCCAGGACTGGCCTCTACTTAGTCCCGCTAAGGATAGCTAGCAGTCCAACTTTGAGTAGGTTTCTCCACTGGGCTGAGTTCTAACTTCCTCTACCCACAAGATGAGACAAGCAGACTGCTAGATAGACTCATGCAGTGTCACATTCCCTGGTGGCTCTCAGATGAGCTGTAAGCTCCCTGAAATTTCATGCAATTAAAAAAAAAAAAGTGGTCTTTGTAGGTATTTAACATGTGGAGAGGTGAGGGCCTCTGGCCTCAAACCAATGTCCTACAAAGCTGTAACCTGAGAAATTGGTTGAGACTTTGAGGCAGATGAGTCATTAATATAGTTGAAACACTATTCTAAATCTGATTCATGTTCTGGGTGTCCAGCAAAGTTAAGACTGACAGCAGTCTGCTTCAGGGGGACACTAGAGGTAAATGAGGCATTCAGGTCTCAGCCATCAGCTGGCCATAGAGCTGGATACCCTGGGGGTGTGTGTGTGTGGTAAAAACCAGACAGGCAGGGGAGCTCCAGAGGTTCTGAGCACCTGCATGTTTCCTGCATACATCCATGGCATTTTGCAGGGTTAATAATGTTGATTTCTTTCACCTGTACAAGCAGGAAGACTGCATTCCTCAGGTCCCTTGGGGTTAGGTCGGGGTTATTTTTGGCCAATAGGACGTGGGCAAATAGATGTAAGATATTCCCAGGCTGCCATTCCTCCTCCTCCTCTTTCTTCTTCTTTATCGTCTCCTCCTCCTCCCCCTCCTCCTCTTCTTCTTTAATGTTTTAATTAATTTTAATTACGGTTATATGTATGTTTGTGTGTGGTTTTGTGTATTTGAGTGCAGGTGTCTGCAGAAGCTTAAAGAAGATGTTGGATCCCCTGGAGCGGGAGTCACTGGCAATGGTGACTTGCCCTGTGTGTGAGCTGGGGGCCTCTGTAAGAGCAGTATGCACTCTTAACAGCTGAGCCACCTCTCCAGCCAAGATACCTTCTTTCTTGGGGATCATCAGGTATGGCTTTCTGATCCACACGAGCAAGTGATACTGAGAAAAAAAAAAATAAGACTTCTGTGTCAAGCCACTGGGATTTCAATGTCCCTTTGTTGTCGCCAGACACTCCTGATGAATGAATTCTCAGTCTGCAGGCCTAAGAACAGAACTCTTCATACACAGCCCCACACTCTAGAAGAAGAACAGGATGGCAGTTCTCAGGGTCATAGCAGCTATTTAGCAGAGTAGCTGAAATCTAAGCAACTTGAATTTATACACTAGCTCTAAAACGTGTCAGCTGCGTGTTCTGTTAACTATCCAGTTACTTCTTGTATATAATTTTATAATGTCACCGTCTTATTTAGTGATTACTTCCCACTAATGCTTTCAAAACTGCTTAGCTTACGTTGTATTTGTTACTTCCTGTGGATCTAGGATCAGCCTGCTAGATCTGGTCCTGCTCTGAGGTTGAGACGGTAGCTCTTCTCATTTTGCACGAGTCGCTCCCAGGTTTTGGTGTTAACTGGCCACGGGCTTATTGAGGCCTCTGGTAGTAATAACTGAACTGCAGGTTTGTTCTAGATGGTCCAAGCTTGTTTGCACTGCAGTGGCAGAATTCCCAAGGGCAGGATACAAGGTTGGCTTGGAAACATCACATCATGTTGTTCACATTGTGGGATGAAAGTAAATCATACGGAAAAACAGAGTTCATCTATGATTATCATTATTGGTATTGGGAGGAGGAGGAATCTTGTGAAATAAGAGGATAAAGGGAGTCTATGATTATTAAAGTCATTATTATAGCTAAACTTTCACTGCTGCTGCAAAGATTAAATATGTTCAAACATGTAAAACATTTAGAATAGTGTGTCCTGTACATTTTAAGGCCTCATTTCCTCTTACTGTGTCAACGTCTTCATACCCAGGCACGAACACCTCACCAGATGGTGATCATGCTTCCCACTGTGATGAGGCTTGGGTCACCATTCTTACCCTTCCTCGACTGTGACCCAGTGACCTTCAAACACAACAGTAAAATCCTCATACCCCTTTGGTTTGTGTGCTCTACCCTGAATCTGAAGGAAGACACCTTCCTAAAGCTCCCTCTTAGTTCATCACATAGTTGAGCTACTTCACTAGGGTTTCCTCCATGTGTTCCTCCTTGTATTATAAGGTGAGTCTCTGTCTAAACCCTGTCAGAAATAAGCAGTTTTCCCACACATCTCCTGTGACTCCTTTTGTGGCTCCACCTGATGGATGTGATGATCAACACACACACACACACAAAAAAAAACTGAAATGAAACACACATGTAGTGTATAGTCTGCACATCACAGTAACAACACATACAAAAACAGCTCTCATTTTAACTAGAATAAGAGATAATTAATTCTGGAGCCACTTCAAGTGACCATGGTCCAGGAACACATGTTTAAGTTACTCCAAATTCCATCTTTCAATGTGGAAGCAGTTTCAAGACATATTATAGTTTTACAGAATAACCACAAAAAATAAAGTCTTGCCAAGGCAAGTCTAAAATACATGGTGAGTAGCCCAGAGGGGCAGTTACAGCAAGATGGGAGAAGTTTTTCTAAAGGTTGATGATGTTGTCTGATTCTCAGTTTTGGGGCTGGTGGAATCTAGTAGCAGGCTAAGTTAATAGATTTCAAAAGGTTATTATCTATTAGTCACAGGATGTTAGTTCTGACACAGAGGTGGCCCAGATATGGTTGTTCCAAGGGCTGAATACAGTCCAAGATTAGCTCCTGACCTTTGATATTCCCATCTTTGCACATTACTTCTGTTTTAACCAATCAGTCTTTCAGACACAGGCTCTTCTCAGGAATACTTTTCAGGAATGCTCAGTGAGCCGTAAGTGCTTAATGTGTGTACACAATCAAGTTCAATACTACCTTCTCTTTACACTCTTAATTGACAAGAAGTATTGACCAGTTTCTATGTACACGGCTCAGCAGTTTACACACTTCAGACTCATACCACACTAAGATATAGGTTTTAAAGCTTGGTAGATACTTGTGCAAATTATCAGGTACCCAGTCACAAAACCAGGTTCAGACTAAACACATGTTCCTAGTCCTGAGGTGAAGAGCTCCTAGAGGCTTTGAAAGAACTTCTTGTGGTATTTATGTATGGATAGGACTTCAGATTCCAGTGTCACATTCAGTGGTAGTTCAATTGATACTGTTTGTCATCCCTGTAATAGGGCATGGGGAATACTAGATGAAGCCAGCTCTCTTATTGCTAAGGGATGAGAGCCATGACTAGCCTGGATGTGGGTTTAGAACTCTGCATAACTCTGTTGTATTAAAGCTGATGTGGGCCTTGCCTCTTTGGTTTTGTCAATGGCTTGGCTGTGTCTTCAACTGCATAATGAACGCCAGAGAGGTGCAGGTATACATCAGGAATATTATTTCAATACTCTGGAGGTATTTGAAAGTGAAACCATGATATCAAAGCACATCAACATGGGTCAGGTATTGGTGAAATTATTAAGGCCACTCCACGTAGTTAAAAGGGAGGTTTATTTTGTGGGGTAACTTACAAGTGAAGGGATAGGTAACAGGGTCTGGTAAAGGTGTGACACAGTCCAATGGTGTTCTTTGGAGCACTCTGTTTGGTCTAGCTCCAGCATCCAGGGTCCAGGAACCAAGAGAGCCTGAGCATCTGGATCTCGGGTCTTCAGCATCTTCTCTCAGTCCCACCTTGTAGGCATGACCATTACCGAAGCCTCAATAGGGGTTAGAACTTCCAGGTCAAAGCTGGAATGGCTACCCACTACAGTCAGGTAGGTCAGGATTTACAAAATTTCTGCCTGGAAATTTCTTCACTTCCTAGTTTCTTGTGAGCACTAGAGAATGGTCAAGAAGTTCCCGGCCTTGCTTCATCCATCAATCCTGCCATGCTCTTGCTAAATTCATGCTATTGGATTCTGCTTTCATCACTCCTAAGGCATTTCTCCTCAAGGGAACAATATAGAGGTCACATGTAAACCCAGCAGAAAATAATGCTGTGACTAGGGAACAAACTTTGCCTTGGAAACAGGAATCAGAATGACCACATAATTGATCTAGAACTATGAGGTCATCACTGGCCAGGGTTCTCAACTACATGGTCAGAAAGCCTGCATAAGTTTTCTGGTCTTTGGATACCACACACTGACTTATTGTGCCATCCTGTGCTCTATCAGGCTCAGCCCCAGATGCTGGTCTTTCCAGCTGCCACATCATTACCACTTTGATTTTCCCTTTTAATGGTACAAATTATTTCTAGACAAATAGCAGCTCAGAGCTGAGTCTGTTTTGACCAACCACCAGGTCTTTGGATAACTTAATTACAGTGTTTGGTGGCCTTAGGGATCGTCCCTGTTCTCTCTAATTCTAACTTTTCTCATTGTGATGACAGAGATTCTTCTATCTGGGTCAGGAGCATCCCTCAAAGGTCTGTGTTTAAAAGGTTTTGTTCCTACCTTGCCACTACTAGTAAGTGGTGCTAAATCCATAGAGGGTTGGGCTAGTGAGAGGTCCTTAGATATGAACTTAAAGGGGATTGTGGCATTCTGGTCTACTTTGCTTTCTGGTTGTCTTGGAAACATGTGCTCTACCAACCAGTCCTTCTGCCTTACATTACCTTGCTACTGGCCCACAGCTATGAGGCCAAGTGATCATGGATGTAAGCTTCAAGGCTGTGAGCCAACACAAACATTTTCTCTTTCTGTACATGTTATCTCGGGTATATTGTTCCAACAAAAATCTGCCTGATGAAGATTTGAACCAAGGATAAGATGGGAATTTTTCTCATTTTGTAAAAATAAAAAATGATGGTTCTTTCAAGTGACTCCTCTGAGAGTGATGTCTGTCAGTGCTTTCCCATGATGTTAGAAATCTCATTCACCAGCTGATAAAGAGCCACAAGGTTTGGGAGTTTCTGTCCATAGTCAATTGGTCTCACTGTTTGAAGGCACGTGGTGAAAGGGGGTTCATCACAGTGGAGCAAAGGCAATCACACCATGACCATAGACAAAGAAAGAAAAGGAAGGAAGGAAGGAAGGAAGGGGAGGAGTTTGGGGTTCTACAATCTCTCTCAAGAGCATACCTATATAGGCAGAAGGCTTCCCAACAGACCCTACCTCTTCAAGTTTCTACCTCTTCCCAGTAGCACCATGCCAGGGAGTAAAATGCTAATACCTGGGAATTCAGGTGGGCAAGCATTAAATATGATGATTTATATAAAACACCCAATGCTTTTTGTATAATTAAAACAATTAGTTTAACAGATGTTCAATACTGTCTTAAGGACTTCACACAGTATCTCATAGAATTGGAGTCTGGTAGGAGCCTTGATAACTGGGTTTTACCTAGAAGGGTGAGACAAAGAGATACTATGTACATCCTCCCAAGGTGACAGGGCTAGTAGAGTAAGATGAGGAGTGAGGACTGATATTTCTAAACAAATGCTTCCTCCATGCAGGAATCTACCTGACCAACAGTTTTAACTACCCACGTTAGGCTTAGTGAAAGTATATGAACCTGGAAGTCAGGCCTGGATGTAATCCAACTCCTGCTCAACATCGGGCACGCCCCCTTTCCTTCCTACTCCTTGTAGTCCCTGGCTGCTAAATGAAATGATGCTAGCACCGTGAGTCTCTGGAACAGCTCCGTCTTCCCACCACTCTGTTGTGCCTCTACCAGCATTTCCTTGCTCTGACCACAGAGCTATTCCATACATAGAAGGTTGGGATTTTTCCTCCTGCTCAGGACCTCAGGACTGCATGGAGAGCTTTAACTCCGGAGAGAAAAGGAAACAGTGGCTGGGGATTCATTCCTGGCCCTCCACTGGTCCCTAATGCTCCTTTTTGGTTTTTCCACCTGTTACAGAGCCCTGGCCTTTCTTTCTGCTTTCCACACCTTCATCAGTGACATCTCTCCCATTGACAAGGATTCTGAAATCATTAGAAAGGGATGCAGGGTCTCACAGACATGCAGAGGCCACAGGAGAAATCAATCTTGTATAGAATGCGACACCAAGGCTCAAGGTGCCTGTATAATTAAATGCTGGAGTCAAAAAGGAGGTTTCCTTTGGTCAAGGGTCATTCTGATCCCAGATAGTCCCAGCCCAGCCTGTGCTTACTCTCTAGCTTCTTCTCCTAAAAGGAATATATTGGTTGCTTTCTCGATGTGGCCAGGATTCAGAACCTGGAATCTCAATCTTTCCAGAAAAAAGAAATCTATTAAAGCACCCACTGCATCCAGAATTGAGCAATCAGTTGCTCAGAATCCACGATCAGTTCTTTGTCTCTTGGTGATAGAGTGCTTCCTTCGAGTATTTTCCTCATGTTCCCTTCATGCTTCAGAGCTCCTGGAGTTCTGCCGGAGACTCAGCTATCAGAAACTCTGATCACTACCGCAGCTCCACCCTCTGTAAGCCTCCAGCCCTGAATCTGTATCGTCCAGCTCCCAGCCACTGTGAGAGGACAACTCAGCTCCTCTAGAGAGTACAGTGAGACCAAAGAGATTTCATGGCACCCTCATCAGTTCCATCTCCCACATCAGCCAACTCAGAATCATTAGCATAGCATTAGCCTAACAGACATGTAGATGATACAGGAGAAATAAACCTTGCACAGAAATACAGTGCCAAGGTTCAACATGCCTGCAGATGCTCGAACAAAGAAGGAGGTTTCCTCTGATCTTTCTGATCCCACATCAGTTTCAGGTCAGCCTGTCTTAGTTGGAGATGCTTAGTGTGATGGGAAGCTGCACCGTTTGCCTGAATCTGTCCAAACTTGTATCTCACAGAGATGTTGGCTGTAGATGAGCACCAGGTGATATCAAAATCATCAACCATCAGAAATACTCAATCACTGGACAAGCCTCAGTGAAACATTTCACTATTAGGATAAGAATTTGTACCATATCAAGCTGATAATAGAAAAAAAAATAAATAAAAACGGGAAAAAGAAAACAAACAAAAACAAAACAACAACAAAAAATCATCAACCAGACTCCTTTCTCAATCCCTGCTCCTGAGTACATGTGCTTCAGAGATGTCACTGGCTTTCTTCATTTGTTTATGCATAATCTGTGCCAGTATGAGGCTGACTTCTGGCTAGCTCTCTCAGTTTCCCATTCTCCTCTTGTTGTACACTTAGCCTTCTTCTCCCACGTTGGCTTTGGTTTCTGACATTCTGTGGTATCCCCACGTGAATTTCCCAAGACTTTCCCATGTGGAAAACTCTGGAGTTGCCAAGGAAGTTCAAGAGTGGGGGACCCCAATAGGATTTTTCTAGTATCCACCCCACCCAGCTTCACTAACCAAATTATTGAGTACTGACTTAAGACATGAGAGGAGATAACAGTTAATGAGCTTTGACTCCTGGCCTCATGAACAAGAGAGACACTAAGAATGTTTGAAGACAGGGAGAGCAAGCTATGCAATCAAGTGTGGAAGGGTTCTGGGAGGTTGGCTTATATGCACCAAGAGTAGAAGAGCAGAGAATACAAAATGCAAGCAACTCTTGCGGGCTGTGCTTTATAAGATTGTGTGTGTGCCCATGCGTGTGAGTATATGTGCATATCTTGGGAAGGAGCTGATTTCTATGATGGTGAATTCTGAGGGTCAAGTCAAGTATTGAAAAAACCCCAAAAGTTTATTATATCAGTCTGTTGCTGATGCATTGCAAGGTGTGGCTAAAGACATCTATTGCTTACTTGAATCTATACCATCTGTAGTGGGGCTGAGGGATAGCTGAATTGCACTGGCTTCTGCTGGGTTCTGTCTCTGCTGTCTATCATCTTGCTTGAGGCCATTTGTTAGATGACACATGTTCCCAAAGTGAAGGTAGAGGCACAATAGAGTAAGTGGGGACCTAGAAAAGATAAGGGCACGGGGAGTGGTGGGGAATTGGAAATGACAATTCAGTTCATATTCAGGTGCACTATCTTTATTTAGGTACCTATTCTCACCCCATTCTAGACCAGCACTCCCCTCCCAACTATCCTATTCATTGGGTTTTTGCCTAGGACAGTGGGTTATGGTAGCCTTAGATTAAACCAGTATAAATCAGAGAACAAGTGTGCTCCTGGGGTCTTTCCAGATGGGTCTTCAGGGGTGCTCCTCTTTCCAGGAAGGCCTGAACACAATCTATCTACAAGACTGGTAGGCAAATGGAAGCTGAACATGGCCTGTGGCTGTGGTAGGGGTTGGGGTAGGTGTACATTCTAGGTTCTCCTTACCTCTAACTGACAATATCTTGGCAGGAAAGTGATTTTAGTTCACTTAAGTCTCCTTTGATCCTGTAAAGTGGAATAAGAAAATCTCACTCAATTGTCTCAGCTTCAGGGACAAAAATTTAGTATCCCATATCTTCCCTATCTCTTCCTGTTTTGACTATCAATACTGATTTGCATTTCTAGTAGAAATTCCTGCAGTCTGCTTGCAGTGTGATATATTTTTGGCTGTCTGGCTTCTGAATGTCTTCCCTATATTCAGAGCATCTCCTGTAATAAGTGCTGTGATCTGAGTGTGTCCCCTACCCAAACCCATGTGCTAGAAACTAATTCCTCTGTGAGGCAGTATGGGGGAGTGGGGCATCTTGCAGGTGTGTGTATCATGAGGAAGAAGTCTTTATGAATAAGCCTTTCTCTTAGCAATGGATAGACTAGCTGCTGTGGGAATTTGGCCCATGTGTACCTACCTGCTTGTCTTTCAGTTTCCTATTAAAACATAAAGCATAATGAGGCCTTTAGCAGATGTGTCTTGCCCAGTTATGGTCTTCCTAGATAGTAGAACTGAGGAATGAATTAACCTTTTAACCTTTTTTCTTTATAAATTACCTAGTCTTACATCTTCCATTATAGCAACCGAGTACCTATAGTCCCAGTACTTAGGAGGTGAAGGCAGAAGGGTCAAGAGTCCAAGGCCAGAAGCTGGGGAAAATGGCTGTTAGTGAAGTGTCTGCCCTACCCTCTACTACCCAAACTGAAAAGACCAGACATATTCCTGGACTTCTTAGAAATAAGATTTGGGAATCTGATTCATGCTTGGCTGACCATGTGAACCCGCTGCGGACTCTCCTGTGAGCAACTTCAAACAGAAAGGGCAGGGGACAGATGTTCTGGGAAGTTGTGGCTACAGCAGCAGCAAGCAGCAACTCTCTAGTACAACGCCACGACACCCAGCGTCCGGTGGAGCCAGGCACCCTGCATATCTCTGAGCAAAAATGCCAGTAGATGTCTGTATTTGTGACTCTTTGGGCTCTTGTGTTACTCTGCTACTTCACTTTCCTCTAGACTGTTTTTCTGATTTTGGTTTTCATCGAATTCCTGACAAATAGGTTTTTCTGTGAATAAATTCCATTCATGCTTAGTGAGTTTCAGTTGCCTGAAACCAAGGACTCTGAGCAATGTGTGTTCTTTTCTATTATCTCATCAGTCCCTCTAGAATGTTCACCTGTAGAGGAGAGGACTTGAAACCCACACTTCACCATCTGGAAAGAATCCAGGAAGACAGGAGTATGGCCAGCTGCTTGTTCCTTGCACAATTATTTTTAACCACCATTTCAAAAGCACACTTGAGATGCCAACTGGAAGTAGCTTTCTCTGCCTCCCCTCAGAATCAAACATCTCCAGGTGGATTTACCCCCTCAGATAACCGAGGACTCCCCAGGGAGAAGTCAGCTTGCAGCTGCTTTCTGCCCACTTTGGTCAAGTGAGACATCCAAACTCTTCAAGTGATCACAATGGAACACTTGAGCTTAATCCAACCACAACAAATGTCCATCTCACTGCTCTTTCTAACATGAGGCTGCCCTCCTGATGGGAGAACTGTTTGGGTCACCAATAGAGATGGCTGAAAAGGAGCAATAATTCATTGGGTTCCTTGTCCCTATCCTGTGCTTTCTAGGAGGAACTATGACCCCTAAAGATGCTACCCTGTCATTGCTCAGGACCAGGGCCCTTGGAGGGAAGGAAGGCCTGGAGGAGGTCAGGAAGGTCAGAGGCAGATCTGAGACTATATGGGGTAAATAACCACTTCTCATATGATTCCATGTCCTCAGAACAAGGACTTCCCCCATTTATCTCGAGGCTCTATAGTCTGTATTTGTTATTTTCATTGCTGTGATTTAAAACAAGGTGCCACTGGCATTTTGGATGGGACGATTCATTCTGCAGGACTACCCTCTGCACAGTAAAACATTTAATATCCTTGCAGTCACCTCATTTGATGATAGTAACTCAGGCAGCCCTTGTGACAACCAGTAAATTCTCCACCATTTCTTTCTCTATGTCCCCAGGGGTAGTTACCACCTCCAGTTGAAAGCTAGTGCATTAAGGCCTTTGAAGGAGACTTTATTCAAAGCAAATAGTGTGTGGAACACTTCGAGGTTTTGCTAACTATTAATTCTGAATCTTAATTGAGTCTGCTAGGCTCTCTGAAATGGAAAACAGGATCCTTTCCTTAAAGGGGTATTGAAGAAGTTAGCTAGGAATAAAATTCTCAGATCATAGTTTACTCCACAGACAGGCTCCCATGAGGTGAGAAGACACAAGATGGATAGATTGATAGCAAGAAACATACAGCTCCCTATGTTATAAAGCTTTATAGGGGCTCTGGAGAGGGCAGAGGGCCTAGATGGGGAATGAAAAGTATGGGGGATTGCTGTCTTCTCTCAAACCCTTGCTAAGGTTCCCTGGGTAATTGATGTACAAAGACTTCAGGGCTGTAGAAGTCTGGTCACCAGCAAAGACCTAAGGAGAGTCATGTGCAGGTGATGTAAGATAGCCAGAATAATATCATCCAAACCTCAGCAAGAAAAATCCAGGAGAGTCAACCCTCCTGTACAACTGAACATCTAAATTTCCAAATACCCAGGGCAATGTAGAAGATTTGGTTTTGCAACAGTTTACTGAGTGTGGGGGTCCATTCACAGATGGAAAAAACAAAGCTGGACCAGTGTCCTCAGATGTCTCACTCACCATGGCGTAACCAGGTATGTGAGCAAAGCATTGCACGTTGGGGAAGAGGAGAAAGGACCATTGCACTAGAGAGGCAGAAGGAATGGGATCCGCCGGGCAAAGCCTTCAGAGAAGTGTTCCTAATGAAGAGATGCCCGTCGAAGGAGCATCAGGGCTGTCAGATCCAGAAGGGAGTTCTATGAAGAAAGTATTTGCCATTACATCAAGAGCATGATTTGTCTTGGGGCAGTGGAAAAGAATGAGGTGTTTGGGAAACAAAGCTTGGTTCTTGTTTATTACTTAAATTCTTACGCGTTTCATTTTGATCACATCAGTGAGGCCTGCATCACTATCAGCTGCTGATACTCCACCTCTAGGACACCTTGCCTAGAAGGTCATAAAACAGGCTTGTTCTCTCCTTTATGTACAGTCAGCCTGGCTACTGACTTCCTCATACAAAGCATCCTCCAGCAAATATTGGCCAGGGCAGGTCAGAACCAACACTGTCCTTCTCACTAGGGATGCTCCCTATGGAACCTATGTGAAGAAAGGCAGCTCAGCAGGTGTAGGAGGAGATCAGTTCTTCCACATATGGTCTCCTTATGTCCATGAGTAACACAAAAATAACAATAGTTCTTGTTAATCAGGAATGTGTCAGCCCTGGTAGTTCTGACAGCCACTGGGTGAGTTGAACTTCATTTCAATCTATATCTAAAACTCAAACCAGTCAACCTTGAGTGAAGCTGTTATAAGTTTAATGTGTGTCCTCCCTGAATCCTTGTGTTGAAACCCATCATCAATAAGATGGTATCAGGAGGCAAAGCCTTTGGGAAGTGGTTAGACGGTGAGACTGCTGCCCTTGTGAATAGGATTAGTGTTATTTTATTTTTAAAATCCACATAGAAAGATTAGGGACATGCTTCAGTGGGTAAGAGCACTTGCTGTGCAGGCATGAGAGCATGAATTCACTTGTACAATCCCCGTGTAAAAGGCCAGGTGCAGCTGCGTCTACCTGCGACCCAGGGGCTATGGAAGGGACTAGAGCTCTCTGGCTACCAGCCTGGCTCCTGACTCAGTGATATAGCTCATCAAAAGGAGATGAAGTGAAGAGTTATAAGTCAGGACACCGGGCATTCCCCTCTGACCTCTATGCTTGCTTTTGATGCTCAGCATATGGTGTCTTTTTTTTGTTTTTTTGTTTTTTTTTTTTTTTCATAGTAGCAAGAGAAGCTGACAAGGCAAAGCCCCGGACAAAGCAGTGTGAGTTGAGAGGTCCCCCAGTATCTAGCAACAAAATCGATATTCAACTCCAGGCCCTAGGTCACTGCTCTGTGTCATCAGACAAATTCCCAGGCCACCTCCTTCCACTTACAGGCCCTTCCAAATCTCCCAGATTTAAAAACAAAACACAAAAAAACAAAAAACAAACAAACAAACAAAAAACAAAACTGGAAAGCTAAAATTCTAAAACTTAATTTGCAGCTTAGTGTACGGTGGGAGATGATAGGCAAGGCCAAGTCTAGCCCCAAGTATAGCCATCCGATGGGGAAGGGAAGCTTCCCTGGAGAAGGCTGGTAGACAAAGGCAGCCCATGGGTGCAACCTTTCTGTGTCTCCAGGGAGGCCTCAGGAAGCTCTTCCTTCCTAATTATCCTTCGATAATGAATGAATACAATGGCAAATGTTATTAGAATAATTTATTGTTCATCAAGAATAAGGGATGACTAGAGTAATTCCCTATTAGTATTCACAAGTCCCCTTCCTCAAGGCGCTTCTTCCACCTCGGGCTCCCAGTGCTCCCATTCAGGGAAAGAGAGCCCATTTTGTGGCACCAGCCCACAGTCAGCATGCTATTAGGGAAGAGGAGTTATTGGCTGTGTAATTAACTATGTAATTAACTCAGATCTCCTAATGCAATCAGCATCTAATCTAATAGGAAGGTGTAATTAAATTGCGTCCTTAATCCCTGGGAAAATCTCTGGATTTGGGTGTGAGAATCAACCTGGCAGGGTGCCCCAGGTCTCCATTATCTTCAATTAGACAATTAATTGATATTCAAGTTACCTTTCTCATTCAAACCTAATTGAATTTCTCCGACTCCCCATGAGGTGTAATGTGTTTATCAAGACGCTTTCTCTCCATTCACAGCCTAAGGAACTCACAGAGAAGTGGTCATCACCTGTCTTCCTCCAACACTTCCCAGAATATTAGAGGCAGCCAGTGGCCCCTTTAAGAGATTGGTTGGCATTTTGCTTTCTCCTTGCTGCCTTTGTAAATCTACACAGTGGAGCTGGATACAGAGCGGGTCAGTCTGTGACTGATGAGTTTTCCCTCCTTGTTGCCCCAGAGTCGGAGAGTAGCTGCCAACATCTCCATTTTGCTTTTTGGCTCCTTTGATTCAGCAGTGGTCCCCGAATCCTGGCTTTGTCCCTGTGGACCTGCAACCTCCCAACAGCTTTCCTCCATCTTCTCCATCTTCGTACCTGCCTCCCGCCCCAGAATTAGACTATGGAGAGCTAAGGACTTGACCTGACCCGTGTGATTTTGCCAATCACCTTTGCCCTACAAAAATCAAAGCTCACTCCTACAACCCTAACAATGTTCTCATGCTTCCACTGGGTCCCAGGCAATCTGGAGCTAGAGCTGAGGGGACACTGAGGCAGGCGTGGGACACAGTGGAGAAGGATGTAGAGACCCAGGAAGGAGTAGACAAGAAGTAATGAGAAACACAGGGATAGGACAGAAAGGGAGTGGAGAGAGAAGAATGGATGGAACCAGACTGGGAAATAAAAATGAGAGAGAGGGAAATAAAAGAAGTCAAACTGGACTGAGATGGGAGCTGAGAGGAACTAATAAAGTAATAGAGCTGTCCTCAAGGACTCAGTGCCAGCCAGGGGCAAGCAGGCACCAGGGAGTACCAGCCTTTGGGGGAAGATCTTGTGAAAGGCAGGAATAGCAAACCAGCCCCAGCTGAAATAAGCTTGGATGGCACTGCACACCTGATAGGCTAATCTGAAATGAGAATCTCAGGGGAGGTGCTGCAGAGCTCAAAGGGGCTGCTTTTACAGGTTTTTTTTTTTTTTTTTTTTTTTTTTTTTTTTTTTTTTTTAAGGAAACAAAAATGAAACTTTCCTCTCTGCCTTCAGAAGTTTAAGGAAAGTAGCAATTCCGGGTCATCACTAGCCATTATCTCCTGTGGTAATCAGCTTAAATAAAGTCTATTATGGGAGCTGCCTGCTCCCCGACAGCAGCAGTGTGTGTTGGACCCACAGAGCTCCATGTGGGGAACACACTGGAAATTGCTTGCCTGCTTAAAGGGCCGTCTGTTCTCTAGCGGGAGAGAGGAAGAGAAAAGTGAAAGTCCAAGGGTACAGAGCAGAAGGAGTCTGCAGGCCCAGTGCTAGGTGAGCTGGGTAGGGCAGAGGGCATCTAAGGACCTAGGAAGAAACTGATCAAGATGAGTGAGGTGAGGCTGGAAGGAGCTTGGCCAAACTCTGTCATAGCATCACCAGCTAGCTGGATGAAGCTGGGGATGGGTACCTGATATCACGTATCTAAGAGACAGATTGGGTAACTTGGGGTTACCAGGGATATCTCCCACTTGCCTCTTATACTAGTGATAATGTCTATACTGCTTGTACTTTGATCATACAATGATCTTTTCTTGTGGTCCATTAAAACAATGGTATTCTTACAAGGGACTTCCAAGTCTTGTGTCACTGAAGTGTAGTACAGTCTTCAGCAAAGAGGATGTGTTTCTACCTGCACCAGAATTGGGGTACAGAAATTATTCTGTGCATGTCTGATAGGTGGAAAAAACGAACCCACAAAGGCTAGGAGAGAGTCAGGCCATCTATGTGTTTTTTCATTTGGCTATCCTACAAATATCACCAAATAAGTAGGCTCCCTTTGCTCTGTTTTATCCATGCAGAAGCTGAGAACCAAAGGGGTTGGAGGTGACTGGGCTAAAGCCAGGGCAGGTTAGTGTTGACTGTACTCAGTTCCCAGGCAAACTACAGAGGAGACACTAAGCCCACCTCACCCCGTACCCCACCAAGAACAGCATTAGGATAAAAGCTCCTCACTGTCCACTTCTGATCCAGCCTCAAGTGACCATGACTGGGGGTCCCAGGAGGGGCCTCTCTTCTCTTCCACTTTTTGCTTTGTGAAGTTGCAAAGTGTTTGCTAGACAGTGGTTCATAAGACAGCTCTAACTTCAATCCCTTCAAAGTAGTAAGTGGAAATGTGGTAAACAAGGAAACTTGACTAGGCCCCACACTAACGTTAGTATTTTTCCTCATTAATAAGTTGGGAGACCTTGGGCAACTCTTTGAACCCCTGAGAGCTTCTAGCTTCCAAAGGTATAAAACCGAGACTATATGTGCTTTTCTCACCCTACAGGATCCTTCCAAGGCTCAAACGCAATGCATAGGACAAACCTTTGAATACCCAGATGCTTTTCACTTTGTATCTTTAGATGTAGTCATATTCATTAGGCTTAAAGACTCAAACTCAAGATGAGAAGTCACTAGCAACCTAAAGGAAAGACTCTGTCTTGGCCAACTGTTTACAGTTTACCCTAATGGGTAGCCATTTGTTTGTTTTAAGCAAAAGATTTGGGTCTCAGTAAAGATATTCATGGCTTTCAGGACATGAAAATGTACTGTGGATGTCACAAGTTAGTTTGAATTTCACTCCAGGGAGCTCAGCTCAGTAAACACTTTCATGTGTAAGCAGCACCCTTAATCAAACCAGTGAATCTTAACCTAACCTTCACAGTAAACGTATAAATAGAACCCTGATTAAATAATTGTTATTTTCTTGCTGAGAATCTCAGTCGGGATCCTGTCTTTAGTGTAATATGTTATGCAAATGTTACATACAGAGTGTGTAGGGTTCCTCTGCGACCAGCAGACTGTGTCTTTGATTACACCAACACAGTGCTGGGAATCAAAGACTGGGGTCCCATCTTTGTTCTTCCAGGGAGTAGCTGTATGACCTTGAGAAAGTCAATCTCCTAGAGCCTCTAAGTCCTCACCTTGCATAGAAAGGCTTGAAGATCAATAAGTTGTAGTCAGCTAGTGCCCCTCCTCCAACCATGGAGTCCAAGTTTTTTTTTTTTTAAAATGGCTACTAATCTGCATGTATTACATGATAATTAATTCATTTCCCCAAGTCTAAAAATCAAAGGCATTTATAAATGGTAGCCAGAGATTCTGATCAGACTTTATGTAATCAGAGTTAACACATGGAACTGAGATAATTTCAACCAGAAGAAAAGATGTGCTTATTATGTGGCCTCCCAAAGAACAGAGGGGAAGAATGCACTGGACATTTTTGCATCTGTGACCACTCCCCAGAACCAGCACGACTTGTGCCTAACCCCTGAGGTTCGTATATTGAGAGGTATCCAAAGTGTTCCTCTAAAGTCCAAGCCAGTCACTTAAAGCTCTTGTATATCTCTGAGCTAGCATCCATTCATTCTAGGAATTCAGAGAGCTGTGACACCAGGAATCCTGAGGTTTGCACCCTTAGTTGAAGAACAGGCACCAAGAGGTGGATTTAAAGTATTTTAATCAACAGTAGTTGGTAGGGTGAAGGGAAGTCTTCAAGTGGTGACATGAATCCAGAGAGCCTTTCAGGCCACCCAAAAGCCTTTACTCTGAGCAGGATATAGGCATAGTAGTAATTTTAGTGCTTGGGTATAATGAACTAACATGCTTTTACTTGAGTTTCGAAAAGATCAAGTGTTTAAAAGAATTGAAAATACCTGAAAGAAGCCAGGTTGGGGGCTGGGAGACTAGTCAGGGAAGCTGCTGTAGGGACCTAGTGGAGCCAGTACAGTGGTTTAAACAAAGAAGGGGATTATGGGAGTGGGGAAAACCATTGATTTCTGAATACTGAGTTCTCTGAACCTGCTGATAGACTAGCTGTGGGGAGCAAAGGAAAACCAAATTTTGGAAGCCATGTGTGCTTCTTGTCCTCTAAAGTGATAATGGCATTGGTAGATATGTCCCATGTGTGATGGAGAACTTCACAGAAAGCTCCATGATTTATGAGTGTGTAGACATTCTCCTGATCTTAAGAGAACTCACTTAAAATAATCTTTGAGAAAGTCAAGTAAATGTAAACTCATGAAGAGTGTCATGAGCCAGGCAGTGGTGGCACATGCCTTTAATCCCAGCACTCAGGAGGCAGAGACTAGCAGATCTCTGTGAGTTCGAGGCCAGCCTGTGCTACCAAGTGAGTTCCAGGAAAGGCACAAAGCTACACAGAGAACCCTGTCTCGAAAAACCAAAAAAAAAAAAAAAAAAAAAAAAAAAAAAAAAAAAGAAAAAGAAAAAGAAAAAGAAAAAAGAATGTCATGAGACATTGTGTCTCACTTTGCAAGAACTGGTGGGAAGAGCTCACCTTTTTGGCAGCACAGTGGAGTATGGAAGTCAGAGGGGTTAGTCCTCTACCCCTAGCCAGATTGCTTAAAGTGGAAGGGAGGTATTGTCCTTCTTCACACTTTTGCTTGCATACCCTTGCAATGCCTTTGATTCCATTCATTCTAGATATGCGTAGAAAGTGAATTGACCCTGGGAACCTCCTGTTGGTGAAACCATACTTGGAAAAACTAAGCCCCTTGCTTATAAGGAAAAAAAAAAAGATCTCAGCTCTCCACTGAAAATAGAGAAGTAACTGATTCAAACTATCAAATACACAACTAAGCTACCATAAAGTCCTTTTTTAGACCATGGCAAGATGTCAATCAAGAGAAGATTAGGTCACACCTGATCTTTGCCAAGACAATTCTACAGAACCCTGGGCTTATTCAAGTACTACTAATAGGTGTTAGCTGAAAACTATTGTATAATGAATGTATGTTCAAGTTTGAGAGTGCTAGGCAGAAAGGGACTCATTAATTTTCTTTCTGAATCTTTGGTATTCCTAGTAAAGATAGTTGAATATGCAGAATTTGCAAGGTATTTAGAGAGATGGAGCTCTATTTCATTCACCCAAATAATAACTCACCCTGGGAAATGCACATCTGTGCTCAAGAACAATATTAGGACTAAAAAATTGTAATGATCATTAAAAGAAGGAACATTTGCTATCTGGGATGAATGGTTGGCAGCTCTTGCCTGGAGGTAGATGAACAGACAAGACAATATCACCAGCTAGCAGTTTTATGCTTCTGTTCCATTAGATTAAATTCAACAGACTTTTGAGCTACAGTGAAAGGACAGACCAGAGATCTGGCTTAGATTTTATACAAGTTACTTTTCTCTTTGCTGGACCAAACTCTGCCAAAAGCTAATTGAGGAAGGAAAGGTTCATTGGACTCAGAGCTCAAGGATTCAGTCCACCACGGCAGGAAATCCATGGTAGCAGGAACTCGATGCCTTGGTCACATTGCATCTGCTGTCTGGAAGCAAAGCAATGAATGTGAGGAAGCTTTGTCAGACTGTCTTGTCTCCATGATCTCCTTGCCACAGTGAACTCCTCCACCAATCACAGTCGTATCTATGCAGTTTTGTTAGTAGCAACTGTAATTTGTGTGGCCACTGTGGGAGTGTTCTGCTTGGGCATTTTGATATATTTGTCATAGGGAAACTTCAAAGCCATTCAAGTTGCTTCAAGAAAAAAATTGTGAAGATCCATTAGAAGACATCTTTGTTACTTTTCTTTTGTTGCTGTGAAGAGACACCATGACAAAGACAACTCATATAGAAGAAAGACTTTAATAGGGGCTTAACATTTCAGAGGGTGGGTCCATAGCCATCATGGCAGGGAATGGCAGCAGGCAGGCAGGAATGGTGCTGGAGCAGCAGCTGAGAGCTTGCATGTTGAGACAACAACCATGAAGAGAAGAGGAGAGAGAGAGAGACAGAGACAGTGAGAGAGAGAGACAGACAGAGACAGAGAGGGACACAGATAGAGAGACACAGAGAGAATACTAACTGGAAGGGGATGGGCTTTTGAAATTGCAAAACTCTCCAAAACTAATAAACCTCCTCCAACAAGACTGTACCTCCTAATCCTTCCCAAACAGTTACACCAACTAGGACCAAGCATTCAAACATATGAAACTATGTGTGTGTGGGGGGCATCCTTATTCAAACCTCCACATAAGATAAATTCAAAGGACAGTGAGGTACTACAGTTGAGGTCATAGTATGAGCTAATGCCGAGGCCACGTGGTTAATACTTAGGTGGAAAAATTAGAACGGAGACTGCAGTGTACTGGGGATCGGGGCATCGGTTCTTGAAAAAGTGATACAACTGAGTTGTTCAAAGGCTTGACAGGGCCATCCCATCTTGTTGAGGAAAGGACCTTTGTTTGACATCTGTGGCATCTTAATGGAGATAATTAAGAATTTAATGTTAATTTTTCAATTTCTATAAATCTTAAATACTTTATTGATTCAGCTTGCAACATACACATGCATACACACTTTTCCACACACATACACCACATTTATGTAATTCATGTAAATAGATGCAAGAGACCATGTAAAGCGAGGCTGCTAGACTCCCATGCTTCTGTTCCATATTATTGCATATTGGAGTTTCTCACACTGTCTTCTGTAAGTACTTGAAGTGTTTTTAGCCAAATTAGTGATTAATGCAATTGTAGTCAACATTACATTTTGCTTTGGTTTTTGTTTTGCTTTATTTCTTTTTAATTTAATTCCATGTATACCGTACTCCCTATCCCATTAGGATTTTAATACTAGGAAGCCTAAAGAGAATACAGAAACTGAATAATCTGAAATGCATATGACTAACTTTGTTATCTATAATCCTCACTTAAATTTCTGTGCTCATCAAAAACTTTCTTACTGGATAGAATTTATATAAGTGGATAAATGATATTTAAACTCATAAATAAATACCTATACCAAAATATTATTTTCTCTCTGTTTTATGTGTTAAGACTCCACATTTGATTTTTATGTGGGAGGAAAGATTTTTTTTTTTTGCTGGAAAATAAAAGTTAAGAAATTACTGCAATAGACCACATTTATTTTCCAATACTTGCTACTGATTCAGTGGATGGAAAGGCAGGAGGGAAAAGGTAAAGACGCTAAAACAAGTGCCCAGCACAAAGGTGCCATCAAAAAAGGGAGAGAAAGGATGAGGAGGAAGCAGGGAGACATACTACTCTTTCTAGATTCCTTGAACAGTCTCACAATGGATTGTTTTTGGGATTTCAACAGACAGCATTGAATTCTCCCATTGGATTGCACTGTCTTATGATGTCATAAAGAGAACATGCCTAGCTGTTTTGCCAGTGCATATGCACACACATGCAATCACAGCCTGAATCTGCATTCCTGTGATAACCTTCAAAGGTAATCAATGGCAGTTCATGTGCCTTTGTGTCAAGACCACACCAAGTCGTGACTATTTGGAAATGGTGGAGACAGGGCTTTGTGGAGAATGGTTCCATGTAATTAGTATTTTAATAAATTTTGCATATGATATTTGAGAAGGTTTTCAAAAAAGCACAATTGCGCCATTTTAGAGCAACCCTGAGACAGCATGGAAGTATTCTTCCCATTCTACAGGTGAAAAAGAATTGCAAACGACGGTGCAGACAGCATGTCTACACTGAGCCTAAAAACAGCAAATTTTGAGCCAGAAAGATAAGACTTCAGTTTTCAGTGCTGCACCTCCTTCTCATTGCATTGGGCAAGTTGTTAACCCCTCTGAACCCCACTTTATCTGCAAAATAGGATTAAAATGCATAGTTATCAATTGTAGCACAGAGGGAGATCAAATCTCCAATAGCCATTCAGTTCTCTGTGTAGAGCAAAGGACAGGCTGGAATTGGATAAAGCTGTGTATGCCTCCAATCCATTATGCTCATCTTTCCCATATTTCTAGATTAAATGTCACTGCCATGAGGGACTTCTTGGGAGGATTAACGGATATAAATTCTTATGTAAGCTGACCTATCGTAGGAACTTACTAAATGGGAGATAATACAATTATACAGTAGTACAATAATAAGTGAACAAAGTAATCATAACAATATTTCTCATTTTATGAAGAATTATGAGGAACACCAAAATCACACAAAACCATCTCATTTCCTCAACAGTCATGGGATTTTCTGCTTAATGTTCTATGTTACACATATGGGGAAAATGAGGCTCAATCTTACCCTTCTGTTACTGTTCGAAGAAACGTCCCCCACAGGCTCATATATTTGAAGACTTGGTCTTCAGATGTCACTACTGCTTTGGGAGGTTCTGGAATCCATAGAAGGTTGGGTGCAGCTGGAAAAAGTAGGTCACTGGGAAACAGGCCTCAGGGGCTGTAGCCTAGCCTGGGTCTAGCCTGATCTTTTCGCCTCTTGGTCCATCACAGTGTAAGTCAGCCATTGAATGCTCTAGTAAACGTGGATCTGTTTCCTGATGTCCCTTCCCTGCCATGGATTGTGTCCTCTCAAACCATGAGGCAAAGTAAGTCTTTCTCTCCTTAGGTTGTTTCTTGTTGGGTGTTCATTTGGTCCCAAAGATGAGAGAAGTAACTAACATGCCTTTCCTTTGGGGGTAAGCTACAGGCCACAGCTCATGGCCAGAAGGTCTACACAGACTCTTGAAAGAGGAAAGAACAGCATGGGCGGGAAGGAGGGGGCATTTTGGTGGAGGATACTGCAGAAGCAAAGCCCTGAGGACAATAGTGAGATCCACAAGTGAGGAGAATGAGGGAGGACCCTGACTTGGCTAGAGAATAAGGAAACTAACCAGGAGCTGTGGACAGGAGACATGTCCCAGGAAGAGCGCAGGTGCTGAGAGCTGGACGGAGGTCCCAGTCTCTATCTGACGAGCACTAGGGAGCCACTGCAGGTTCCTGAACAGAGAGATGTCTTAATGAAAAGGATAGTTTATGAACAAGTAGAGGGAAAGAATTTCAGATAAAGGATTGGAGGATAAAGAGGCTGAAATGATGTCAGCAAGTTAGAGAGGGATTGCATTATTGGAAACCTGGGGTGAGGGCAGGGACTGGACCACTCAGTGACCTGCAGATGAACCAAGGGAAGCAGATGCCGGAAGAGGAGGGCAGGAGCCTCAGGCCCTGCAGAGTAGTGACAAGCATCCAGTGCGAGGCAACACCGTTCACTCCACCTGGAGAGCTGCATTGAGGAAGGCTTGGAAATGTTCACCTTAGAGAATGCAATCTCTGTTAGTTTATGCAAATGTTTGATTTCCCCATCTCTTACAAAGGAAAGACTTATAATTTGCACAATAGTCTTATTAATATCTAGGGCCTGGGAAAACAAAAGTGATGTTTAAACTTCAGGCTTTTAAATCTTCCAATTTACACCGCTCTGTGCCTCACTAAATTCTCCGCACTCAAGACCGTTTGATGTTGAGCAAGCTCTCTCCACACTCCCTTCCTCTTGATAAAACATTAAATCAGTGGATTTCCCACCCCACCCTTCCCTTTTGCTCTCTAAAGATGAGTTTTTCTGGTAACTGAAATTCTGTTTAAATATGTAGAGTTCCGAAGGGAGCAACGGCTGCGGTAGTGATATTTCAAATCGTTAGACGTTGTGACTTTAGGCTGTAAAATAGACACCTATTAAAGTACATAATTCAAAATGCTGTATCACATGGGTAAGGGGCAGAGACAGATGTGGGAAGATTAACTGGAGACTGAGGCCAGGCTTGACTTGTGTGACAGGCTCTATTGTGTGACAAGCCATTCAGGTCCCCTTCAAATGAAACATAGAGGCAAGAAGAAGGCATATCTGTTGTTAACAATTTTTTCTGGGTTATAAATACTGTATTGAGCCCTGTGCTGGTGTTGTTGTTGTTGGTGGTGGTGGTGGTGGTGTGTGTGTGTGTAAAACATACAGGGGTGAATATGACATGGTTTCTCCTTTTGAGGAACAGCTTCCCAGTCCAGTGTTTCTTCACCTTTACTTCTTCTCTGTTTTCATGCTCTAATGCTAGAACCATCTTAACTTTGTAGCATTAATCGTCTCCCCACTGTAGCGTGTGCAGACCTTGGGCATCCTCTGTATTTGCTTACATTTTTTAACCGCAAAAGGTGCTTTCTGTTCTCTCTCTCTCCAATCAGTCCTTCCCTCCTCAGGAGACATTGTTCCTGCAGAAAATGCATGCTGCCCTTGGAGCGGAAATAAATAGGTGTTTATTTCACTTGCTGTATTGGAGATAAGCACAGAAGCACAAGGAAGTGCAGAGGATGTCTAGAGGATTAAAAAAACATGTTCCCATCCTGTCCCAGAACCTGTGAATGTTATGCATTTAATATCATAACCAAATGTCTTAAACAAAACTAAATTCCATTGTACATTTATTTAAATTAAGGCTCCAAAGATGAGGGCATCCTGGATTGTCCTGGCTGATTTAATGACAAATGTCCTTACAAGAGACACTGGAAAGACCTCCATGAGAAGACAGAGATAAACACTGTATTGATGCAGCCTTGGGCCAAAGAGTGTTTGGAGCCCTACGGAGCTGAAGGAGGGAGGAATGGTTCTCCTCTTGGAAGGGAGCCTAGTCTTACTGACACTTTGATTTCAGACTTCTGTCCCATAGAATTACAAGAGAATACATTTCTGTCATCCAAGCCACTGAATTTGTGATAATTGATTACAGTCACTCTGGGCAATGACCACAGTGTGGAATGGCAACTCAGCCGGAGAGTGAGGACAGCACTGTGGGAGATAACTCAGCTGCATCTCTATAGAATGGACTTTGGCTGGCAGAGGCAAAGATGTGTATGGTTTGAAGAACAGCACTTGAATACAGGATACAGGTAAGGAGTAGGAACAGAAGGGACCCTGAGCATCTCAGTAGTACTGTGGGTCCTAAGCTAGCCTTGTTTATCCCAGTCTCTCCCACAGGATCCTTCCTCCGGCTTGCATCAGTCTTACTCTAGCCTTGATCAGGCATAGGTAAAGACCTAACATTCCAAGGCACAAAACAGAAGAGTAAATGCAGCTGGACCTATCAATCACCTGGCCAACAGACCATCCATCAGGAAGGTGGGTTCACTTTAAACCACACTAAAGACATAGGTGTAGCATGAATCTTCAAAGTTCTTATTAATAAAATCAAACCTGAGGTGAGTTATTGGGGTCAATGCTGGTAGATCAGAGAGACAGAACAAGCCACAGCTATCTCACCTCACCAGTTCCTCAGCTGGTCCTGTTTCCTCAGACTGGAAGCTTCTGTGTCCTCATCCCAATGGCTCTCAGCTGAACTGCTGCTCAAAAGCCTGAAGCTTAACCAGCCAAATGCTTAACTAGCCAAATGCTTAACCAGCCAAATGCTTCTAGTTTCTGGTCCTCATGCCTTATATATCTTTCTGCTTTCTACCACCACTCTCTGGGATTAAAGGCTGGCTTTCTGGGATTAAAGGCGTGTGTCACCATGCTTGGCTATTTCCAATGTGGCCTTGAACTCACAGAGATCCCAGATGGATTTCTACCCCTGAAATGCTAGGATTAAAGGCGTGTGCTATCACTGCCTAACTAGTGG
Source organism: Peromyscus leucopus (assembly GCF_004664715.2). Lineage (NCBI taxonomy): Eukaryota > Metazoa > Chordata > Mammalia > Rodentia > Cricetidae > Peromyscus > Peromyscus leucopus. The sequence goes on from NC_051070.1 coordinate 51,419,964, forward strand.
CTTCTCTGTTCTCTGACCCCAGATAAGTTTATTAAGGTACACAATATTTTTGGGAACACAATACCACCACACATAGGAGGAATAATTCCCTTCATGAAATAATGTACTCTTCCTTCCCAGCATTAACATCCCCTAGCACATTGTAAGTCTGCCCACTTTTCTGAATTACTCAGAATGGCAAAACTTGACTTTTTTTCATTTTTTTCTGTTCTCATCATGCTTTCTCTAATACTTTGGGATTCCTTAATCTTCTGAAACTCCCCCCCCTGCATTCTTGCCACACAGTCACTTGTCTGCCATATGGCTGACCTCATGCCTAACTCAAACGGCATGGCTTTCTCCTTCCCATCTTCACTGGTCTTCCTCCTCCAGGCAGCTGCCAAGATTTACAGCTCACTTGTTTGGGGATTTTTTTTTTTTAACTCTCACAAAATTCCTCAAGCTTCCTGTTTCCTCAGCATTCCTCAAAATTCCTGATTCCATTCTTAAATTATTTCATTATTGAGACTGAGAGCCCTAAGGGGGACGTCAGTTTCCCTAGTAACTAGAATAGGCTAGTCTAATCCCACCAATTATCTTCACCCCTCACACAGTTATAGTGATTTTCACTACTCATAAAGTACAGGTTCCTTAGGCATACATTCAGATGCTTCCAGAGTCTTTGCCTACTCATGACAAGCAGACTGCTGAGGTGTTCCCAGGGTTCTTTGCCTCCTGGTATTCACATTCTATGTAGTCTTCTCCCTTTGACTACAAAGATGGCCCAGTAATAGTCTTTGAATACACAGAACAGAGCAAAAATGATGGAAGATTACATGTGTGATGTGAAAAGAGCTTTGGCCTCCATACTGCTGGTGTTTCTTTTCTTTCTTTCTCATCTGCTCCCTCTAATAGAGACAGGTGCTGTCTTATAAACTGGCCTGTGTTGAGGTTTATGTGGCATGGAACTGAGGAAGAGGCAAACTAATGCTTAGTGAGAAAGAGAACCCTGCCTACAGTCACACAGCTGAGCCCCAGAGCAGATGACTCACCAGTGGATCCTGGCAACGACACAGCCCTGGCTGATGCCATCACAGCAGCTTTGTAAGACACAAAGGCAGAAAACCGAGGCATCAGCCGTGGTAGACCAGTTCTCCTGACTACAGAAGCTTGAAGTGATAACAATTTTATCTTAGAAGCTAAATTTTGGGGTGATTTATTATGGAGGAATTAATAACTAATATAGATCATTTTCAATTTCACATCTCAGCCACTTATACCTCCACACCTTATATTCCTATCACAGTGAACTAGCTTGTCTTTAACACACACACACCTGTCTAGAATATTGTATGCATCACTCCTTTTGTTCCAAATGCTCTCTCCTTCTTTCATACCTGATAGCAGTGTGCAATTTTGTCCACTAATCCATCTGTAATACCACAGCTGTTCAAATGCCTGCCCAAATGCGTGCCTCCTTTTGCCAGTCAGACAGTCCACTTTGTGCCTCCCAACAGTCCATATACATTTGGCTTAGAGCACTGTTGTATGTTGCTGTTTACTGATGAAGGTGCTCCTTTGTCTAACCAATTCCCAGCTCCCCTCATATATAGAGAAATTTCCTGAGAAGACAGAGCTCTGTCCTCATCTTCTGCCTCTAATACCTTACAAAGTGATCTGGGCATATCCACAGTTTCTATATTTTTCAATAAATCAACTTCAAAAATAGCCATTGGTGAATTAAGCCCTTGAATTAGTTGTGCCACATGTAAAGCAGCAGCAACAATAGTAAAATTATTAATATGGTATAATAATATGTAATAACAAAATAACAATAACAATAGTAAAATTAATAGTATGGTACAGTAATGGTAATAACAAAATAATGATAATAAGAATGTAATAGTGATACTACTAATAAAGTGTTATTATTAGGATTAGTGCTTCCATGAGCCAGGCTCTGAGGTGAATAGATTTGCATACACTACCTGTTAACCTCATGTTATCTCGTAGGGCAGGAAATTGTACCCATTTCACATAAACTTGGGGTGGGTGGAAAAATGTTGTTTAAAGTCTCAGGACTTACAGTGGGGAAGGAAGACAGTCCTAGATCTGGTCAGTTCTTTTTCCACTACAAACTTTAAATAAAGGTCCCTAAGATAAAATTAGGGAGGATGACTAGATGGATGTCCCTTTTGAATGGGGCTGATTTCTTCAGAAATTATTCCTTCAGAGAATATCATGTAAATCCTCCAGGTACTGGTGTGGTAATGGTGGTGGTGGTGTGTGTAAAGGTGTTACTTTCCCCCAAGTAAAAGAGAAGAGAATGAGTCAAGAAAAGATGATCAATACCCATGTGGCAGGGAAAGCCACAGGACAAGCCCAACTTCTGTTAGGAAAATGCTCTCCCAGGGCCTGAAGTTGAGCAGCAGATCCAATTAGCTAGTTGATATATGGATATATGCAGGTTGGGGCACTGCTAAAATGGGTTGCACTTGGCTTTGAGAATTTTGATGAACCTTTAAAATTCAATGGACACTATCCTAGAATTAAACTAAGTGGGTTTCACTGTACAATGGAAAGTGTGGCTCTTCCCTCCCCTAGCCAACCCACTAAACATCACTTCTGCCTCTATTCTCATTTCCAGTAGTCGATGGTTCGCCACAACCACCCTTGGGAAAGCCTTCCTCTATGACCCTCTGCTACTTTGGTTCTGCACAGCATCTGTCCAGGGAAATGAGTAGATACAGGATAACTCGAGAGGGAAGTTTTATTTTAGCGAATTAAAAAAAAAAATTGTGACATCAGACTCAGGTCCACCAATTAGAGCCCTCCATCCAGACTATCACACTCAGAAATCAGGGCCATGGGAAACAGCAACGCTTTCTTCTTGTGTGGCATGGTACCATTACATATTAATATGAAATGATATTTCAAATTACCAAGCAGGATGGAGGAAGCAGTTATGCCATTCACCTGCAAACCTGTGTTCTTTTACAAAATCATCCCTTATCTCTCTCCCTTCCCTCCAGGAGCAGTGCAATTGAAAGGCAGACTTCTTTTAGGGGCTGAGTACACATTGAGAATTAGCATCTCAAACACACCCAATAAGCTGAATTGGAATTAGAAGAATCCCAACTCTGACATCTATTGGCTGTGCTAAATTGAGGTTAATGTGGTCCAGTCCTTCCCGGTTTAAACAAAGATATGGAAATGCATATCTTCTAGTCCCTATCCCTTGGGTCCATAAGGCATGTCTCTTCTACGGTGAAAATAAAAACAATATAAAGAAAAGGAGAAAAAATAAAAGAAAGAAAGGAAGGAAAAGATCCCAAACACGTTAGTGAGATATATATGTATATTTGCTGATATATAACTTAATAAAAGTTTATGGACCCAGGATAAGGAAGCCACTCTGAACAGATACACTGGGACTGAAATATGGTCCAATTAAGTCTGTAACAGGGTGAGCTTTACTTTGAACATTCTCCAAGTCGAAATGAAAGCTCTGCAGAACAGATAAATCAGGCAACATAAAATAAAAAACGCTGATCTGGCACAGCTCCCAAAAGAAGCTAGGGGGAGGTAGGTAGGCTGGAGGGACTAGTCAGGGTTGCTTGGGAGGTGTGGAAAAGGAGGCTGGGAAAGGATTCAGCCAGTCCTTTCCATTGGATGCTCAAACAGTTGCAGTTCCTGTGACTGTAAATAAACCACAGATATTTAAGCCATTGCAATTAATGCCTTCTGTGACAGCTATTTATCTATTTGAAGGGATGGCAAGACCTGTCTGCTGCAATTAAGCTGTTTGCTAGTAGTGCCTTCAAACACACAGTGCCTTTAGCCAAACAGTCATTTGTAGTTTATGGACACATTTCTTACTGAAGGAGAGATTTGGTAGGAAAAATTGCTGTACCCTCACACCCTACACACACACACACACACACACACACACACACAGAGAGAGAGAAGAGAGAGAGAGAGAGAGAGAGAGAGAGAGAGAGAGAGAGAGAGAGAGAGAGAAGAGAGATCAGGGCACAATTCAGCCTCAGCTCCTGCAGTGAGCCCAGGAAGGCTCACTGAGTTGTGTTGGCTTTTAGGAAAATGCAAAGCATTCTTCTGGAATTAATGACAGGAGCTGACCAACATAGCGTGAGGGTCTTGGTTGGGGACCCTTAGGCCTAGGTTTACACTTCTGCATTGTCTCTTTTTATCTGTGGGCTCAGGGTTAATTCAGATCCTGGATGCCAACTAGAAAACGGAACACTTGGCACTACAGAGAGGTCTCAGGTAGTAAAGAGCTCACTGCACAAGCAGAAAGACCTGAGTTCAGATCCTCAGTGTTTGGGTAAAAAGCTGGTGAGGAGCCACGAGGATCCTCCGAGATCACTGTCCAACCTGTGTGGACCCCAGGTTCAGTGAGAGATGCTATCTCAAAAATTAAGGATGGACAACTGCTGAGTAAGATACCTGACTCCAACCTCTGGCTTCCACCCACATGTGCACACATGTACAAGTGCATATGCAAGTGCTACGCTCACACAGGTACACATAGCACACAACTTGAACACCCACTGTATGCAATGGCTGAGATGATCATGGTTCAATGGCAGAACAAAGAGAAGTATTGCCAGGCACATAGTAGGGTGTCAAGTTGTTTTGATTTCTTAGCTCAACCTTCTTCCCTTGTTGAAGGGAAATCATAGCCACTGTATTTCAGCAGAGTTGTTTTTATTTTTACATCTTTCAGAATATACAATGGCTTACTTGCTGGAAATATTGTATAGTTTCTGCGAGACAGTATATTGGAAGCAGGTGTCTTTTATTTTGCTCATAATAAGCAACCTTGGGCTGCTACCTCATCCCTTGAAGCCTCATTTTGCTCTTGTGTAAAATGTCAGTAAGAATAGCAGGAATAGGGCTGGGGAGCAAGTGAGTAAAGCATGTGTTGCATCAGTTTCAGTACGGAGTTTGGATCCCCAGCACCAATGTAAAACCTGAACATGTTTGTAAATTCAGTGTTGGGGTGGAGGACAGCATCAGTGACAGGCAGGTCCCAAAAGCTTCTTAGCCACTCTAGCCAAGTGGGCAAGCTCCAGATTCAATCAGAGATGCTGTTTTAAAAACAGAAAGTGGAAAGTGACCAAGGAACACATCCAAAGTTCACTTCAGACCTCCACATATACAAAAACATGCCCCTATACATAACAGAGATAGAGGAGAAGGGAGGGGAGGGGAGAGGTGAGGGGAGAGAGAGATGGAGAGAGACACACACAAAGAGAGGAATAACATATTCCACCTAAAATTGTTATGACCATCCAGTATGATCTTCCATGACTGGATCAGGCAGGTGAGTATCCAATTATAATCAGAAATACTGGTCATTTTCCCTTTGCAAGGAAAGCCTCTAAGCCTCAAAGAAGTTGAATCTTCTTCCCCAAATGTCAGATACCTTGTAGCCAAGGGAGAGCTCTCCTTGGTCTCTCACTGTTCCCCCGAAATTTCTCTTGCCTTCTGATGGAGTGGATATCTTCAAGGGGGGAGGGGTCTGTCTGCTTCATTGATGAGTCATCTGGAGTCTCCTGAAGTATCTGGAGATATCGGTGAACTTTATAGAAGTATGCTGTGCGGGGCAAATCTGAGGGGGTTGTTGTCCTTTGTAGAGAAGGGAAGTAACCTTTGTTAGGATCCGAGTGCTGAGTGAGGGGCCTTTATCTCTGGGATACCTGGTGATTTCTCTCTTTTTGCTTTTTCCCTGGCATCATTCTGCAGGAAGACAACTCTTGTCTTCTGTATTATTGGGGGACAGTCAAAGTCACTGGCACTTGGTATCCTCTCCCAGAGTTGGCTGTAGTATAGTCTGTACTTGCCTGTACTACAGGGTTCTGTTCACTGATGGCGTCATCTTGCCGCCATGAGAGACTATCTTTGAGCTTTGGGGAAGGGTTTGACAGTGAAGCTGGATGTCAGGGACACATTGGACACAGGGATCTTTCTGTGGCTTACCATATGTCTTTGTGGCTTTACCTCTCTCCAAGGTTGGGTAGAATGTCAAAATCCATCTTGGTGGATCCTAAACCTGATTGGGAAATTAGAGGGACTGTGCTAAACAGCAATCTTTTAGGGCTCTATTCTGCTAAACTAGCCCTGCTACTTTTGAGTAGATTCAAGTAGAATTAAAGTTGGAAGTGGGGCCATCTTGTGGGGGGGAGGAAGGCTTCTAGTCCTATCAATCCTGTCCCATGAAAGACTCCCATGATGCAGCTAGGTCTTCCAGAGTCTCAGTTTGGAAAATCTGGCTTTCCTCACGTCCTACACTCCTGCTTATGATTCTGATGGGTTGTATCGAAGCAACTCCCTTGAAGTACCAGATGCCACTTTTATGATGTGATGGACAGATATAGGAAATGAAAGATCTAAACTAGTTCTCAAGATCCTTCCACCTCTACTGAAAATCCACAGTTCCATCAAGGTTTTCAAGTTTCATTGGGAGAGTCCCTGATAACATCTAAGGTCCGCAGGAGTGGTTTGACATTATCCTTAAGCCCTGGTCTTCTTTGGAAGGGTATGAGTCCTTACAAGAACTGGGCATAGGATGAGAAGAAGACTAGTCCATGAGGGAAGAAATAGGTAATATAGAAAGTCATTAGCTTCCCTGGTTTATAGCTTGTTTCAGGAACAGCCTTGGGAGTGGAGCTGTTACCACTCAAAGAGTTGAATTTTTTCTTAGCATCTACTGGGTGCTAAGTTATCTGATTTTGTCTTTAAAGACATCTTTATAATAGCCAGTGCTCATCTTCATCACTGATCCACTGTCAAATAAAATCTGTAAGGGTAGCGAAGTTATATTCATTGATACATCCCTAGCATCTAAAACTGTCTGTCTCTCTCTCATCAATATTTATTGAATGAATAAGAATATTCTAAGTCTATTTTACCAATGAGCAGTTCAGCTGAGTCCCATACATCTTTATTGATTGTCCCAGGTGACTTGACTGGCTAATAGCAGAAACAGGATTCAAAGCAAAACTCCTCAGTTCTAAAGTCCATGTTTATCCATGAATATTTGTTCATAATACTGCTTCTGCATGTGCCCACCACAGAGCAGGGGCTGGGGTTTCATATGTCCACCCTTCAGGTCGAGTGGGTCATAACTGACCCAGCTTGGTGAAATAGAATGGGCTCTAGACTGGCACTTTTGGAGCTCTGAGTTGTTATTTCTCAGAGGTACAATCTGCATGTGAAATGTGTTCTCATGGGCTCGTACATTTCCACACTGAGACCCACTTGATGCTGCTAATTTGGAAGGTTGTAGAACATTTAGGAAGTAGAACCAAGCTGGAGGAAGTAAATCACTGAAGATGGAGACAGACATTGAAGTCTACAAGCAGGTCCTTGCTCTGGTTGGGGCCTCTCTTCTTAACTGATGACTCCATGTTATCAGCTACTTCACATTCTGGCTACTTGGTATGATGAAGCATAGCCCATCCCAAACATACCTGTCTTCCCTTAAATTGTTCTGCCACCGATTTGTCACAGAAGCAAGGGAAGTCACTAAGACAGGTGTATCTCACACAGTTCTGGACCATGAATTTCAACACTGTCTAGTGGGAGCTTGCAATGGCTTCCCCACCAGCTTCATAGGGAAGCAATGAGGTGAAATCGACCAGTTGAGAAGCTAGGAAGCCACAGACACATGCAAAGGAAAATTGTTCCCCACAAAGCAGCATCCCCAGTAAAGAGAAAGGTGAACTGTTATCACCTTGTTCTCACCGCGGTAATCGGCCAAGCTAATTCTGCTCCACTCTGCACCTCCTTCCCTCTCCACTTCTCCAAGAAAAGGAGATTATTTTTAATTACATTCTTACACTGGATTAATGAGTCTCCACAGTAAGTTAATGAGCAGGACACCACACCAGGAGACAACATGTCTGATCGCTTCCAGAGATTTTCCTTGAAGCTTTCTCCTGCCCAGACCTTTGCCAAAGAACCACTGCTGAGGAAGCAAGAGGCTGCCAGCAATTTCTGAGGTGTGGCATTTAGGATGCCAAGCATATGGCCACTTCAAAAAGCCTGCTGGGAAGGGGTGGCCTGGAGTTTGTTACTTGTAACCAAGTGACCCATGTCTCCCTTAACAATTACCATGTAAGAAAAGGGGACGATCTTACTTCTCTGGGCTCTTTGTTATCATTGCTACTCCTATGCCACCCTACAGAAAACTTTGTTGATGTTTAATTTTGCTGAGCGCCATCTTTGGTGGTTTTCACAACACCCACTTCTCTGTATCCCCTTCCCTTCACACAGGCCTTCTCTTCCTGGTCATTGTACTTTCTATTCACATATGTATATCTGGTCCTATTGCAGATAGTAGATTCTCAGCATACTTGGGCGTCCCTGAATCAGAGAATGAATGACTGATTAAAGAACTAGGGAATAAGCGAAAAACTTCCTGACTGAAGTCAAGGCCCCACATTTGTGTCTATTGAAAAGCTTTCCTTGTGGCTGCGAGGCTCATTGTAGCTATCAAGAGAGCCTAGACTTTTCAGCAGGAATATGTATCCACACATTTTTTTAGTTGCTCACACAACAGAAATGTTTTTATCACCCTTGCCACAGATACATGAGGATTTAACGATTCTGAATTATAACGCAGACCCAGCCTAACTAGAACTCCACCGTGCTTCTGTTGCACCACCTTGGAGTCCTCTAGGTTTCCGGGGAAGATGTTGAGAAACACTGAAAATCTTCAAGAACATTTTCTTGTCTGACCTTGAAGTAGTAAAGACTCACTTTTCATTGGCTAGAAGTACAAGGTACCACCTCACCTGAAGAAGCTAACTCCCAAAAGAGACAAGTACCAGGGTCTTCCTGGACTTTGTAGCCAGTTGAATGGTCCTAAGTCCTTCATCTATGTCTAGTCAGAAGTCACTGTACCTGTCCTGTCCAGCTGCACAGGGTCAAATCATCCTTCAACCCTGTGGTGGGTAATCTTGATTGTCAACATGGTGGGATCTGGAAGTAACTAAGACGCAAGCATCTGGATGGCTCTGTGAATGCATTTCTAGAAGGTTCTAAGTGAAGGGAGAAAAGCATTCCCATTAGCACCCTCTAGCAGGTGGCCCAGATATAAAGAGGCTCAGGGAAACTTCACAGCCATTTGTCTGCCTCTCTTAGCTTCTGGCTGGCGAATGCTGCTGCTAGAATTCTCCCCTGACATCACAATTCAGTGTTTTTAGCTTCCCAATGTGGGCTTAAGACCAGTGATCCACCAGAAACATTCCATTCCTTCAGCACCAGATTGGGACTGCTGTGGAGTCCAGTTCCATGAACTGAGCAGCTGCTGGGTTCTCAGTTTCTCCAGCTTGAAGATGGTCATTGTTAGAGTGCTGAGACCTTGCCAGTTGGATGTCCTTCTATTAAATTCCTTTTATAATATATAAACACTCTATCCATTGTAGACCTCTAGAGACCCCAACTAGTACAAATACTAATGATGTGTGAGAAGGACAGACCTTTAGTCCTCCGTGCTTCATCTCCCTACATTTTCCCATTTGAGATGATATATTATGATGCCAGCAAGCTGATGAAAGATATTATGACCTTAGCACTCCTGTCTCTATATTAGTGTATTTAGTCTGCTGTAATAAAGCACCAGAGACTGGGTGGCTGGCAGACACTAAGGTTTATCCTTAGCAACTCTGAAGGCTGGGATTTCTAAGATGACAGTACTAGACAATTTGATTTCTGGTGAGGCCTCATGTCCCATCTCATAGAAAGCACCTTCTAAACCCTCACACTGTAGAAGTGGCAAACATGTGCCCTGGGCCCTATTTTATAAGGGTGCTAATTCCATTCATGAATGTTTTAATTTTATTATCTAACCAGCTTCTATCTATTACCATTATTATCTGGAGAAGGTATTCCACTTATGATTTGGAGGGGACACATTTAGATCATGGCAGCCACACCCAACTCAAATAAGTACCTTTGCATGCCTGAATCTGAAAAAAATATTTTGTCCAACTTTGATAATTCCATAAACAAAGGAACAGAGACTGTTCACCAGTCTGAGATTCATGATTTAAATTAACTCCCTTACTAGGCAAGAATCTTGGTCTGTTTGGACCTTGTAGACATGGACCAAAGGCTTCTTCTCAGTCCACAAATCTATTTCCTAGTCCATAATTTACAGCTCACTGTACTGTGGATTCTGGCTGCATAGGTCATTCCAACCTCCAGCATCAGTGACTACAGGGAAGGACATATTTTTTTTTAACTCTCTACATCATCTTCTCAGCATTCTTCCTTTAGGGTGCAAGGTGACCAATATCTTTTAAAGCAGTCCTACCCGAAGTTATTTTCCTTTAATATCTTAAAGATTAAGTATGATTGTGTGTGTGAGTATGTGTATGTGTGTGTGTGTTTGTGTGTGTGTGTGTGTGTGTGTGTGTGTGTGTCTACATCTATGTGTGTATTGTAGAAAGGCACACATGTATGCAGGTGCCTGTAGAACTTAGAGGTACCCATCCTTCTGGATCTGAAGTTACAGGCGATTGAAAACTACCTGATATGGTTTCTGAGAATGAAAATCAGGTCCCCTAAAGAGCAGAATGCTCTCATAACAGAGGCATCTCTCTATCCCTCAGTCCTTTGCTGTTTGTATTTGATTAACTCTCCTGGGAGAAAATCTTTTTATGAGAGCTATCCATGAAGACATCTGTAGGAGTACAGATGATCTAGACCTAATGTTTCACATCATTGGTTGCATATACTGCCTTGTATATAGCATATACTGCCATGTAATATTCTTCATTTAGAATGTTAGTGCTCAAATGCAGCTTAGTCTGGGTAGGGGTTGGGAGGACTATTATATTTCATCTATAGCAGAACAAAGAGTGGTGCCTAGAATACACAATAGAAATAACTTCAATTCTGCATCAGTAGCATTCTGGCTATCAAGCAGATGGAAGGGGCCCAAGATTGGTACACACCATGTGCATGTAATGTAGATACCAAGGTTGAAAGGGTTATTTTTAGAATAGCCCAATAAGTTATTGTCTCTATTTGGTTTGGGAGAAAATGGTAGAAAATCTGTTGTCTCAATCAGCAGTGAAGCTGGTTGTGTCCTTGGAGAGTAGTGGTGGGCAGAATTTATAAAGTAATACATTTTTATTGGGTTCATAGTCTATTTTCAACTTTCAAGGGGCCGAAGAATGTATGACACATTCATTGCTTTTCACAGCAGCTTCCAATAGTATTGAGGAAGGGAGTGAGGGAAAGCAGTTCAAATCCCAGACCAAGACATTCTCAACATTTGTCAAATTATTCAGGGAGGATCTAGGAGTATGTACTCTGGGCTCAGTGAGGCCAGGAAGGGTAATGAGATAGAAGACCAGAGCAACAACAGAAAGACAAGAGAGCTGCTTAGGAAGATAGCCGGAACTGAAGGAATGGTGTAGCAAGTGTGTGGAATTACAAAGGGCTAGGAAATGATGAGTCAGTTGTGAGAGTCATAGAAAGAGCAGAAGACTTGAAAGGAGAGATTCCCAGGCCAGCTAAAAGGATCATCACTCTGCCCTGCACTGGAGTTCCTAGAGTTTGATTATCTTACACAGTGGTTGGAACATCCTATCCTCATTTCTTCCTGTTGGGTCAGATACATTGTCACTTCCTTGGCAAGCATGCAGTCATCATGCATTGGATTGAACAGAATCAACTGAATTGCAGTGAGACAATGAGAGCCGACAGCTAACAAGACTGTAAAGAAAGTGTTGGTCTTAATTCTTTAGCATCCCATTGAAAAGGTCAGGCCTTCTTCTGAAAGCCACAGTAAGCCTTTGATGATTGTGAGCAAGGGTGTAAAGTTCATAAAAAGCATCCATGTTGAAAGAGTCAGGAGACATAGTGACTGGATATGGGCTTCCTGCAACTGCTCTGAGGCCTGGTTGGAACACACTTGGCTTTAAAGTAATGTGCAAGTAGCTTCATCTATATAAAGACACAGCTTTGTCTGTTTTCCTGCAGACATGAAGTTCTCTCCAAATATACTGTCACCTCTTCAATTCCAATAGAGTCATGAGTACCAGAAAATATTTTCCCTGAAATATTTATTGCCCTATAATCCTCAGGAACATAATAATAAGTGGAAGCTGATGCTCAATCATGGTATGGAGGACACTGGGATGTGCGATGGGCACAGTGACATATCAGAGCCCACATTCTAGACTGAACCAGTTGTTACTATGCAAGAATATAACCTGGACAATCATCAGATCTTTTGAAAAGGAAAATAGAATCCCAGATTTCTCCTTGACTCTCCAGGTCTTAAAATACTGCCTCAAATTCACCAAAAATGGCATAAATGTCAAGTGGAATATATGTGTGGCCCTTAATTTTAGGCTATTTGTAAAACAGTTTTAAAAAGACAGCTATGGAACCCAAATCCCACGGCTTGAATCCAGACTCTGATGATCAATGGACTTGATGGAGACCCTTAACCATTTTACGTTTTATACCCCTCATTCAAAACAAACTGTAGATAGCACACCTTACCTTGCAAGGTGGTGAGGAATAAATGAGGGGGGATGCATTGGGTACCATTAACTAAACTCTAAGAGCTACAAAAAGCTTTAACTCTTTGAAGTCTGACCTGGAAAAAGACATAAAACATAATGAAAGGACTTGCTACCAAATATAATTCTATGATGGAGCTACATGAAGAGAAAATGTTTTGTGAAGTTCAATGTGGAGACAGTTGTGGGACTTATAGTCTGGTCACAGTATTCAAATCTCTTGGTTCTAGAAAGTCTGTGAAATCTGAGCATGGAAAATACAGTTGGCCACAGTTACTTAAGGCACAGCCAAGTGTAATCAATGGCCTATATAAGTAAAGATGAATTTCTAAGTGAAATAAGGATGACTTGTAGATGAGCATTACCTCTCTCAGATATTGGCTGAGCTCACAGACATTTATGGGAGGGGTATTCTGACTGTGGACTTGAGCCAGTAGAAAACAACAGCAAAGTCAAGAAGCAAAGATGTTGAAAACACAAGCAGATCCTGATCTGTCACTACTGAAGAGGCTCTACATCTGTCTTATTCTAAAAGCTCAGCTTCACTTAAGTCTCTGTTTGATAAGCTCCAACAGAAAGGCCCCATCATGCTCTCAGTGTTGACCATAGTTAGTTGGCTTAGTCACCAGAAAGTAGCCTGAAAAACAAAACATAAAACCAAAAATCTGTGTTGAGTGATCTTGGCTGTGGCCCTTTTAAGAGAGAACCCTTGTCTAGTGTTTGTATTGGTTCTACAGGTTTCCCAGAGAAGCTAATAATACAAATAAATACCAGGGTCAAGGAGAGAACGAGATTTCTTCAAACTGTGTGTGTGTGTGTGTGTGTGTGTGTGCGCGCGCGCACGCATACACACACACACATACACACACACACATGGTGTGGGGGCATACACATGTGCTTATATGGAGTGTCAGTAGAAGCTTCACTTTATATTTAGGCATCTCTAGTTGTATGGATCTATTCAAAGAACCTCACCAGAGGATCATTTTGATCTTGGTAGTAAAGCCATCTTCTAGAATGACAATTGCAAAGAAAAGCATGGTATCTGAAGGTACAATGGAGCCCACAGATTCACTATACCATGGAGAAAGGATGGTGAAACTGCATACATACTACTGCACTATGGAAAATCCTGTAAGACACTGACATACCAGGATTTGTGACATTGTGTCCAAGAGTAGTGGGAAGGATGTCCACTTTTAGCCTCAGCACTGACTTCTATAGTTCTTGCAATATGAAAGGGACTGCTGAGTGACAGATAAATACATTTTTGCCTGCTAAATTTGGTGATGCAACTATAAAGTCTCCATTGTTAGCAGTATGATGTTGCATGTATGCCTTGCAGAAGCAGCATTCAAGAAAGCCCTGGCATTTAACTATAGGATGAATTTTACAGGAAGCAGTATGTGGAAAGAGATCCAGTGAAATGTATTTTGTGCTATTATTAGAACTCAGGCTTATGATTCTGGGGAAAACTTAGGTTATACCTAATCTTTGTACAAAGTGGAGAATAGCCCTGTTTCATCACAGGAGATTTCATGCATTAATTTTTTTAAAGAAGATTTACTGCAATACACAGTGAATCCCGTGTGTGTGTGTGTGTGTGTGTGTGTGTGTGTGTGTGTGTGTGTGTGTGTGTTCATGTGTGTGAATGCATGTGGCTGTGTGCCACTGCATATATGTGGTGATCAGAGGACTAATGAAAGGAAAACTACAGATAACATGACAGATTTGCTCTTCGGCCTAGGAGTAAAAAGAGTGTCATGGGCATCCGGGTTTTGCTTTCATCTTAATTAGTGGAACTTATGCCCTCCATGCAATGCAGCAAGAAACAGAACACAGCCCAAGAGCAAGCAGCTTTTCCTCCCAAGATTTCCTGTATGAAACCCTTTTTTTTCTTCTCCACCATCATCAGACATGGTCCTTTTAAGTCACATTTGTTCTCCCATCTCTTCAAGACACAGAAAAAGGAAAGATGGCTTTTATTTCAGTTCTTTACATGCTATCAGAGTTTACTTTCAATGAAAGGAAGAAGATATTCCCATCTGAATAATCTATAATTTTGTATAAACCTGGGGTAGAGCATGAGAGGAGGGGCTGGATGAGAAGGGAAGAGGATGTAGTTGAGATAGGTAATGAAAAAGAATACATTACTGGTGTTTCAAAAGATTGCAAAAATTTTTAATGCTGTGAGTTTTGGCAGATATAGACATAAAACACAATAATAAGAAATATATGGAACATTGCATAATCTCTTTAGTTCTCCTGTGTCTCCTTATAGTCATATGATTATCTTAATGTAAACAGAAACATTATTAGATAAAATTGAACATGTACTTATCATAATCACTCATTAGACTAACAATGGAAGGAATCTTTCTTAATATAATACTGTATAAAATGCAAAAAAAATATAGCAAGCTTTATACTTCTGGGGTTTGTTATATGATTTTGTAAAATATTTTCTAAAATATATTTTGGTAAAATATCTGAATCATCACAGGGATGTCAGCTATTATTGCATCTATTGAACATGATTTTAGAAATTTTTATCCAGTGCATTAAGAAAAGAAAAATACAAAATATAAGAGACTAGAAGAGATGTACATTTGTTATAGTTTAGGTATATGGAGTAAATTATAAAAAAAATAAAGTTATGGAAACACTATTTAACTTAAATGGCTTCAGAATGTATAAATCCATCATGTAAAATCAATTGTATTTTCATATGATATCAGTAATAATTTTATGCAAATGTAAAAAGAGAAAACTCTGAAAAAAGTATCTGCCAATCATATATTCAACTAAGGTCTGATATTTGTTATATCGAAGGCCTCTAAAACAATAAATGAGGAGACAGATAATCCAATGAAAACCTGGACAGTCCAAACTTTCACTGTTTGCAGATGATATGATAGTGTACATAAGTGACCCCCAAAATTCTACCGGGGAATGCCTACAGCTGATAAACAACTTCAGTAATGTGGCATGATACAAGATTAACTCAAAATAATCAGTAGTTCTCCTGTATACAAATGATAAATGGGCTGAGAGAGAAATAAGAGAAACATCACCCATTACAATAGCCACAGATAATATAAAATACCTTGGGATAATTCTAACTAAGCAAGTGAAAGACCTGTATGACAAAAACTTTAATTCTCTGAAAAAAGAAATCGAAGAAGATATTAGAAAATCGAAAGATCTCCCATGCTCATGGATAGGTAGGATTAACATAGTAAAAATGGCAATCTTACCAAAAGCAATTAACAGATTCAACGCAATCTCCATCAAAATCCCAACACAATTCTTCACAGACCTGGAAAGAACAATACTCAATTTCATATGGAAAAACAAAAAACCCAGGATAGCCAAAAGAATCCAGTACAATAAAACAACCTCTGGAGGCATCACCATCCCTGACCTCAAACTCTACTATAGAGCTATAGTAATAAAACCAGCTTGGTATTGGCATAAAAACTGAAATGTGGAGAAATGTAATCGAATTGAAGACCCTGACATTAACCCACACACCTATGAACATCTGATTTTTTACAAAGAAGCCGAAAACTATACAATGGAAAAATGAAAGCTTCTTCAAGAAATGGTGCTGGCATAACTGGACATCAACATGTAGAAAATTGCAAATAGATCCATATTTATTGTCATGCACAAAACTCAAGTCCAAGTGGATCAAAGACATCAATATAAAACCAGTTACACTTAACCTGATAGAAGAGAAAGTAGGAAGTAGTCTTGAACGCATTGGCACAGGCGACTAGTTTCTAAATATAACACCAGTAACTCAGACACTGAGAGCAACAATTAATAAATGGCACCTCCTGAAGCTGAGAAGCTTCTGTAAGGCAAAGGACACAGGACATAAGACAAAATGACAGCCTACAGAATGGAAAAAGATCTTCACCAACCCCACATCTGATAGAGGGCTGATCTCCAAAATATATAAAGAACTTAAGAAACTAGACACCAAAATACCCAAGGAATGCTCAATCATACCACAAGGACACATGCTCAGCTATGTTCATAGCAGCATTATTCATAATAGCCCTAACCTGGAAACAACCTAGATGCCCCTCAATTAAAGAATGGATTAAGAAATGTGGTACATATACACAATGGAGTACTACTCAGCAGAGAAAAACAATGATATCATGAAATTTGCAGACAAATGGATAGAACTAGAAAATATCATTCTGAGTGAGGTAATCCAGACTCAGAAGGACAAACATGGTATGTACTCATTCATAAGTGAATATTAGATGTAAAGCATAGGATAACCAGACTACAATCCACAACTCCAGAGAAGCTAGCTAACAAGGAAGACTCAAAGAGGGACCCATGGATCGCCCTAGGAATGGAAAATGGATGAGATCTCCATGAGTAAAATGGGGATGAGGGATGGGCAATGGAGGGTAGTGGATAGGGGATGAGAACACAAGAGAACAGGATGGTCGAGCTGGAACAGGGATGGAGTGGGAAAGCAATGAAAAAGATACCATGATAGAGGGAGACATCATGGGGATAGAGAGAAACTGGGTGCTAGGGAAGTTCCCAAGAATTCACAAGGATGACCCCAGGTTAGACTACTAGAAATAGTGGAGAGGGTGCCAGAACTAAACTGGCTTACCCCAGTGACTATCCTAACTGTCATCACAGAACTTTTCTCCAGTGACTGATGGAGGCAGATGCAGAAATCCACAGCCAAACACCAGGCAGAGCTCCAAGAGATCATTCAAAGAGAGAGAAGAGGGATTCTATGAGCAAGTGCACCAAGATCATGATGGGGAAACCTGCAGAGAGACCAAACCAAACTAGTGAAAACTCATGAAAGTTGGATCAATGGCTGTGGAGCCCACATGTGAAGGGCTTAGGCCCTCTGCATGGCTAGACAGTTGTTTAGTCTGATCTGCTTGGGGGGCCCCCTGGCGGTAGGATCAGAATCCATCCCTGGTGCATGAGCGGGCTTTTTGGAGCCCACTACCTATGATGGGACACCTTGTGCAGCCTTGAGTCACGGGGGAGGAGCTTTGCCTCTACTGGATGTGCTTTCCCATGGGAGGCCCTGCCTTCTTGTGGGGAGGGTTAGGAGATGGGTTGGGACAGGGAGAGGAAAGAGGGAGAATCTTTGATTGCTGTATAAAAGGAATGGAAACATTTTCTTAATTAAAAAAAAGATTTCGGTAAAAAAAAAAAAGAAAACAATATTCTACTAAAGAAAATATAGGAACTGAAAATGAGCAAATAAAATGTTAAAGATTCCTCATCACCAAAGAGATGAAAATTAAAGACAGAAAATGCCAGTACAAACTTGTTAGAGTGATTAAAACTCAAACTAAAAATTAAAACATAATAAGTCATATCAAGTGTAGGTGAGGTTGTAGACATAATGTGGAAGGGATTGCAGAGCACTTATCAGACACTTTACAAGTTAGATAAGTTTATCATGTATCCCCTTATTCTGCTCCCAAGTATTGAGTTAAAAGAAATGTAAGACTCCCCTCACAAACATAGGTACATAAGTATTCATGACAGCTTAACTTATATAGCACCAATAGCTGGAAAGAACAGCCTAAACAGTCAACAATGCATAAATGGTTAAGCAATTGTGGCATATCCATACCATAGAATATTTCTCATCAAAAAAAGGAATTAACTATGTATGCTATTGATATGCAAAGTAGCCTAACTGTATGAACACTTCCAAATAATCACGCTAAAATGGGTTAATTTTGTTCAAAAACCATATAACTGAACAAAATATAAAAATGCAAATTGAGAAGCCACTGAGATAGGTGACAATGGATTAATATGGATGAATTTATAAACAAAACACTGAGGAAAAATAATTCTGATACAAAACAATGCATGATCCAAGAGTTTATGAATTAAAGAGTTAAAGAAGAAAAATGCTACCCTTAAGTGTAGTAGCTGGCAGAAGAGTCAGCACTTCAGTGAGCGGGACTAGTGGCTGGGAGGGGCTCCAATGGGGTCTTCTAGATTTCTGGGGATGGTCTATTTTTTGACATGAGAAGTTTTATGATCACATTTTTATGTCAAAATTTCTAATTATAGTTTTATTTCAATTTATAATATACTTCACTGAAATGGCTTATTTTAAAAGTTCAAAAATACAATTAAAGGTTTGAGAGGTCTTTGCTAACTCAGCTGTAATTTGGATACACGTTAAAAAATAATTGTTTAGTGACCTCTGACTTTTATGTTTCTATTTTTGAGATTATAATATAATTACAGCATTTCTTCCTTTCCCTTCCTCCTCCAAGCCCTCCCATATATCCCTTTCTGCTCTCCTTCAAATTTATGGCCTCATTTTTTACTAATTATGTATGTATATGAGTATAAACATATATTCCCAAGTAGAGCCTAATCAGTCTGTATAATGTTACCTGCATGTATGTATTCAGGGCTGACTCTGGTACTGACAACGAATTGGTGTGCTCTTCCCTAGGGAAGTTCCCCTCTTCTGTTCCCAGTTTCCCTCAGTTGCAATAGTTCTCTGTGTGGGGCTGGTGCTTCATGGGTTTTCCTGTGTCCAGTCTGGCATGTCTGTTGATGAATTTAAAGGGTGGACTCTAATCCACTACTGCAGGACCATTATTATTATTGATTTACCCTTTATATTTTCATCTAGATTTTAAAATTACTGAGAGTAAATATTGTACCTTTAATACATATTTCTGTCTTACTTGGCAGTCCTGATTTTCTTATAATATTATATTCTTATGTCTTTATATTGACATTTTCACTATATATTTCACTTTATATTGACATGTTCATTCTGAATTGTTTGGGGGAAAATATGACTACTACATACATATATGCATCATGATACCATGTGCCTAGCAGATAATGGTATTATCACATAATATCACTGAAACTCATTTCTTTACTCACAAATAACTTTATTAAATTGATAAACTGAACAATATTTGTATTAGAATATCCTCATATAACACAATACCACACACAATGAATGGAAATGATAAAAATGAAAGAAATACAAAGCCATGTGCTGTATAACAACGTCTTGGCGAATGATCTACCAACTCTGTGACAGTGGTTCCATAAAATCAGTGTAGTGGCAGTCTTAATTTGTACAACTATACTCTGTAATGTTTCTCCAACGATGAGATTACTCAGTGGTGCATTTCTCCAAATGTAATCGTCTCTGTAATCATGTCTCCGTACAGACTTCTGAAGTCTTACTGGATGACAGCCTCAGCCCAGCAGAAGCCACAGTGGCTTAGATACTGGGCATTTTCTAAAGATAGAGAATGTGACAGTTATCTCCAGGGTCTAGATTACTGCAGGCTAAGTGACTTTTTAGCCAGTTCTTCGAGGATTTAGAGATGTGCAGTTGCCTCATACAGTGGTTAAGGCTCACACTTAGTGGCCAGAACAATTGATTTAATCTTGCCATCTCCACCTCGTTGTATGACCTTGGGCAAGTTATTTAACTCTGGTAAGCTCCAATTTCAGTGTTTGAAATGGAGATAATGGTTGTTATCTCACAGGATTACTGTAAGATTAAACTAGATCTTGAACCTAAACTACTCAGGACACAGAACACCAAGTATTAAGCACTGCAAAAATCACAGCTATTACTGTTTCAAATTATTTATTTAGGAGAGGAACACTCTCAGAGAGTGCCCTGGCATTTATACATTTAAATTTCCATGCAGTCAGCAATATGTGAAGTTTCACATCCTTCTATTCAATGACCTTTCTTTGTCACCCAGTCTAAACCACAGGTGTACAGCAAGGGCATTTTGAGACGAAAGTAGGCAACCATCTGGAAGGAGTAACAGGATCTACCAGGGTGGAAGGAAGGCAATGTGAGCAATCTGAGTTATTTGAATGACAGCTTCTAGCTCAAAGTTACCCTCATCCATCAGTCCCTGAGTCATTTATGACTCTGGAGTACCCAGGTGACTATATCCCTAGATGAGAAAGCCTCAGACTCCTGAAGACTGGTTACTGGGTCTCTGTTTGCTTGACATTTTAGTGGAGTAGTCTGAGAATTTGGCCATGTAAACAGGGTGAGCTAGAGAATTAAGAAACATATAAATTGGAACCTACTACTATGCTTGTCAATGAAACATAGTCACAATTTGAAGGTCTATCAGACAATTATGAGAGTAAATAAAACCACGATGATCTAAAGACTCTTGGGATATATGGTAACTAATCGATTTGGTAAGAGTTGACTGTGATAATTAACATATGGATAAAGATATGTTAATGTGAACATTGCTAAAGTAATACTGGCTGATCCTTGAGCAATGTGGGCAAATTTCAATGTAGTACTGAGAAAGAGTTACTGCATTTTAAGACCCATAGACAGAAAGACAAAATGAAATTATTAGCATGTGTACTACCTCCAAGTAACAGGGAGAAGTCAGATGCTAATGCCATCTAGAGTCACAATTCCTAGAAGATAGACAAAAAGATAATGAAAACAAAACTTTGATGTGTTCTTGTTACTAAGCATCTTTAGAAGCTAATGGAGTGACATAGACCTCTGCTCTCACAAGTTATATTCGTGTGGCACATCTTTTTGATCTCCTAATTAGAATTAATTACTCCTTACTCTGAATTCTTCAAATTTGTGTTTTGTGCCATTTTCTGTTTTCAGGAATATTTGTACATACTGTGTTCTAACTTTTACAATGAATAATAATTTTTACAATTTGCCACCAAGGGACACAGATTCTGAAAACAAATGGGAATGCTAGTAGGTAGTACCCTTTGGCTAAGGAATGTGCCAGATACTTTATCTCAGGCATTGAAAATGTAGAGATCAAATACAGTTAACAGGTTTATGTTCATGAAGAAAACCAATTATTCCAAATATCTTCTGATGGCACATTCATTTTCAAGGGACCTATGCTCTGTACATGTCCATACCATATATCTAGGACTTCATTTATTCATATTATTTGCATAGTAATTACAGCCTTGGGATTTGTGATTTTAACAGTATAATAAGAATGTAGCTACTGAACCACAAACACTACAATCTGCAAACTAAGGAAAGAAGCAAGGTGTTTACTTTGGTGACTGAGAGGGAGGCCCTTCAGGTTAAAATGCTGATAGTAGAAACAGACAAAAGAGAAGGCCTGGTATAATACCGAGAAAGAACACTGTAGATGCACAAAGCATTTCAAATGAAGAAAATACTAGGAAATGAAAGAGAGGCTTAGGAGTGTGCATGTCTGGAGAGGGAAGGACATCTGGGGTTAGGTTGCAGATCTGATGTGATATAATGGAAGAGAAGCATTCTTTAGAGAAGGGATCCTCTGTCATTTGAATGTTTTTCTTCCACAGTTAATCCATTGGCAGCTTAGTCCTCCAAAGCATATTCTAATGGTATTGAGAAACAGGTTTTGGGAGGAGATGTAGGATTACCTGAGGGCATTAGGCTGGAGCCCTTTATTAGGTACTTTTTTCATTGGTATAACCAAATACCTAACAAGAGTCAACCATAAGGAAGAAGGCTCACATCTGAGATGATATAGTACATCAATCATGACATGACAGCTGGGCCTGGATTAGTTCACTGTGGTGGGTGACTATGGCATGGCTTTCTCACATCTCTGACGATTGGGACGTAGAGAGCTATATGTAATATAGCTCTATTTGATGGGACTATAACCCATAAGCAACCCATCTTCCAGTTTCTTCCAAATTGGCCCACCTCCTAAAGGTTCCACAATTTCTCAGAACAGTCCTATAAGGCGGGGGCCAAGTGTTCAAACACATGTGCCTGCAGGGGGCAATTCCCACGCAAACCATGAGAGACACTGTGATGTTACTGCTGAGTTTAATTTAGAAGGAACAGAAAACCATGGAACCATGCTACCTCTGTCTTGTCACATCACAGCTTATACCATGTTCTGATGAAGCAGGAAAGCCCTCACCAGATGCATAGGATATATACTCTGGTATTTCCCAGCCTCAGGACCCTGAGCCAACAAAAATTACTAATCTCTTTAAATCCCATGTCTGTGGTACTTAGTTATAGCAATAGAAAATAGACTAGGACAGGGCACATAAATTAATCTCTCTTCCCTAACTTAGACAAACCGACATTGGTTGGTGGTGTTATGTAGAAAAACACAAAGCAGGGAGATCATGTAGCATTCCTTCTTCTGAGTTTTAAGTAGCTCTAAGTTCCTCTGGTGGGGATCTTTTTTATCATGTCCCTGTGAGGATGAAAACCTAATTTAAAAAAGTGTCCTCATTTCTCTTTCACCACCAATGTGAAGCTTTCAAGTGCACAGAGCCGTCTCTTCTATAAACTACATTTACCGGTTAGAATTATCACATGGACTTCTTGTGCATTTCTGTCTGACGTCACTAGCATCTTGATAGGTCAGGAGTGGACCCACAATGACCGCCATCTTTCCTAGAGAGAGAAGTCTTTGTCTACTTGTCTAAAATAGAAGAAAATGAAAATATGTTACAGAGTATACTCCATCTCTATGGGACACATATTTGCCATATTTTTTGAGGCAGGGTCTCATCACATAGTCAAGGATACCCTAAAATTCATTATTTTCCTGCCTCAGCCTACCAAGTGCTGGGACTATGAAATAGCCTTTCTATTTGGCTGCCACTTTTCCTTTGACATTTTGGATAATCTCATGCATCTGTATAACGTCTTCTGATTCCTCTCTCATTCACCCTACTTTCTTCTGTTTGCTCTCTAGTGCTTCACTCTTTGTTTCTTTCCTTCCCCATCACTACTGGTTGGTTTCTTTCCCAGATCTACAACTTCTAGTCATGTTTTGTGAAAGAACTAGAGGCAATGGTTCCCTCTCTCCCAGAATCCTCTCCCACCTCCCTGTATGCACAATTAGCACACAAAAAAGCAGCTTAAGGAACAAATTGAAATCCACCTGACTCACCAAACTAATGGACCCTTTTGTGGATGTCCATATGTAAAACACTCCATTGGGAAAAGCAGAATAAAGGCACTAAAAGAATGGAGGTATACTAATACTCCAGAGAAGTGTCCTTTCTTTTAGCTTAGCAACATTAGAGTGCCACCATGGACTTTTAGACTTACACTTTTTAGAAGGGACCAGGGGCTTTTTGAAATGCACCAAAATTGGCATAATAGGAGGCTGGAGTGAGTAAGAACACTGGAAAACTGAAAGGCAGAGATCTGAATAATAAGAGAGAGGAGCAGCAACCCTGATCTAGAGATATGCATTGGAAACATGGGTAGGTTGTTAAAGATTAAATGGACACTTGTAGGTCATATCCTCAGGTGGGAGAGAGGAATGAGCATAACTATAGTAATTGATGCTTCTTCTGAAGAAATTAGAAGCTAACACACTAAAAGGTTAGGAACAAATAGAGTGATCTCCCCAAGATTATGTCTTGAAGGGCTGGACAGATGGTTCAAGTGTTAAGAACACTTGCCGCCCTTGCAGAGACATGGATTTAGTTTCCCCGCACCCACATCTTGCTTCATAACTGCCTGCACTTCCAGTTCCAGAGGATACAATACCTTTTTCTGACCTCTGGTCATCAGACAGGCACATACATACATGTAAGCAAAATGTTCATACATATAAAATACAAGTAAACATTTAAAATGATCACAGAGCCCTGTGCAGGAGATACATTCAGCGTGATCCTTTCTGTTCACATGGGGAAAGCCTTGCAGTGTTGGTAGCTATCTACCTAATTGTTGGGTCTGCGATGCTCTGCATTTCTTGGTAGGATTTTCTTATTTGTAATTGAGATAGGTTTCTCAGATGGAGCCATCTGTTAACCATGCCCCGGAAGTTTCTTTTAAGTTTCCTGTTTCTGCATTATATAATTTTTCATAAAGACATTCCAGGGACCATTTCACAAATCTAACTCTCTTGGGATGTTTCAGAAAGATTACACGGACATAGGGTCTATATCTGGAGGTTAGTGTTCATTCTTTCTGATTCCCAGTATCAGTGGGGCCCTTGACTAAAAAGGAGAACACAGGCTCCCCCTGAGTCTTCTCAACCCTCCTTTTCTTGTAGTTCTTGTACTTAAAAAAGACAGGGACATCTTCAGTTGTCTACCAGGCCCCTTCAATTCATGTCACACAAACATTTATTGGTCACCAAGCATATGCAAAGGACTGTACTAAATATCTAAGGGAACAAAGTGGCAGCCTGAGTTTCTTCTTTTATGCTTTTGCCATGAATCCCTTTCAGAAAACCAACCTTCTAGCTTATTCTGCTTCCCTCTCAATAAATGACCTTTGTTAACTTATTTTTAACCCTTTTTATGTTGTAAGCATTTGTGTACCTATAGCTACAGAGATTATGAAGCCAGAGGGCTCTTATCGCCTCTTCATGTCCAATATAGTTTTTCCTAGGTAATTTAAACTCAAGGAAACCAGTGATTAAGGAGAGAATTTGAAAGTCATATTCACCACAGTCCTAATGTTGTTCTTCTCGCTATGTGATTATGGTAATTATGCTAAATACCACCTATTTTATGGTTGTTATGCTAGTGGCAAAGCATTTTACATGCATCACCAAGATGACATCTCTCTACAACTTGAAAGGATTTTATTCCCATTTTGCAGTTTAGGAAACAGAGACCCAAAACAACACATTGTTGAAGGTGAGTTCAATATTTGAACTTTGATTTTATGATTATAAAGTTTTGACTCTTTCAATTTATCACATTGCCAAGAAAATGCAGAGGTTTTTCTCAAAACCCATGTTTTTAATCTATAACCTACAACGCTAACACAAAAGCATCTTGCAGGAGTATTTAGATAACATCACATTAATAACTGCATGTAATTATCAGAGATTTTTAAACCCTTTTTGGAAGTGCTGTGGACTGACCCAAGGATCTTGTGTGCACTGTGTAAGGACAGCGACATTGACCTCTAGCCCCGGACCTGAGAACATGTTCTTCCTTGAATCCCTAGCCATACTGAACTCCCTGCTCTCCAGTGAGCAAATGATGATTACTTGGCTGGTAACTATATAAACAACCCTAGATGCTTTGACAGCTCAGATGAACACCCCTCCTTCCTTCATCTAAATTTCTGTACCTGCAACAGAGGTGGATGATCTATTGGGTCCCTAAAGTCTTCTCTGGTGTTCCTCAGTGAAGACTGCTTCTATTGGGTTTCCTGGGGCTTATTTTTTAGATCCTGCCTGGCAGAAAAAAAAAAAAAAAAAAAAAAAAAAACCATCATAGCCTAGTGATCAAACTCAGCTCTGAGACCAGAGGCTTTGAGTTCCCACTCTGTATGACCTTGGGCAAGTCACTGAGAATCTTTGGTCTCTGTGCCATTGTGTGCCACATGACAGGAGTCATAGTATTAGATAATCCATAGCTGCATTGAGCTCAATAATCCTAACCCTCACTCCTGTAGGTACTAGAGAGAAGCTCTATTTGTCTATTCTCAAAACATTTTTTAATTCCTCATATCAAGGGCCAGGTGCCCACTGTGCAGCTGTCTGGTCACTCCTGCATCTCCTAAGCCATTAACCTCAGGATAACATTCTGGGGGGCATCAGGTTACAACAAGGACATAAAAATTATGAGCTGGGGTTGTCATTGACTTCATGGCCTTTAATGGCCCCGTTGTCTCCTTAAGCAGATGGGAAGTTATCTTCTGGATGCAGCTTTGGGAAAAGGAAATGTTGAAATGCTTCTACACAGAGAAAGAGAGTAAGCATGGCCTGCCCCAGCAGGAAATAGGCTGGCATGGTAATAAAGTCTGGTGGCAAAATGAAACATTAAAACACCCCATAAAAGCCTAAGCGCTTCATCACCATCGCTAATGAAAATATATGATTGCCTAATAAAATGATCCATGCCAGCCGCTGGCCATGGATCTGCATTTATTAACACCTGTTACAGCTGCCATCTCCTTCCTGGGAAGGGCAGCCTTCTGCTCCAGACAGCTTATGGCCTGGGGAATTGAGTACAGGGCAAATGTCTGGTCAGTCACTCTCATAGGAGAATCCAGCCAACCTGGGACCTAGCAACATCTGTGCTTCTTATGGCTGTGAAGAGACAAGGGCAGGGGTTGGTGAGCCAACCAGAGTAATAAAACAGGATGTTCGACTCTGGACAGTGCCTAGTAGACTGTGGAAATGAAGCGCACATTATCAACACAGGAACAAAGCCCAGGGTACTACACAGCACTCAGAAAGGATAAAGAAATTTTTTTCCCCATTTTCTAGTTCTTTCCCTTAGATGAGAATTCCATTCAATGTTCAAAGCAAGAGTTGCTAAGGTCACCTAAGATGTGAAATTTCTGAACAGCTTGCAGCCCCAACATTGAAGCAAGTCCCATGCTAAAGTGCATATATACACTGACAGCCTTCCCACAGTCCTTTCTCAGCTGTACAACTTCTGTGATTCCTCTTACCCAGTTGTCAACTCTGACTTATGTGTGATCTATTTTGATCATTGGGAAATGGGAAATGCAGTTCTTCCAAAATTTGCTGAGGAGCTTTGGGGAAGTCTGTTAAATTATTTGAAGTCTCCTGGTTTGTAAGCCTCAAAGCTGGGTCCCAAGCAATGACCTCCGATTTCTTAATTATGCCAGCATCATAAAGTAGAGAAACTCTCTCATATTCTATGGTCCCATTCCCCCTTGTTCTGAGAACAATAGCCACTACCCATGCTTAAAATGGCATGGCTAACAACGACACCATGTGAAAGGTTTTCACAGAAATAATAATGTGTGACAGCTAAGGGTCTTAATGGAGCCTGGGGTACTCTAAGGTAAAGGGCCTTTTGTCCCAAACTTGGTTTTCACCTTCCTATTGTCAGAACTACCACAGCACAGTTACCCATTTTGGGCTTAGGAGACTCTCTACCATGGTCCCTAAGCAGGCTTTCCTGTTTGTCTTCGTAAAAAGGTTTGGAACTAAACTTCAGGCTTTTTTTAGTTGCAAACTTTCCTGTCCCCTATTTGTGATCCTGTCTATGATGAGATTACAGAAAGGCAATATCACTAGCTAGAGAGAAAATGAGGGCTCACCTATGGAACAATTAATATTTAACAGAAACTGTTCAGATATCATCTCAATTCACCATCAGGCTACCCTCCAAGGCAAACATTATTTTCACTATTTTATAGACCTTGAATTTGAGTCTGACGCAAGGTATAATTTGGATAACCCACCTGAAGAAGTCCAAGGGGATGCCTTCTATTCCAGGTCCACTCAAGTCCTGCACTCTTCCAGTACAACACTCTGGCTCCCAGTGATGTTCCCAACCTTGAGTTTCCTTGTCTCTGTCAGGAAGACCCTTGGACCTCAAATGTTATTATCTAGCTTACGATGTCTCTCTTCTCATAACTTGCCTCCCAGTGAAGGCACTTTATTACTGGCTGTATTCTCAAATACATTTTCCTTTCGCAGCCACTACAATTTTCACAAGCAGAGGGGCGTTGTTAACTCGAGTTTTCCTTGCTGGACTTGACATTGCCTGATTGCATTCCACTGACATGCACTCCTCCTGCTGAGTTGCTGAGATCGTCCCCTATCATTTTTGCATCCCAAGCTGGCAGGGTGTGTGGCTTTGCAATGTCTTTTTTCCACTCCAGAAAGAATAGGATAGAACAGCTTTATGGATGAAAATCAGAGGCTCATGTAATGAGAAAGCCTGATTACTGCTTTCCTACCAAGGGAAAAGAAAAACTTACCAACATGAATTTGTCCCCCTGTCCTGTCTCCTCTCTTTTCCTCCCACCTGTATTTCCCACCATTTATCTGTGTTTATCTTTTTGTGGGGGAAAATCATGTGTACCGTGGATAGAACATTTCTAAACCAGAGAGGGAGGTCTGCCTAAATAGCAAAAGAACTGTCCAGGATACTCAATAGTCCCATTAGTAAAGACTCCAGAATTAGTA
This sequence comes from Peromyscus leucopus, assembly GCF_004664715.2. Lineage (NCBI taxonomy): Eukaryota > Metazoa > Chordata > Mammalia > Rodentia > Cricetidae > Peromyscus > Peromyscus leucopus. The sequence goes on from NC_051070.1 coordinate 51,448,438, forward strand.
ATGGATGAGTCACAGAACTGCCAACAAGAATGGGGTGACTAAAACCTTTTTAGCTATCTATTGGATATTTTGCAATAGACTGGTAGACAGAGTAGGTTAGAATGAATGGTGTACATCATCCAATACTTGCTAAGAGAAAATATCCCACAGGATGCTAGGGCCAAAAGCAAAGCACAGGTTTGGGAGGAGGAGCCACAGTGGAGGTGAAGAGCTAGATCCTAGAGTAAAGAACTTCAGGGAGCAAACTTAGAGACTTCTGGGAAATGTTTATCCAAGTGGCTAGGAGAAGCAAAGACAGAAAAGGTATGTGGTCTCAAAAGTAACACAATCAGCAGAACTCTCTCAAGCAAGAATGATGCTGGCATCTGGAAGCAGAACTGTGTTCTGCATTGTGGCCTCAGTGGAGTATAGGTAGTAGTGTAGGTAGAAGGCTGTGCAGAGGGTGCTCACTAGAGGCCACTGTGCAGTCAGTGCTTGAATCTCAAGCTTTGTCTTTCACCATTAGCCTCATTTTAAGTGGCAAAGCCTCTGCTGATCAGTTCGCCATTTGCAAAATGGGGAAATTATCACCCAGCCCATGCAGTTATTTAAGGAATAGAACAAGACGCTATAGAATTCACACACAAGCCCAGATCCCATAAGCACCTGGGAATTGCAAGGAGCACCCTGCAGCTCTTTGCTTTGATCAACGCCAAGCTACATGTAGGTAGGTACATATATACATAAAGCATGCAGGGCATTTGTTTCTTCTCCTTCACAACAGAAGTTTCTATTTAGTCACTTACTGTTTTTTCTGGGATGAGGGAAATGAGTGAAAGAAATTACGTCAAAAATCTTAGATAGTGAGCAGGGACTTGTTATTTAATCGCTAGGAGATGGAAAACATAGGAGGTGTGGCTTAGAGAAGTTTGGGGATCACACTGGGGGGACTTGAGGCCTGTTTTCATTCATCTTTGTGTTGTTATAAGAGGATTCCTGAGATGGGATGACTCAAGGTCATAATTATAATATATAGAAGTGCAATCCATAATATATTTCTCTGGATACTGGGAAGTTCCCAGTCAAGGGCCCACATCCAGGGATGGTTTCACATCATTAGGTTTTAGCAGAAAGGAAAAAGGTGAGAAGAGAGGGGATGGGTTGGATCACACTTACAGTCTCAAGGCCCTTTATGATGAACTCATCATGAGGGTGGAGCCTTTATGACCTGTACACCTATTAAATCCCACCTCCCACCACTGTTGAATTGGAGCTCAAGTGTCCAATCCATGCTATCTGGAGGCACAACCCAACCATAACCTGCTATGGGATGTTCTGCATGTCAAATGTGTTGCTCTGATTGGTTAATAAATAAATCACTGATTGGCCAGTAGCCAGGCAAGAAGTATAGGCTGGACAAGCAGAAAAGAGAATTCTGGGAAGTGGAAGGCTGAGGCAGAGAGACACTGCCAGCTGCTGCCATGAGAAGATGTTAAGATACCGGTAAGCCACAGGGCTACATGGCAACTTATAGATTAATAGAAATGGGTTAATTTAAGATATAAGAACTAGATAACAAGAAGCCTGCCATGGCCATACAGTTTGTAAACAATATAAACATCTGTGTGTTTATTTTATAAGTGGGCTGTCAGACTGTCAGGGCTTGGCGAGACCAGGAGAGAAAACTCTCTAGCTACAATAACCCGTTAGTCCTTTGTGCTCACTCTATAGCCAGCTGCAGATAGTCTCAGATTAGTTCTCAGGATGAAGTTCACTGGGGTCCTACTAATGGATTGTAGTTTACCAGGAGAGCTAAGATGCTAATTGTCCTGGTCCCTCTATGGCCCAGGTGGTGTCTGCAAAAGTTGAGTTCTTTTAAGCTCAGCTGACTCAGTTTCCGGAAGTCTGCCCACGGACAATAAGTAGATACTACTTGGAGACCACGATGAAGGGTTGCATTTTTCCACAAGTGGCTGTGCTAGACAGGAACAGGCTGTGAAATCTCCTTTTAGGCATTCAATTTGTCAACAAACATTTACTCAAAGGCCCACTATGAGAGTCATTGATTTAAGCACTCCATTGCTTTTGTGCAGACCTCATCCTATCTGTCTCAGGGCAGAGCCTGTGCCGAGAGAAAGGAGGAAGGCGTCAGGAGCTGGTTGCAAGGCTGGCTGCGTGCATGCAGGGAATTTTCTGATGGACAGGCATTCAACCCACATTTACTGAGGCCTATCTGGCTCAGCATCATGATAAGCACTGCAAGAAACACAAAGATGAATAAAACATAGTCTCTGTCCTTGAGGATCTCACAGTCTAGTGGATAAGACAAACAAATAAGGAAATACGAATAACACAAAGTGATATGTTTTGAAATAAAGTGGTATGGAATGTACTCCCAGAGAAATCGTAACCTTCATCGGGTCGTGTGGGAATCCAGGGCTCCCTGGACCAGTGCTTAGCAACTGGGAAGCCAGAGCCAGGCTGAGATGCATGAGTTGGATAGAGACCTTGAACCCAGCCAGGCACTGACTGAGGATGCAGGCAGCAGGGATGGGACCAGTCACAGAAGTTTAGAGGATGATGGTCAAAGCTTGTGGTGTTTTTTATGGGGGGGGGGTGTAGAGGCATTGCATTTTATTTTATAAAATGTAAAAATCAACCATTTAAACAGTGGTGCATTTTTTTTTTAAGTCACAAGTTTAGAATCAAACTACTTAGAGCCAGTCAGTAAGACAGTGACAGAACAAACAATGCCATAGGTCTTGAAAATTTATCTTACATAGTCTGCAATGAACAGTCACTGCTCAAGAACATAGCAACCAGGGTTGTAAATATGAGCACACAAATGCGCTTATAGAAGTTAGAACTTAATTGTTGGTGTCCTCCTCATTCTGGAGACAAGGTCTGTCACTGAACCTTAAGAGTGCTGATTTGGCTAGACTGGCAGGTGAACAAGCCTCAGAGATCCTTCCAGCTCTGTTTACCCAGTACAGAGATTAACAGAGATTAAAAGTGATTACCACAGCGCCCCACTTTTTGTGTGGGTGCTGGGGATCTGAACTCAGGTCCTCATGCTTGTACAGCAAATACTTTACCAACCTCTCCCCAGCCTTTCCCACTCTTATCTAAGTCTTGATCTATTTTGCAATCACTGGGAGATTGACTGAAAAACTGAGCTCTGGGAAGACACAGAGGAGTGTCGAGGGAATTTCTGGGGGCAGAGGACAGGGCGGGGTGAAAAATAGCTTCAGTATATTCTTAGCCTGAGGTTGGTCCACTGAGATCTGATGTGTTCTCCTTCTGCTGTAGAACTGGTCCTCTTGGGCAGGGCGATTGTGTTTCCTTCCTAAGAAACAAGATTATGTTTCCAGAGGCAAAATGGTTTCTTTCTTTCATCTCTGTGATAGTCTCCATGCAACTAATGCTCATTAAATGAAGCTCCAATCATTTGCCCCAGGCATTTGAATTTGATTTAAGAGTTCAATAGCAATGAAAATCCAGAATGAAGAATTTAGAAAACACACACCTCCCACAGTTTGGAGAAGTATCTTCCAAAATATCTACCTATGCACAGGTATCAAAGATGCTATTGGGATGTACTGTAGACCTTTTGAACATGGAGCCCAGCAGAGGATCACTGGGCACATGCCTTTGAAGGGGATTACAGGGTCCTGATTCTTGTTTCCTCTTTGATTACGTGTCTGGTCATCAATCTAGGGGGATTGCTGTGTCCTGTGCTCACTTTCGCTCCCACCCATCACCCCACCAGAGACCTATGGCAATAAGACCACTTGATCATGGCCTGGAGTCTTCAAAAGCATTGGCTGAATAAACTCTTCTTCTTAGAAGCTATTGGTTTCAGGTATCTTGTTACAGTAGGAGAGTTGTTTAATATAATGGACCTTTCCCTACAAGCATTTTTTTTTACCCTAAATTGTGTCTGTTTGGAGATATTTTAGCAGAGGAAGATATAGGACTCCAGAGGATCCAATCTCACTCCCCTTTTCCACTGAAAGAATGGTCTATAAAGTTGTGTCTCAGAACCCAGGACAGAACTGTGCTAACATTTAGTCTATTAATAAATACTGTTTTTCTGAGATCAATGGTTTTCCTATCAATGGAATAGTAAATCTTTTCTAATTGAGACCACCACCCCACACCATCTTACTTACTTAGGACTGTCTTAGCAATTTATCTTACTTCTGGTAATCCTGAAAAATACATGATAAAAGATTAATAGGATGGAATTCATATCTTTTTAAAGCTTATAAACTACTAGGCTTAGATCTCTAAAACTTAAATAATAAAACTTTGTCACATGTAGGTTAATCATGTAAGACAGTAGGGAAACAGATGTTTTTAATATTGCCACATGGTCTTTATCAGTTTGAGTTGTAGTGATGGTGGTGGTGGTGGTGGTGGTGGTGGTGGTGGTGGTGGTGGTGGTGGTGATGCTTCTGCTGATGGTGATGATACCATAGACTGGGTGGCTTAAATGACAAACATTTATCTCTCACATGTCTGGAGCCTGGGAAGTTCAAGTTCAAGACACCAGCCGATCAGATGTCTGAAGATACAAACCTTCACAGCATGCTAACAAGACTAAAACTTGGGTCTCTTCCTTTCCCACTCTTCCTTCTCCTGTGAAATGAAGTTTCCCAAGTTACACAGTTCTCCTGCCTCAACCTCCCTAGTGCTGAATTACAGATGTACACAAGCACAGGCAGCTTTAATTTTCTTCTTGTGAGGGCCCTAATCACATTCTTGAGAGGTCACCTTTATGACTTAATAACCTTCCAAAGGCCCCACCTCCAAAGACCATCACATTTGGGGATCAGGTTTCAACAGAGAAATTTAGGAGCAGGGCCTAACATTCAGCCCATAGCAGGAGACAGCAAGAAAGGAGTCAATTAGAAGGTAAGCTGTAAGGAAAGAACTGGAAAGAGTGGGAACAGTGACCCTGCTGCTCATAGAGAGACAACACCTATTCCCCTCAGCAAGGATGCCTAGCACAGGTTTTAAGAAAGACTTTGACAGTAGGCTGGTAAGGTTAAAGCATGAAAGTGAAGGAGAGAAGAAGCCCCAAATATGACCAGAGACCAGGCCTTATGGAGTTCTGAAAGTAACCAGAAAGATTATTATTCAAAATAACCAATGTGGAGGTTTAAAGCGGTGTGGTGGGGGAAGACACTACTTTCTAAATTTCAAAGATTATTCTGGGTATTTCATTTGGCCACATGAGGCAGAAGGAAAACGAGAGGACTGTGAGTACTGCAGTAATTGTGATGAGGGGCTATGTTGATGGGAGGGATTGGAGGTGGTGATAGAGTGGTTGAAACATCATCAGATGAGTGGATTTCAATGACAGAATGAAATAAAGTGTTTGTGTTAGCTCCAGTCCATTCATCTATGTGTTTTAACATAGCAACTTAGAGTAAATAATTCATAAGCAGCAAAGCTTTATTTCAGTTCCAGAGGCTGGGAAGCACAAAGTGAATGTCCCAGCAGATTCCGTGTCCAAAGGACCTTGCTGTCAGTATTCAATATGACAACTAGCTACCTCCTTACAGAGTAAGAGGGGTAAAAAAAAACTGTGAATCAGTCTCATAAAAGCACTAACTCCATTCCTAAATCTGAAACCCTCATAATTGAACAACCTCATAAATGCCTAAACTCTTAATATTATCATACTAGATGTTATGGTCAAACATGAATTGGGGAGAGGGGTCACCAATATTCAGAACATAGCAAATTAAAAAGTGTGAGTCACATGTAATTTAAGACCTCACCAAGGAGACTGATATAGCTAGAAATTCAATTATTCATGGATTAAGATTGGTGGGCAGCAGAAGAAGAGGCATATCAGATAGTATGGATAAAGCAGAGGACAAAAATCACAGGTTTTAGAAAATAGGTAGATTTTCTTGACTGCAATTAAAAGTGTAAGATAAGTAAATGAGATGGAGTAATGGTTATGCCTGTCAACTTGATGGGATTTGGAATCACCATGGAAACAAGCCTCTAGGCATGTCTGTGAGGAGATTTCTAGATTAGGTTAATAGAAGTTGAGGACACAACCAAAATGTAGGCAACATTGCTCTGGACTAAATAAATAGGAGGAAGTGTCTGGACACCAGAAGTCATCATCTTCTGTATATTGACTGGAGATGCATTGTACCAGTGTCCTCAGCTTCCTGTGGCTGTGACAGCCCACCATGCTGGACCCTCAAACCCCGCATTAAAATAAGTCCTTCCTTAATTAAGTTGTATTTTCCAGGTATTTTTGTCCTAGCAGCACAAAATAATTAATATGGACAGGTACACCGAAATTACAGCTCTGAGAATTCTTGTTAGATGAACCTTGATTTCTCATGACCCACCTTCTTTTTCTTTTCAAAAACCTCATACCAAAGTCATTCTCAAAAAATGACTATCTGCCACAGCAGTGCTGACAGGTGATTGGCTGGCCTCTTCTGATGTCTCTCTAACAGGCTAATTCATTAGTTCAGGATAGTCTCTTTCTCTAGGCATGAGTTTTGGTTTTGGAAGATCTCCCAGTGTTGAACTGAATCTGCCTTCTGTCTTCTGACCATTAGCTCTGGTTCATTTCAGCTGCTATTATCTAGTTCATTTATGCAAGAGGTATTCTTAATTTCACACTAAGACATAGGGAAGATAACTTAGCATGCCTTGAATTTCTTCTACCTTGGTGAAAGCTATTTTACTTTTTGCTTAATAACCACATTAGTCCTGGTACAAAAGACCCTCAAATCAAACTGTACTACTTAAATGCAGAGTATATGTATGCATACCAGAATACGTGTAGAGAGAATTGATAAAGGTCATATAATTACATCTTTCTTTAAGGAAGTAGTTCCATAAGGAAGAATAAATAGTTCAACATTTCTTACTTTCTCCTGTTCCAAACACTTCTTGTGTGGAAGTGGGTATAAAAGTGGACTTTGGGCTCCAGGGCATGAGGTATCTGCTCACTAATACTTACACAAGCTTTAAGTGAGAAGGATGGATGTGTGGGTACACTGAAGATTGAGAAATAGCTCTGCTCAGTTTAACAAGTTGCAGAATTTCAAAAATATTTGAAATGAGGACTCAGTTAGAGGTAAGAAGTGGGCTCAAAACCAAACTGGGTGACTATGGACAAGAAAGCAGGAACCTCGTTCCCAGAATACACACCCAATCTAAGAGCTTACTCCAGCTCATTTTGTAGAAGAAGGCTGGGGTCAAAGAAACATCTCCAAGTCAATGATGCTAAAAAATAAAACAAAGCAGGGAGCTATGGCCTTAACAAGTAATTGTCTCGGATTCTAAGATGCTGTGTTCTATGTTTGGGAACTAGAGAAGGGGCCAGGCCTAGACTTTCTCCTTAAATTGTCACCATCTGGTGGGAAATGCATGGAGCTCAACTCAACCAAAATATAAACGCCTAGGAGCCGTGAAAGCGTGAATGTTGTAGGAGATCAAGAGAGAGAAAGATTACTTTAGGGAGGAGCATCCAGAGGTTTGGATGGAACATTAAATTCAGGATAACTAGAAATTATTGGCACAAAAATAGAATAGAATAGTCAATAATATGGAGAAGGGAAACTACATGTGGTATGCGTAAATATGACTCGTGCACAAAGTTCACAAATGGAAGTCCTATGAGTAACAATTTGGGACTCTTGCAAGGGGTGGGTCACAGCAGGCCATGTGTGGTTGGCTGAATTTAATCCCAGAAGAGATGGAGGATTCTTGAAAGGTATGAACATTGAGTACCTTGGTCAAACCTGTGAACATCAATTTTGGCCTCTGAAACCAGGACACTTTTATCTCTCTTTATAGAACATTTCCTAAATATGTAACAGCTAGTCTGTTCCTTTTTTATATTTTCTTGGAGATATCTCAATGATGTAAAAATAAAAATCTCTTGCCTTTAAGTCATGGTTTCCTCCTCTCTAGCATTTTAATCGTCCATCCTTTCATGGATATATTACATGGAATTCACAAGTAATTGTTGTCTATTGGAATTTCATAATATGTCAAGAACTTTGGAAAACAATTTTAGCCAAATTATTTTAAGCTTCACAAAAACCTTACAAGGTGTGTGTCAATTTGTCAGTAAGTTTCCCAAAGCTAGTGAATGCCACAAGTGGAAAAGAAACTGAGGCACAGCCAAGCATGGTGGCGCATGCCTTTGATCGCAGCACTCAGGAGGCAGAAGCAGGTGGATCTCTGAGTTCAAAGCAAGCCTGGTCTACAAAGAGAGTTCCAGGACAGTCAGGGTTACTCAGAGAAACCCTGCCTCAATCAAACAAAGGAAAAAGCAGAAAGAAATGAAGAAAGAAAGGAAGGAAAGAAGAAAGGAAGGGAGGGAGGATGGAAGAAAGGAAGGGAAGGAGGGGGAGGGAGGGAGAGAGGGAGGAGGGAGGGAGGGAGGGAGGGAGGGAAGGAAGGAAGGAAGGAAGGAAGGAAGGAAGGAAGGAAGACAGGCAGGCAAAGAAACTGAGGCTTCCTGCCTGCTTATCTCAAGCTCCTAAGCATCATATTCCTTCCCTAAAAGGCACTATCCATCATTGGTTACTGTTATCTCAGTGACCAGGTGTCTGACAGAAACAACTTCAAAGATGACAGACATGTTTTAGGTCATGTTTTTGAAGGTGTCAGTTTATCAAGGAAGGATGGATATGGAGGAATAAAGCAGTTAAATTCAGTGCAGCCAGGAAGCAGAAAGAAGGACATATCAAAAAAGGACCAGCATAGATGCTTATGGACATCCTCTGTGACCTACTTATTTCAACTAGCCATCATCTCTTTCTTTCTTCCACCTCCAATCACTCTTTCATTGTATGAATACATCAATATATTAAACCATTGAGCAGGTCATAGCCTTCATTATCTAATCATTTCTGGAAATGCCCTAACACACACACAAAGAAGTGTAATTTTATTAACCCAATGAACTTGACAGCCATCATTGACCAGCATTCTATCAACAAATGTGGAGTCCTTGTGGAATATGGGTCTAGACTCCTGACCACCAATCAGCCCTCTTTCCCCAGTCTCAGGTTTCCTCATTTTTAAACAGGTGTTTGAATCAGAACTTTTCAGTGATCAGTCTGACAGGCCAACTAAAGGACTTTATGTTTGTGTAAGTAATTACAGTGTAAGAGGGTCTGGGAAACAATGGTGGCATTAATTGAACTTGCATTTTCAAGAATGACAGAAAAATGAATTCAAATCAATCCGTTCTTAGGATTTTCTAGAAAAATCCCATCTCCCTTCCTGTAGCTTATTTTATACAAACTTGAGGTAGTAAATAAGTCCTTTTTAACATATGCCACATGTCAAAAGCCCATCTTAAATTGGATATAATCCTGAACCACATTGCATTTTTCTTTTCATTATAATAATAGTAGTAATAATTTATTGATGAATGGGAAGAAGAGGAAGGGAAATGTGCTTCTGACTGCTACATAGGAAGAGAAATCCAATAGCCCCTTTACCTTTCAGCACTAAGAGCTTGAATTAAAATGATTGAGCACTGCATTATAAATATCAATATAAAAGGGCATGGGAATGTGAGAAAATAATCCTGGTCATAATGAAAGCAATGGGGTATTTAGACTGGATGTGACCCAGATGGGACAGGAAGGCACCACTTGAGAGAGTCTGGCTCATTCATATCAACCTCTGTCAGCAGTATGGGTGAAGTGGACAGTTTGAAAACAGCCCAGTGGTAAGATTCTTACCACACCAGGGTTTCATCTTCACTCCTCCTCTGCCTTGGCCAGACCAGTCTCCTATCTCCAGGCTACCAAGGAATATGGCAGAGCCCCTGGTGCTGTTAACGTGGGCATTGCCCTTACCTAGGCTCCTCCATCTCCTGGACTCTCAACCTAACCTCTTCCACTCTTAGTTTCTGCTTCCTCCCGATTATGACAGGCCTTATAGGTTCTTAACAAGATCTGCAGTGTCCTGGGTTGTCCTAAATGCCTGTTGTCTGACACTTGATGCTTTAGATCACTTAAAGTTTGTAAGATTCATTCTGTAGTCTTCTTAGTCTGCATAGAAGCTGCATAGAGTACGTACTGGGCTCTCTCTATGTTTATATTTTATCTTCTTAACCAGATGGGAGGAAGAAAGTCCCAAACAGAAGCAGTTACAAGGGCAAAAAAAAAAATCTTACCTAAAACCAAACTGTCTCCAATGGTACTGAGGAAAAGTAATAGGGAAGTTACCTCTAATCAAATCATGGGACAGTCATCTCAAATTAAATTACATGTATTTCTGAGCTAGCTGAGGGATGGGAGTAATGGTATGGAGCCAAATCCAGGTTCTCAGGGAAATAATGCCAAGGAAACAGTGGTAAGTAAGTGACAAAGAGGCAAAGTGAATGGCTCTGAAAGCAGAGGCCATTTGCCCCCAGGCAACGCAGGACTTTTAGCAGGGGACTCAGGCAGAGGCCACTGCCCCCAGCCACTGCAGGGCTTTCAGTAGGAGACTCAGGCAGAGGCTCATTCATATTTGATGGACCTTCTACTTCAGTGGCTGAACTCTGAAGTTATGAGACCAAAAGTTGGATTTACATCACAGCTGTGCTGAAATTGATCCAGAATTTGTATGCTACAGTGCCTGAGGGGGACCATCTGCTTGGAGTAGGCGCTTGAGAACTTGTGAAGCTGCGTTCACACAACACTCTAAGTAATATTGAACGAAATTGAGTGTCCATCTCTCAGAACGCCTGAAGGTGGGATAGCAGAGCAGTACTCACCTGCTGTTGTCACAATAATGCTACGTGGCAACCAGGCAATCTTGGTGGCAAACAACAATGAGGTGGTCTTCCCATGCTCACTGGTGTGAGCACCTCTGCTTCAGGTACACATCCAAAGATCACCACAGCTCAACCTGCTTTGCACTTGACTAACTCTGGTTGCAGGGAAAGTACTGCTTCAGGTTACTCATCTGTCTGGTAGTTCTTTCAAACTTGGACCATTTGCCCCACCTCCAATAGCTCAACTCAAGGAAAAGGCAGTTCAGGTAGTAAGCCCAACCCTAGAAGCATCTTTTAGTCCTCTACCCAAGTCATACCCACTCACATCCATCAGCTGATGCAAGTTTCAGCTGACCCAAACCTGAAGGTGTGTAGTAGGTAGGGATAGTCTCCTGTGACACCATGGAAAGATGGAGTTGGAGAATAATGCTAACAGTATGAAGAACTGAGGCCAAGATACTTTTTGGCAAAGTTGCAGAGTAGTATTTGGCCTCAGGAAAGTTTCTTAGAATTTCAAATGTCCACTTCTATTCTCTTATGGGTAAATTTAAGGCTATACATCTCAGAAGCCAAAGATGACAAAAATGTGTGGTTTCCAGTCTTAAGGTATTATCTTATTCCCAGTACAGACCACCTAGATGTCCTGGAGAAAATTATTTAAATATCTTATGCCTTAGTTTCCTTTTTTTGTGAAATAAGACTAATGACAGCAATAGAATTTCCTTTACATTAATTACTGAGTGTCAACACATTAAATTGAATCTCACCTGACACAGACCCTAGTAGGAGTAGGTGGCACCTACTTGTTTATGTGCCACCTCTTGCTGTGGATATTGCTCTGTATAAATAAAACACTGATTGGCCAGTAGCCAGACAGGAAGTATAGGTGGGACTAACAGAGAGGAGAATTGAGGGAACAGGAAGGCAGAGAGGGAGACACTGCCAGCTGCTGCTATGAGAAGCAGCATGTGAAGATGCCGGTAAGCCACAAGCCACATGGCAAGGTATAGATTTATAAAAATGGATTAATTTAAGATGTAAGAACTAGATAGCTAGAAGCCTGAGCCATTAGGCCAAACAGTTTAAATAATATAAGTGTCTGTGTGTTTATTTTATAAGTGGGCTCCGGAACTGGCGGGACTTGGTGGGAGCTGGAGAGAAATTCTCCAACTACAACCCTCGTTCTTTCATCCATCTTTGTTTTACCACTACCTACTTAGTGCTTGCTCTGTGCGTGGACAGCTGTGTTTCTCTTCCCACTCACTACTCCATGAGTGTCACAGTAAGTAGCATGCTTCATCCTAGCCCAGCCTTCTCCCTATTGTTCCACACTAGGCCTCCTTTAAAGCTTGAGAAGGCCACAATCCTGTTTGTACTGGGGCCACATAGTAACCAAGATGAGGGAGCCTGGATTCTCAAAAGAAGGTTGAGAAAGCCTGGAAGTGTAGGGACAATGAGAGCCTATTCAGAGTTCTACTCACAATGGGACGTATTATGGTGAATCTAATGGATCAGAGGACTGGTAGCCCCAAGAGGTACTGAGATTCACAAACCTTCACTTGGGGTTTCGAATTTTCTCATTAGTTCTTTGAGCATTTGGGTGTTTCTTACAAAGTGTTTTTATTATATTCACATACCAACATTACCCCACAACTCTTCAAGGTTCAGCCAACTTTCTTACCTACCCAAGTTTATGTTCTCTTTAAAAAAAAAACAAAAAAAAAAAAAACTTTGAAGACCAGCTCGTTCTGCCAGAAATATTCTTCCACAGGAGCATGGTTGACTTCACAGGGGGTTATAGTCTTAGAGAAAACTTACTCTTCCTTTTCCAGAAACTTAACAATTGCCAGTCACTTCATGATTAGGGGTGGGGTTGTATGGCCACCTCCCCTCTCCATGCTGGGATTGGTCTGGCTTGGGCTTGCACAGGTCTTGTGTATGTTGTCACAATCACTTTGAATTTATATGTGTAGATCTGCTGATGTGTTCATAAGGTATTTCCTTATAGTAAACCATTGCCTGTGGCTCTTACATCTCCCTGAAGTGGAGGAGGGATATATGGTATGTATCTCTATTTACATATCTATATCTCCATATATATCTATATCTATATATATCTATATCTATATATTCCACTTATGTTGAGTGTTACACAGTCTCTTATTGTCTACACCTTGACCAGTTGTGGGTCATTGTATTAATTACCATCCACTGTAAATAGAAGCTTCTATGGTGAGAATTGACAGAGCATTGATTTATGGGTATAATGATAAGTACTTCCTATGTTGGGCTTTGAATCTGAAATACCCCCACCATGTATTTAAATTATGTGTCCCCAAATAATGACACTATATTGAAATATTGTGGAACCTTTCCATCATGAAACCTGTCTGGCATAAATGAATCGTGGAGACTGAGTCTTGAAAGTCATGTTCTGGATCCACCAAGCTGGGAGGGACTGATGCCTCCTGTATACCTGTCCTTAAGGTTAGAGCTGTCTCAGCGGTTCTGCCCTCTCCACCATGCCAGACTATGTCTATAAACTTCTGAGCCCAAATAAGCCCACATACCCTAAAGTGGCTTGTGTCAGGTATTCTATTACAGCAACAAGGAAGGGAACTCATGTATTGATCTTAGTCTTAGGACCCTGGGTTCTGCCATTTTCAGTTTCTCCAAGGGTTTGCAGATCTGAATGTATTTTGCATCCTATTGAAACTATTGCCTATAGATGCCATAATCCAAAAGGACCTGAAAGCCATACCATTTCAGTAATGTATAACATTATTGAATGTTTATAACTTTCCATCCTTTTGGGTCCTCTTAGCATGAATGCACACATGCATTTACTGAACACAGTGTTGTGCCACCTGAGAGAAGTCAGAGCCAGGCTTGTTGTCAGAGATGAGTTGGCCAAGCCCATTTCATTATTTTCTACAATACTTTGAATAGCAAGAATTACAGAGCAACCTCACCCCAACATACACATACCATGCCAAAGTTCACACACACCACACCACACAAATGAACATATATGCACATTCCACAGGATTTGATCATTCTATTTGTCCTATAATTTACCATCATCTAGGGCAAAAAAAATGAACAAGAATGATTGCAGAAAGAATTTCTCATTTTAAAGTTTCAGCAAATTTCATTAATTATGTTGTGATGCAATTAAGCATTTCATTTCAGAGCTATTAAAATTTAAATTATTTATTAATAATTACAGATCATTACCTGATAGTGTTCAGTCTGCAGAACAGCAAATGAATAATTTAGCAGCGTTGACAGGGCTCTCCCTGTATTGCCCTTAGTTTAGATGCTATCTGTATTTGTACATGTTAGCTTGCCAAAGCGTGAGCTCGTTTGTGTGAACTTACCTACTGTACCTTCTGTGTATATAGGAGCCTGCTGCATTCTGAATTTAGTTGAGAACTTTTCTCTTTTAAAGTTCACAACATAAAGATAAGGCAGGAATAATGGTAATGTTATATTGATAAAACGTGTGATCCTCATCATCAAGATGGACTCCAGTTCTAAGAGTAGATTAGAATTGTACTTACTCATCACAGAAGCTTTCCTATAGCCCTCCTCTCTCTTCCAGGATCTTTAATATTTATTATTATTGCATTAATACTACACACAGACACAATCACAGATTAATACCTTTGTTTAAATGCTGTTTAAAGATTTATTTTAGTCAATGCTAAAACAAAATTATTAAAGCTTAAATGTATAAAAGGGTCACATGACAGATCAATGCAAGTAGTAATTGACACGTGAGTACTGATGTTACTTACATAAGGACCAAAGTCCAGTTGCTATTGATTTTAACCCATCAATTCTGACATCTTCCACAATGGTTCATCCTAATGTTGTATCTAGTAAAAATTCTAAGTCACACCAGAGATTTATTTAAAATATATATTACGTGTGTGTGTGTGTGTGTGTGTGTGTGTGTGTGTGTGTTTGTGTGTGTGTGAAAGAAGCACACTTGACCAATATGGACTTAACTATATACAATGATTGACTGTGATTGCTGTTATGAAGTCAGTGTGAACAATTTTTTTGTGTTTGTGGAGTGTGAGTGCATTTGAGTATGTGTGTGTTGTGTGCATATATGTGGGTGGGCATGCCCATGAATGTGAAGAGGCCAGAGCAGAATGTCAAGTACCTCTTTCTAAAACCCTCAGCCTTATCTTGAGACAGGGACTCTCAGTGAAGTGGACACTCACCATTCTGACCAAGTTGTCTGTCTACCGAATTTTTGAAATCTGCTCGTCACTGTGCTGCCTGTGTCTACCCCTGCACGCTCAATGCTGGTATCACAGATGCACACAGCAATGCCTGTTGTCTTTATGTGTGTGCTAGGAGATGGAGCTCAGACTTTCATACTAACAGAGAGCTGTCTCCCCAGCTCCCACTGTCAGTCATTTCTTCATGTGGTATGAATACTGTGCTGTAGATACAGTAGTGAACAGACAAGGGTAACAGGCGTTCTTCACATCAAAACAAACGTCTAACGACTTCATAAGATGATCTTTTCCATTGATATTCCACCAATCCTCTGCCTCCTGGGAATTTGCCTAGGAGTGGGCATGATGTTTCCATTGCAAAACAAAACAGATTTTTGTATCAAAAGCCAATTTATTGTGACTGTCCTCTTACTTTGAATCTGTATGCAGGCATACTACTACCTCTTTGCAGCAGAGTCCTCAGTGCAGTAACTGTGTTGTGGATGGATTCACATTAAGATGCTGTGTTTTCATACACATGCTGCCATTCTGGATAGGAATGGTAAGGGAGACTTGGGTTTTCTAGTAATACATCTCTTCCTCCAACCCCAGCAGGCTTTCATTTCCCCCTTGTCATGAGTGGTTTGCTTACACTGCTGTGCCATTTCTCCTATGGCAGAGCTCCAGAGAATTTTTTATCGTGATAAAATAAACATAGCACACAATCATTTTAACCATTCACAAGTGAATAATTTGGTGGCATAAATATTTACAATGTTGGGTAACCATCACTACTATCTACTTGCCGGACATTTTCATTTACCATGTTCAACCAAAATTCTCTACCTAATGCCCAAACTTTTCAATCCCCTCCCAACTTCATTCATCTTCCACTTTACTTTCCCTTACTCTCTGAATTTGTCCATTCTAGATTGTCCAGTCTAAGAAGACATACACACATGTTGCTGGCTTATTTTATTTAGTGTTATTTTTTCAAGATACATCCATGCAGTATCTATCAAATTTTCTTTCTTTAAATGGCTTTAAATTACCTATATAGTACATTTATTGATAGGTTATTGGACTAGTTCTGCTTCCTACCTATTATGAAAAATGTTGCTTTCAAGATTGATGTATAAATATCTGTGAGCATCTAAGTTCAATTCTCTGGAATAATTGCTGAATAACAGTTCTGTGTAGGATGGTAGTTCCATGAGAATAGCCATATGAGAAACTGCCATTGTGTTTTGTTTTATACAGTAGCAATATTTAATGTTCCCTATATAGTCCTGGTTACTTCACATCCTGATACTAGGTGCATAAATGCGTACTCAGTAACATCATCTTGCAATATTAAATCTTTCCTTCTTTCTGGCAAGGATGTAGAGCAAGGGGGAGCACTCCTCCATTGCTGGTATGAGGGCAAACTTGTACAGCCACTTTGGAAATCAGTATGGCAGTTTCTCAGAAAATTGGGAATTGACCTCCCTGAAGACCCAGCCATACCACGCCTGGGCATGTACCCAAAGAATGCTCTACCATACCACAAGAACACTTCTCAACTATGTTCATAGCGGCTTTATTTGTAATAGTCAGAAACTGGAAACAACCTAGATGTCCATTAACTGAAAAAATGGATAAACACAATGTGGTACATTTACACAATGGAATATTTAATTACTCAGCTGTTAAAACAACAGCATCATGCAATTTGTTGGCAAATGGATGGAACTAGAAATGATCATCCTGAGGTAACCCAGACCCAGAAAAACAAACATGGTATATACTAACTTATAGGTGGATATTAGCTGCAAAGTTAAGGACAACCATGCCTCAATACACAGACCTAAAAAGAAGCTAAGTCACAAGGAAGACTCAAGGGGAGACACATTAAACTTACTGTGAGGGGAAAATATAATCGTTATCACAGGTGGACAGGGGGAAGGGTTCTGGGCAAAGGGGTGGGCATGGGAATAGGAGGGATCAGGTAGGGGGTAGATAGAGGGTGAGAGTAGGGGAAAATACAACTGGAATCAGGGGAATCTCTGGGATGAGCTAGAAACCTAGTGCAATGGAGACTCCCAGGAATCTATGAGGTAACCCTAGCTATAATTCTTAGCAATGGGGGATATGGAGCCTGAACCAGCCATATCCTTTAACCAGACAAGACTTCCAGAGAAGAGATTGGGACCCCCAACCCAGGCACATAACTAACCTTTGACCTACAATTTGCCCTGCCTGCAAGATACGCTGGGGTAAATGTGGCAGAGAAATCATGGGAGTGGCCAACCAATAACCGGTCCAGCTTGAGACCTATACCATGAGAGGGAGCCTACCCCTGAAACTGCCAGGATGCCAGGATCCAGAGGCTGGACAGCCTTGAGACCTAGGATAGAACTAAACATGACTGGAAAAAAAAGTCAATGAAATGATTGCTAATGATATTCTGCTGTACTCATAGGTCATTGACGAGCCCAATTGTCATCAGAGAGGTTTTACCCAGCACCTGGTGGAAACAGATGAAGAGACCCCTAGCTGAACATTTGTGGAACCTTGGGGAATTCCATAGAAGAGGGGTAGGAAGGATTAGAGGAGCCAGAGGAGCCAAGGACAACACAAGAAAACTCACAGAATCAACTAACCTGAGCTCATAGAGGCTCACAGAGATTCAACTGACAACCAGAGAGCTTGCATGGGACTTACCAAGACCCTCTGCACATATGTATGTTATAATTGTGTAGCTTAGTCTTCTTGAGGGTCTCCTAACAGTGGGAGTAGGGGATGTCTCTAATTCTGTTATCTGCTTTGGGGACCCTTTGCTCCTACTGAGTTGCCTCAGTCAGCCTTAATAAGAGAGGAGGTATCTAGTCTCACTGCAACCTGATATCCTATGGCTGGATGATGTACATGGGAGGCCTGTCCTTTCCTGAAGAGAAAGAAGGAGGAGTGAATAGGGAGGGAAGGGGATGTTGTCGGAGAAGGACTTGGAGGAGAGGGGGGAGGGAGGAGAAACTGTGATTGGACTGGAAAAATTAATTAATGTAGCAAATCTAAGAAACCTTTCATTCTCATATAATGCCCTTCTTCCTCCTTTGTCATCCCACTAGATGTATAGTCTATTTGATATTAGTGTAGTTAGCCCAGATCTTTCTAAGTCATTTGTATGGAATAGCCCTTTCATCTTTTCACTTTAAATTACTCTGTGTGTGTGTGTGTGTGTGTGTGTGTGTGTGTCTGTCTGTCTGTCTGTCCATCTGTCTGTCTTTGAAGCTATCCAAGATTAGTCTCTAATAACATACTGTTGATTCTTTTAAAAAACATTCTACTAATCTCTATCTTTTTAATTGATAAATTAACCCATTTACACTTGAAGTAATTACATATGAAGAGAGTCTAACTTCAGCAGTTTTTTTCCTATTTATCATGGACATTGTTTTAACCCTGATTCTTCTGTACTGCCTTCTTTTAACTTAATTTTTATTATGAATATTTTTAATTCCCTCCTTAACATTTTAGATATTTCCCTTGTAATTATCTTAGAGATTAAATTTAGATTGTGTTAGATTACATTTAGATTATCCTAAAGTTGGGATAATTTAATTTGGCCTTGTACCAATGGAACCTAAAAAAACACCCACAAAACTCCACTCCTGTAGTTTTGTCCTCACTCTGTTAGTGACATCACATGCTATATCAATAATATTGATTGATAATTTCTAATGCATATGGTTTAAATTGTATATAATTAAAATGGAAACTACAGAACAAAATTATGATAGCTTTTTGTTTTTATTGTTTGAGAATTCTATATATGCATATAATCTATTCTGATCAATTCCACACACCATTCCTTCCTCTACAAATCTTTCTATAACTACACCTTAATCAATTTTATGTATCCTTTTTTCCCCAAACCCATTAAATCCACTTACTGCTATGTGCATGGAGCCTCATCTTTAAGAACGCTTCATCTCCTTCTCCCAACAGTTATCAGTTGCCAATAATTTAACTAAGACTGGGGCTTTATGAATATTTTCCTATGCTGGAATTTTTTTTCTAGCTTGCTCTTGTCCAGGCCTTGTGCATGTTGTTATAATTGCTATGAGTTCATATGTGCAAAGTCTTTGTTTTACCTGAAAAATATTGTTTCCCTTTAGTCAGCTACTGCTTCTGGCTCTTAAAATATTCTGACCATTTTTCATGATGATCTCTGATGTGTGTGTGTGATATCCCCTTTAGAGCTAAGATTCTGTATTCTGTGCATGTTAAACAATTATGTCTCTATATTAATCACCATACACTACAAAAAGAAGCTTCTCTGAGGGTTGAGAGACAAACTACTCTATGCACATAGTGATAAGTCATTAGAAGTTGGTGTAATACTATATCCGCCTTGCAGAATAACAGTAGTAGGTTCTCCTAGGCCTATGATCTACCTAGCCACAGGGTTCTCAGTCCTGTTAAAAGTGCCAGCCACTAATTCCATCTTATGGAATGGGCCATATATTCAAGCAGAAAATGGTTGGTTATTCCCATAACGTCCATCCCACTCTTGTACCAGTAGGTATCTTGCCAGGCTAGTTGAGTTATTATAGATTGCGTGGTTGAAAGCTTAGGAAGAATGATTACTTTTCTCTTTTGGTAGCATGCATTGCACACTGTGAACACTAAGTCCTCAGTTGGGATGAAACGTTCAGGTTAGTACCAGCTTCATTTCTCCATGTCCTATAACCAGTGGCCAACCCCAGTGGCCAACAACTTCAAAAGAATAAACCGCATCATTGGGCTTTTATTAGTTGATACCCTATGGTGTTTAGGAGAGGGATTGTTTCACCATTATAAAGTAATTCCATTTAAACTCTTTTTACATATATAAAAATACTATATATATACTTTAAGAGGCTTCTACAATGGTAGGTTTCCATGTGGCTTGGTGTTTGCTTTTATTATTGCTTGTACTTAGCTTTATCAGAAATCTTCAACATATACTACAACTTCCAGGAAATTGAACTATTGAGTTTGCTTTCATTTCAACTTTCCAGACTCCTTTTAAGCAAATTTTCTGACTAGATCTTCATGTAGTTATTGTCACTCAGCTTAATTTTTTATTTCAAAATGCTTTACTTTCCACCTCATTTTTGGAATACTTTGGAGTTTTTTCAGATATTGTTATTAACTTGTATTTTCTCTTCGTTCATCATCTTGCTACATTTGAGCCTCCAAAATCTCTCATAAGAATTGCATGAAGTTCTATGCATGCTGTCTCATACTCTATGAGTTCATATGAGCTTTGCACAGTTTATTTAAAGGGCCTTATTTTCTTGGTATCTTCCATCTCTTCTCTTACACTCTGCATTCTTTTCCTTGGGGTTCTCTGAGCTCTGAGGGGAGGGACTTAATGGAGACATGCCATTTTGGGCTAAGTGTTCTGAGTGTACCAAGGTTCCTCACTCTCTGCATAATCTTTAGCCATGAGTCTCTGTATTTTTTCTTACTTGATGCAGGAGCAATATCCTCTGATAATGGCTGAGCAAGGCACTGATCTATAAGTATAGCAGAATGCCATTAGGAGATATTTTACTACTCTATTTCTTGTAGTATAGTAGTATTTGATGTTACCCATGGTCCTTGGGCTTTCTGGTCTCTGATTCTTGGTTACCCAATCAGTGGTATGGATCTATTTGGATTCTTCTACATGCAACCATCCTGTTTGAATAACACCACTTTTTTGAAGATGTATCTTTTTTTTTCCTGTATTTTTTTCTGGCCTATGTACAAAAGGCAGATAGATGGTGTAGATTTACATCTAGGCCTTCCGTTCAACTACATTAATCAATGTGTCTATTTGTGCCAATACCATGTTGTTTTGTTACTGTAGCTTTGCAGTATAGCTTGAAGTCAGAAATGGTGAGATCTCCAGCAGTTATTTCATTATTCAGGATTGTTTGTTTTGTTGATGTTGTTGTTTCCATATGCAGCTGAAAATTGTTACTTCAAGATATGTGAAGAACTGTATTGAAATTTTAGTTGAGATTGTATTGAATTTGTAGATTACTTTTGGTATGGTGGTCATCATATATAATTTTATATCCCGATCAGTTTCCCCTCTCTCATCTCCCATTTCCTCCCCCCATATCCCTTCCACCACCACCACCCCAATCCATTCCTCTTTTGTTTCTGTTCAGAAAGGGACAGGCCTCCATGGGTTTTAACAAATCATAGCATATCAAGTTGCAGTAAGACTACGTACCACCCCTTGTATTAAAGCTGGGCCGGACAACCCAGTATGAGGAACAGGTTTCCAAAAGACAGCCAAAGCATTAGGGACAGCCCCTGCTCCTAGTTTTAGGAGTTCCACAAGTAGACAAAGCTACACAACTGTCACATATATGGAGAGGACCTAGGTCAGTCCTGTGCAGACTTCGTGGTTGTTTGTTCATACTCTGAGCTCCCATGAGCCCAGGTGAGTTGTTCCTGTGCGTTTTGTTGTAATGTCCCTGACCCCTCTGGCTCATAAAATCTCTTCCTCCCTCTCTTCAGCAGGATTCCCCAAACTTGACCTAATGTTTACCTGTGGGTCTATATCTGTTTCTATCAGTCACTAGATGAAGCCTGATAATTGGGGTAGCCATCAATCTATGAGCATAGCAGAATATCATTAGGCATCATTACATTAATATTTTTTTCTCCAGTCGTGTTTTGTTCTATCTTAGATACCTGGACCGTCTAGCCTCTGGGTCCTAGCATTCCAGGAAGTATTAGGGATGGGCTCACTTTTGTGACAATGGGTCTCAGACTGGACCAGTCAATTGGTTGGCCACTCCCACAATCTGTGTACCACCCTTACCCCAGCACATCCCATAAGACTGTAGGTCATAGGTTGTGTTGATGTGTTTATATAAATTGTTCTATTATCAATGAAAACTCAGGAGTCAGAAAATCTAATAGATAAAGAAAGCAGCAGAGGAATGATGAGCTGATCCTCTCTTCATGTTTCCCAGATAGAAAGGGCCTGCCAATCTTTCTAAGCCCATCCCTACTCCTTTCTGTTTCTCTGTCATATCCTGGGTCCTCCAAAATTTATGAGGCTAATTCTGGTCTGCTAATCATTGACTCCCCGCCCCCATTCAAGGTTCATGTTATTAACAGTCTCAGAGTATCACAGTACAATCAAATATCCCACAACATTTCTCCCTTTTTGTCTAAATAAAAAGGAAAGGTTTTAACTCTAACACAGTAAAACTATGTACAATAAGGACAATTATCAGGTAAGAATTAAGTTTACACTGCCCAGTCCATTTGTATTTGGCAAATTCTGAGAAATTACTCTATTATGTATCCTATCTTGATGAGTCCAAAGTTTTATACCTAAATGACTTCTATCATAACTTGTATTACCATCCTAAAAATATTTTTTAGACCTTAAAATATTTTGTTAAATGATTTAAGCTTTTATATCTCTCAATCTTATAAACTTTATACCTCTTTCATAAGGTTCTTTCTTGAATTTGATAATGAAGAAAATGGTATAATGTGGTTGATTATATTGTGTACCCCAACAAACTTATCTGAGGGTCAGAGAACAGAACAGCCATAATATTAAACATAGAGGTTAGGCAATGGTAGCACATGCCTTTAATCCTAACATTTCAGAGGCAGAGATCCCTATGGATCTCTGTGAGTTCAAAGCCACACTGGAAATGTGACTCATGCCTTTAATCTCAGGAAGTGATGACAGGAAGCAGAAAGTTATTTAAGGTGTGAGGATGAGGAACTAAGCCTTGGTTAAGCTTTTAGGTATTTGAGCAATAGTTCAGCTGACATTCATTCTGGATGAGGACACAGAGGCTTCCAGTCTGAGGAAACAGGATCAGTTGAGAAACTGGCAAGGTGAGGTTGCTGTGGCTTGTTCTGCTTCTCTAATCTTCCAGCATTCACTCCAATACCTGGCTCCAGGTTTGTTTTTCATTAATAAGACCCTTTAGGATTCATGTTACAGTATAACTATTCTTCAACCCCATCAGAGACCAGAGAAGGATAAAATATTGCCTGAGCAAACAGGAAGTGAGGAGAAAACAACTTCCAAAACTGTAGAAATTATAGAGACATCTGGCTACCTAGACAGTCACTCAAGATTCCTCTGCAATGTTGGCACAATCATCTTTGGCTTACAGACCTAGACTATCTGAAAGACTTCTCTGTGAAGCAGAAACTTTGAAGGAGTGTCCTACATTGTCTTGGCAAATTTCAGCAGCCATCTTCTTTTGCATCTTGCTTGTTCAGTTTAGACAAGGTATAGTCAGCAGTTGAGGCAAGGGTAGTTTTTGCCCATTGGATAACTTTGCCACAAATAAAAGCAAACTCCATATGGAGGTTCTTTGATGCAATCATCTTCTCTGAATTAGATTAGTGCTGCCAGGAGCAAACATATCTCACTGCTATGAAAAGCCTTGTGTTATTAAAACATCTTAAATGCCTTATTCTGTAGATCTCTGAAGTATCTGGAGACCATTTATCTCTCTAAAACATATTTCTGTTTGATCTTGAAAACGTCTAACATGATGACAGGTTTAATTGTTATAGATGACTACTAACCTGCATTTCTTTTTTTTTCTTTTAAACATAATTTTTTTATATTGAACCTTTGGGAGTTTCACATTCTGCTCATCTTTCAGTTCCCCCGTATCTTTCCCTCCCTCCTGAAGTGCCCCTCAAATGAAAATTTTAAAAAATCAAAACAAACACAGAGAAAAACAACAACAAAAAACCTTCACTCCTCCATCATTCTTGTTTCCCCAATACCTCTTCATCATGTTGGCATTGGGAACCACAGTGTGTGACACAGTATACACTTTTATCCAATCAGCTTTACTAGCAAATGTTCATTGCAATGAGTCACTGCTCTGGTTCAAGGTCTCTGGGATGCACTATCACTGGATTCACTCTGAAACTTCTCTCAGATATCCCAAAATAGGCCCAAGTCATGGAGATCCTGCAGTTATCATTCCACAGGACCAGTCCCTTCACAAGCTCCAGCAGGTCCTAGATGGGGTAGATGTTAAGAATGTACCAATGCCAGGCCTGGCTGTGGGTCTGGGCAATAATTGAGCTGGTCAGTTCAGGTCACTGTGGCTACCCCCAGTGAGAGGTGAAGCCAGCTCTCCTATGCCCATGCCATCAGGGTCAGCTCTCCCCCACTTATGGTGAGGAATGTACTTGGGAGGAAGTACTTGGGGAGCTCCCATGAGGGTTGGAGCCAGGTCTCTTGCTGCAGTATCTAGCAAGGGGTAGGACCAGCTATTCCAGGGCCAGCAAAGGTCAGGACTGGCTCAGCATGATCTTCTGATACCATCATGCATGATTTCCATGGCTCCATGAGGTGACATGGGCCACAGACATCTATACAGATCCAACTGTAGCATGACCACTGACCAAGACGTTACCTTCAGTAGCAGCTTGGGCCTGGGTAACATCCTGGCTCAGGTGAAAGCACAGGTCACTCAAATCAGGATGGCTCTGGTGGTAGCATGGCTCCCAGACACCAACAAGTCCACAGGCTGCTGCCCCAACCCCAGACTTCTATGTAAACTTTAGGAGCAACACAGATCTTGGCAGTGGTGAGACCATAGACCCAGACATGGTCCTCAACTGCAGCCAAGTCTGAATGTCACCATTGTCTCAGGTGGCAGTGCAGACCACTAAGAGCAGCATGGCCCCTAGCAGCAGCATGGTCCTCAGACACTAATTAGGCCCTAGATCTATGGCATCCATGTGGCCTTCTACATTAAACATCAGACATCAACACTGACCCTGGCAGCAGTAGGGCCACAGACCCAGACATGGCTCTCAGCTGCAGCTCTGGCCCAGATGTAACCATGGCATTTGGTAGCAGCACAGCCCACTCTGATCTGCATGCATGACCCTGGCTGCAGCGTGTCCCTTGGCCACCAACATGGATTAAGATGGCTGACCAGATCCTGGGAATCCACATGGCCCTTGGTGGCAACATGGGCCAGGGACATCAGCACAGACCCATGCTGCAATAGGAGCACAGACTCAGATGTGGCCCTTGGCAGCAATTTGGGTCTGAATGTCACCATGGCTCCATGTGGCAGCACAGAGTACTACTTGGCTGCAGAGCCTGTTGCTTCAAAAGCCACCTCATGATCTTGTGTCCCACATTGGATGCCAGATGATGCATTATCTAAATTGTCCTATTATCAATAAAAACTCCAGAGTCAGATATTTGTGTAAAAAACCTGATAGATCAAGAAGGTGGCAGAGGAATAATCAGCTGACCCTATCTCTATGCTTTCCAGATCAAAGGGCATGTCAGTCTTTCTAAGACCCTCCCTACTCTTTCCTGTCTCTCTATTGTATCCTCCAAAATCTCTATGGCTAATTCTGGTCAGCTAGTTGTTGACTCTACTCCCTGATTCAAGGTTAACTTTCTTAACAGTCTTGGAGTGTCTGTCTCAGCATGATCAAATATCCTACAATATTTTGTAGCTGGTGGGCATCACAATTCCTCCACTTGAAAACTTGCCTGGTCACAGGAGAGAGCCAGTTCAGGCTACCTATCCACTGCTGCTAGGAATCTTAGTTGGGGTCATCTTTGTAGATAACTGGGAGATTCCTTTGCATCAGGTTTCTATCTGGCCTCAAAACGCTCCCCTGATTACCGTCATCTCTTTCAGTACTCTTCCCCCATCAACCCTGCAACCCAATCCCTCATGTTCCCATCCCTTCCTGCCCCCAGTCAGTCCTTACACAAAATCTCTTGTAATTTCCCTTCCCAGAGTGACCTATGCTCTCCCCTTACAACCCTGATCTTCTTTGTTACCTAGCCTCTCTGGGTCTGTGGATTGTAGCATGGTTATCCTTTACTTTATAGCTAATTTCTACCATAATTAAGTACATACCATGTATCTTTTTCTGGGTCTGGAGTACCTCACTCAGAATGATTTTTTTTTTCTAGTTCTACCATTTGCCTTAAGATTTCAAGATGGCATTGTTTTTAACAGCTGAGTAATACTCTATTGTGTAAATGTACTACATTTTCTTTACTCATTCTTCAGTTGAGGGGCATCTAGGTTGTTTCCGGGTTATGGCTATTACAAATAAAGTTGCTATGAACATTGTTGAGCAAGTGCCCTTTTGGTTTGATTGATCATCCTTTGGGTATATGCCCAAGTGTGGTATAGCTAGGTCTTAAGGTAGATTGATTCCCAATTTTCTGAGACACCATCACATTGATTTCCAAAGTGGCTGTACAAATTTGAACTCCCAACAGTGGTGGGAATGCAGGTTCCCTTTGTCCCATAGCCTCTCCAGCATAAGCTGACATTTTTCATCTTAGCCATTCTGACAGGTGTAAGATTGAATCTCACAGCCATTTTGATTTACATTTCCCTGATGGTTAAGGATGTTGAACATTTTTTAAGTGTTTCTTGCCATTTGAGAGTCTTCTGTTAATAATTCTCTGTTTAGGTAAGTACCCCATTTTTAATTGGATTATCTGTTTTCTGTTTTTGTTTTTGTTTTTTTCTAGTCTCTTGACTTCTTTATACAATTTTGAAATTGGCCCTCTGTCAAATATGGGGTTGGTGAAGATCTTTTGCCATTCTGTCGGCTGCCATTTTGCTCTATTGACAGTGTCCGTTGCCTTACAGAAGATTTTCAATTTTCACGAGGTACCATTTATTAATTGTTGATCTTAGTTTCCGTGCTACTAGTGGTCTCTTCAGGAAATTGTCTCCTGTGCCAATGTGTTCAAGGAAATTTCTAACACTTTTTTCGATCAGGTTTAGTGTGAGTGGATTTATGTTGAGGTCTTTGATTCACTTGGACATGACCTTTGTGCAGGGTGAAGGGATCTGTTCGAATTCTTCTATGTGCCAACATCGTTATACCAGCACCGTTTCTTGAAGATGCTTTCCATTTTATAATTTTGGCTTCTTTGTGAAACATCAGGAGCCCATAGATGTGTATGTTTATGTCTGGGTCTTCAGTTTGATTCCATTGATCCACCTTTCTCTTTTTATGCTAATTCCATGCTGTTTTATTACTGTAGCTCTGAAGTAGACCTTGAATCAGGGATGGTGATGCCTCTGGAAGTTGTTTTATCTACACTGAGTTTTTTCTTTCCATTGGAATTTGAGTATTGTTAGTTCAAGGTATGTAAAGAATTGTGTTGGAATTTTGATGGGAATTGCATTGAATTTGTACATTGCTTTTGATGAGATGTCCATTTTTATTGTGTTACTCTTACAGATCCATGAGCATGGGAGATCTTTCCCTCTTCTGATATCTTCTCCAATTTATTTTTACAAAGACTTGAAGTTCTTGTCATACAGGTCTTTCAGTCGCCTAGAGTTACCACAAGACATTTTATGTTATTTGGGGCTATTTTGAAGGGTGTTGTTTTTCTGAATTTTTTTCCTCAGAACTTTTATCATTTGCATATAGTAGAGCTACTGATTTTTTTTTTTTTTTTTTTTTTTTTGTTCATCTTGTATCCTGCCACTTAACTAAAGGTGTTTATCAGCTGTAGGCATTTCCTGGTAGAATTTTTGGGGTCACTTATGTATACTATCATACTACTTGCAAATAATGATACAACAATACTTTGACTTCTTTTCCAATTTGTATCCCTTTGATCTCCTTTTGTTGTCTTATTGCTTTAGCTAGAACTTAGAGTACTCTATTGAACAGATGGAGAGAGTAGATAGCCTTGTCTTGTTCCTGATTTTAGTGGAATTAATTTGAGTTTCTCTCCATTTAATTCGATGTTGGCTGTCAGCTTGCTATATTTTGCTTTCATTATGCTCTCATTTGTTCCTTCTATCCCTGATCTCTCCAACACCTTTATCATGAAGGGGTGTTAGATTTGGTCAAAGGCTTTTTCAGTATCTATGAGATGATCATGTAGGTTTTTTTTTTTTTTCTTTCAGTTTGTTTATATGGTGGATTACATTGACAGATTTTCATATGATGAACCATCCCTGCATCTCTGGGATAAAGCCTACCTGATCATGGTGGTTGATCTTTTTAATGTATTCTTGGATTTGGTTTGCCAGTATTTTATTGCAATTTTTTGCATATTTAGTGTGACTGTGGCCTCATAAAAAGAGAATTTGGCAATGTTCCTTCTGTTTTTTCTGTTTCTGTTTTTGGAATAATTTGAAGAGTTTTGTTATTAGCCCTTCTTTGAAAGTCTGGTGGAATTCTGCATTAAAATCATCTGGCCCTGGGCTTTTCTTGGTTTGGAGACATTTAATGAGTATTTCTATTTATTTAGTATAACTCGAATCTTAAGGGTCTAGCCAGTTCCTCAGCTGATCCTGTTTCCTCAGACTGGAAGCCTCTGTGTCCTCATCCAAATGGATCTCAGCTGAACTGCTGCTCAAAAGCCTAAAAGCTTAACTAGGCTATAGTTCCTTGTTCTCATGCCTTAAATACCTTTCAGCCTCCTGCCAGTGCTTCCTGAGATTAAAGGCGTGAGTCACCATGCCTGGCTGTTTCCAGTGTGGCCTTGATCTCTGCCTCTGAAATGCTAGGATTAAAGGCATGTGCTACCACTGCCTAACCTCTATGTTTAATATTATGACTGTTCTGTTCTCTGACCCCAGATAAGTTTATTAGAGTGCACAATATTTTGGGGAACACAATATCACCACACATTAGAGTTTATAGGTCTATTTAATTTTTTTATCTGATCTTGATTTAATTTTGGTATGTGGTATCAAAAAATTTGTCCATTTATTTTAGATTTTCCAATTTTGTGGAGTACAGGTTTTTGAAGTGTGACTAAATGATTCTTGGGATTTCCTAGTATCTGTTGTTATGTCCCCCTTTTCATTTCTGATTTTGTTAATATGAATATTCTTTCTTTGCCTTTTGGTTAGTTTGTATAATGGTTTGTCTATCTTGTTGATTTGTTAAAGAATCAACTCTGTTTCATTGATTTTTTTTGCATTGTTCTCTTTGTTTCTATTTTATTGATTTCAGCCCTGAGTTTATTTCCTACCACCTATTCCTCTTGGTTGTCTTTGCTTCTTTTTGTTTTAGAGCTTGCAAATGTGCTTTCAAGCCACTAGTATGAGATTTCCACAAACTTTTTGTGCAGTTTCTTAATACTTTGAATTTCCTTTCTTCTTAGAACTATTTTTATTATGTTCCATAAGTTTGGGAATGTTGTGCATTAATTTTTATTTAATTCTGGAAAGTCTTTAATTTTTTTTTTATTTCTTTCTTAACCCAGTGGTAATTCAGTTGAGATTTGTGAGATTTGTTCAGTTTCTATGAGGTCATAGGCTTTCTGTAGTTTGTGTTGTTGTTGAAGCCAGCTTTAAATCATGATGATCTGAAATATTCATGGAGTTATTTTAGTTTTGTTTTGTTTTTTTTTTTTTTTTGTATCTGTTGAGACTTGCTTTGTGATGAGTATATTGTCAATTTTGCAGAAGGTTCCATGAGGTACTGAGAAATTATATTCTTTTGTGTTTAGATTAAATATTCTATAGATATCTACTAGGTCCATATAAGTCATGAACTGTTAGTTTTATTTATCTGTTTAGTTTCTGTCTATATGACCTGTCCATTGGTGAGAGTTGGGTATTGAAGTATCCCACTCTTAATGTACAGGATTTTAATGTTTCTTTTACAAATGTGGGTACCCTTATATTTGGGGCATAGATGTTCAGAATTGAAACATCATTTTGGTGAATTTTTCCTTTGATGAGTATGGAATGACCTTTCTATCTCTTTTGATTAATTTTGGTTTGAAGTCTATTTTGTTAGATACTAAGACAGCTAGGCCAGCTTGCTGCTTAGGTCTGTTTGATTGGAAAATCTTTTTCCAGCCCCTTACCTGAGGTAATGTCTATCTTCAATGTTGAGTTATGTTTCTTGTATGCAACAGAAGCATAGATCCTGTTTTTGTATCCATTCTCTTAAACTGTGTTTTTATTGTGAATCAAGTCCATTATTATTGAGATATATTAATCACCAATGATTGTTAATTCCTGTTATTTTGTTGTTGTTGTTGTTGTTGTTGGTGGTGGTGTGTGTGTGTGTGTGTGTGTGTGTGTGTTTCCCTTTTCTGGGTTTTGCTAGTGTGAGATTGTTGTCTGTGTTTTTGTGGATGTATCTAACTTCCTTGGATGGCGTTTTCTTCCTAGTATCTTCTGCAGGGATGGATTTGAGGATAAATATGTTTAAATTTGACTTTGTCATGAATATCTTTTATTCTCTATCTATGATGATTGAAAGCTTTGCTGGGTGAAGCAGTCTGGAATGGCATCTATTGTCTCTTACAGTTTGGCCAATGTCTATCCAGGCCCTTCTGGCTTTGAGAGTCTCCATTGAGAACTCAGGTATAATTCCGATGGGTCTGCATTTATATGTTCCTTGGCCTTTTTCTTTGCAGCTTTTAATATTCTTTCTTATTCTGTTTGCTTAGTGTTTTGATTATTGTGTGGCAAGGGGAATATTTTTTCTGGCCCAGTCTATTTAGTGTTCTGTAAGCTTCTTGTATCTTTATAGGCATGTCCTTATTTAGGTTGGGAAATTTTTCTTCTATGATTTTGTCAAATATATTATCTGGGCCTTTGAGCTGGGATTCTACTTCTATTCCAATTATTCTTAGGTTTGGGCTTTTCATTATGTCTCAGATTTCCTAGATGTTTTGTGTTAGAAATTTTTTATATTTAACATTTTCTTTTACCAATGAATATATTTCCCCTGTTGTATCTTCAATACCTAAAATTATCTTTCATCTCTTATATTGTATTGGTGATGCTTGTATCTGTAGTTCTTATTAACTTACCCAGATTTTCCATTTTCAGAATTTCCTCAAGTTTTTTTTCTTTATTGTATCTATTTTCATTTTCAGGTCTTGAACTGTTTCCTTCACCTGTTTGTTTGTTGTTGCTGGTTTTCTTGGCATTCTGTACAGTATTTCCTGATTTCCTTCAATTATTTTGTTGTCTTTTTCTCAATTTAAGAGATTTTTATTTCATCTTTAAGGAGCTCTATCATCTTCATAAAGTTATTTTTAAGATTGTTTTCTTATGCTTCAGCTCTGTTGGAATGCTCAGGTCTTGTTGTCATTAGATAGCTGGGTTCTGGTGGTGCCATATTTTCCTTTCTGTTACTGTGTTCTTACACTGTGTAGGCATCCGGCTTGGGATAATTATAGGTCTATGTGTTGATTCCTGCATTTGTCTTTGTTGGATTGTATTTTGATTTTTGGTTTCTGTTTCATCTCTGGTCTACTGGCCTAATTGACTATGGATTCTGGTGACTGACAAGTCTTAGGTTGCTCTTGTTGGCATCTGGCTTTAATCCATAGTGTCAGATAAGATTCAGGGAATTATTTCCATTTTCTTGTATCTGATGAGACTTACTTTCCTTCTGAATATGTGTTCAATTTTGTAGAAAGTTCTATAAGGTGCTGAGAAGAATGTATTTTCTTTCTTTCTTTCTTTCTTTCTTTCTTTTTTTTTTTCTTTCTTTTTTTTTTTTTTTTTTTTTTGTTTTTGAGACAGGGTTTCTCTGTGTAGCTTTGGAACCTTTCCTGGCTCTCACTCTGTAGCCCAGGCTGGCCTCAAACTCACAGAGATCTGCCTACCTCTGTCTCCCAAGTGCTGGGATTAAAGGCATGCACCACCACTGCCTGGCCTAAGAATGTATATTCTTTTGAGTGAAATATTCTGTAAATATCTATTAAGTCCACTTGGTTTATGTCAGTTTGCTCCAGTATTTCTCTTTTTGTTTTTTTTTTTTTTTTTTTTTTTTTTTTTCTGAGTTACCTGGCTATTGGTGTGAGTGGGATTTTGAAGTCACTCACTATCAATGTCTGAGGGTCAATATGTGATTTAAGATGTTGTAGTATTTTTTTTTTTTTTACAAACTTGGGTGTCCTTGTGTTTGGGTCATGGATGTTAAGAACTGAAATGTCCTCTTGGTGAGTTTTCCTTTATTGAATACGTAGTATCCTTCCCTATATCTTCTGATTAGCTTAAGTTGAAAGTCTATTTTGTCAGATATTAAAATGGCTATACCAGCTTGTTTCTTAGGTCCATTTCCTTGGCATATATTTTTGCAACTCCTCACCCTGAGGTGATGTCTCTCTTTGATGTTAAGGTGTGTTTCTTGGATGCAGAGAAAAATGAATAATGGATCCTGTTCTCACATTTATCCTCTTAGTATGTGTCCTTTTCCCTCATATAACATTTTTATTGATTCTTTGGGATTATCATCTTGATCACAATCCCTTCCAAGTCCTTCCATGTCCACCCCACCTTTGTAAACACCCCTCAAGAAGTTAAAAATAAAAATGAGAAAGAAAAAAAAAAACAAAACAAACAATAACAAATTCTGCTTTGTGTTGTCTGTATACACAGTGGAGCCTGGTCAAATTCTTAGTGGCCTGTCCCTTAAATAGAACTGAGTCCTTTCTTTCCCATACCTCTGGCAGAAGCCATCAGTTGTGGAGAGCTACTCTTCAGCATATCCATTACACTTTTTAAAAGTTCTCTTTGGTGGCTTCCTGTCTAGGCTGTTTCTTCTTTGGTGGGTTGGGGGGGGGGGGGGTCTAGGAGTTGTCACAGAAGCCTTCCATGTTTTTCTCTCTCAAGCACATGTCTGCAGTAATCAATATCACAAAAAAAGTTGCTTCCTTCCTCTTCACAGTAGTGAGAGCATGGATCATGGGCTTTCACGTGGTTTCTGGTGATAGCAGAGTCCATGAACATGACCCCCTACTGCATGCAGTAGGACCACAGACCCACATAAGGCCCTTAGAGATAGCCCAGGCCTCAGACCTCAGTGTTTGACTTCAGGCTGAAGCACATACCATGGATGTCCCATGGCCTTGGTGGTAACACAGGCCACGGACATCAACACAGACTCTGACTTCGGTAGAACCATGAGCTCAGTCATGGCCCTTGGTGGCAGCATGGGACTGGGTATCACCATGGTCTCAGGTGATAGTACAGGCTATTCAGATCAGTATGGCCCCCAGTGGCCACATAGCCTAAGGACATCAACATTGCTTCAGGCAGCAGCACAGACCATGGACATCTGTGTAGTCTTTGGTGTTAACTCAGATCACAGACACCAACACAGGCCCCAGCTGCAATGGGCATTGGACCCTGATGAGGCCTTGGTGGTAGCAAAGACCTAGGTATCATAATGGCCTCAGGTGGTGTTTTAGGCCACTCACATCAGTGTGGGCCCCTTAGGGCAGCACAGCCTAGGGACACAGACATGGCTTCAGGATGCTGCAGCACAGACCAGGGACATCTGTCTGGTCTTTGGTGGCAACCTGTGCCAGACATCATACTGGCTCTCAACAGGGCATGACTGATGTATCCATTTTTTCTATTGTCTTCAATGCTTGAGATTCCATTTGCCATCTCTTGTATTCTGTTGGTGAAGTTTGCTTCTGTGATTCCCGTTTTAGTTCTTAAATTCACTTCTAGAGTTCCCTCAGTTTAGGTTTCTTTATTGGTTTTATTTCTGCTTTCAAGTCTTGAACTGTTTCATTCATTTCGTCCTACTGTTTGTGCTTACATAGATTTCTTTTAGGGATTTAAGGACCTCTATCATATTCATAAAGGCTGTTTTAATATCTTTTTCTTGTGCTTCAGCTGTGTTGCAATACATAGGACATGCTGTAGTAGGGTTGCTGGACTCTATTGGAGACATATAGTCTTGGCTGTTACTGTGCTTTTATGCTGTGATCTAGGCATCTGGGTTTGGGAAGATTGGTATTCTATGTGCTTGTATCTGGTCTTGTCTTTATTGGGAGGATATATTGTTCCTTGGTTTCTGTTTCCTCTCTGGTTTTTAGGAGAATGTGGTAGGTGTATTGCCTTGCAGGAAATTCTTTTGGGATCCTGATAGGTGTGGCCACTGGAGCTCCAGGAAAATGTGTTTCTCAGTATTGAGAGCTGACACTTAGGAACAGGGATAGGCTGAGTATGTGAGGGTGTTTCCCAGGAGGGGAAAGCTGAGTGTTCCATCAGGATCTGCTTAATTATGCCCTGGGCAGAGAGTAAGATGAGGGCACAGCAGAAGTTCTGTTATAGAGTTGGGCATGAGACTAGGGCATTGAAATTGCAGGTGTGGAAGGAGAGGTGAAGATCTGCAGTTAGTCTACTTGCTTCTCTGGTCAGAGTGGGCTCCTACAGAGTGCCTGCTGGAGTTGGGGGCTGGAACAAAGCAAAGGTGGGGGAAAGAGGTTTGGAGAGGAAGATCTGTGTATTCCATTGGAAATGGGTACAAGCTGGGGAGGCTACAACAGTTGTTCTGCTACATAGCTGGAGATGAGAGCAAGGGAATGGATCTGGGGGAAACTATTGATGGGTGGAAGTCTACAGTTAGCCTACCGTTTCCCTGGCATGAGTGATATAATTTATATTTATCTTAATTTCAGAGTTTCAGATCTGACTCTATTGAAATCCTTGGTCTATTTGGAATTGATTTTCTTATGCAGTGTGAGGGATAAAGATCTAGTTTCATTCTTGTACATGTAGATATCCATGGCTTTAAAAAAAAAAACAACACTGTTTAAGGTTTTGTCTTTTCTCTGGTGCAATTCTAAGCAAAAGTAATAGTACTTGAGTCATTATCACACTGTACTTCAAGTTATACTGTGGAGATACAGTAATATAAACAGCATGGCATAATCAATGGAATAGAATTGAAGACCCAGAAGTAAGTCAATGCAACTACAGCTCTTTGATCTTTAACAAAGATATCAAATATATACCCTGGAGAAAAAGCAGCATTTTTAGCAAATGGTGCTGGAAAAAACAGATAGTTACATGTACAAGAATGAAATTAGATGTATATTACTTACTCTGCCCCCAAAATCAAGTTTGCACAGATCAAGGAAATCAATATAAGGTTTGAAATGCTGAAATTGCTGAGTATAAACTTGGGTGTATACTTCAAGACATAGGCCTGGGTAAACCCTAGGACCCTAGTTTCTTAGGAAATAGTTCCATTAATGAACGAATCAGATTTAAGATATTAAGAAGCTTTTGGATAGCATATGCAATTATCCCAAATATCCCTCCAAATCTGAAATCTAAAAATATTCTTAGTCCCAAACATTTCAGATAAAAGATACACAACCTATATTCCACTTCATCTTCCAGTTAGAGATCACCTATTCTGGAATTACTTACTTTTCTTTCTTATGCATACCTTTATGAGGTTATAACTGTGTAAGTAAATTTGTTGCAACTCTGTAGACTTGGTCTCAGGGTTTGGCACCAAAATGTGAGTTTTGCAACTTTGGGGAAAGGTATCCTGACTACTTGGGAAGTCAGGCAATACCTTGAGCTGCTTGGGACAGTTCTGACAGCTAGAGCTGCAAAGACATAGCTGAGTCCTGGAAGTTAAGTTTTTCTGACTGCTCAGGAGTCATGCCTGGAACTGCTTCAGCAAGGAAGGGTATCCTGACTGTTTGGGAAAGTCAGACCTGGAACTGCCAGGACAGCTCTACAGGGAAGGGTATCCTGACTGGAAGAGTCAGACTATACCTGGTGTGATGGGGGATGGTCTCCCTGCAGGATATACAATCCTGCTCCTCTCCTGAATAGCCACTACAGCTGAGCTTTGCTCAGCCCCCATGTAAGGGGGCTTCCTAGCAGAGCTCTGCTTCTCTGACCTAAGATGTTGCTTCTTTTGCTTCACTCTGCAAAAGGAGAAACCCCTGCAGAAATGTAGCAATCTCCTCTGGCTCTGGAGAAAAGTGTTACTTTTTCAGCTCTTTCAGCTCTCCCTTGCTCTGTCCATTGAGGGACATCTCAGCAAGGATCTTCTGTTCATCTTCTCCTTGCTCTGTCCACTGAGGGAGTCTCAGCAAGGATCTTCCTCTATACCAGTGAATGAAGATCTTCATACCCAAAACTCTTTTGAGAAAGAGATTTATTTGGGAAGGAGGAGTACAGGAGAGTAGTTGCCTCTACCAGGGTAGAGAGAACAGCCCCCAAATGACCAGGAAGGGTGGTTTGTATAGGGTGTTTTTGGGGCAGAGTCAAACAGGGCTTGACTTGGGGCAAGAATTCTGTGACTGGTTGGTTTCACAAGTCAGTTGACCAGGGGCAGAGATGGCTCTGACCTGAGCCAAACTGTGTTTCTTTCACTGGCCTTATCTGAGCCATCTTTCCCTAGTTCTGGGCTCTATGGTCATGGTGGGTTTCTTTAGCCAGCCCCTTTTCCCTACAAATTGTATCTTTAAAAAGAATGTTACATTAACTTTTATACTTTAAAATTATATTTAAATATTATCTTAATGCAAGACTCTGTGACTTTTTTTACAGTAATTTTTATCCATGTGCTATCAATTATTGGTTTTGAACATTGGGGCCAAGAAAAATTTTCATGCTTTGCTTAGCATATCACTAGATCAAATAAGATTGATCTAGAAAAGGATGGTATTGAAAAGATTGTTATTGTTATCAGTGATTTTTACTAAAGATGGGCAATTATTATTCTTTTATTTTAACACACAGAAGTGTTTGCAAACATGGTAGCATAGATTCCTTGTAGTTGTAGTTTAGAGCATAAAGAGATTACTATCCACATACAAAACAATTTTCCTAGATGGACACAGGTCTTCCAAGTATGTCTTAGACTTTTCCTCTCCCACCTTATTGCTACTAAGTTGTTCAATCTTGTCTTACAAAGATTATCTCTATAGAATTTAAGACAAGGAAGAAAATGAAAGTTAGTTTGTAATGTGGTTTCATCAGATTTTTTTTGGGGTAGGAAATGCATGTGCCAGAACACACATATATCAGAAGAGAACCTGTGGGAGTTGGCTATCTCCCCATAGCATGTGGGTAATAGGGATCAAAAACAGGTGACCAGGAATGGCAACAAACATCTTTAACCACTGAACAACCTTGCTGGCCCTTGTTCTTCAAACATTTTAAAATGCCAGAAAAAAAGTCTTGTTAATGGCTGAGATTAGGAACGAATAAAACTTTTTTTTAATGTAAATAGTCAGGTAGCAAATGTTTTAGGCTTTGGAAGCCTACAGTCCCTGTTGCAAATGATCAGATCTAATGCTATGGAGTGAACGACAACCATTGATAATATATGTATGCAACTTTTATCTAGGTGTCAATAGAAATCTAGTTGCTTCTGGGCCTGAGTGATGATGCCTATTATCCCAGTACTTTGTAGGTAGTTTAGAGAAAGGTAGATCTGTGAGTTCAAGGTCAGCCTGAACTACACAGCAAATTCTAGCCCAACCACAGCTACATAGTGGGACTTAATCTCAAAAAGTATAATAAAATTAAAAAACATATTTGTAGAACTATGCATCAGGACCCATGAATCACTGCCCCAGTTGCCAGCCAGCAGGGAAGACTTCTGCAGGCAAAATCCCCTACCAAAACCCACCATTAGACTCTGCAATCTACAACACCCATACCCTATCCCAAACTTACCCATCCCCCTGTGACCCCAGCAGCTTCCCAAGACATAGAATCTGCCAGCTCTCATTAGACCAAGAGGTGAGTGACTCTTCTCCCACCCAGAGAGTCCTGCATTTAGAACCTAGGCCCTGGGACACAACCAGTCCCCAGGAATACCCATCCATTGCTACCCCAGTTGCTGGCCAGCAAGAAGACTCTTGTGGGCAGACACCCCACCAAAACTCCCCATCCGACCCTGCAATCTACAAGGCCTATGCCCTACCCTAAACCTACCCATCCCCCTGTGACCTCAGTGGCTCCCTGAGACACAGAATCAGCCAGCTAGGATTGGACCAAGACCAGCTCACTGATACACAGAATTCACCATCTCCAATTAGACCAAAAGCTAAGATTGGACCCAGAGTGGCCCACTGAGACACAAACACAACAAGCACAGATTGAACCAAGAGCAGCTTGCTCAGACACAGGCACCTCCTGCACCTATTGGAGGAAGAGATGGGTAGATACCAGTGCAAAAAATACATACAACAACATAAAGAGCAATATAGCATCACCAGAACCTAGCAGTTCTACAACAGCAAGACCTGAATATCACAACACAGAAGCAGAAGAAAGTGACCTTAAAAATAACTTTATGGCAATGATAGAGGCCTTTAAAGAGGAAATGAAAAATTTCCTTGAAGAAATTGAGGAAAAGACAAATAAAATATTGGAAGAAATCAATAAATCCCTTAAAGAAATCCAAGGAAAAAAAAGCAATTAAACATGTGAAGGAAACAGTTCAAGATCTGAAAATTGAAACAGAAACAATGAAGAAGACACAAACTGAGGAAATGCTGGAAATAAAAATCTGAATAAATGAACAGGAACTACAGATGCAAGCATAACCAACAGAATATAAGAGATGGAAGAGAGAATCTCTGGCATGGAGGATACAATAGAGGAAATAGATTCATCAATCAAAGAAAACACCAAAGCCAAAAAAGTCATAACACAAAATGTTCAGGAAATCTGGAATAATATGAAAAAGCCAAACCTAAGAATAATAGGGATAGAAGAAGGAGAAGAATGCCAACTCACAAGCACAGAAAATATATTCAACAAAATCATGGAAAAAAAAAAACTTACCCAACTTAAAGAAGGAAATACCTATGAAGATACAAGAAGCTTATAGAATACCAAATAGATTAAACCACCAAAAAAGTCCCCTTGTCACATAATAATTAAACCACTAAACATACAGAATAAAGAAAGAATATTAAGAGCAGTAAAGGAACAAGGTCAAGTGACCTATAAAAATGCAGACCTATCATAATAAACCCTGACTTCTCAATGGAGATTCAGAAAGTCAGAAGGTCCTGGACAAATGTAATGCAGACACTAAGAGACCACAGATGCCAGCCCAGACTACTATATTCAGCAAAACTTTCAATCATTATATGAGTAAATAAGACATTCCAAGACAAAACCAGGTTTAGATAATGCCTATCCACAAATCCAGTCCTACAGAAAGCAATAGAAAGAAAACTCCAAACTAAGGAAGTCAGATTCACCCACGAAAACACAGGCAATAGATAACCCCACAGCAGCAAATCCCAAAGAAGGGAAACGCGCACACACACACACGCACACAACACACACACACACACATCAAAATATAACAAGAATTAATAATCACTAATATCCATTAATATCAATGGACTCAATTTGCCTATAAAAAGACACAGGCTAACAGAATGGATATGAAATCAAAATCCATCCTTCTGCTGCATACAAGAAACACACATCAACTTCAGAGACAGATACTACCTCAGGGTAAAACACTGGGAAAAGATTTTCAAATCAAATGGACTTAAGAGGCAAGCTGGTGTATTGTAACACGAATTGTTAGAAGGTCTTATTAATAAAATCATACCTGATGCCAGTTATTGCGGTGAATGCTGGAAGATCAGAGAAACAGAACAAGCCATAGCTTCCTCACTTCACCAATTCCTCAACTGATCCTGTTTTTTTTTTTTTTGTTTTTTTTTTTCCAGACTGGAAGCCTCTGAGTCCTCATCAAATGGATCTCAGCTGAACTGCTGCTCAAAAGCTGAAAAGCTTAACCAGGCTCTAGTTCCTGGTCCTCATGCCTTATATACCTTTCTGCTTCCTGCCATCACTTCCTGGGATTAAAGGTGTGTGTCACCATGCCTGGTTGTTTCTAGTGTGGCTTTGAACTCACAGAGATCCAGGTGGATATCTCTGCCTCTGGAATGACAGGATTAAAGGCATGTATGCTAACATTGCCTAACCTCTATGTTTAATATTATGGCTGTTCTGTCCTCTGACCCCAGATAAGTTTATTAGGGTACACTATATTGGGGGACACGATATATCACCATAGTGTAGTTATCCTAATATCTGACAAAATAGACTTCAAACTAAAATCAGTCAAAAGAGATCAAAAAGAACATTACATATTCATCACAGGAAAGATTCACCAAAATGAAGTCTCAATTCTGAATATTTATGCCCCAAATACAAGAGTATATACATACGTAAATAAAACATTACTAAAGCTTAGGTCACACATCAAACCTCACACATTAATAGTGGGAGACTTCAAACCCCACTCTCACCAGTGAACAGATCTACCAGACAGAAATTTAACAGAGAAATAAGGGTTCTAACAAATGTTATGACTCAAATGGACTTGATAAATATCTACAGAACATTTCACCCTAACACAAAAGAATATACCTTCTTTTCAAAAACCTATGGAACCTTCTCTAAAATTGACTACCTACTCAGTCACAAAACAAATCTCAACAGATACAAAAAAAAAAATTGGAATAGCCTCCTGTATTTTATCAGACCACCATGGCTTAAAGTTAGATTTCAACAACAACAATTACAGAAAGCCTACAATCTCATGGAAACTGAATAATGCTTAACTGAATCACCAATGGGTCAAGGAAGAAGTAAATAAAGAAATTAAAGACTTCCTAGAATTCAATGAAAATGAAGGCACCATATAACCAAACTTATGGGACACTGTGAAAGTAATGCTAAGAGGAAAATTCATACTACTAAATGCCCACATAAAGAAGTTGGAGAAATCTCACACTAGTGACTTAACAGCACACCTAAAAGCTCTAGAACAAAAAGAAGCAAACTCACCCAGGAGGAATAGACACCAGGAAATAATCAAATTGAGAGCTGAAATCAATAAAATAGAAACAAAGAGAACAATACAAAGAATCAATGAGACAAAGAATTGGTTCTTTGAGAAAATCAGTAAGATAGACAAGTCCAAAATAACCAAAGCTGAGAGAGAACATCCAAATTAACAAAATCAGAAATGAAAAAGGACACATAACAACAGACAATGAGGAAATCCAGAGAATCATCAGGTCATACTTCAAAAACCTGTACTCCACAAAATTGGAAAATCTAAAAGAAATGGACAGTTTCCTGGATAGGTACCACATACCAAAATTAAATCAAAACCAGATAAACAATTTAAGTAGACCTATAACCCCTAAGGAAATAGAAACAGTCATTAAAAGTCTCCCAACAAAAAAAAAAAGCCCAGGACCAAATGGTTTCAGCACAGAATTCTGCCAGAATTTTAAAGAAGAGCTAATACCAATACTCTTCAAATTGTTCCACATAATGCAAACAGAAAGAACATTACCAAACACTTTTTATAAGGCTACAGTTACCCTGATAGCCAAACCACACAAAGATGCAACAAGGAAAGAGAATTATAGACGAATACCCCTCACAATGATTGACGCAAAAACACTTGATAACATACTGGCCAACCGAATGCAAGAATATATCAAAGAAATTATCCATCATAATCAAGTAGGCTTTATCCCAGAGATTCAAGGATGGTTCACCAAATAAAAATCTGTCAATGTAATCCACCATACAAACAAACTGAAAGAAAAAAAAAAAAAACATGGCCATTTCCTTAGATGCTGAAAAACCTTCAACATGATTCAATACCCCTTCATGATAAAAGTTTTGGAGAGATTAGGAATACAGGGAACATACCTAAACATAATAAAGGCAATTTACAGC
Source organism: Peromyscus leucopus (assembly GCF_004664715.2). Lineage (NCBI taxonomy): Eukaryota > Metazoa > Chordata > Mammalia > Rodentia > Cricetidae > Peromyscus > Peromyscus leucopus. Next base: position 51,489,957 of record NC_051070.1, read on the forward strand.
AAGCTGACAGCTGACAGCCAATATCAAATTAAATGGAGGGAAACTCAAAGAAATTCCACTAAAATCAGAAACAAGACAAGGATGTCCACTTTCCCCATATCTACTTAATATAGTACTTTAAGTCCTAGCTAGAGCAATAAGACAACAAAAGGAGATCAACTTGGAAAGGAAGTCAAACTTTCCAGATGATATGATAGTATATATAAGTGACCCCAAAGATTCTACCAGGGAAGTCCTATAGCTGATAAACAACTACAGTAATGTGGCAGGATACAAGATTAACTCAAAAAAATCAGTAGCCCTCCTATATACAAGTGATAAATGGGCTGAGAAATAAATCAGAGAAACATCACCCTTTACAATAGCCACAAATAATATAAAATACCTTCGGTTAACTCTAGCTAAGCAAGTGAAAGACCTGTATTGTAACTCTAGTTCCGCCTGGGCCCACAGCCACTCAGACTCAAATAAACATATAGATACTTATATTATTTAAACTGTTTGGCCTAATGGTTCAGGCTTCTTGCTATCTAGTTCTTATATCTTAAATTAACCCATTTCTATTAATCTATAAGTTATCATGTGGTTTGTAGCTTACCAATACTTTACATCTTACTTCTCATGGTGGTGGCAGCTGGCAGCATCTCCTGACTCAGACTTTCCATTCCCGGAATTCTCCTCTCTCTTTGTCCTGTCTATATTTCCTGCCTGCCTACTAGCCAATCAGCTCTTTATTTATTAACCAATCAGAGCAACACATTCACAGCATACAGATATCCACAGCACTGTATGACAAAAACTCTATGTCTCTGAAGAAATAAATTGAAGATTTCAGAAAATGGAAAGATCTCCCATGCTCATGAATAGGTATGATTAAAATAGTAAAAATGGCAATCTTATCAAAAGCAATACACAGATTCAGTGCAATCCCTATCAAAATCCCAACACAATTCTTCACAGAATTGGAAAGAACAATACTTAACTTCATATATAAAAACAAAAAACCTAGTATATCTAAAACAATCCTGTACAATAAAGTCACCTCTGGAGGCATCACTATCCCTGACCTCAAGCGCTACTGTAGAGCTATAATAATAAAAACAATGTTGTATTGGCATAAAAACAGAAATGTGGAACAATAGAATTGATTGAAGACCCTGACATTAATCCACACACCTATGAACACTTGATTTTTTACAAGGTAGCCAAAATTGTACAATGGAAAAAAGAAAGCATCTTCAACAAATGGTGCTGGCATAACTGGATGTCAACATGTAGAAGATTACAAAGAGATCCATATCTCTCACCAATGCAAAAAATTCAAGTCCAGGTGGATCAAAGATCTCAATATAAAATCATATATACTGAACCTGATAGAAGAGAAAGTAGGAAGTAGTCTTTGACACACTGGGACAGGAGACCACTTCTAAATATAATACCAGTAGCACAGACATTGAGAGCAACAATTAATAAATGAGACCTCCTGAAATTGAGAAGCTTCTGTAAGGCAAAGGACGTGGTAAATAAGACAAAATGACAGCCTACAGAATGGGAAAAGATCTTCACCAACCTCACATCTGACAGAGGGCTGATCTCCAAAATATATAAAGAACTCAAGAAACTAGACATCAAAATACAGAACAATTCAGTTGAAAAATGGGCTACAGACCTAAACAGAGAATTCTCAACAGGAGAATGACATTTAAGGAAATGCTCAACATCCTTAGTCATCAGGGAAATGTTAATCAAAAGGACTCTAAGATACCATCTTACATCTGGCAGAATGGCTAAGATAAAAAATACTGATAACAGCTTATGTTGGAGAGAATGTGGAGCAAGGGGAACACTTCTCTACTGTTGGTGAGAGTACAAACTTGTACAGCCACTTTGGAAATCAGTATGGTGATTTCTCGGAAAATTGGGAATCAATCTTCCTCAAGACCCAGCTATACCACTCTTGGGCATATACCAAGGAGTATTCAATCATACCACAAGGACAAATGCTCAGCTATGTTCATAACAACATGATTCGTAATAGCCAGAACCTGGAAACAACCTAGATGCCCCTGAACTGAGGAGTGGATTAAGAAAATGTGTTACATATACACAATTGAGTACTACTCAGCAATAAAAAAAATGATATCATGAAATATGCAGGCAAATGGATCGAACTAGAAAATATCATCCTGAGTGAGGTATACCAGACTCAGAAAGACATAGTATGTACTCATTCATAAGTGGATATTAGATGTAGAGCAAAGTATAACCAGACTACAACCCAAAACTCCAGAGAAGCTAGCTAACAAACGTGGCCCAAAGAGGGACATATCATTTGCCCTGGGAAGGGGAAGTGGATAAGATCTCCATGAGTAAACTGGGGATGAGAGGTGGGCAGTAGAGGGTTGGGGATGGGGGATGAGAACATAAGGGAACAGGATGGTTGAGTTGGAACAGAAATGGAGTGGGAGAGCAGTGAAAAAGATACCATGATAGAGGGAGACATTATGGGGATAGGGAGAAACTGGGTGCTAGGGAAGTTCCCAGGAATCCATAAGGATGACCCCAGCTTAGACTACTAGAAATAGTGGAGAGGGTGCCTGAGCTGGCTTACTCCAGTAATCAGATTGGTGAATACCCTGTCATCATAGAGCCTTTCTCCAGTAACTGATTGAAGCAGATGCCGAGATCCACAACCAAACACCAGACTGAGCTCCATGAGTCCAGTTGAAGAGAGAAAAGAGGGATTCTATGAGCAGGGGGCATCAAGATCATGACTGGGAAACTTACAGAGAGATAGCCAGACCCAAACAGTGGGAACTCATGAAATTTTGACCAACACCTGTAGAGTCTCCACAGGAGTGGTCTAGGCCCTCTGCATAGCAAGCAGTTGTGTAGCTTGATCTGCTTAAGGAGCCCCTGGCAGTAGGATCAGAATACATCCCTGGTGCATGAGCAGGCTTTTTGGAGTCCAATACCTATGGCGGGACACCATGCACAGTCTTGAGGCAGGAGGAGGGGCTTGGACCTGCCTCTACTGCATGTACCAGGCTTTGCTGACTACCCACGGGAGGCCTTACCTTCTTTTAGGAGGGAATGGTGTGGTGGGTTCAGCGGGAGAGGCTGGAGGGGTGGGAGGAGGGAAGAGGTAGATATGTGATTGGCATGTAAAATGAATTTAAAAAAATTCTTGATTAATTAATTTAATTAATTAATTAATTAATTAAATGAACTAGGCATCAGGACAGATTGACATCTGGCTGTAGTTTGCTGTTCTTTGGTCTTGTAAGAAGTAATTCCTGAGTGAGATTGAGAGACTGGAGTAGTAGGTTTGCTGATGTACTATTGGACTGATCTAATCTCTGAGCTCTAGTTTATGAGCTGATGAATATGCTTTGCAGGGGTCTCCTGTCGATATTCATTATAAATGGAAACTACCTGACTTCCTAAACTACCACAACACCAACTGCTAAATTTCCTTTCATCTGGAGTTTTATTTTGTTCTCCAGATTTTGACTAACATGCCAGCTATGTGTAACCCATGTCCTCAATCAGTATACCTTAAGGAACTATTTTAGCTCTGAGCATTACATAAATTAACAATTACTTTCACCAGCATAAATATATACAATGTTGGTTCCCCTGAGCCACATAGATTGAGAGTACAATCATGAGAAATTGGTTATAATGGCAATATTATCTAGTTTATAGTCTTTTCCAGCAAATGAGCCAGAAAAGCAGCCCTACAAATTGTTGCCTTCTATATTGATGTCCCCCTGTGCTTGTCTAGAAGCTGTCTTTCAGTAGCAGCTGTTATGATCATCCATTTGGGTACCTGGTCTCCATCTGTTTTCTCATTCACCTATACATACAGCTTTTGTTTGGTGGGAGCCCCTTGTGTATATGTCTCCAAGATAAGCTTGTTGGAAGACCCCCAAGACAAAGCAAAGGAAGACAATATAAGTGAAGCCAAACAGTTCTGCTTCTCAAAACTTTTCCCACCTGAAGTTCTAGGCATGCGAGTTTCTTGTAGTTCATAAACTCTGATTCTACTCAGTCTTAAAGCAGAAGACAGTTGCTACATTCAAATGGAAGATCATTTAATGACATGTTATGTGCAAACATAGACAAAGTATAGCTACACAAGATGTGGTATAGAACTATTATAACTAGATACGCAGCTGGGACTGTAAGGGGTAAGGGTAGTGAGTGCTTTCCAGTAACTTGCGGGGTGCCTCTATCAACAGGAACAGTGAAAACTCAGTTGCTCACAACTGAACAAGGCGGAGGCTATAGGCCTTGCCTCTAAATTCCTGTTGAAATGTATATACTTGTCATTGGTAATAATTCCCCATATACCTTCTCTTCCTGCTCATCAAATCTAACTAGAGGTTTAGACAGGAATCAAAGTTGATCTCTTTATAAATTAGCTTTCCAAAGCATGGAGGTGAAAGGATAGGTCTCAACATAGACAGTGAGGGGACAGTGGAAGTGCCCAGGGACCCTAGCTGTCTTCTTTGTGCTTTCCAAAAAGATAAGGATCCTTTGATTTTTGGATTCATGGTTTATGTGAAAAAGGAACTATCCATCCTTCCCTCTCCCATTCCATGAGGAAGCTTCTCAAAACTAGCAGTGTACTGTCAGCAATATTGTTTCTAAAACTGCATTTCCTATGCTTACATCCCAGTCTCATGCTGACTGGGTGTTTGCACAAGTCATTTAAAGCTTCTGTGCCTCAGTTTCCTCATTTAGAAGGTAAGAGTAACGGTACCTACCTCACAAGGTTAGGAATGATGTGTAAATTGCTCAAGAGTGCTGTGTGTGTGTGTGTGTGTGTGTGTGTGTGTGTGTGTGTTCATTCTCTTTCAGGCCTTCCATATATTGTGGTTGCTAGTTTACAAACAATTAATGGTATTTCTGAGTTTTGGTGGCTGATAGGCTAACCTTACCAATGTCTGTGATGTTAAAACATTTCAGTTCTAATCTGCTGATCTACAGATCTGTACAAGGTGGATGTGTAAAGCTGTTTCTTGTATTCTACATAATTTTTTCAAAGTGTTCTGCTCTGACCACTAGCCATGTGAGAAGAGTTCTACTTCCTCCACTGTGGAGTATCTGCAGTGGTGAATTGGTAGTTGCGGTGGTGACAATCCTCCCATTTCAGGTGGCAGCTTCAAGCAGTAAGTGTGTATCATTTCAGAGTTTCTGAAGATCAGGAATACAAGCAAGACAGAGGTGGGAATCTCTGATTTACACTCTATAAAAATTATTATTGGATAACCAATTTGGGGCTCTTCCCTATGGAAAACGATTCCTTCAAGTGTCATATACATACAAATAACATTACAAAAACTCAATAACACCCTACAAACAATGCAATAAATAGCGGTGTGAATTTAGCAAAGGGGGTTCAAGGGCAGGGTTAGAGTGTAGAAAGAGAAGTGGGGAAAATAATGTAATTGTATTTTAATATATAAAAGGTTATATCTGGGTGGTGGTGACACACGCCTTTAATCCCAGCACTGAGGAGGCAGAGCCAAGTGAATCTCTGTGTGTTCGAGGCCAGCCTGGTCAAAGGAGCGAGATACAGGACAGGCACCAAAACTACACAGAGAAACCCTGTCTTGGAAAAAAAAAATTATTATACAGCTATCAACAAGAGCTGTTTCTGGGGCTCATTTGGGACCAAATGATTTCTCTAGATCAAATCCAAGATTGTCTGCTGAAGGGATAAATCAGTTCCTTACCACATGGGTCTCTCTGGAGAAACCCACAAAAGGGCAGTCATCTTCTTTCAGAGGCAAATAAATGAACCATAGGGGTTATCCAGATTTGAAAATCCTATTAACAACCTCCACTCACCTCTGCTTTGTCTCTACCACAAACAAGAAGCTCTAAAAGTCCATACTCAAGAGAAGTACTTAAAGCACACGGCAGGAGGTGCTTTAACTGGAGAGCATCTTTGAGGTTTCTCATTGCAACTGGCAACTAGTTTTGCATAGATGTCTATGTCTTCCAGTGAGAAGAAAAACTCCCTACGTGCTGAGATCTGATGAAAAGAGTCCCTTACCAACAAGCACTGAAGTCACCCTGGTTATGTTCTCTTTGACTTTCAAGATTATCTGAGTGAAGCTACCAGGTCTCTGCAGTCTGATGTTTGTATGTTCTCGCTATGTGGACCATGAATACAATTTGTGGACTGTAAGCTATTCATATTGGTCAGTTCTGGATGATGTCAATTGCTCCTGTAGCTTTAATAACCACGTCTGTAGGCGAACTCTTGCTGCCCTCTGTTATCTACAAGTTCACTCTTTCAAGTCAGACTTGTCTATTAAAACTGTAGGTAGAATAGCATGTTGGCAAGTTCAACATTGAGTTCTTCCACTCCAGATTGCTCTCTCCTCCCTGCATTGTAAAGGATGGGCCAGTTCGTGATTCTAGATGGAGACTTTAGGGAGCTCACCAGTTTGCCTCTTTCCCCACTTCCTATGTCTAAGCAGTTGTCAAATGTAAAACATTTGAAGACCCAGGTAGACAGTAGAAATGATATAAAGTTTAGAAACTGGCAGGGTTAGTCTAAATCCTGGGTCCATCAATTGTTACTTCACTATCTAAGTGTGTAGAGAGGAGAGTAGGGGGTAAAAAGAGAAATAGAAAAACTGCGGATATCAATCTAAATTATATATATTTACATTGATGAGGATTATTGAAATATATTTAAAAAGGTATAAATTCAGAAAACTATCTTTCCCTCCTTTCGTTCCTCTCTTTCCCTATGCCTTAATCTCTCTCTTCATCCCTTCTTGTCCTGAAGCCCTTTTCTTATTTTCTACTTCTCACCTTTTCCCTGTCTTCCTATTTGTGAAATGCAAAGAATAGAGAGAATTCCCTGATTAATATCCACCAATGAAGCCCCTTGTTCTCCAATAGCATTGTCTATGGGCATTTGAACGACTCTCACAATGTTTGTGGACACACTTACCTCATTAGTGTACCTGGGACTTTTAAGGAAAGAAAGTTGTCATTATCAAGCATGGAATTTCTCATGGTATTTACCCCAAGCATGGCATGTGGTAAATGATCCACGAATTATTCTGCAATATATTAAGAAAAGAAAAATATGAAGAGTAGGATCTAGAATTCTTGAAGATCAGCATGGTGGGCACCTCTGGTGTGACCTCAGTGATCCTTGCTAATCATGCCACCACTTTATCATCTTAAGTAGGAATAAAGACTTGATGACTGTCATCTAGCGAATATAATATGGAAAAAGTGATGAATTTTGCTTCTAAGTAGATGACAAAATAATTACAGCTACTTTCTGGGGACCCTTTGTTGACTTCTCTTGAATTGCTTACCTTACAGAAAGTCAGCTACCACCTTATGAGGCAGTTCAATGGAGAAGCTCCCTCAGGACAAGTTTCCAAGGCCTGTCCATATGCTCATTCCATGAGTCAACATAACAGTAGGTTCCCAGACCAAGTCAGCCTTGAAACTCTGTCAACCTCAAATGAGTCCTGGACCACCAACAGCTTGAACTCAACTTAGAAGGGCTGGTGGTCCAATTTGCTACACAGGAATGGACAACAAGCACAGGAAAAAATAATAATGCAAAAAAGACAACTGATCTACCCAGCTTGGGCTGTAGTTTAGTGACAGATTAGTTTAGTGACAGATCTTAGGTTCAATCTCAATACTTTCTCTCTCTCTCTCATATATATATATTTACACACATATAAACCAGCAATAGGAGAAAAGACAACAGAAACCAAAGAACTAATCTGCCCTACTTACCACTCATCCTTGTTCTCACTAATCCCATTACCTTCAGTCTCTGCATGTTCTATGTACCTTGCTGGAGTACATAGAACTCAGGGATAGGAAGGAAAGAAGACAGAATCTTGCAAATCAACAAGGCAGCTTCACAGTCATTCAGGAACACAGAGGGTAAGGGATGAGGAGCTGGCACCAAGATGAGGAGACGGATGATCAAGCCATCAACTCAACATAGCTTCGTCTCCAAGGTGACAATAGAGAATGAGAATGTTGAGAATGTTGTTGATGTCACTGGGACTATGTGTTCTATCACTCCTAGCCACAGGGGGTATACTTGGGCTAGTTTCATTGGAAAGCAAGTGTGGGTAAAAATGAGGATTCCTTAAGATCCTTATATTTCAAAGACAACCTATAGGTAGTTCTCACCCACCTCTGAAGCTTATCTGAAGCCTGAGCCTAGGTCTCTAGGTGCAGCAAACAAGACTGGTACTCCTGGGAGGGGACAATTAAAAACTGGAGAAACCTCCAGGGAAGTGGATTTGTAAGGCAAGAAAGGTGTCTGTGAGGTTGGTCATGTAGAATGTTCTCGTCCTCATCTGTCCTTGCTATTTAGTGGAAGCTGGCCTGTCAAGTGACCCAATGGTGCTGTCACTCCCGTGGGCAGCAGCTTATTCTATTAACTAATGAGAGTGCCATGGGGAGATAAACACCTCTTAGGCAGGCTCTCCCCTGGGTGCTTGGCCTTTCCTGCCCAGACTGCTGCAGACTGGCAGGTCTGGGTGGAGGGAGGAAGAGACTCAAGTAAAGGCATAAAATACCTAAAGAGGGGCTGGCTGCTGCCAAGAGGGCCCTGTGATGCTATGCCTTTGTAATTTGGCAAACAGAATGTGATGCTGTTTGAATTTGCAAACTAATGATAAGAAATAATTGCTAAATAGCTCAATAACTGACAGGAAATTGCCCTTGTTTATAACAATGCAGCAAGACAATTCAATTAGGATTACTGTAGATTAAAAAAAAATGTTTGTTTACATGATTCATTTCCTACAATGACAATAGATGAAAGAGATAGACAGGATGGGGAGGAGAGGGACATGGAAGAGTTTAAAAGCCCCCTTGTTTCCAGAGGGAGGTCTATGGATCCAAAGGAAGCAGACCAGCAGAAACTGTTGGTTTTCTTTTTTGGGCTGTTAAGGAGAAAGAAATGAATGATAATGGTTGCCACAGTATGTCTCTCCCTGGACTCCTTGGTGGAAGAAGGGAGGTTGGGTGGGAACCTAGGAGAAAAGTCCCTGAAGGTTCCTTCACACATGCACGCACGCACTCACGCACACTGCTCATTTTCTCTAGATGCTCCAGATGATGGCCAGAGTGGCCAGGGCTGCTGTGTGGAGTTTACTGATTCCAATGGATTTTTAGAGCTGACGGGCATCACATTTTGACATTTGTTCTGACCCACCTACTGCCTCCTTCCAGGTTCAAGGTTCCTGCCCCCCAACCCCCACCCCAAACTTGGCTCTAGCTTTCCTTTTCTCAGGAACCTAGAGTTAAGAGAATGCTTTACAGGTTTTCTTTGTTTAAGGTCCTTCCCAAGTAGAAAACCAATTCTTAAAACCAAAATTTATTTTAGCCACAAGGGAGTGTACCTGTTGTGTTAGAATTACTAATACTGGTGGGTAGAGAGCTGAGTGCTTAAATCCTACATGTCTTCCCCTGAAGGGCTCACCCTGAGGCACCAGGTTCATTACTCCACAAGAACAAAGAGCGACACTGAATTATCACGCAGGGTAAAAGAAAGGATTCCAGAGCTCATTGAAAAAGCCATGGTTAAACTATTTGAATCTTTGAACCGAAGTCTCCTTTGTGGTGTATGTGTAAATAAAAAATAAATACTACTATACTCTCCTTTGGCAAAACTATTTATGTAAATCACAGTTTCTACCCAATGACTCCTGAAGAGTTACAACAATTTTTGAAGTGTGGGAGAGAATTGGAGACATGATAGCAACTGATAGAGAGATTTATGGCGAGCATCTACCAAGAACTATCAACTGGTACTAGATACTTTTCCACTGCTAGGATAAAACACCTTGATGAAGGCAGCTTATAGAAGAAACAGTTGATTTGAGTTTACGGGTCCAGAGGGTTAGAGTCCATAATGCTGGAGCAAAGGAATGTTGGCTGAAGCAGCAGTTGAGAGCACACATATTGAACTTCAAGCAGAACACAGAGAGAATGAACTGGAAATGGCACAACTCCTCTTTAAACTCTCAAAGCTCATCTCCAGTGACGTGCTTCCTACAACAAGGCCACATTTCCCCAAACAGCACCATCAACCGTTAACCAAATAGACTATGGAGGACATCGCATTCAGCCACCAGACCACTTTGTCCTTTAGTTCTGATAATGTCACATAATAGAGAGAACTCAGATGCATTTTTGTGAGGGTGTCTCTCCCACCAGTAAGGACCAGGGGCTCTAAGGAAATGATGTGTGTGGGGGGAGGAGACAGGGAGATAGTGTAGCACATGTTATCATCTTAAAACACCCATTCCCCTCCTTGTGAACAAACCCAGGGAACCAGCTAAGCCTGGTGTCTTGCTCTCCTTTGCTTACAGAAGTGAATGAGTATTGCAATTTCTTGTTTCCTATTGCAGGGATTTTCAGAGCAGAATGTTAAACTCTTACCTGGACATTCAAGTATAATTCCATCCCTTCTCTCTTCCTATTCTATTTCTGCTTCCCCTTATGCCCCCTCCACCATCCACCAGAGAGGCTAAAACTGTGGGAGAGGAGGTTTGGCTCACTCTTCCTGCCTTGGAACCCAATTACAGCTGGCTGCTGCAAAATTAATGTTCACAGACATGGAATTATGTTATAGACGCTTTATAGAAATCACTCAATCAAACAGAGTGAAATCTTTTTTATATGGTAATCATTTCCCACCATCAAATTTCATAGGAAAGAACAGTTTGATCGAACCACCTAGTTAAACTGTGTATGAAATTAGTCATTCCCACCATAAACAGTGTTCTGCTGCCTTCCCGGACAAAAGCTAACAGAATCAAGGTAGTAATTGGTTAGGAAACAACAGGTCCTAATTCTGTGTGAATTAGATCTCTGTTCCTTCCTCCATCAAACTGGAAGTTCTAGAGCCAGATCCACCCCCTTTTTTCCCAAGGCAGTCCCATGGAATGGACAAAACTCAGGTTTTAAAGTTCTTTTCATATTAACTAATGATGGGATCACAGGGGGACTCATAACTCTTTCTGGACTTGTGAGATTCAGAATTAGCTTGATGTCTTTTTGGTGGAATCAGTTTCTGACTCTGTTCCCTGAAAAGATGGACTCCATGGGAGTGCTTAAATGAGCCCACTCCTTTGGGATAAAGAAGAATGTAATGGAGAATAATAAAGAGGGGATGAAGTCAGCCCCTTCACAATAAGCCAGTGTTGTGTGTTCTTCTGGGCAGAATGATTGTCCTCAAGATGAGTGATGTCTAATTTTTTTTTATTAAACAAACATGAGCCACCATATGTCTGTTATCAGCATTCTGCTCCCTTTCAGGTAGCTCTCTGGATTATGACTATAAGATCCCATTTCCCTCTCCCACTGAGTCTATGACATTCTTTTCTGCCCTACCTGAATATTATGAAGCCACACTTGCCCTAAAGGCAGGACTAAAGGCAGTTCCTGGAGAGGGTCTCAGGTGTACCCATGCAGGCACAGCAGCCTGTAGCTTTAAGATGTTAAGGATTTAGGCATAATAGCTTCTGGCTGTGAGCTCTCCTCATTTGCCTCCCAGCAATGCTGTTAGTTAGACAGCATCTTATATATTCTGGATCACATGATCTTAAATGAGATTCCAGGTGCAAAAGTAGTACCAGACTTATTTTTTTTTTTTTTGGTACGGTGTTTAGCAGTTTGTAAATCAGTTTCACATACATATCTCATTAAAGTTTCAGAACCACCCCATGAGGTAGATAGTTGTCATTATTTCCAATCTTTGGGTAAGAAAATAAAGGTCCAAAGAGATGAAATGGGTTTGTTGAAATTCTCAGCTAGAAAATGAAAGAGTCAGCATGAGGATTGAGAGAATTGATGCATTTAATAGAAAATATGGAATAAGAAAATCCTAATGGCAATAGGAAGCCGAGGAAGGTCATTGGACTTCCCTCACTTGCTTGAGGTCATCTCTGGACATTCCTAGTCATTTACTTACTTATAGACATCCATCTTATTCTCTCTCCAGACCAGCCCTGACTACTTCTGAGCACAGGAAGAGAGAAGTCACGTGTTCTGCCTCCCCCACCTCACATGCCAGGACTCTTTAGCCTCTGTGGTCTCACCTTATCACATTTTGTGGGGCAAAGAAAACCATGAGGACAATTTTGAGCCATGCAGTTAGGAAGTAGGCTTTGCTATTGGACAGGGGGAGCTGAAACATTCTGTGGTCACAGTTGTCAACTCTCTCATTGCATAGTCTCCTCACAGCTGCACAGACAGGGCTCTTTTTGAATAGTCAGGTGCACCCACATCGGCAGGAGAGAGTTCTAAAATTAATGGCCAGGTTGTTGAAATACTTCAAGTCAGTAAGAAGAGCTTTGGACTAATCAGGGACTGGGGTTCCTGTTCTAGTCTGTTATGAGCCAATTGATGATGGGTAGCTCAACTTCAGACTAGTCTTCTGCAATGGGAGTTTAATGCTGCTCCAATCTTCTCCTAGCATGATTGACCTGATCAAATGGAACACAAGGTGGGCAGTTTACACCTCACAGAGCTGTGACCATCACACTGGGTGAAGGCGTAACAGCTTTTGCAGTGACTGCCATTATTCTGTTGTTCAGTGAATCCTGATTCGAAATCCCTCTCCTTTAGGCTATATAAGCTTCTTAAGGGATTTTTTTTTTTTTTTTTTTTTTTACCTCTAGAGTCATGGAGTAACAAACACACATAGAGAGAAGTGATTCGCTTAAGGACACTTGGTGGCAGAAGACCCTTGTTCTTCACTGCCCCTAGGCCAGTGCTGCCATAAAAAATACCACCCAATAAATGGGTGAAGAAGCAAATGTTTTTTTTTCCATACAGAATTTATATCTTTGGAAGATATATATATATATAATATAAAAAAAAAAAAAAATATATACGTGTTATTATATATTGTGTGTTATATATATATAATATAATAATAAAAATATATAGAGAGAGAGAGAGAGAGAGAGAGAGAATGGTTGTCTGACTACCTAAATAATTTAAATAATTTCTCATAGACTCATAGACTTTCTTTGGTACCTCAGGAAGAAAACAGTACCCGATTCATGGTTTTCTTTTTTTTTTTTTTAACTTTTTTTATTAAGAAATTTTCTATTCACTTTACATACCAACCACAGATCTCCCCTCTTCCCTCTTCCTACCCCCCCAGCCTTCCCCACAAAACCACCCCCAATCCATACATTTTCCAAATCAAAGTCTCCCATGGGGAGTCAGCAGAGTCTGGTACACTCAGCTGAGGGAGGTCCAAGCTCCTCCCTGCTGCACCAAGGCTGTGCAAGGTGTCACACCCTAGGCATTGGGCTCCAAAAAGTCCTCCCATGCACCAGGGACAACTAGGGATCCCCCAAACAGTTCAAGCTAAACAACTGTCTCCCATATCCAGAGGGCCTAGTCTAGTCCTATGGAGGCTCGGCAGCTATTAGTCCACAGTTCATGGGTTTCCACTAGTGTAGCTGGTCATCTCTGCATGTTTTCCTATCATGATCTCCACATCCCCTGCCCACAGAATCCCTCCTCTCTCTCACTGGTTGGATTCCCAGAGCTTAGCCTGATGCCCAGCCGTGGATCTCTGCATCTGCTTCCATCTGTCAGTGGACAAAGGCTCTATGAGGACAGGATATGAATTCCTTAGTGTTCTCACCTTGGGCTGACTCTTTAGTTCAGGCCCATTGATAAACTACACAGTCGTTTTCATTTGGAATTCTAATCAGTTCAAGATTGAGAAGCAAATTGTATACTATTTTATTATTTCTGTGCATATTTTCAGCAAGGAGGGACCCTAAGAGAGGCACATAGATAGCCCAGTGAAGGAGAAATAGATGAGATCTACATGAGCAAACTGGGAGTGTGTGGGAGGGTAATGGAGGGCAAAGAATGGGGATGAGAACATAAGGAAATGGGAGGGTTGAGATGGAACAGGGACAGAGTGGGAGAGCAAGGAAAGAGACACCATGATAAATGAAGACATCATGGGAATAGGAAGAGGAAGGGTGCCCGGGGAAGCTCTCAGTAATCCACAAGGATGACTCCATTTTGGATTGCTGGCAGTGGTTTTCTTTCTGCTATAGGAAGAGGGGCTTTATTCAACACAAAACTGGTTGAGAAGCGCATGGACTGCACAGCAGGAGAAAGTACAGAGCTGTATGGGCTGGGCCTGATTCTCTCTCTCTCTCTCTCTCTCTCCTCTCTCTCTCCAGTTATGTGACCTTTGTCACATCATCATATTCTAGGACTCAGAATCCTCTCCTGCAAGGTAAAGAACAACAGTATGATCAGGAACCAAACTTCTAAGGTTCTTCTCAGGGTTAGCATTCCTCAAAGGCAATTCTACACTGAGTAAGTTTCCCATACAGCATCACATCTCTTCCATCTTTTCAAGAGATGCAACTGGGAAGAAAATGGGGGAAGATGCTGGCAAAAATTTACAGTTCTCATCACAGAGTGGCTATTGCATAAGTCTTAGGTCAAAAGCCACCAAGTTTCTCTGCATCAGTAAGTTCAGCGTTCTCTTGACAGCTCAGACTTGCCTAGCATTCTGAGAATCCCAGCCAACGAACTTTTGGTGGTAGGCTGCCTCCAGCCGTCTGAATTCTTCTAACTGCTCAAATAGCTCTAGACACTTCTTCACTGTTGTAAAAGGCACATGCAAGTCTGGTCTCTTCCCCTCTTGGCAAGGAATCTCAAGGTCCGGCAATGTTGTGGAGGTCCCTGCAAGTATCACAGCCAGCCTTGAAACCATCTGTGGGAGAGGCAAAAATGAAACTTGGTTCAGTTCACCTTAGTTACCCAGCACTGGTTCAATCTTCTGGAGTCTGATGCCAAGCATTTTATTTTATTTTACATATTTAAACATAGTAAAACTTGGGGGAAAGTTTCCTTGTGATGATTATCACAACAAAGCTTTAGGCATGCCTACATCCAAACTTTGCAAAGTACAACTCTATAGCAAAACACCTGTGACCTCTCCCATAAGAATAGGCTCTATGGACTGTGAAGAGTGCTCAGGATAGGGGCCAGGGAGGATGGGTTTATCATAAGTATAAGGATGGGTCCTATTGACTGTGAAGAGTGCTCAGGATAGGGGTCAGGGAGGATGGGTTTATCATAAGTATAAGGACGGGTCCTATTGACTATGAACAGTGCGCAGGGTAGGGGCCAGAGAGAATAGGCTTAAAATAAGTATAAGAATGGGTCCTATTGACTGAGAAACAGTGCTCAGGATAAGGGCCAGGGAGAAAGCATTTGTAAATAAGCATTGCAAACTCTTTTGCTAAGTATATGGAACCTCTTTCGTGAGAATGGGTTCTCTTGGCTGAAACAATGCCCAGGAGTTTGGAAGAATTGTGGTGAGGGCTAGCTCCACAGCAAAGGATCACCAGTTATCAAACATCATCTACTCCAGCCTTCCAGGTGAACAGGTGTTGATTTCATCCATTGAAGAAAAAAGTCTGAGTGTTTAACAACTCTGGTTTCTCTAGTGTTTATCTGTGAGCACATGAACTTTATATCCTTCTAAACAATCTGATCATCAGGTAGTGCAGATTTCCTGGAGCTGTTACGATGGATGCTGCTTTCTGAGTATGTGAAGAGTATGCTATAGCCATCATTCCCAGGGTGTCTTCTGGAGAACTATCATACAAAAGGGCATGCTACTTCTGTCTCCTCGGGTGAGATATCAGGTATGAGAATGATAGAGAATGGAGGTGAAGTAGAGAGATACAGTTGAGAATCAAAGGGCTGGGTGAACTCAGAGATCAAAAGATGGTTGTACTGAAAAGGGTTGTTTTACACAGGAGCAGTTACCACGGGTTCTTTTTATTGTCTTTCTCCAAACATCATGATATCCATATTCATGCAACATCTGCATTTTTACACGTTTCACTAGCTCCTACTCCAAAGAGGGAAACCCATCACCAGCTTGCAGGGTCATTATTTTGAGTATTGAGAAGACCAAGGATATCGTTCACTCACAGAACATCCGCTTACCAGGCCTGAAGCCCTAGATTCTGCCTTTAGCAAAGAAGAAAATTAAATGTAGAGATTGGGTTTGTGGTAGGTCGGGGACAGCTGTGCTCACGACAGCCCTCCCCCTGGCTGGGTAGGTGAGGAGAGGTGGTGGTGAGCATTCTAGCCAGACTCACCTCCCTTGCCTTGAGCAGCAGTCAGCACTTGATGCTATTGTTTCTGCTATACCATGTCCTTGACAACTATAGATTCTATTCTCATGGAAGACAGAAAGCTGACACCCTGGAAAGTAAAATGCTGATTCACTGGTGCCCAGACTACAAGGCCTCGAGCATGGGGTGGATAATGTGAAATCTTCTCATGGCTTTTTTAATCAAGACTGAAAAGTTGACATTCCTCTGGGTGGAAACAACAGAGAGAAAACACTAGAAAAGAATGAGTTCCCACTACTTTTAGACTTTGTGGCCCCCATATTAGATCTGGCCCAGAACCAAAGTGCAACCAAAAGGATTTGTGGGAGATTAACCTCCAAGATCTATTGTTGAAAGGAACTTTTGGCTATGTTGATAATGCAGGAGACATGAGCTACAATAAGCTTAATAGTGCTAGCCATAAAATCAAATGTCATCCAGAGGAAAATGAATAAATAAATCATACAACATTTATTCAATTCATTCAATGGCATGCTCTATAGCAACAACACATAATCATACAAATAATACAGATGTATCTCAGCAATCCAATATTAGTAGAAAAATAAATCCTGAGAATTACATACAGCATGGTGCCCTTATAAATCATTGTTATTTGGGGGAAGATGTAGTAGCAAAAAAAAAAAAAACAAAAACCAAAACTGAAAAGTGATTCAGTTGGAGGTAACCCCGTCCTGATACAGGAAGCTTCCTTTGGTGACAAGAGATGGCCAGTTGGGACTGTCTCCCCCATTATTTTGAGACTTCATTAGAATTACCTTCATATATTTTAGGAAGTTTCTACTGAACTAGGTTTCCATGCCACGCCTCAAATGCCCCTCTATTCTAGCTACCTCTCCCAATATTCTCTTTGTGAATCTCATCCCTTCCTCCCTGATCCTCCCATTATCACCTCCCCAGTCTACCCAAAAAATCTATTCTCTATTCTATTTCCCCATCCCAGGGAGATTCATATGTCCCCCTGGTCCCTTCTTCTATACCTAATTTCTCTGGGTCTATATTGTAGTTTGTTTATCATTTACTTAATGGCTAATATCTACATATAAGTGAATACATATTGTATTTAAGTTTCTGGATATGGGTAACCTCACTCAGGATGATTTTTTTTTTCTAGTTCCATCAATTTGCCTGCAAATTTCTTGCTGTCATTTTTCTTTAACAGCCGAATTATAGTCTGTTGTATAAATGTACCACATTTTTCGTTACCAATTCATCTGTTGAGGGGCATCTAGGTTGTTTACAATTCCTGGCTATTATGAATAAAGCAGCAGTGAACATGGTTGAGCAAGTAGCCTAGCGGTAGGATGAAGTGTCCTTTGGGTACATGGCCAAGAGTGGTAGAGCAGGGTCTTGAGTTAGATCAATCCCCATCTTCCTAAGGAACTGCCACACTGATTTCTACAGTGGCGGTATGAGTTTATACACCACCAGCAATGTATAAGTGTTCTCCTTATTCCACATCCTTGCGAGCATGATCTGTGACTTACGTTATTGATCATAGCCATTCTGATAGGTATAAGATGAAATTTCAAAGTAGTTTTGATTTGCATTTCCCTGATGGCTAAAGATGTTGAACATTTCTTTAAGTGTTTTGCCGCCATTTGGGTTTCCTTTATTGAGAATTCTCTGGATAGATCTGTACCCAATTTTAATTGGCTTATTTGTGGGGTTTTTTTTGATATCTAATTTTTGAGTTCTTTACATATTTTGTATATTAGTCCCCTAATGTAGAGTTGGTCAAAAAACAAAACAAAACAAAAAACCACACAAAAACTTTTCTTCAGGTTGTTGCTTTGCTGAGTGATGGTGCTATTTGCCTTACACAAAAGATTTTCAGTTTCATAAGGTCCTGTTTTTTAATTGTTGATCTTAGTGCCTGTACTATTTGGTGTTCTGTTCAGAAAGTCTTCTACTGTGCCATTGTGTTCAAAGCTGTTCCACACTTACTTTCTAATCAGGTTCAGTGCATCTGATTTTATGTTGAGGTATTTGATGCATTTGAAGTTGAGTTTTGTGCATAGTGGTAAATATAGATCTATTTGGATTCTTCTACATGCAGCCATCCAGTTTGGCCAAAAACATTTTTTGAAGATGTTATTGTTTTTCCAGTGTGTATTCTGATCTCTTTACCAAAAGTCAGGTGTCCATAGGTGTGTGGATTTAATTGTCTGGGCCTTCAATTCACTTCCATTGATCAATGTGCTTGTTTATACGCCAATACTATGCTGTTTTTCTTACAATATTCTTGAAATTGGGAATGGGATACCTTTGATAGTTCTTTCATTGTTCAGGTTTGTTTTACTTATTGCTCTTGCTAAGATTTCAAGCACTATATTGAATATTGTATGGGAAGAGTAGACAACTTTGTCTTGTTCCTGATTTTATTAGAATTGCTTTGAGTTTCTCTTCATTTAGGCTGGCTATGGGCTTGCTATAAACTGCCTTTATTATGTTAAGGTATGTCCCTTGAATTTCTAATCTCCCCAGGACTTTTATCATGAAAAGGTTTTGGATTTTGTCATAGGCCTTTTCTGTATCTAATGAGATGATCATGTAGTTTTCTCTTTCAGTTTGTTTATATGGTAGATTACATTTATAGATTTTTTTTATATTAAACCATCCCTGCATCTGTGGGATGAAGCCTACTGGACATGGTAGATGATCTTTTTTATATTCTTGGATTCAGTTTACAAGTATTTTATGGATTACTTTTACATCTATGTTCATAAGGAAATTTTTTTTTGTAATTCTCTTTTTTTGTTGGGTCTTTATGTTGTCTGGGTATCAGGGTAACTGATGCCTCATGGAATGAATTTAGCATAGTTCCTTCTGTTTATTTTTGTGAAAAAAAAATTGGAGGAATGGTATAATTACCTCTTCTTTGGAAGTCTGATCACTAAACAAAGCTTCCAGGACCAGGATTGGGTTATCTTTAGTTGAGATACCAGTCAAAAAATCCCATGGAAATCTCCAAACAACATAGGCTGTAGCCAAGCCTATATGTTGCTCTCCACACACTTATATCATGGTCCCATTGCTGAAGACAACACTCACACAACTTACTGAACATGTAGAAGTCGAGCTGCTGCCTATGTAGAACTTTCACCCCTAACTTCTAGCATCTTTGGTACAGGAAGGTACTCAGAAGGCAACTAAAAAAGAATGGTAAACATCAAAATAGTCATAAACCCTCAGATTTATAGGATCTCAAATTGTCTCTAAGAAAGCCACAAAGCTGGCTGTGTGTTTGGCATCCTTTTTTCTACTCTGAGCTGATAGGAGGATGAGAGTGTAGCCCAAAGCCACTTTCAATCATGTGCAAAAGTCAAATCATTGCCCCTTGTATTGGTTTTCTATTGCTTCTGTGACAATTTGTCACAAATTTAATAGTTTAAAACAGAAGTGCATTTCTGTAAATCAGAAGTCTAATCCATGTTCTGCAACATGTCATCCACACTGTGTTTCTTTCTGGAGTCTCTAGAGGACAATTATCATTGGATCCTCTAGAAGACAATCTGTCTTTCCAGATTCAAGTGTCTCCCTCCTTCTTTCATGGCCTTTCCTCATCTTTATAGCATCAGTAGCAACTTGAGTCTTTCTCACATTGCATCACGTGGTACTACTTCTGTTTTCCTGTCCATCTCTAAAGATACCTGTAATCACATATATAATATAATAATCTCTCCACCTTAAATCCTTAACTGAAAATCACCTGTCAGGGCCTCTTTTGCCACACAAGGTAACACAACATATTTGCTAGTTCAGAAAATTACACAGGACGGTGATTGGAGAGCCATCATTCTGGCTACCACACTCCAGTGAGGACCCATCCAATTAGCTCATTTAAACTAACTTCCTCTCTCTTCAACCCTGCTCCAGTTGTTTTGGAAGCAGCTGCTTTGAGGGTACGGAACTGGAAGAAAGGAATGAGAATTAATAGACTGAGAAGGTAGGAGCAGGATAAATTAAGGGCTTGACTCCATCTCAGAAATCATCAGCCCCCAAGTGAAGTCAGGCTGAATCAGTCCCTAACTCATTTCATTGAGCAGGGTATTGAAAGTCTGGGCCACAGTAGCTGAGTGCATTGAGGCATGTAGGCTTGCTTTGGAGACAGGGAGTCCTGACAATGAGGATTTAAAAGGAAAGTCAAGAAATTCAAACTCTTTTATATAGATGTAATATTGGAGCTGGCAAGCCATGTGTTGGAGCCTAGATCAATGTGTACAATCAATAGCCCCAAGCCAGGAACTGGTGGAGATTCTTCTTTTCTTAGCACATTTTACGTAGTAAGATTCTTTATAGAGTCCATTTTAAGGCCATGCAACTTGAAGTCTTATGGAGGATATATAAAGATGAAAGAGTTTTCAAAATAAATAGAATGTGTAAAGAGACTAGAAATATAACCAACTTGTTCTGAAAGAAGGGATCCAAAGTAGTGGTACCCATTGTCTTCAGATTAGCTTTGTCACACAAAGACACTGGGACAAGTCAATACCTAGTTTCTCATCTAAGCATTGAGAATTTTACCTGTGAAGTTGGAAGAGTATAGTGTTCCTGCCATAAAGCATGTTTAACCTATTCTCTGCTGTCTCCAGTTTGATGATGGACATGCCTTTTCCTGCTGCACAGCCTCTCCTTCTGCCTCCTGCACCTACCCATTGGGGATTTTGAGACACATGGCTCAAAATCAGGAGATGATTCCTGTAGGCTCAGAGTTGAATTCACCCTTTTCATCTCAACTCCATGTTTACATTGGTAGCTAGACATTACGGGAACGGTTACACCACTGAAAAGGGCAAACGACATCAATAGGATTCTACCTATGAACTTCATTGGAGCCCACTTACTGGAACCCATTAATGGATAGCATTATTATTTAGGCTGGTGTTCTCATGAGGAATAAGACACTGTCAACAGCACAACTATAGAGGATGCCATCCAGCTTCTACTCTATACCTGTACCATTGTAGACCTTATGTAGCCTGCTTTGAATTTAATAATGTTGTTATTGAAATCAAATGAACTGATATATAAAACTTTTAGCCCAGGACCTGGTATGTCATATCCCTTCAGTAAGTGTGCTGTTGAGTTCTGCTAGTACCAGTATCATGGCATGCATGAAAGAAAACCATTTTTTTCTTTTGTATTTTGTGTATTAAAATGGAAGCAATGCAGAATTCTTATGTGTTGGTAATCCACAGAGTTAAGGTGAAAGCCTCATTTCTGAATCCCATGTTTTCCTTCCCAAGTTATAATATATGGAGGTAGGAGGTGAATACAGAGACATACAACTCCTTCTCTCTAATCTGAAAGGCTTTATTATTAAACTAACCAGCTCACACTTTCTTCCCTAAAGATCAGTTCATTACTCAAAATAGAGTCATGTGCATTTCATCCCTAAGACTGAACAGCCAGCTCATAGAACACATTAGAATTCCTGACACCAATGTTAGGGTGCCAGGCCTATAAACAAACTGAAAAACCTTGTTATTAAAGGGTCTATGTGTCTACTAGGACTCAATCTCACTGAGAGTCAAACAAAAACAAAATCAGGTTGTGTCTTTGAGAAAGAGGCAACTTCTCAAATGAAAGGCACTAAAAGGGAATTCTTGAGGGATGCAAGATGGTTTTTTTCAAGGGTAACTTTAAAGTCAGAAAAAAAGAGTTCTTGTTTTTCAGAATAGTCATGTCATGAAATGGTAAATACTCAGCATGAGTACTTAGTCTTCCCATGGGTGTCATGGCAGACACACCTAATTGATCATGGCCCTCTCTTCCTTCGGGCTCATAAGAAGCCCAGAATGCTTCTCAAAGCAACACTCTAGGCAGCCATTATCAATCAACCAGAATGGCAGGTAGTCTTAAAATATACTTGACGTCTCCAGTTTAGATGGATCAGGGGAATGGAGGGGATGCTATTAAGGGGACCTTTTAAGTCCTAGGATTCCATAATACTCAATGATGGCATTAATATTGAATTGGGTTCTCAATCATGTTTAGGAGAGTTTTTATTGGCTCCTGTATGTGATAGGATCTCAATTTGCCACATATTTTCTGCTGATGAAATGTTGTTGATGGCAGTAGCCTGCTAATTATTATTACTACTATTAATAACAATAATCAGCCACCCTGATTTTCCTGGTTCACTAAAGAAGACAGTTTCTTAGCTTCTTAAAGCATAATATTCCTGCCTCCCTCCTGCTGACCCCAGGCCCATGGCTGTTGTATGGAAGATACTAAGACACCTTCTTCACTCTTCCAGGCTTCCAGATCATGGCCTTTCCAAGGTTTTTCTCTTTACAGTTTACAAAACTGTAAAGTCAAAACTGAGAAAGTTACAACACCAGAAGCTGGGATCAGAGCACAAGGAGAATCATATCTCCTGGCCGTTGTCAACTTGAACCTCAGATCAGCGTCTTCTGTGAGACTCCACTCTTTGCAGTGACATGCAATCATGATTGCATGGAAAGGCGGGATGCTCTAATTAAGTAAGATCTCTTCTCAATTACAAATTGAGTACATCTCTATTAGAAAAGCCATTGTGGGTTAGCACTATATTTAGAGGCTGGGGGATCAGGAGACAGCACTGTGGAATGCAGCCACAGTTATACATAGACATATACACATCTGTATTTGCATTCTCTCCCACACATGAACACTCAGCACAGCACACACTTGTTAATTTAATTTATTTATAAACATAACCTGCCAAATTTTGAGATGATGGATGATCTGGAGCTTTAATAAATCTAACACTGAATGAGCCCAAGAAATTGTCTAGTGTCAGCTTTTCACTAAATGCAATTAGTCATGTGGAAATATTACAGATATAAAAAATAATCTTCAGCTGAATTTCATAAATTTGGTCGAGTACACAGAATGGTAGGAAAGCTGCTCATACAGAAGGAGATGCATGAAGGAAAGGGAGAAAGAAGAGAGTGACAGAGGGAGAGGGAGTAGGAAGGGAAGGAGAGGAGAAAGTGAGGAAAGGGAAGGATAACCAGTTGGAAGAAACGAAGAAAGGAGAGAACTGGGGGATTAAAAGTGATATTGACTTAAAAGAGGGCAAAAGAGCCCACTTAACCTTGAGATTGCATAAGGGCTGGTCTGTGATGCAAGCCAGACAGTCCCTTGCACATTCCTCACCCAGCACAGGTTTGGTAAGGGAGGTAGAGTTTGGCGCCTCGTTTCTGCATTCTCCTAACTTCCCTACCAGGAGACACACACAGGAGCAGAGTTGGCTGCAGTTCTTTAACAGAACTGTGGTGTCTGGAGTTCTGCCTGCCTCCTATTCTCTTCCCAGTTTCCCCAGCTTTTAGAGGCCTGGCTTCCCACCCAGGCTGAGACAGTACTAAGGGACATGATCCATCAAGGGGAGATTTGTGAGGTTGGGGACCATGCCTGACACATTGCCAGGGCCGTGGTGGCCTTGTGTGGTGAATTCAGTTCTGAAGAAAGAGACAGATGTGCCGACTTCCGTCTGAATGCAGAGGCCAACAGCTCAGAACCTTCTCTTCCCTCCCTTCCTCTCCCTTTCCTTCCTCCCTGCCTTTCCTCCTTCCTCTCTTTCGTTTTTACTTTTTCCTTTCAGCTCTTTGAGACATCTCACTCTGTAGCTCAGTCTGGCCCAGACTATTTAATCTCACTATGTAACCCAGGCTGACCTCAAACTTGTGGCAAGCATGCTACCTCAGCCTCTCAAGTGCTACAATAGCGGATGTGTGATGATATGCCTGAAGAAGCACTAGTTTTCTAATAGCAGAATTCTACCATCTGTTTTGGTGGATGGAATTCTGAAGCCCATTTCTGAGACAGTCCTAGGTCCTAACCCTCAGCTCCCATCTGCTAAAGAGACAGAAGTCTGTATGATGAGGTGAGCTGCTTGTATACAACACCCACTCCAGTGACCCCTGACAATGTCCTGACAGACAGCAGGACATTGGTGAGCACACAGACTTCAATGCTGCACAATTAACAGAGTCTGTGACCTTGGGCACCTTAGGTCACTTGAACCCCTAGGCCTTCGTTTCTTTCTTTTTCTTGTTCATGTGTGAGGAAAAAATTCACTTTTATTTGATAATCTTACTGAGATGGAAAACTCAAGGGAGTTGTCAAATTCTGTCTTTAAGTAGGATTTATGCCTCGGTTTTTATGTTTGTTTGTTTTAATTTAGAAATAGGGATAAGGAGCCCTCATCCAAAGTATTTATTATCAGAAGAATTCTAGTTTTCAGAGATTTTGGATTTGGGAATACGTACACATACACATTGATACATCTCAGGAATGAAACTTACCTCTAAACATCAAACTATCCTTGTTTCATATACACCTGGTAACTTAGAATTTAGGTAATTTCATAGAGTATTTTTAGTGCACCTATATTTAGGTTGTGACCTGTTCTAGGAGGTTAGCAGGGGAATTTCCACTTGTGAGGTCATGTTAGTACATGACATTTCAAATTTTGGAGTATTTTAGATTTTCGGTTAGGAATGCCCAGCCTGTCCTTACATTATAAGGCTGTTAATGTGGATTCACTGGGGGTGATACAGGGTGCTTTGAAAAGCACCTGGAACATAGTAACTATTGTGAGAGAATAAGCTGTTCTTTTTCTTAGACTTCATCCTAAAAGACTATGAAATGGGAAGAATACACAGCCTCACTTTCCCATTAGAATGAAAGTGGTACTGAGACTAACGTAGCAAGTACCCTGTCTGGGATGATGTCTATTCAGTGGGGGGGAGAGATGATGCCTCTTGTGTCATTGAAATGTATAACTGGAAATGAGGTGGTGAAGAGGTGTATGTGTGTGAGGAGCAATTATATTTAGGGGAAAGACTGTCCTCAAGAAGGATGCAGAGAGACGCCCGGGTTCTACCCCAGATTCTAAGTAACTGAGTGTGCAGCACTAAAATCCCCACCAACAATAAATGGAATTAGCTGTATAAAGTGTGATTTGAGGAGCTGATCCTGCAGTGAAGTTGGGGCTGGCTTTCAAACTTAATTATGCACATGCGTCTCTGGCGGAGTTTATTGAATCATATGGTGTAAACCATAAACAAACACTAAAAACCTGGCTGGGCTGACGGCTACACGCTACAAAATGATCTTTAAAGATCAAATATTTATTCTAAAATCCCAGGAGCTAACCTCTCTGCATTAAAGGAAAAAAGCAAGTGATCCATTCTTCCTCAACGGTAGCTTATGAATCTTCTCCATGATTGGAATATGCACAAACAAATTACTGTTTCTGAGTGCCGTTCTGAACAGAAGAGCCTGTTTGGGTGACACACCCAATGCATAATCTAAAGGATTAGTAAACTGTCCTGGCAGTGAATTATTTCTGCACCATGACATATATCAACCCCGTGATGCACTGCTCAGGGAATACAGGCACCTGGGCTCCCCAGTCGTTTTCTGCATTCCTGTGACAAGGCCTCATTAGGCCTGGGAGAACTGAGACTCTCAGCAGGGTGGCTTCTGAGGGTGGCTAATGGGAAGTGGAATTCAGACTTCCCATCCACTGCCTTCTGCACACAGTGTCATGATGAGCTGAAAACTCAGGCTTCCTTCTCATTTCCTGAGGAAACAGGCTCTCAGCCGTTCCCCACCCCAACCCAAATGGCTGTCATATTGCTCATTTTCATTCCATTTGGGAGCTGAAATGCAAGCTTGGACCACCAAACTTTGCTGCCGTTCTGGGATGCATCTTAAAAAGGTGCTTTCTTCCCTCCCCATGCACCCACACCCTTCTCATGCATTCTTCTTCCTTCCTTGCTTTTTTTTTTTTTTCTTTTTTGACAATTTACCAACCAGCTCAAAGTTCACAAGTCCTAATGGGTGCCGGCTTTGTCTATGTTTGTGATGTTGTTCTCTCTCTCTCTCTCTCTCTCTCTGTCTCTCTTCTCTCTGTCTCTCTCTCTCTCTTCTTCTCTTCTCTCTCTCTCTCTCTCTCTCTCTCTCTCTCTGTGTGTGTGTGTGTGTGTGTGTGTGTGTGTGTACATATAAATATTGTTGCTTAAGAGCCCACAGGTGAGAAACCCCCCTCCTACAGGGAGCTCAGACTATCTACAAATGACCACCTGGCCCTGCTCATCTCTGTAAGACCTCACAAATCCATCCAAACTTTCAAGATAATAAGTTTTATAGAAGTACACACAAGTCAAGAGGATGATTTCAAATTAAACCAGGGTCAGCAAGAGTGAATGAATAAAGAAACAGATACAAACCTTTTTTTTTTTTTTTTGGAAGATTTAGTTTTAGAACTGAGGTTTCCAGGAATGTGTTTAGGACAGCTTTGCAGTACGTAGGAGATATAATGGATGCCTATTGTTCACACATGGAGGAAAAGACTAGCATTATTGTTATTGTTGTAAAGTGCATGGTTACTTCTGCATCATTTGACTTGCCTTGTTTAATTAAATATAACTTTTTGCTCTCTAAATACATGAATTCTAGTTGAAATCCTGGGGCTGGTTATACCTAGAAAGCAAATTTTGTTTATCACTATTAACAAGTCAGTATTTCAAGTGACAAAAATTCTGTTTCCCTTGAGAAAGAAATGAGGTTGGATCTCGTTGGCTTCACTACACATGACAACACACCTTACCGTGGATGTTCCTTCCCATAAGCATTGATCTCTACTATTCCCTGTTACCCACTGATCCTAAGCCCTTTCACTCAATATGTTCCTAGCCGCTGTAAAGAGTGAGAGCAATGCATCCTGTGCAGATCTGATGCTGTCCTGCTGGAGCTGGAGCAGGCCATCCCTTTTTGAAGGGAATGCCATCTCCAGAGTCCCCCTGTCTTCATATCTACTTTTGTCATTCCCTAATGGTGTTTTTCAGGATCTAGTCACCTGAGAGGCTTGGGAATCCTTTCAGTTCTAACACCATGGCAACAGTGGAGAGGTGAGAAAGTCCTGGGATGCCAAGTGACAAGTGGTCTTTGTGCAGGCCTCCTTTGTTTCAGTAATTCTTTTATCAGACAGCCTGGATAAATTAGGTGAGATTGAGACCCAGGAGCCATCGAATGAGGAAGGATGACAAATGTCCACTCTGGGGGAGGGGGGAGGTTCTTCCTTCTGGAGACATTCAAAGATATTTCCAAACATTAATAGCGGATGAGAACCCATGTGGACCCAGAAGTTATGTAAGTATAGTAAAGCATACATGGAGATAGAGACAATGTTCACGTGCACTGGGAAGTAGGGATTCTAAGTGTATCTGGTGTCGTGTATAGACAATACCCAAGAACATCTGTGTTCTATGGATGCTCACAAGCCTTTGAAAACACGGACAATGCTCACTAAGGTGTGTTAGCCCAAATTTGCCACTGCATGTCTCTTCATTTTTCAAGATGTTTGAAGGAGTCCCTTTAGCTGCAGTATACAAGACCATTCTTTTTCCAACTTCTGAACACCCAAGTTGCGGCTGCCCATTCCTTGCCAACCTTCATCCAATCCCAACTTATGCATATCTGGCAATATCTTGTGATGCTTCCACATAGAAGTGGCACAGTTAACTTGCATGCTGCCACTCCCATGTGTGGGTGATGACATCATTTGTGCCCGTGAATTATCAAACCACCTGAGGTGGAACTGAAGACCTGAGTTGAGTCTGAATCTCTACTCTGGCTGTCTATATACTAAGTCTCTCAAATCTCTGCCCAAATCTCTCATGTTCATGTCCACTACTCAGTACTGGGAATGACCGACATCCAAAGTTTATTAGGCATGATTCTAATAAGATATACTTAGTGCTAATTCTCCTGCTCTCAAAGCAGTTTTAAGAGCAGTGTACAGTAATTGGCTGGGAAACCCAAGCAAGAGGGCTACCTGACTTTCTGATACCCAGAAATGCCTGTTGTAAAGACTGCCATTTTGCACTCTGATGTGGTGCCACACAATCCTTTTTGATTCTGCTGTCTCCTTTTGGCCTTTTGACTCTATAAAGACAAGTTCATAGAATCTCTTTTCTGGACCAAGACTAGGGAATATTGAGCTGATGGGAGAATGGCTGCTGAATTCTGCATGGTGACCAGCCTGCTTCTGCTTCTCTGAGACCCATGAGTACAAGAAACAAGCTTGGAAATTCTTTTCCACACACTGACAGTATACAAGAGTGTACAAACAGTTTTCATTTCACCTGAGAAAGTCTGATCTGCCTCCATCCTGGGAAAGAGCCAAGGTCTAGGGAGAAGTGGTACGCAGGATGCCACTCATCCAGGCACAAGCTGTCACTTGTGTCAGGCCACACTCAGCTTCATCAACATCTACCTCCAAACCTCCGACTTTCACATGGTTCCCCACCTCCACCCCAGCTTGATTTTAGACAAACATCCCAACCATTTCAGTTGATTTGAGGTAAGGGATCCATCCTGAAGAGATGTTTGTTTCCCAGATCAGTATTAGTTACTTAAGACCATGGGAGCAGCCAGACATATTTCTTCAGCCATGTCTTAGCAAGTTTACTTACATTCTTCCTTGCTATTCTTTGGTTAAAGCCATCAAGAGCCTAACTTTTGAGTGTTTTCTGGGCCCCTGGCCCACTGCCTGGATGAGGTGTTAAGGGATGAAGAAATGCTCCTACAATAGGCCACAGATGGATGCAGCTGCTACATCAGGCAGGGTAGGTAACCCGCAAATTGGAATGTGAGCCAATGAATAAACATACATTGATTATGTTCATTTAACTACCAGTGTAACTGCCTATGGGGAGGATGGACTAGTGGAAAAAAAAATTGATGAGCTGGTTAATGTGGCTTATTGGCGAGACAGTTTTAACGTCATGCGGCTTTAAGAGTCCTGTTTAAAAAAAATTAATGTGGAGATTGCATTTTAATGGGTCTGAGTCCATAGGCAGAGAGTTGCAAATATGTGTCCCTAGGGGCAGTTCCTGCATTAGCTTTTTGCTGAGATCTTTTGGGGTGGGAGAGGGTAACGTATCATCATATTGAATACTTGTTAAGTGCCAACGCTGCTGTCCACACTATAGTGCTGAACAGGGAATGCATTCAGTAGGATTGTTGTATGGACTGCTGTGTATGGCTTCCAACTACTGAGCAAGTATCAGTGACTGAATGTTCTGGGGCTAGAGATCTGAGATAGAGCTGAGACAAAGATTGATAAATGAAATGGGTCCTGAACGGATGCTTGATACTGAAAGTGATGGGAAGGGGGAGATCAACCTATACTGGATTTAGAGGGCTTAGATGATATTACACAGAAAAAAAGAGAGAAGAGGGGAAGGAGACAGAAAAAGGAAATACAGAAAGAAGAGAAGGAAAGGAAAGAGAAAGAGAAGAAAGGAAGGAAAGGAAAGAGAAGGGGGACATACCAGCTGATAATCTTTTCCCCCACCCACGTTTTCTCCTTTGATCTCCATGTTCCTTCTTAGAGAACAGGTGTGTCCATCAGAAGGGACCTCTCCTGATGTCTTTGTAATAATCTCAGTCAAACATGCTCATAGATCCAATATTTGACCTCAGGTACCACAGGAGGTCTTCCCATCCAACCAAAATCCAATAAACCTCTCTCGCCATATTAGGAAACCCTGTGAACTCTCCTACTGACCCTGTTTCTGTACTATGCCTGGAGCCCTCTGATTACATGACTCTTTTCCTATGATCAGTTACATGGGAAATCACATCTACCTCTGCATTTGGAGAT
Organism: Peromyscus leucopus; assembly: GCF_004664715.2. NCBI lineage: Eukaryota > Metazoa > Chordata > Mammalia > Rodentia > Cricetidae > Peromyscus > Peromyscus leucopus. Next base: position 51,519,846 of record NC_051070.1, read on the forward strand.
ACCTCCGATGTCCATTCAAGTTCCTCATTGTGCAGCTGACCAGAAAGCCATCTTGTCAGCTGTCAAATCATCTTGTAAGTCATACCTTTCACAGAATTCCTAATTATCAGAGGGAGAATTGGACAGAACCTATCACACACCCAACCTGGGAAAAAATACAAGCTGCTCTTCTGTGCAACCATCCTGCCCCCAGTAGGTGCACCAATGGGTAAGAAGCTGTGATCAGAGCTCAAGACACTTGATACCACCATCATTTAGAAGAGCCATCTTGTTCCCCCAAATATAGAAATGATGACTTGTCTTTTCACCCCCAATTTCTCTTGCCTAGAGGATTTCTTAAACCCTGGGTCTCTTTACACTTGGCCTAAAAGCAACCTTTTCCCATTCTCGTCTGATCCAAACACTATCCCTGAGGTAGGTAGAGCAGATATTATTAAGCTCATTTGAATAATGAGCAAAAGAGACCCAGCAAGATGAGTGCTTTGCTCTCTGTTCCTTGAGAAGGAATCTTTGTCTGGTTGACTCTCTGCACAGGGATTTTTTTTTTCATCATTCTAGGAACCTAAGAGACTTAGTCATCCTCTTTTCAAGCTCTCATGTGTCCTGACTCCATCCATCAGGAGAGGGAAGAGAGGAAAGGGAATATGAGGATGGAGGTTGGGGAGACGATGCAGTAAGGAAGAATGTCCAGAAGGGGAAAATGTTTATGTGCCTAACGTATCGATGACTGCTCATTAGTCAGGGAGAGGTCAGGGCACCTGCCGATAATGATGTCTGCATTATGGTACTTAATGGAAATGGTGCAGGACCTGCCCCATCAAAAGCTAATCTGCCTGAGAGACACCCAGGCCCAGCACAGCAAGAATGTGATCCCTGCTGGGGCCAGCTCCAGGAACAGAATCCAAAGCCATTAGTATCCGAAGGCCCTGCTGTATATGCAGTGGGTCCTGCTGATTCAGACAGTGAAGAGACTTTAGCTATTAGAGGGGCCAGGAGAGGACTGAAGAGCAGCTATGAGACGGAGGCTTAGCCAAGGTGCCTATAGGGAAGCTAAGGATGAGGACACAGTTTCTTTCTCCAGTTGCATGGGGGTCTGGGGCTGAAGGATCTGCAAGGATGCAAAAGCACTTTGTTTCTCTCCACATTTCACCCTAAGCATAGCCAGATGTAGGTCTTTCTTGGGATGTCATAAAACCCTGTTTGCAGATTCCGTATCTGGTTTTCTCGTGAGTTTAAGATGGGTGTGTGAAGATGGGCTTTGTAGTTCTGGTAACTATGGCTGGAACTGGATATGAAGGCTTCTGTGGTGCCATAGAGTACAATGTTAGGTACTACTAGTAACACAGGAGTCTGGGCACTTAGGGCAATGGCTGCATTAGCCAGCTGTGTAACCATGTTGCTTTTGGACCACAGGTGTTAATAGCTGGTAATTTGTAAGATCTGGGTTCTCCCTGGAGGAACTCCAGTTGAAATTGAAATCTCTTGTGACATATTATGAAGATGAGGTCTTTGGGAGGAGATTAGGTTAGATGGTCACTAAGGTTGGGCTCTTATGGTTGAATACTGATGGCTTTATAAGAAGGAGGAGAGACATCAAAGTCTTTGACATGCACAGCTCTTTGCTTATTGTCATAACATACTATACACTGCCTAGGTACTCTGCCAACAAGGCCTTCACCTGATGTGGCCTTATGCTCTTTTCTTTACAACTCAGTCCAATGTGTTAGTTCATGTTGCTAACAACAGAAGGCAATCAAGGAAACAAATCACAAACAATGTAACACAAAGACAACTTGCCTGGTGGATTCTCTACCAGTTCTTTTTTTTTTTTTTTTTTTTTTTTGGCTTTTTGAGACAGGGTTTCTCTGTGTAGTTTTGTGCCTTTCCTGGATCTCGTACTATACACCAGGCTGGCCTCGAACTCACAAAAATTCGCCTGCCTCTGCGTCCCGAGTGCTGGGATTAAAGGCATGAGCCACCTCTGCCTGGGCAGTTATTTTTCTTGTTGCTGCAGTCAAATAGCTGAGAAGAAGCAACTTAGGCAGGTGGAGGTTTGTTTTTGCTCATGATTTGATGTGACATGACTATATGCTTTTATGTTTCCAGTGAGTTTCTTTTTCCTCACTTCTAAATGTTCCACAACCTCCACAAACAGCTCTATTTTCTGGAGAATGAGTGCTCTGACATAGGAGCTGTGGAGTAAACTTCACATTCAGTCATAATAGGACCTTTCTTCATGGACAGAGACCTCCGAGGTCTCTCCATGCAGAATTACTCCTAGTGGTACCCATGGACAAGCCAACTATTATGACTGCCATGGACTTGCTATGGGTTAAGAGTTTTGAAATCTTTCTCTACTCCTCTTCTAACAAATAGGGACTCTGAAAAAAAAACATAAAAATCCATAAAAGAGTAATTGATTGACACAGATTTATTTCCTTTGCCAGGGAAGTACGTCACCCACAAAAAAAGTAGTCACATATGAGAAATACATTTGAAGAAAGATATTGTAAGAATTCTCTAGCATGTGTTTTGAAGTTTGCTGGCCAGTGAAGCTTACAAGCTATTAGACTGGCTTCTTTATATAAATATAAATATACATATAAATATAAATATATATATTATAATTAACTTAATTTCACATATCAGCCACGGATTCTCCCATCCTCCCTCCTCCCACCCTCAGCCTTCCCCCCAACCCACCCCCATTCCCTCCTCCTCCAAGGCAAGGTCTCCCCTATGGAGTCAGCCCAGTCTAGTAGACTCAGCCGAGGCAGGTCCAGTCCCCTCCTCCCTACACCAAGGCTGAGCAAAGTGTCCCAGCATAGGCCCCAGGCTCCAAAAAGCCAGCCCTTGAACCAAGGACAGGTCCTGGCTCCACTGCCTGAGGGCCTCCCAAACAGTTCAAGCTTATCCTACTTATCCAGAGGGCCTGGTCCAGTTCCATGGGGACTCCTCAGCCATTGGTTCACAGTTCATGCATTTCCACTAGTTTGGCTATTTGTCCCTGTGCTTTTTCCAATCATGGTCTTAATATCTCTTGCTCATACAATCCCTCCTCTTTTGTGCTGATTGGGCTCCCGGAGCTCCACCTGGGGATTGGCTGTGGATCTCTGTATCTGCTTCCATCAGACACTGGATGAGAGTTCTAACATGACAGCCAGGGTGTTCAGCCATCTGATCACCAGAGTGGATCAGCTCAGGCACTCTCTTGACCATTGCCAGTAGTCTATAGTGGAGGTATCTTTGTGGATTTCTGGATAACTTTCTAGCACTCTGCTTCTTCCTATTTCCCTGGGGTCTTCATTCATCATGGTATCTCCCTCCCCATTCTCCCACTCTGCTCCTGATCCAGCTGGTACCTCCCGCTCCCCTAAGCTCTCTTTCTCCCGACCCTTGCCCGCCATTTACACGCCCCTCCCCCCCCAGTTTGCTCATGTAGATCTCATACATTTCTCTGTCATTGGACGATCCCTATGTCTTTCTCAGGGTCCAGAGGGCTGATATCTAGAATATATAAAGAACTCAAGAAATTAGACATCAAAATACCCAACAGTCCAGTTAAAAAAAAATGGGCTATAGCGCTAAACAGAGAATTCTCAACAGAAGCTCAAATTGCTGAAAGACATTTAAGGAATTGCTCAACATCCTTAATCATTAGGGAAATGCAAATCAAAATGACTCTCAGATACCATATTACACCCGTCAGAATGGCTAAGAGCAAAAACACCGAAGACAGCTTATGTTGGAGAGAATGTGAAGCAAGGGGAACACTCTTCCACTGTTGGTGGGAATGCGAACTTGTACAGCCACTTTGGAAATCAATATGGTGTTTTCTTAGAAAATTCAGCAATCAACCTCCCTCAAGACCCAGCTATGCTACTCTTGGGCATATACCCAAGGAATGCTCAATCATACCACAAGAACACATGCTCAACCATGTTCATAGTAGCATTATTTGTAATAGCCAGAACATGGAAACAACCTAGATGCCCTTCAACTGAAGAATGAATAAATAAAATGTGGTACATATATACAATGGAGTACTACTCAGCAGAGAAAAACAATGACATCATGAGGTTTGCAGGCAAATGGATGGAACTAGAAAAAAATCATCCTGAGTGAGGTAACCCAGACTCAGAAAGACAAACATGGTGTGTTCTCACTCATAAGTGGATACTAGATGTAAAGCAAAGAATAACCAGACTGAGCCGGGTGTTGGTGGCGCACGCCTTTAATCCCAGCACTCGGGAGGCAGAGGCAGGCGGATCTCTGTGAGTTCGAGGCAGCTGGCTACAAGTGAGCTCAGAAAGGCAAAGCAACAGAGAAACCTGTCTCGAAAAAAAAAAAAAAAAAAAAAAAAAAAAAAAGAATAACCAGACTGTAACTCACAACTCCAGGGAGGCTACCTAGTAAAATGGGACTGACTTCTAACTTGACAACAAATGTGCAGTGTAACATTGGGCATCTCTTCTCTCTCTTCCCTCTTCCTCCTCCACTTCTTCCTCCTCCTCCTTTCCATTGTTGATACAGAGTCTCACTCTGTAGTCCTTGCTGGCTTGGAGGGACCCATTCTGTAGATCAGGCTGGTCTCAATCTCAAAAGAGATCTGCTTGATTCTGCCTCCTGAGTGCTAGGGGTCAAAGGTATGTACCACCACTCTGTACATGCAAAGGGATGTCTGAGTTTCAATATCTGCACTTGTACCAAAAAACAAGTGTCTCAGAGGACAAATTAGAAGCCATGTCCCAATCTAAAGTTGTATGTGTCTGAATTTTGACCTTTATTAAGTATATATCTGTGGAGGTAATTTCTTATAGAAGATGGGCCTCTAACTAAAAATTTAGGGCACTTCTGGACACAAACAGTCACTCCGTAGAGTCATCCAGACACACAAGACCTCCTGAGCACAAGGGTCGAGGTTGGGAGTGGATTTGCATAGGCACTGTGCCTGCTGGCTGCTTCTAAAGTGCACATGGCAGAGAGAAAGATCTCCACCTTCTACTGTACCGAGTTAGTGGGAACGTCTTTTTCTCCTCAGGTTTCTCCATCTTCAATGGATCACTTAACTGCCTCCTCCTTGAATCCCAGCCCTAGAGTTCTGCAACATAGAAATAGAAGCTAAGGTCCCAGAATTTGAGAGAAAGATGAACTGCTCCCATTTTCTAAGTCTACAAACAAGAAAAACAAGCCAAACCAAGCTTATCAAAGTCCAATCATAATTTCAATGTTTACACTTAAAAGGTGTGATGGGTCTTGGTTGTCAGCTTGACCACATATGGAATGAACTAAAACCCCAAAAATGGAGAAGCACACCTATGATGGATTTTTGCTTAATCTGAAGTGGGAAGAGTCACTTTTAATGTGGTCTTTTCCGGGTTGAAGACACATCTTTAATCAAGAGTTTTTGAGGTCTTGTTTTCCAGGTAAACCTGGGACTTATACAGGGACGCTTGGCTCAATCTGGGAGGAGGGGACTGGACCTGCCTGGACTGAGTCTATCAGGTCGATCTCAGTCCTCGGGGGAGGCCTTGATCTGGAGTGGTGGGAGTGGGGGGTGGGCTGGGGGAAGGAGAGGGGGGCAGGAAGGGGGAGAAAAAGGGAATCTGTGGCTGTTATGTAGAACTGAATAGTATTGTAAAATAAAATAAAATTTAAAAAAAGAGTTTTTGAGGTGGGAAGACTTACCTCTAATTTGGGCCATGTCTTCTGTTGGAAACCTATATAAGGACAGGGAGGAAGGAAGATTTTACTCTTTGCCAGCTTGCTCTCATCTTGTTAGCAAGTCCATTCCCTCACTGTCATTAATGTCTACTTTTTTTTTTTTTTAAATTCCAGAGTATACTGAAGAGTAGTGGAGACATCCAGCCTCTTGAACTGAAAGACTATTGAATTTTTGGACCTTCTATTCATAGGTAACCACTGTTGTATTAGCTGGACTGCAACCTATAAATCATTCTAATAAATCCCCTTTCTGTATATATAGAGAGATTCATTCTGTAAGTTCTGTTACTCTAGAGAACCCTACAAAAGCCAACACTTTGAATATATACAGATGCACAGGTGTAACAACATTTTGCAACATTTATAACAGTGAAGGCAGATAGAAAGGCCCTTCTCTCCATTAAAGTCCTATCTCTCCTTGCCCTCTCTTGCCAACTAATCTTACTTGTGGTAAAGGATTCAATGAGAAAATGTTCATAAAGTGCCTGGCATGACATAGAGAGGTAGGCACTCAATAAACAGTAGCTATTATCTTGATGATGATGTATGGGCATGTCTGAAGTTCTGTGAGACCTTGTGAATACCTCCCAAGTCACTCTGGGGAGTGCAGTTTAGACTATTTCCAGACTCCCTCCTTTGCAGACCCCTCCTTTGTGGCCATCCTTCTCTCATTTGCCCTATTGACATCATTAAGCATCCTTAAGCTTTAACTCCCCAAATGGGAGTTTCCAGCTTGCAGGCTGGCAAGCCAGTCTCCACAAGGAGGTCAATTCCAGGCTTTCAGAAAATACATGAAATTTCCTCTGCTCCTTGGCATTTATTTACTGCAGATTATTTATTGTGGAAATATGAGATGGATGGTTATGGAGGGAGAGAACAAACAAACTTACCTTCCTCACTTCCCTTAACGTGTCTGAGTTTCTATGTGCATGTGCTGAAATGTCTATAATTTACTCTTCAGTTTTACAATGTTTATAGCTTTTATGTCATTTGAAGGTTATTTATAACAATTATATAAGGAAGCAAAGTGCCATAAACTGAAGTAATTTACTGTAAAATATCTGAAATGCTAAAATATCAAATGGTGCGTTACTGTAGTACTAGGGCTGTTCTTGGAGAAAAGGAAAGGGGGTGTCTAAAAATATAGCCTATTCCCCATCAACCAGTCTGTTACATCATTTTGCAGAGATTTATAAACTCAAGAGCACCTGGCAAGTATTAATTTAATTGTGTTGCAGGAGGGGCTGGAACTGAGAAAATATGGTTCCTTGCCACAGCATTCTTTCATGTGTATGGATGATATTGAAGCCAAACACAGAACATGAAATGGACCACAGCCTTCTCCCCTTGCCTGTGAATCCTGAGTCCAAGGCATCACACTTTTCACAGCAGGGAGATAATTAGGATAAGTCCTGTACAAATATGATTTTTCTAGATCCAGAAAGCCAACTGTATCCATTAGTTCTGATTACCCTTCTGTTGTGATAAAAATAACACAATCAAAAGCAACTTGGGGATGGAAGGGTTTGATTTGTTTTAGCTTAAAGTTTCAGAGGGAGGGAGTCCATCAGGGTGGGCAAGGCATGGCTGCAGACAGAGTAAGCATGGTGACAAGACTAGGGGTCTGGCTGATAACATTTCATCCACATACAGAAAGCTAGAGAGGAAACAGGAAATGGAACCAGGTTACAATATCTCCAAGTCTGACCCTCGAGTGACATACTTTCCCAGTAAGGTTCTGCCTCCTAAATGGTCCATAACTTCCACAAACAGCACCTCCAGTTGGAGACCAAGTGTCTAAGTACATGGGCCTATTCAGAAGATTTCCCACTCAAACCATCACAGTATCTTGAAGACTTGAAATCAGTGACATGTGACAGGGGCCACCTTAGAGAGACAAGAGTCTCTCCAGTCTTCAGAAAGACCTGTCTCAAGTCCATTGCTTCTTAAAGTCACCTTGTTTCATCCATCTTCCCATTGATTAATTCAATGACTGTTGAATACTGAAACGGGTTTAAGAGATAGAATATTGCCCTTAGAACGTCAATGATGGAGCAGAACTTGTGGAAATGACCAACCAATGACTGGTCTAACCTGAGGATCACACCATGAGAGGCAGCTCATACATTTCACTGCCTGGATGACCAGGAACTGGATACCTAGGGTAGAACCATATACAACTGGGAAAAAAATTAATGAAATAATTCCTAATGATGTTCTACTATAGCTACAGATTAGTGCCTAGTCCAGTCATCATCAGGGAGGCTGCCTCAAGCAGCTGATGAGAGTGAATCAGAGACCTACAGACAAACATGAGGGGGAGAACGAGTCTACATCAGAGGTCTCCATTGTGTTCCTCACCTCAGAGCTCTGGGAACCCAGGGAAGAGGGCGAGGAGGAATTGTGGGAGCCAGAGTGCTCATGGGGGCTTCCAGAGGCTGAAGTAGCAACCAGGGAGCCTGCATGGGTCTGTGCTAGGTCTTCTGCATGTATGTTATAGTTGTTGGCTTGGTGTTTGTTGAAGAACTCCTGACAGTGGGAATGGTGGTGTCTCTGACTCTTTTGCCTGCTCTTGAGACCCTTTTCCTTCTATGGGGTTGCCTTGTGCAGTCTTGATGTGAGGGTTTATGCCTGATCTTATTGTATCTTGTTGTGCTATGTTCATTTATGTCCCTGGGAGGCCTACTCTTTTCTGGGGTGGGAGGTCGGTCTGGAGGAGAGGGAAGGTGACTGGGAGTAGTATAGCAAGGGGAAGCTGCAGTCAGGGTGTATTGCATGAGAGAAGAATAAATAAAATTAAAATTAAAAAAGAAAGATGTAATACTGAGCAAGATAGCAGTAGCTCTCCAGGGCCTCTAAAATGAAAAATGTTAATGCTAAGAACCATGGAGCTATATTCACTGTAAAGCTGATAATCCAAAAAATTCCAGGCTTCACATGGAAGGGGCTGCTGATTTGTTGAAGCACTCAAGGGGATCACAATTTTGAGGTGAGAACACAAATAGAAGGGTTCTTTCAGAATATGATAGAGTGGCCTTCTTTCCGAGCTTGGGACCAAGGCTCCGAGTGGGTGAGCAAGAACAAATTCACAGCCATCTGCATTCACCCCAGGATTCAGCTAGAAGAAGAAAACAGAGTAATTGTAAGGTCTAAGCATGCAAACCTCTGTTGAAAGTAAAAACTGCCTTGTGGTAATTCATCAAGCAAAAATAGCCACACGAGAATAATGGATTCAGGTCAACACCTCTGTACATATGGGCGTGTAGACTCTAAGGAGCCTGTAATGATAGCAGACACCTGAAGTTCTACATAGGTATAGATACAGGGATTGTCTTTGTGGCTCAAACAGGAAGGCCTTCTTGAAATAAGGACAGGGTACAGGTTATTCTGACATTTGCCTACTAGTTGGAATTCAGTGAATCATGAATAAGAAACACAGGACTTCTGTCCCCACACATCTCCTTTCATCTAGTGTCATGCAAACTCCCAAATCCTCCTTCATCTCTGCATTCCTTGAGATTCACTCTGTCTCTTTCCTACAGGCCCTCTTGCACATGTGTTTTGAATTTTCTTTATTGAAAATAAATGTAATTTAACATATAAGGTATGTGATAATTACAAATGAAAATACGTGATGAATGAGCACCTTGATGGATTATCAAAAAAGTTACATAAATAACAGAGTATTCCAGATTGCATAAGACCATTCTGCTCCCTCCCATTACTACCCCATCTCCATTACAGAGATCTCCACTATCATATCTATATATTACATTCACTTGTTTTGTTTCATTATTCCTATACTATGTTTAAAAGTTCATTTCTGTTGCTTGTAGTAGTATAAAAGTTCATTCCTTTTTATCACCATATAGTATTTCATTACAGAAGTATACCATACTCTATCCACTTTACTAGTGATGAACTTCAGATTATGTTTATGAGTAATGTCACCATAAGTATTTTTGTATGCTTTCTGGTGCATATATACATGTCTCCAGTAGGCATATGCATACCAAGAAATAGGATTGCTGAGCCATAGTATAGATATATGACCAGCTTCAGGGAATACTGGCAAATGGTTTACATTCTCAAGTGTGTTTCTCTGATTTAATTTCACCAGTTCTTGCAAAGACTTGAGTTGCTGAACACACTTATCAATCCTTAATATTGTGAATACATTGAACTTAGCTCATTGTGGTGTGCATGTATTGGTTTCATCTTATACTCTTGATTGCTGGTTTTTTTATTTTATTTTATTTTACAATACAATTCAGTTCTACATATCAGCCATGGATTCCCTTGTTCTCCCCTCTCCTTCCTCCCAGCCCACCCCCATTCCCACCTCCTCCAGGGCAAAGCCTCCCCGAGGACTGAGATCAACCTGGTAGACTCAGTCCAGGCAGGTCCAGTCCCCTCCTCCCAGGCCGAGCCAAGTGACCCTGCATAAGCCCCAGGAATAGGAGACCATGGTAAATGAAGACCACATGAGAATAGGAAGATGCAAAGTGCTAGAGAGGCCCACAGAAATCCACAAAGATACCCCCACAATAGACTGCTGGCAATGGTCAGAGACAGCCGAACTGACCTACTCTGGTGATGGGATGGCCAAACACCCTAATTGTCATGCTAGAAACCCCATCCAATGACTGAGGGATCTGGATGCAGAGATCCACGGCTAGGCCCCGGGTGGAGCTCCAGGAGTCCAATTAGCGAGAAAGAGGAGGGTTTATATGAGCAAGAATTGTTGATACCAAGGTTGGATAAAGCACAGGGACAAATAGCCAAATGAATGGAAACACATGAACTATGAACCAATGGCTGAAGGGCCCCCAACTGGATCAAGCCCTCTGAATGGGTGAGACAGTTAACTGGCTTGATCTGTTTGGGAGGCATCTAGGCAGTGGGACCGGTTCCTTTGCTTATTGCATGAGTTGGCTGTTTGATTGCTGTTTTATAAGCCAAATTTTTGAGATACAATTTACATAAATCCCATGTCTATTTTAGAAACATAGTTGAATTTTTTGATGAATATATACTTCCTCGTAAGCATAGCCCCAGCCAAGATAGAACACATCTCAGTGTATCAGAAAGTTTCATTATGTTTCCTTTGCAGTTGGAATGGATCCTGGTCTGATTCCCATTACTATGGGTCAGGTTTGCTATTTCAGAATTTTATAAAAGTTTCATCACACTACACACATCTTGGGTTTTCATTGCATAATTCAGTGTGCTGTTTTAGAGAGTCTCCTAGGTTGTTATTGTGTATGTGTAGTTGACTCCTTTGCAATGTGTGTCTGATCCATTTGCCACCACATTGGCCCCTTAGTCCTGATTTGCTTCTCATGTGAAGCTTATATGAAGAAAGCAAGTAAGCTTCTCTCTCTCTCTCTCTCTCTCTCTCTCTCTCTCTCTCTCTCTCTCTCTCTCTCTCTCATATGTGTGTGTGTCTGTCCCCATGTGTGCAAGTACACATGTGTGCATGAGTATACAAAGAACAGAGGACAAACTTAGCTGTTACTGACTTTTGGGAGATAGAAGCCCTTGCCAGCCCGGAACTACCAAAGAGTATAGACTGGCGGCCTAGCAAGTCCCATGAATCTGCCAGTCATGTGCTGTCATCACCAGCTACTTCCATTTTTGCAGTAATTTTGAGAATGAACTCAGATCTTCAGGTTTGAAGAGAAGCAATTTACTGGCTGAACTATGTACCCATTCCAAGTATTTCTTTTCTTTCTTTCTTTCTTTCTTTCTTTCTTTCTTTCTTTCTTTCTTTCTTTCCTTCCTTCCTTCTTTCTTTTTCTTTTTCTTTTTCTTTTTTTTTTTTTTTTTTTTTTTGTTTTTTGAGACAGGGTTTAGGGTTTCTCTGTGTAACCCTGACTGTCCTGGAACTCACTCTGTAGCCCAGGCTGGCCTCGAACTCACAGAGATCCGCCTACCTCTGCCTCCTAAGTGCTGGGATTAAAGCCATGCACCACCACCGCCCAGTTCCCAAGTATTTCTTTTAATCAACTTGTTTCCTATGTCTTGTGTAAATATATGAAAGCAGAATAAGTAGGTTATAGATTAGTCTTATGTGTACCTTTAAAAAAGTGAAAACTGTTTACCAAAGTATTAGTATCATTTAGTATTTTCCACTGTCCATAGGACTTTCAATTATTCCTCACTTTTGTCAATGCTTGATCTTGTAATCTTTAACATTTTAGTTAAAGTCATTACTATGTCACTACTAGGAAGAGCTATCTTCTTGTGGTTTTAACTTTGTGTTTTCTTCTTAAGTTTATTTTTGTAAATTTCATACAAGTACTATATTATTTATATCACTTCCACCCCTCCAACTTCTCATGTGTTCCCCCTATCCCTACACACACACACACACACACACACACAGAGAGAGAGAGAGAGAGAGAGAGAGAGAGAGAGAGAGAGAGAGAGAGAGAGAGAGAGAGCCTGCTGAGTCCATTTAGCATTGTTTGTATATGTCTTATGGCCAACTGCTAGGGACTGGAGAATCTATCAGGGAGCTTGTCCCTGGGGAAGACTGAGTCTCCTCTCCCAGGAGTTGTTAAGTGCCTATAGCTCTTCATATAGGAGTAGGGCCTTGTGTAATTTTCCTCATCTACATTGGCATGTAGATTGATGTTGTCATTATTCAGATCTTGTTTAGATGGCCACAGGTACAGCTCCCCTGTCAAATACAGAAAACTCAACCCCACAGTAGACATCCTTGTCCTCTGGCTCTTGGAATTTTATAATGTTCCCTGAACTTTAGGTGGGGGCTCGTGTCATAGATGAATCAACTGGGGCTAGGCACTCCACAGAGTTTTGTTTTGTTTTAATTTTGAACAGTTTTGGATTTCTGTTATGGTTTTAGTCTACTTCAGAGTGAGAGAGAGAGTTTTGGGTTTTTTTTTTGGGGGGGTGTAAGGGGCATATGCTGCTACCCTTATCCGTGAGTATAAGGATAAATACTTGAATGAAGTTGGGAGTTTTACTGGTTTAGGAATGTGGTGGTCATAGAGTCTCCTCCAAAATCCATGAGCTCATCAGCATTGCCTCCTTAGCTCTGTTGTTCTGTTAGCCGCCTGTTGTGTCTCTTCTCAGTTTTTGAACATTGGATGTCAATCATTTAATGTACAGAATATTAGGGATTATTTGTGTATTGTGAATTCTTTGTTGACTCTCCATTACAAACAGTTTCTAAAAGTCTGCTTTCAGCAGACAAATCCCACTGAAAGTGAGCTCATGCTGAGTCACTTCCACAGAAGTTAATGCTTGAAATCAATTCTGTTCTTTAGTGGTGGAATTGGACTGTAGGATTTATTGAGCAATGAAGAGGGGAGGGAGAAGGAAAAACAGAACTGGACAGAGCAATACATTTCAGACTGAGAAAAAAACAGCTGATGTGTTGCTCTGGAGGAAAAGATTTGAGGTTGTCACAGCAGCATGGCTTAGCACATACCTGGTGAGTCGTGGCTGCTGGTGGCAGGAAGGCTGTTGTTGAATATGAGTTAGATGTGAATTAGTGAAAAGGCTGATACAAAATAAAATGTGTCATTGGTTTTGAAGTAGTAAATAGCGGGTCAGTGACAAGCCCAGAAAACTCTTAAAACTTCAGAATTCAGAGAAGCCTGGGACTTGTCTAGTCTCATCCTCCTCATTTTGAAAAGGACAGTTTTTAAATCAAAATAAAATGAGTCACACAATGCTACAAAACCATATCTATATTTGAAGGACTGTTGTACTTTTCTCTGGGTCTGAAAAAAAGGAGAAAAATGTATGAACAGCACCTTGATGGACAATGCATGATATTCAGTAGGGAGGTGTAGCACCCAGTTTTGTTTTCAAGGAACTTTCCATTTAATTGGGAGGTAATATACTCCTTCAGAATAGTTTTGAGAACAAAGCAAGGACCCCCTTTTTCAAGTGAAATAAAAAAACCAGAAAATTTGAGTTAGTACAAAGAACTCTGGCAGCAATGAGCTTTCTTGGGGTTGGACAAAGTAATTGCAAGTTTGCACATCGGGGTCTTTACCCCCCAGTTAGTTTCAAAACTAACCACATTACTCCTTTTCAAAGGTTGAAGTACATACTAGCTTTCTGCTTCCCTATGTTTTCAAAGACCTGCCCTAGATGTGGGAGTTGCAGATACTTCAGCAGGAATGAGTGCTCAATAAACATTTTGCCCATTGATGGATGGACTGAGTCGAGAATAGCAGTGGGGAGAAAACTGCACTAGACATCGCCCATTCCCTAGAGCTGTGAGTATAGGAGACTCCATCCCGGAATCTGCAAGAGACAAGGATCTGCTGAGACAGGTCATTTTTCAAGGGGCATCAATGTCACAGGTCAGCACTCAATGAATATACCTGGTAATGATAGCAGGATTGCAGGATGAGCAAATACTCCTTCTAAAGAATAAGCAATAAGAACGGTTATCTGTATACCGCCTCATTTCTTATCATCATAAGGAGTGCTGCTTATAGAGCAAATTCTGATCTGGGCAAAGTTTTAAGATAATTTACATATAGAATAAGGCATTCACAAATTTTCCTTAATCATTTTAGAAGTGCCCTGCGTTTTACACAGGATAAATAATAACACATAACAGGTAAACAAAGAAAAAAAGACATTTATATGATGTATGGGTGTGGGGTGTGGAATGTGAGGGCAGATAAGGCTGTATCTCAATACTAAACATATTTTTTTTCACAGTCTATTCAATTTAATACTCAGTTGACCTGAGGTATGAGTGAATCTGCATTGTCATTTCCAAGAGCAGAAAGGGAAACTGAGGCTCACAATGTTTATGGACAAGTTTCTGTAAGGCTTGGAGTAATCTCCAGCTTCTACCCTCCAAGCAGTCCACTGCTCAGTTTTGTGTATTAGTGTTGTGGCTATTTGGCTTTTCTCATCCATACCTTACTGGTGCATATAATTTCTGTATTCATGGCCAGTGGCATAGAGTTTCAAACAGGAAAGAATGGTGTGTTTGGGAATCTGCTATATCATTAGGATTAGTTAAAGAAAAGGAAGATGTTTCGAATTAAGAGGAGTCAGTCATTGTGTCCACTATATATATGACGGATTAGCTCTGCCTGTCACATGACCTCTTGGAAATTATCTTTCTAAATATCCAAAGGATAAATGGTTTGTTTCTCAAACTGGAAAGAAGAACATTGAGAAGAAGCCAGCTGTACTATGTGTTGGCTCATGGGAGAACACAGGAATGAGGATGCTGTACTTCTGCTCTGGAGAAGAGTCCTTCAATAGGGAGGGGTGCTCTGTTCCACCATCTGCTGATCCCCTGCCCCCAGTTGCTCAGAGCTCCCCAAGGTGCTACTTTCTTTTTATCTCACCCTTTACAAGCACCTATGTTCTCTCCCCCTCTCTCAGAGCCCTGCATCCTTTGGTCATCAGTGCTGAGATGTGACCCTCTAAGGGTCCATAGGTTAAAGGCCTGGTCTCCAGGGTGGCCCTACCCAAATGCAGTGGATGCTTTAGGGGCCCAAAGCAGTAGGTCCACTCAGACTTGGACTGAAGCCTCCAAAAATGTGAGCCTTTCATGTTCTCCTTTATTTTTGTTTTTATTTTCCTTTCAAATTTCCTTTCTCATTCTCCCTTTTTGATTTTCTGAGACATTCTCTCACTCTCTAAACCAGGCTGGCCTGCAAATCACCATGCAGTCCAGGATGGCCTTTGGCACATGACAATCCTGGTGTCTCAACCTCTCTAGTTAGTCCTGGGATTACAGATGCAAGCCACCACCCAGCTACTCTTTTTTTTCCTTTACGTTCGTTTCTTCAGGTATTTTGCTCTGATGATGTAAAACTAATATAGGCTAATCAAGCAGCTAGCACCAAGACATCTCTGAGCAGAGGCTACCCTTGAGGCTCCTATGATGCAGGAGAGGCTGTGTGGCATTGAAGAGCCCAGCCCAGGAAAACATTAGCATCTCAACCACTTTACATTCTGTGACTTTTGGCAAGACATTCCGTTTCCATGTCCACTACCGTGAGGCTAACAGTTTCGAAGTGTTAGTGTATTCAGGCATTTATAAATGCTAAGGCAATGACGGGATAATGACAGGGATTACACAAGATAACATTTGCAGAGTGATCCTAAGTACCTGACTCAGCATCTTGTGTGTCAAGGGCACCTGGGAACAGAAACACACTGAAGAAAATAAGCTGGCTGTGAGGCAGGCTCTTGAGAAAGCAACTCCCATTCATAAAGGTGGTGCCTGGTGTTCCACTCAGAACTTCAGTCCCGGATCTAACAAGACTTTGATAGTGTCTGGGAAACAAACCCCCTACACCCCAGAAGTGAAACCACAAAAGGCTTATCTTCTAGATGTTTTGAGAAAGAAAAGAAGGCAAAGCCATCCAGGGATTACACAGGGTGAGAATTGAAACTGAAGGACTCCCTTCTGCCTCACTGAAGGATGCCTTGGTCAGAGACCACATTTTATCTCTCTCACATTCACATGAAGCATGTGATGGTGTCTTTGCAGGCACTTGGTGCTGCATAGACAAGCCTTGTTCTCCATCTATAGAATGGCTATCAGTTTGAACCTACTAGAGTTAAATATTTATATTTATATATACTCATTTTTCTTCCTGCCAGGTGCTACCAATCATGTTTTAGACAGAGGGGAGGAAAAAAAGCAAACAGGAAGCAAGATTCCTACTTTAGGGCCCCAGTGCCTTACTTCCAGGCCACCAGGTCCTGCTATGTGAAAATTCACATTTGTCTCCAGTGAAAGAATTACTGCAAATTCCTACCCCTAAAAACAAAGACACTTGGCTCTACCTTTAAGTTTTTTCTAGCCCTCAAGATGGCTGTACGCATGGCCAGGAGTGACTGTTCAGAAAACAGCCCCCTTCTGTGTAATTCGAGGCAGCCATGTTCAGGGAAGCAATGCTTAGCCCCAGAAAACCCTGGTTCACAGTGCGGGTCCTGCCCTGCAGGAATACCGGCATCAAACCCCTACACCACCCTACCCTTGGCCACCTCGGAGTCTCAGTTTCTCAACTTGTCAAATGAGGAAGGTTCGTCCGATGACCTTTAAGGGCCCTTCCATCTTTAAAACTGAATGATTTCTAAAAGGCTAAATAAAACAAAATGCCAGAGTTGGATAAATTCATCAAAAAGAAAAACCTCAACCCATTATTAGACACAGCATTGGAGGGAAGCCAGCCAAATTCTGATATGGCCCTTGCTTGCAAAGCAATCTATTCCATCCACTTCTTGTCTGCTGTTCTGGTCTTCGCTCCTCTGGTGGCTTACAGAGCTCAGGAGACAATAGGCCTGATGTACAGGGATCAGAAGACAGGCGAACCAAAGCACTAGGGGTACCCTGTTTGCTGGATGGCTGAGTGGCCAAGCCTCATTCCTCCTAGAAATTGCAGGGGACTGTAGGAAAATAGCACATCTTTCCCCTCTGGCAGCCATTCTGGGTGGAGGGTGGACCACATTCACCTCTGAGATGCAGAGTATGAGAGGAGGGGACTTTGTTGTACACATGGACAGGGCTCTTCCCCTTTGTCTTTGACTGTGAGGCCTTAAACAAACCATATCTTCCTTTACAGAAGCCTTATTTCTATATCCTCAGTGCTGACATGGATCTGCGCCTGTCTGCCTACTTCAGTAGCATTATTTTGTATGCTTGAAAGTCCTTGGCAGCTAAAGTATCCATCCTAATGTGACCTCTTGCCACCCCTGATAGCACAGACGTATTTGAGGCTTTGACCAACCTGTACTCATGCAGCCATTTCAACGATGCTGGCGCAGTTTCCATGTAGTCAGAACACCCTGCACCTGGCAGGACCTGAAGATAAGCTGAAGATCCTTCTCCCTTAGGCTGCCTTCGGAACTTTGAGCTCGGAACTTCTGGGGTGAAAGGCTAACTAAGCAATATTACTTACTTCCTTAAATAGCTTGGCACAGTTGCCCGAGTGGCTGACCCTGGCACATGGGTTTTCTCTCCCTTGCAGCTCAGTGAGGGGAAACTATCAAGGCAGGTCAGGCCATTATGTTACGGGAGACAAAAAGAAGACAAAATTTGTCTTGGAGGTCTTTTTGCCTTCCCCTCACACTGCAGGTGGCATCATGAGAATCTCAATTCATCAGGATGATATGTACATGAGGATGCTGTAGCTCTGCTCGGAGAAGAGTCCTTCAATGGGGAGGGGTTCTCTGTTCCACCACCTGCTGATCCCTGCCCCCCCTTTGTTCAGAGCTCCCCAAGGTGCTGCTTTCTTCTTATCTTGCCTTTTGAAAGCACCTATGCTCTCTTCCCCTCTCTCAGAGCCTTGCATCCTTTGGTCATCTTTGTCATCTCAATTCATCAAAAGGGGCACCCCACTCCTACTTAGGCATGAGTCAGTTGCCTCCCCAGGGATGAAGCTCCATTAAAACCAGGAATGACATGGCTTTCCCAAGCTGATGCCTTCTGTCTAGCTGATACAACAGTACATATTTACTCTGGGGTTCATGAGAATTGGTGCAGCTGGGGTGCTCTGAGAAATGCTCAAAAGCCAGGCAGCCAGGCCACTATTTTGAACTATAGCTTAGTGACCCACACTGAGGTCAGCTGAACTAGTTATTCCAGAATGAGCCTAACTGTTAGAGATTCTGGTAACTCTGGGAAGGAACCCAAAGGGTAACCACCCTGACTGTGAGGGTCTGGTAGGCTGTCATTCCTTGCTGGTGTCAGCCTGCCCGCTGGTCTCTATCTGAGATTTCATTTTAGACTTGGTGCTCATGAGCACCTCTCTATGATGGGTGAACATTTCACACCACTAAGATAAATAACCTGATTCTTCTTGTCACCAGGGGAGAAGCATACAGCAAGCTGACTAACTCTCCATATGCCCCATACCTATACATCTGAAGCCCATGGACTTCTGCCATTGAGGATGGTCAATATCTGAGTGCATGAGCTGGCAAGATGGTTCAGTACGCAAAATTCACAAGCATGGACACCTGAGTCCAATCCCAAACACCAACTTAAAAAGCCGGAATGTCAGTGTTCAGCTGTGATCCCAGCCTGAAAAGATCAGAGATAGGTAGATTCCTGGAGCTCACCAGTTTGCTAACTAAAACAAGTTCCAGGTTCAGTAAGAGACCCTGCCTCAAAAAATAAAGTAGGGAGCAACTGAGAAAGATACCTTCACACACATGCATACACATATAAGCACACACACGTACATACACCAATATGAGTATAACACACCAAAAGGCAACACATACACACACACACACACACACACACACACACACACACACACACATCAGAATGCAAATGATATGTTACAGCACTCATATATGACCAGGTATTATGCATTATTATGAGATCTAAGAGGACAGTTTTTCTATCTGAGAGTTCTATGAGGCTCATGATCCCTGGTTGATTCTGTTTTCTTCAAGACAACTGCTCCATCTGTCCCAGTGTCTGTCAACAGTCACTGCTCCTCTGTGACTAAGACACAGACTCACACTGGTTGACAATACAGAGCACTTTCCTCCTCTGTAGGTCTTCTTAGCGTTGCCCAGCTCCTGGTCAGAAGGCTGATTGGCGCGATGATAATGAACCCAGTATGCAGGTTGATGATTACCATGCCCAGGACAGTGCCCACCAGGACAGTAACAGATGTGCCACAAAGCCCTGGGGTCAGTGTCTACCTCCCCATGTTATCTTTCTCTCTTTCTCACTTGGCTCTATACCTTTTGCTTCCCCAGCCTCATACTCCATCATCCACCCATTCTCATTCTCCCTCTAGAACTTTGTTATTCACTCACTCTATGTGATGATATTCACCTTGGAAACTCCTCTATACCTGAGAGTCCCAGGAGTGTGGATATGTGTGTGTACCTCTATTTGTCTATAAAATAACAGTAGTATGAGCATAGAAAGAAAAACCTGTTGTGGAAAGTTGGACAGAGAGCCTAAGTCCACTGGCTAAAGAAGATATGGGAATTATATGTGTCCGGAAGCTTCCTTTAAACCAGAGAGAAAAGGGAAATAAGGTAGATTTAGATAATGGATAGAAGGAAAAAACTGTGATTAGGTAAAGTTCACTAGAAGAACAGAACCAAAATGGGAAAGTGTGTGTGTGTGTGTGTGTGTGTGTGTGTGTGTGTGTGTTGTGTGTGTGTGTGTGTGTGTGTGTGTGTGTGTGATTTTTAAGGAAGATTTGCTGCATTCCCTTATAGGACGGGAACCTAAGAAGTCCAACAGTGGTTAGCTGCATGCCATTTGCGATCTAGGAAGCAGGACAATTATATCCTGTCTTCCTTCCATCTCCGCTCTCACCTGGGTAGTTTTCTCATGTAAGGGCCATGCCTCTATTCCAAACAAAATCAGTCTCTCTACTAGTTTCTCTCCCACATGCTAGACTTCTCTGAAGAAAAAATTATCCACACATACATAGGTATGTTTGGTCAATCCTAGACAGGTAATCTGACTCGCACCAGCCATCACACATTGCAAATTCCAGAGAAGAAAAAGTCACCTTTCTCCACAATGGGCACCAATGTCTAAGTGGAATGTATCTTCAGAAGCATTGTAAGGAAGAGAAGGAGTCCAGTGCACAGTGTCTAGCATTGAGACAGTGGATCATGGAATCAGAGAGGAAAACCTGGGAGCAGGCTGCGGATAGGACAGGTGACTGAGGTTTGGGGGTGTCACCAGCCTGGTCCCCCATGCTGAGAAAAGGTGAGGAACATGACCAGGTCAGGTCTAGCTGAAACGGCTGTGGGAGTTACTGAGCTGCTCCGAGGGAAGTGGACTGGATTTCTATTTCTTGTTTGCACTGTTAAAATGTTCCTTTAATGTGAAAGCCTTTCTGTTAAATGGAGGGGAAAGAGAACTCTACAACAAGTAGAGCTGTAAAACAAAGAGAACAAAAGGAGGAGGCTGCTGAAATGGGTTTGTTGCTATAGATATACGGAGACAGATAGCGGGGCTGATGGATGGATGGAGACAGCCCTTGTAGCTCAGAGGCTGAAAACAGGCAAAAGGAGACAGTGAGCAGAAAGAGGAAAGGCACTTGTCTCCTGAACTTCCGCTGGGAGTCAGATCAAATAGCTCAAAATAAAATAGCCAGGTCAGATGTCACTTACAGGCGAAGAGTTGAGGGAAGGTACACCAAGAATAAGGCAAAATTGGAAAGGACTTTCGGCTCCTCCCATTTAATGGGCATGCTCCCTGGAGTTGGCTCCAACAACTGCAGGCAGTAAGAACAATCCAGAGGAAGACAGGACCATCTCCAGGCACAGGATGGGAAATCAGAGAATGTTTTAGTAAATAAACGCAACACAACTCTCCATGTTCAGTCTATCTCACTGAATGCACTCATGGTCACACGTGTGTGCACACACACACACACATTCAAAATGTAAGAAACAAGCTACAATAGCAAAGGACACTCAAACGTAAACCTGTCTTGCCATAGGTAGGGAGAAGAATAAATTTTGTGGGAGAACCAATAAAATGAAGCCACACTCCTACAGGAATGGGACCAGTTAGTGCATCAAAGATGACCTATAGCCACAGAAGACCTATAAATTCCAGTCTTTATAGAGTATTCATTCCTGCTGCAGGTAATTAAATTGTGGGGGCATGTCTCGTAAACTCTAGAGGCTTCCCCATAAAGTCCTCAGGCTACTAAAGATTCAACCAGAAGCCCACAGCAGACTGAGGGAGCCATCACCATCCTGAGCCTGCTGAATGGCCCCATTCAGTCACATCCCAGTGCCAGTTATAATTTATACATAGGCCACCCTGTGGAGTCCACGTAGGCAACTGGAAGAGAACACACTTCAGCTTCTAGAAGCTGGTGTTTGGGATGGAAAGAGACTGTCCAGCGTCCAACCTTCTCTCTTTTACTGTTCTGAAAATCAAATTCACCTGCCAACACACAGCTCTATGCTTAGATCAACCTTAGGCTTGATTTAAACAGAACATGAGACTCAGTGTAGTATCAAACACCTGTAACCCTGTCACTTCTGGCAGCAGAGGCAGGGAGAGCAGCAATTCAAGAATAGTCTCAGAGATGTACACAGTGAGCTTGAGACCAACGTGGGCTACATGAGAGCCTGTGTGTGTGAAGGCAAGGGGTGCCATGAGAAAGAGAATGAGAGAGAGAACTTGGTCAATTGCTTCTACCTCTGAGCTCACAGTGCTCCTGCTAAAGCACATGTTTGTCCTAGAAGTAGCATTCCCCAGCTGTCACCTCCTCCGTGTACCATTTGCTCTTCTCCTTCTCTGGATAGAACCAGTTTCTCTTGTGGGAGTCCAACCCTGACTGTTCTCGTCTTATCATTGTTACTAGCTAAGTGTCTCTCCCATCAACTTTCCACTCCAGGAGCACCGATCCTCTCAGCTGCAGCCCCCCAGCTGGCACCTACATGGACCCTACAATATCAAAGGAATGGCTAGGTGACTATGAAATGAGGGTGTCAGGACCCAGACAAACCTAGAGCTCATGTGCCTTCTGATCAGGCAAGTCTTCCCACGTCATGCCCGGAGAAGTAGAGGGCATAGGTCAGAGGTCTCCTCTGTTTGTGCACTACCTAGCATTTACAGGCCAGCCATTCTGCCTGAGGCCCATCAGGGCAGAGGCCAAATCCTCCAGCCCATTGTTTCTTGCACTAGCTCTGCCTAGGAGAAGGCCAGATTGACCAGGTCAACTCTCTCCAACCTGCTGATGAGCCATTTCCAAACAGCTCTTGCTAGGGTCAGTCACTTCTCTTTCTCCCTTCTGTCCTGTGTTGTACCACTCTCTGAGACACGATGCATTTCACTGCTTTGTTTCCCCTCCCTTTCCCTTCTCCTAGAAAGCAGGCTTTGTTTTCATCCTTTCACTTAACTCCTTATCTTGTTCTATGAGAGGAGTCTAAGTGGGTGATGGTGAACGAATGAATGAGTATATGCCGATGGTTCACAGACTTGAAGGTCACTATTTATTCCTGGATTAGACCTGAAACCCATCCCCCATTGCCATGTGCCATAGGCACCCAGGTCAGAGGATTTGCATGTATCAGACAGACAGCTAACGGTCCGCTTTTAGGTTCCTACCACTGGTCCATGTTAACCTCAGTTCCCAGCTTCCAATTCTTTAGGCTGTTCCAGAATGAAATTAGCTCCCACTGCTCAGTGCTTTGGGCCTGGGTGGGGATCTCCCTATTCTCATCTCATATCATATTCTGGGAGGGGGACAGCCCAAAGATAGGCAAGGGTCTCATCGTGGTTTAGCCCCAATCCTTCCTATCCAAATGCGTGGATTTCTCTGAATGACTTTCTTCAACAGCTTACTTGGGGAAAGTAGATGGAAAGATCACTGAACAAATGAATAGATACTCATGTGCATCTGAGCTCTACATTTCCACACACACTATTTCCTGGATGCTTCTCCATCTAAAACTCAGATAAGACCTATCAGATATCTTGTTGAAATCACACAGCAAGGAAAGAGTAGAGTTCAAATCCAGATTCCCTGGACTGTGCAGGGCAGAATCTTTCTAAAGGAGTTGTCTTGATGGAGAAATCCAGAGCAACAGGAGGAAGGTTTATTGCATATAAATTTTATTTACCTTGATGCCTAATTTGCATATGACTTACAACGTGAAAATGTAGATAGTCTATTAGACTGGAGAGAATCTAGCTGAAGTGGTATGGATATGACTCCCAGGATCCCAAGAACAGACAAGGAATGGAGACATACTTCTAGTTCCAGAAGGACCCAGGGCTGGAGAGGAAAATGGTCCCATCAAGAGTTTCAGAAATATTAATGAGACCAATGCAACTGGATGCTGACCTCCTATGTCTGCTTTTGATAGCCTTGACACGGCAGAGGTAGATGAGTTGTTCTTGACCAGCACACCAGATATGGGATTCACAGATACAACCAAAATCTGCCAAGACCATGGATGCCCAGAACCTACTGGCATCCAGCATGGATTAAAGGACAAGAGGGTGGTAATGGGTAACACATGACAGAGGCAGAGGAGGGATAACATGAATGGCATCCTGGACTCCACCTGAATCCAGACCAGCCCTTTCTCCTCTTCATTCCACACCATGCCCCGCTTTCCATAGGGAATCTCTGTCATTGCAACAGATGCTTCCAAAGACCACACTACACTGACCTCTCTTAGCTCCCCCAGCAAAACCACAAATCAGGAAGCCTCTTAGGGAGCCATCCTCAGGATGAGACATTTATGGCCCCGCTCCAGAAATCCAACTCTCAGTCAGTTTCTGCCTCATAAGCAGACCTGCCCACGTAGAACCTAGCTATCGGAGCAGCTGATTTACGCCTTTAATACCGCCAGCTTCATTTAGCCAGTCTGAAAAACACATTCCAACGCGTGAAGCTGGAGGTTTTCTTTCCTCATCCTTACTCACTAGGCATTAATTTTCACCATGTTTTTTTTTTCTATTGTTTTCAGCACTTCTTTCTGAACAGGTCTATTCTTCTGCCTCAGACAATGTGAATACTGGCCAGAATGGCCACAGGCTTCTCTGATGCCTTCATCTACAGGAAAGAGAAACAACTGGTAGGTGGATACACTCTGGTGACAGAAGGTTAGGGATGCTTTCTGAGACATCAAAATTCCCCACAAAAGACACCACACACAGAATAGCAATTACCTCCCATCCATGCAGAGCCAGATGGAATTGATAGCACCCAAAACATCCCCCACCCACTCCATTTATCCGATCAACCTACATTCACATGTATATAGAAAAACTCCTGTAAATACTTAAAAAGGTCTTCCTCTTGCCATCATGGCTGCCAGGTAGTGAAGTCTCAACAGGGGAGTTTCTTATGAGATAGAAGAGCAAGACAGTGAAAGATTTTGTAGATTTCTTTCTTATCCCAAGATATCTTTAATCATTTCCCTCAGCAACAGGCTGAAGAAAGACATACTTGATGGCTTGCAAGCCCTATTATCTCCCCAGGTCCCCTGGGGCTTTGTTCATTTTCTTTTCATGGATTCTCCAGGAGTTATACATCAAACCACGCACTCTTCGCGTTCTCCTGGGTTTCGTACTCTCGATTTGTTTTATCTTGCTCTTCCCTGTGTTTTTTCTTCTTGTTTTGCTCTTCCTTTTTCACTTCCCCTTTTCCTCATAGTTCTTTTCACTAGACTTGTCATCACCTTTCTCCGTCCAACCAACACAGGCATGCTTGACCCCTAGGAAGTGCCCCTCTCCATCCGTCCATGCTGTGCCCCTCTACCATGAAATCAGATGCTGTGACATTCTGTGCTGACTGGAACCAGCAATACTTGGTGGGCAGCTGTGAACCTTGCTATATATTTGAGCAAGAACCTCCAGCTTACTGTCTCATCACAAATAAGAGGACGCTCTATCTTTGCAAGTCTGCAACTTCTTCAGGATGGCATATCATAGTCCTAGTCCTAATCAAGGCCTAAAGACTTTTCACTTTGGCCTCTTGCTCACTTGGTCGTGTTAGGAAACCAGTATGATGAGATAGACCTAGGATCCCTGGGTGGAGCTTCTAAAGATATTAATGGATGTGAGAGATCTGAGGGTAGCAGAAAAGGACATTCACAGACAGGGACAGGCGATCTATGGAGTTAAGAGACAGTTTAAGTCAGGCCAATCATTCCTGTGTTCCTGGATGCTTGAAGCCAGTTGTGGGTATGAAGTTCAAAGTATAAAAGTACCCTTTCTTGCTTTTCCCTCATCTCAGCATGGACCTTTCATGGACATAGAGCACTGTGGCAGCACAGGCATTCAGAGAAGTGTATTTTCAGGATGAGACAATTATTGTGGCAGGCAGTTCACTCTTCCATGAACCTCTGAGGACATCAAGTAACTAAGAGGATGAAAAGAAACCAAGTCGCCCCTGCTGTCTGTCTCCTTCTACTCCCAGCCCTCTCTGGGATAAGGAAGGTGAAGCTGAATCTGAAAGGGTTCTTCTGTCCATATTTTAAGATGGGTTTTTTTCTTTCTCCATCTCAGTTCAACTCTCTTGTAGACACAGCAGTCCTCTTATCCAGTGTGTACCCCTTGCTGCTTGTCCTAGTGCCCCATCACAATGACAAATGGCACTCAGAGGAGTCCCTGCTCAAGGCTTCCTGCTCCTAATGAGAAAAGGGAGGGCACAGTGGGCTAGGCCTGAAGTCACCAAGGGCCATCTCCCAACCATCTTCTCCAATCACAGCATCCCAAATCCACTAAGAGCTCCTGCTGCAGCCTACAACCACGATTCTCTGGAAGCCAAGAACCCAATCAGTCTGCCTTATGAGGAAAGAATTTCGAATTACCTGTGGCCATGACAGCAGCCAGAGAGAGCTGGGATGTTCAGAGTGTATGAGAGGAGGGGGGAGGGGGAGGGAGGAAGGAGAGAGGGAGAGAGAGAATAAGTAAGTCAGGAGAAGGGGGGAAAAGAATTCAGAGAGAAAAGAAAATTCCTATGTTCTGCACATGTTACAAAGAATGGAAGTTGTGGGGACATGAATTTATTGCAACAGCACACGTGTGTGTGCGCGCACACACACACACACACACACACACACACACACACACACAATCTTAGGGGCATGGTTTCCCTTGCTAATCTAGCTCTGGGGACAGGAGAAAAATGTCTTCTTCCTCCTTAACTCCCAGCTGATCACACTCCATTTCCTCTCTCCTGTTCTCTAAAACCGGCACAATTGCTGTTTTTCTCTCAAGTCAAATGAAATCCATGTAATTGAAAATGACTTTCTAAGTAAGTGCCAAGAGGGAAAACCCGTGTGCACCCACATACATAGGGCCTGGAGTTCAGCTTCCACATCCACCTTGTGTTTTTTGTTTTGTCTTTTTTTTTTTTTTGAGGGGGGGGCATTGGTCTATTTTCCTCCCAGGAGGAAAATGTCCCTGCTTCCTCCCACTGTTTGCTTTGGCATGAAAGAGAGAGAATTATCTGGATGGAGGCTCGGCGGGGAGCTGCCTTCTGTCTGCTTTGCATGCTGCGCGATGTGAATTGATATTGTACTGATAATTTGGGGGAGGGAGGGGCGTGTGTGGGGAGAGAGGAGCCTGCATTGTGAGCATCTGTGAAAACCACTTTGCTAAGAAATGATCTTTTCCCTGCACACAATGACAAGATGTTACCCTCCGAATCTTCTCCTGGCAGTGGCTATGGTGGCAGAGTGAGCATAATTTCCCGTGTCTCCATTGAGGTAGTTATTTATACTATTCCACATTAGAGTCAAAGACTTTTTTTTTTTTTTTAAACTTTGCCGGCTGTGGCTTTTGCAACAAAATAATTACTTTTGTGCCAAGTACTTAGGTAACAAGATAAACAAGAGGCAACCTAAATGGAATGTAAATATGGAGCAAGTATCTGTAAGGGAAAGGCAATAGAGGCATGTGAAGATCTTGCATTGGTTTGCTACTTCGAGCATGGCCCCCCTTGAGGGGAGTACCCACTCAAGCTTCTCTCTGTGCCCACCCATGAGTCTGTGATTCATTAGGGAAGGGGCTGATGCATCCCAGGGCAATGGGCACCACTGTCATCTGTCAGGAATAAGGAGAGGCAGAAATTGGGGGTGCCCAGTGAAACATGAACTCAATCCATGATGTACCCAGCTGTGTGCACTATGCCCTTGTTAGAGAAAGAATGCAGTGCTGGAGATAAACCCTGGGAGTCAATTCTGTGTCATGGCTCTGGCACCATTCTCTCAGTGAACTTGAATAAGTCACTTCTCCTCTTTGGATTTCTGTGTGCTCATTTCTAATGGTAGGATGGAGTGGGAAGAATGGCTGGATACCTCCATTCTGCATGATTTCCAGTAGAATTATGACTGAACAGCAAATAGAATCCACCAGTCTGGAGCTGGAGAATGGAGGTAGAATAGTCTCATTTCTAAGTTTCCATATTTTCCCAGCCAGGCAGTTGTCAAGATAATATCATCAGTGACATCCTCGGTCACTACCAGAAGGTACATCTTTGGGACTGGACATTGAGTTGGAGATAGTCTTTTTAGATAGCATTGTGCTGCTGGTTTTGAGAAGAAAGTGTCTGTGGTTGTTTGAATGAGATGTTCCTCCATTGGCTCCCAAATTTGAACAATTGGTGCCTAGTTGGCGGCACTGTTTGGAGAAGTGTAGGAGATGCAGCCTTGCTGGAGGGAGGACGTCACTGGTGGTGGACTCTGGAGGTGTGAAGCCTTGCACCACTTCTAGTCTGCTCTCTTCTTGGTGATTGCTATTGAGGACATGAGCATCCAACTTTCTGTTCTAGCCACCATGCTGGCCTGCTGCCATGCCTCATTCTGAAATCATACACCAAATAAACTCTTCCTGCTATAAGTTGTCTTCATTGTGGTATTTTATCACAACAGAAAAGCAACTAATACAGCATGTTTTACAAGCACCCGAATGACATAACGCCATTCAAGCCTAAGAAAATAAATCTCCGTGTTTGGGCTTTAAGATTAATTGACTCAGGCTGAAAGAGTAGATCCTGTCTCAACAAATAAGGAACAACAGCAACAAAAGGACTATTTTTGTGATAACTGTGACCCCCACAATCATCAGCTGTAATGTTACACAGCACTTGCCCATGAGCTTTCCTTCATAGCGTTTCTCTTTCCTAGAGGCCCCTCCTACCCGGACAAATGCCCTACACTACAATTCTGTCCTTTGTTATTCCCAAATAAAACCTATAGCATGGAAAACTGTCTCTATACTTTTTGTTCATTTCTGACACATAAAGCCCCCAGTAAAGAAACTTGGCTTAGTCTGGCCCTCTCTGATGTACCCGCTTGTGGCTTTGACCTGGAATATGACCCTTCACTTTCCAGAACTTCAAATTCCCTCCAGGTAAAGTGAAGACACTTTTCCACTTGGTCAGTGGTTTCAAACCAAACACTTCACAATAATTTTAAAAACTAGTATCACCCAGACAACAGAACCTATCTCCACTTGTAGTTTAAACCAGTGACACAAAGGAGGAATGAATGAGGGGGAAATTCTTTATAAGGAGGTTTTTAATATACAGGTGGCCATATGTATATGCTAGACTGAAAACTCACCTGCAGGATAGACAAGGTGAAGTCTTCAGGGTGTTTTTACTAATGGCTCAAGTCACATGGCCATCAGTGACTTGCTGTTATACAATGGTGAGCCACTTCTGACATGCTCTGGGCAGCATAATATTTCCTTGATTTATAAGGAAGTTGTATTTCTGGAAAATACAGTCCATATTGACATGATATTTTAGAAGCAATTATGTGGTCTTTGGCCATAAAATGGAGTTAGATTCTGGGACTGGGTAATGTGATAGGCTAGCTGGTGTGTGATTACAAAAACCTGAGAAATCATGGAGAGGGAAGGACAGATCCGTCTTAGGAAGACTCCTCCACACAGGACAGGGACCCCAGCATTCTTGCTTCCCTCTGTCAATGCCAGCACCCTGCCGTCAGTCATTGTGATAGACATGACCTCAGGAAAACACTAACCTTTTATGGATCACAGACTAAGATATCCCCTGAAGGCTCCACTAGTCCCTGTACTGAATGTCTACACACACACACACACACACACACACACACACACACACACACACACACACCCGCTACCACTGTATCAACCAGCAAACGTCTCTGGGCTCACAATCTACTCTGCCCTTCCCTGAAGCTGGAGAACAGCACAGATGCTGGTTGCCTAAGTGAGTTGTGGGATCTCTGAAGATCTGGACCAAGCTCCTCTTTTCCTCGCCCTGATTTCCTTCTCTTTTTATTTTCTTCACTCTTCCTTCGTGCTCTTCCCTCGCCTCCTCCCTCCCTCTCTCCTTGTTCTTCCAAATGTCTCCTAAACTCTAGTTTAGGACCAGGTGGTTTTGATGTTTTTGTTCTCAGAGACTCAAATTTAGAAGGACTGAGTAGCTCAGAAGAACACTGTTCCCAGGTCCAGCCCAGCAGAAATGGGAGCCAGTTCTCAGCTTGTTTTTTTTTAGATGAAGACTCTATTTTTGAGCCTTAGATCTTTCCAGCTAGCATTTACTCCAAGACGGTCCAATGATTATTCCTTTAGAAAAATGTACAACTTCGGTTGAAGAATTGGCTGAGTGGTAAGAGTATCTGCTGAAAAACCACAAGGCCTTGGGTTCAAAGCCCACTGCTACCAAAAGTAAAACAAATTCCAATAATAGTCACAGCTTAAATGCAAGGATTACTAGGGAAAATGGCACGAGCCCCCAGGCAGCAAACATCTGGGCCTGGATCTGGAGTCATCAGAGGCTGTGTATATGTACGTACGTATGTGTCAAACAGAACGTGACAGCATTCTGATCTTACACACAAGGCTGCTTCTGCCAGCTACCAGATCCTTCAGCATGCTTCGTGGCATTTAATAAGCAATGGAGATCCATTAGAGTAGTGTTTATGTATTATAGTGTTTAATAACATTCAAATTAAGATGCCCCTAACCTAAGTTTGACTCTGTGGGAAAGAATGTGGCATGGACATATTTAACCAGGAACAAGAAAAGGAAGCCAGCCATAGAGGGATGGTACAACCTGAGAAACTGGCCCTGTGGGCAGTCTGGAAACTGTCCAAAGAAAGGAGGTTGAGGCAGTGTGTGCTTTCAGTCTGGCCTTCCTGGATTTGAGTCCTGTCTGGCCCTTTATTGCAGGCTGGGAACACAGGTAAGCAATTCCCTCAGTTTAATAAAAATGAGGAACCCAGCACTGACACCTAGGCATATTATCTCCCTGAGCCCAGAGTGGACCCTGTCTGTGACTTCCTGTCTTAAGGACTTCCATAACCCAGCCACCAAACCCAGACAACCTGAGGGATGCAGTGTAGTGGACAAAACCTTTCCCTCTAAACACTACATTCAAAGGCGTGTACTGATCCCCACTTGCACATGCTAGACTGTGACTGCACACAGCTCCTTGCCACACCCTGGAGACATGGGCTTTCTCAGGCCACTGTGTCATTGCATTTGCTCTGCCTCATTTCCTGTTCTTTCTTGTTGTCTGTCACCAAGCAGATCTATATCAGGTACCAGCATCAGTGTCATGCTTATCCGAGCATCCACCTCCAGAGCTGATCTATTCTGTCGACTTGGATCCTTAATTATCTCTAATTCTTTCTTATCTCATCTGCTATGATGCTGACTCTGCCTGTTCTTCCCTCCACATCACTGCTTCTTTTTTGTTTTCCACCTTGTCTCTATGATGTATTCTGGTTGTCTCTAGATCCATCTACAAGCATATGATTGAGTGTAATACACTTACACCTCTAATTATGGTGAGTGTGTGTGTGTGTGTGTGTGTGTGTGTGTGTGTGTGTGTGTGTGTGCAGGTATATGTGCAGGTATGCTCACCCATGGCTGTGCACAGAGGCCAGAGGTTATTGTCAGAGGTCTTCCTCTGTTGCTCTCCATCTTATTTTTCAATACAGGGTCTCTGAACAAACTTGAGGCTCACTGTTTCCTCTATACCAACTAGCCAGCCAGTGAGCCTCTGAGGTCTGCCTGTCCCTGCTCACCCTCTCACTAGTGGTGGGATCATGGTATGCACAGTACTGTGCCCAGCCTTTACATCGGTGCTACAGATCTGAACTCAGGTCTTCATGAGTGTACCACAAGCACTTTACCCATGGAGCCATCTCTTTATCCCTTCAGCCTGATGTTTTCAATTTCTAAAATATTTTGGTTCCTCTGTGAAACTTAGTTAATTTCAGTAACCTCCTGTTTATGAATGATGTGTGCATGCTTCTCATTACCCTTTCAAACATGTTCCATACAAGACTGTCTGTATCTGAGGGTCCTGCATATGTGGATTCAGCCACCTATCAATTGCAATTATTTTAGAAATAGGTCTTTCTGATTTTTTTCTTGTCATTACTTGCTAAACAATAGAGTATAGCAATTATTTACATGGCATTTGTTTGTGTTGGGTGTTTTAAGTGATATAGGTAATTGAAAACACACAGGAAGATGTGCACAGGTGATAGACAAATATCACAGTATCTTATATCAAGCACCTGAGCACTGAGATTTGGGTATCACCAGATCCTGCAAGCAACCCTTCACGGGTACCAAGGAACAACTACATTAGTGTACTAGGGCTGCAGTGACAAAAGACCACAGCCCCACTGGCTTAAATCATGATTTTCCTCCAGTCTTAAGGGCTAAATAACTAAGATCAATCCATCCTCCCAGTGTTGAGGCTTCTTTCTTTGGCTTGCATAGGGCAGCTTTCGGGCTGTGTCTTCCCATTGCCTTCCTACCACACACAGGCCTCCCTTATATTGTCTATATGTCTCCAGTGAGAGAGCATTGAAACCCACCCTGACAGTGCCATTCTGCCTTCAGAACTCACAGAAAGACCCTGGCCTACAGACAGTCACATTCTGAAGCTTCAACATGGTAATTCTGAGGGACACAATTCAGAGTATGGCACATGTTATATTTTCTATTTCTGTTTCTTTCAGCTATAACTATTTTTCTTTGCCTGTCTGATTCTATGGTTTATTTCTGCTGGCTCTTGCTTGTTGTCATGTGAAGTGAGTGATTTTCAGTTAGGAGAATATGATTTTGGAACCTATATGTAGGGACTCTTGATGGCCCATATTTAATGTGTGCACCTCTGGAGAGAACCTGCCTTTGTGCCTGGCAGGCTCCCTGGACACTTCTAACTCATGACCACTTGAAAACTAAGCCCTGAGTTTGGGTTTTATAGTTTGGGCATGAGGGTAGCCAGAAGGCACTGCAGCACATAAAGGTTGTATGAATTTCTGCCCTTAGCGCATAGGAAGGCAGCTTTGTTGCCTCTGAATTTTTTCCCTGAAAAAAGAAATGCCCTGACTGTCCACCCAGATACAAGAGCAAGAATGGCCCCCTCACCCACACCCTGTCAATTCCAGGTAGCAGATTTCTTCTCAGCGGGTTCTTCTCCATTTCTCTACAAGTTTCCCCAGGATGCAGCACCAATTTATGACTAGCAAGAACAAAAATGTATTCTCTCACAGTTCTAGGTCCCAGATTCCTGACATCAATTTGGCAAGGCTATGTTTCCCTGAGGAGATCCACCCCCATCCCTCTATCCTCTGATGTCCTATATCCTTCATATATGGCAGCGTCATTCTAGTCTCTGTGTCCATCTCAAAGTGGCCTCCGTGTCCCCCTTCCCCATGCCTCTCCCTATGTGCTCTTCTCTCTGAGAAGGAGCACGAGCCTTTGGATTTTCCACCCTCCACCAAATCCAGGATAATTATTCCTGATACTGTTACTTGATTGTATCTATCTACAAGAGTGTTTCTGAGCAAGTTCACTTTCTTAGTTTCTATGTGGGACATGAATGAATGTTGAGGGTTGCTCATCAATCCATCGTATCTTCACACACACACATCTGTGATGCCATTTGATCTTGTAGCAAGCTTCCTTCTATGATCTCCACCCTGGCTATGTAACTGTCTTTCAGTAATGGGATGTTGTAAGCTCTAGCCCAGGCAGAACCTCGATTGATTCTGAGGGCATGTGTCCCTGTTGTTTTGCCCTCTCGAATTGCTGTAAAATGGGAACACTGCTGAGGGTCAGTGCACTGACAAGTGATCTGCAAATATGTCCACAGGTCCAGCTGAGAGCAGCAGAACTGCCAGGCTTCCAGGCCAGGCGTGAGAGCAATAAACCAGGACTGGGCACTGTTGAGTTGTCGTTGCCTCAGTACTATGGCCATAGATAAAACACTGCACATTAATAAGTAATGAAACTTCTCTGAGCGAGTGTCACTTTGGGGGTCATAATGTGTCTCCCATCTGACTTCTCACATGTCATTTACCCAGGAATGGTCTCCTGTTCCCCTGACATTTCAATGATTTTTTAAAGCAAATGCTATAGGGGTCTGAATATACTCTCTGAAGAGAGGCTAGCTTCAGGGAAGATCTATTTGGAGGAGGAAGAGGAGGAGGATGGGAGGAGGAAGAGGAGGAAGGGAGGAGGAGGAAGAGAAAGGGAGGAAGAGGAGGAAAAGGGGAGGAGGACCTGAAGTCAAATGAATAGGGAGGTAAGGAGGTAAGGTGAATCTAGAGTTTGGAGAGGGGAGAATATGATTAAAATGCATTGTGTGAAATTCTCAAATAATTGATAAAATATTATTGTTTTAAAAATCTGTATCTAATAAGTTGATTTCCAGAGCCCAAATCTCAAGGTAGGGATTTGTGTTAGCATTGTCAAGTTTCAGCAACCACTAAATCACTAGAATAATACATATATTATTATATAAATTATTGTATATTTATATATTATTATAAAAATTATATATTTTTTAAATTTATAGTCAGAAATGTAACTGTCCCTGAAGTGGCCCCTACTAATATAACTTTATATAGAGCCCTATCAAAGTTCAGAAATCTTAGAATCAGAACGAAGAAGTGAATCAGTGGGATGGCAACAGAAATCCAGGATCAAATGTGCTTGTCCTACTTTAGATTGGTTATTTAGGAATATGAGTAATTTATTGAGTTTCCCCATGTAGCAGGAATCTTCAAAAGTTCTTATTAATAAAATCAAACCCAAGGCGAGTTATTGGGGTCCATGCTGGTAGATCAGAGAGACAGAACAAGCCACAGCTATCTCACCTCGCCGGACCCTCAGCTGGTCTTGTCTCCTCAAACTGGAAGCTTCTGTGTCCTCATCCCAATGGCTCTCAGCTGAACTGCTGCTAGAAGCCTGAATGCTTAACCAGCCACATGCTTAACCAGCCACATGCTTAACCAGGCCAAAATGCTTCTAGTGTCTTGCCCTCACGCCTTATATATCTTCCTGCTTTCTACCACCACTCCCTGGGATTAAAGGCTGGCTTTCTGGGATTAAAGGCGTGTGTCACCATGCTTGGCTATTTCCAATGTGGCCTTGAACTCACAGAGATCCAGAGGGATTTCTATCTCTGGAATGCTAGGATTAAAGGTGTGAGTGCCACCATTTTCTAGCCTTTGTATCTAGTGGCTGTCTGTTCTCTGACCCCAGATAAATTTATTAGAGTACACAATATTTTGGGGAACACAATACCACCACATCCCCATATCCACATTATGAGGATATGAAACTACTGTGGGGAATCCTCAGCCCTCAGTGGAACTGCTAATGCCCCTCTTGACTTCGGACATCAGTTCTTTTTGACTTACAATTGTCCAGTTTTCCTCCACCCTCAGTAGAACTCTTAATACCCTACTTGATTTCGGCAATCTGTTCTTGATTTATAACCAACCATTTTCCTTCAAACCAGTATGCTCTTTCTCCAGATATGTCTGGGATTCCAATAGTTAGAACAACCATTAAACTGTTGTCATGAGGGATGTCCTCTGCCCTTCAGCCTAGCACTGTGTGTTAGTCCTTAGCGCTAGTGGGCAGATTCTGCTCTGTATAAAAACCCTACAGCATCTTTCACAAGGCAGTTCTTCAAGAATCTGAGGCTTGCTTTGCCTGAGGATGTGCATGCAATGGTATAAGTTGTGGGTTGGCTGTGGGAGTATGACAGTGGGGAAGACATGGAGTGGGAAGCCTGGCTTATGCTACTCTGTTCTGTGGAGACTGAGCTTCTTAACAGAAGACTCCAGCTGACAAGGCTATAATGGCACTCCAATATCAGCATTTTATGGTCAATTTTCTCAATCCTCATGACATTCTGGGCTCTTTGTAATGCTATCCTCTTAGGGCACTTTGCATTTATTGTTATCCAATATTAACATGGAATTTGAATACAATCTACTAAGACCAAAAATATGTTGGTGACTAAAAGTTGCATTGACTTTTTTTCTGTTTTATATTTTAAAGATTTTCATCAATTCTTTGAGAATTTTATATGATGTAATTTGGGCATATTCACCCTCCCTCCACTCCTCCCCTTATTATCTTCTCAACCTTCCCATCCCTTCCCATTCAACTTTGAGACTTTGAAATGCTTTTTCTTCCTTCCTTCCTTCCTTCCTTCCTTCCTTCCTTCCTTCCTTCCTTCCTTCCTTCCTTCCTTTCTTTCTCTTTCTTTCTTATTTATTTTTCTTTCCTCTTCCTTCCTTCCTTTATTCTTTTTCTCCCTTTCTTTCTTTCTTTCTTTCTTTCTTTCTTTCTTTCTTTCTTTCTTTCTTTCTTTCTTTCTTTCTTTCTTTCTTCCTCCATTGGATTCAGTTACTCAACTAGGCTTCGGATCGGTATTTGCTCTGGTATGTGGTCAGCCTACCAGGGGTCTACCAGGGGTCACATCATGAAAGAAAAGTGACTGTCCCTCTCTCACTGGCTATCAAACACTTACAGCACCTCAGCTAGTGGTGAGGTCACACATACACCTTCCCCACATTGACTTTTAACAATCCCCATAGCCCCTTGGCTAATGTTGAGCACACAATCCACAAAGACTTCAGGTGGTTTTTGCCTTTAAAAGTATTGGTCACTTCTTGTCTTGTAAATCTCACATATGATGTAGGCAATCCATTAATTACTGGTAAATTTGGCATGCAGACACCAGTCATCAGTGTCATGGGCCGAGGACTGATGAGTAGCATTATTCTATCTATCACTGGCTGCTCTGTGCCCTGCCTTTAAGTTACTCAGTAGATTGATAGCCTGCTTTCAAGACTTTTGAAGACAACAGGAAGGGATAAGGAAAAGCCACTGAAGTTTTAATGCGCTCACTACATTCTAGACATTGTACTCTTACCTGAGCAACTTGTACAGATAGGCAATATTCTTGTTTTTAATGGAGGAACTTTTATTTATTCTTTGGCAATCTCACTTATGTAAGTAATGTGTCTTGATTCCATCCACTGTCAACAAACAAACACACACCCCTTATGTCTTCTTCCTTTTCTTTCTTTATTTTTGGAATCCACTGAGTCTAATCGGTGCTGCCTGGTATCCTCTGGATCTTACATTATTTCTATCCCTTCTTCCAAGATATTATCTGATCCATGGAGGTAGGTGAACTTGATACAAATGTCTCATTTAGGGATAAGCACTCAATAGTCAATTATTTTCAGTCCTTTGGCTATTAATGAGCCTCTGCACTAACTGCTGGCCACTGCAGACAGAAGCTTACACGGTCAAGGCTGAGAACAGTACTAATCTATATGTATAAACATAAATATTTAGATGGAAGTTTGACAACATGTCCATTTAGAGAAAAACAATGATATTAGGTTCCCCTGGAGCTTATGACCTCCTGAGTTCTGGGCCTTTGATCAGCTTTACAGTACCATGCATGAATTTCTTCTGTGGAACAGGCCTGAGATCTAGTTGACTACACCATAACCTTCATACCACTCTCTTATCAGTGGGCACACCTTACCCAACAGGTCAGTGATGTAGCATGCAGTGTTCACCAGTACGTAATATCATTGGTGACCTTCTCCCCCTAGCAGCCTGCATGGTATCTTCTGGAACTATGAAAGCTAGCCAACAAGAAGGAAATTTTTAGATCAGTTCCAGCTTGATGGCTCTGTGTTCTGCAACCAAAGAGAACTACATCTTCAGCATTAGGGTTATATCATCCAGCTGTGGTGGTCAACAAGAGGAATCACAATGGTGGCATTGTTTGGGGGCCTCTGTGGTATCCTTGACCAACAACCTATAGGGATGAATCACACACTAGTTTATCTTTGAGCTCAGACATAAATAACTCTTTATGGTTGTACAGTGAATGAGTTGTAAAACTGAGACTTAAAGTCAGTACTATTTCCTTTTAAATGCCAATGATTTCTAACTAAAAACACAAACACAAAGTTTCTAAACTCATTCTGTAAAATGTCAGAGTCAAAAGGCATGATCCCTGAATAACCAGGAGTCCTTGGTCAAGAAATGGTTAATATTCTAGCATGGAGTGGGAAAGACACATGTGCCCTGATCACTAACTGAGGATCTATGGACAGTTTATGGCTGCTAAGGAAGGACACTTAGTTTTCTTTGAGGATATATATCCCCTGGTAGGTGATGACTCTCCAGAGGATGTACCACACTCAAAAATATATGGGCAGCACAAATGGTACTCAGTGGGTTATTAAAAAACAGAGGCCATGAAGTTAGAGGGAATAGAAAGGGGGTGTAGATCTGGGGTGAGTTACAAGGAGGAACAGAAAGTAAATATGACTAAAATACATTGCATGAAATTCTCAAGTTTTAATGGAATATTTTGAAAAAGAAATAGTTAATATCCCTAAGGATTAGGAAGTTACATAAGTTTCCTTGTGGGAGACCCAAATAACAAGAACAGCTAATGAATTTGAGAAAGGACAGTCTCCAAACTTCACCATGCCTGTCCTATGGTTTGCCAATGAGCTCTCTCAGGCTTATTTTGAGTACAAGTTTACTTGTTCATTTTTTACATGTATATTTTGGTTATATTTGCTGTCTAGTACCCTTTCATATCCCACTCTCATTCCCTGCGGACTCACATCAAAATCAACATCTGCCTATCCTCTCCTTCTGGAGGACCTAGCAACATTAGAGTGTGCACAAATTGGTGCTTTGTTTATTACCCTATTCCAGGACAAGCAATTCAGAGCAAAGTGAAGTATTTAAGTTGGAATCCTGAAGACCATAGAACATAATTCTATCATTTTGGAAATGAGGATATTATAGTCCAAGAAGTTCACATTTCTCTGAAGAACATTGTCTATCATCCTACTATAAGGAAAACTTCCCATCACACCACGTGATATACTTTTAATTTCAATGACAGAGCAAAACTTCCCAATAAGATTATCAATGAAGATACTCCTAACTATTCTTAATGTCTCCTGAGAATGGAGAATTTGGCCATAGAGTGTTCTGAAGGGTCTCATTTTCATGGAAGTTGTGGGCCAGGCTTGGTCTCAGTTCTGTCCTTCTCTGTATACTTTCTCTTGTCTAGCCTGTGTGCAGTACTCCATGCAAGACAGCAATCAATAACCCCCTTATTAATTAAATGACACTTTATAAACGCTCTCCTCCAGGGGCTCTGAGAAAGCCAGCTTTGGCTAGCTGTAAAGTTTTAGGTAATCATTTAAGAAAAAAAATGTTATTCATCATCTTTATGGCAGATCACGGCCGCCACATTCTCCCCAGGAGTTCAATCCATCAACATCTTCAATGCAAGGACGGCTAACAAGGTCCCTGTCACTTTGGGTGAAATATATAGGTACCACCAGAAGCTCGAGTCCAACCAGGAGCAAAGTTGTAGCCAGCTCCTGGGCCTGTATTGTCCTGTATTCTCCATGTGAAGTCTCTAAGAGTTCTCTTTCTTGTTGGCTTTTATGGCAGAATGGTGGTAGATTTAAAAAATGACTTATTCAGTCCATTCTCTTAGAAGGATAGTGTCCTATGGGCAAGAAGTCATAGATAATGTGTGAGATCTTCAGAAGAGATAGTTAAGCTGTGGTCACAGGCACTTGGGGAATTTCCAACTGGAACATCAACATTCTACATTATTAACACCACCCAATAAGAGCTAAATGTATGGTGTTCTACAGAATGGTTTAAATTATGCTACCTCATTTGATCCTCATTTGTTCTTCACATTGTATAAGTTAAACAGCAAGGGATGCATTATAACTGTCATTTTACAGATATGGAAACTGTGCCACAGAATGTTTGCCTAGGCTAAGAACTTGAGCTCATATCTAGCCTCAGGCAGCATGCTTCCTTTTTAAACTATTATATACCCATGACTTCCACCTTGACCTTCCTTGTTTCTTTTCAGTGTCTGGAGCAAATGAAGTTTGAGCTAAGCTGCTTTGTAGTCCTTTCTGCTTGCCTGGGTCAGGAACACCTTCCCTTAAGTAAAACGCCCTGGAACAAGACAGAGTTCTAGGAACTGATTGGCCAGAAGATTTCAGATTCTATCCTACGTGCATGTGCAGTACTCTAAAAAAGGCAGAGAACTGCTTTGTTTGTGAGGTCCATGTTTCTGAGCATAGCACAAGTCTTTCTCTGACCTCTGGAGCTCAAGGAAGCAATCCGATCATCATCTCAGCCACTAAAGGGGAGCTGGGAACTGGGGAGATAGCTCAATCCATACAGCGCTTGCCACACAAACATAAGTGTCTGAGTTCCAACCTCCAGAACCCATAAAAAAAAAGCCAGATGTGGTGGTACACATTTATAATTTCATCACAGGAGAGATGTAGACAGCAAATTCTTAGAACTCCTAACCAGCTCATCTCACCAGAACAGACTGGTGAGTTCTAGGTTCAGGAAGAGATCTTGTCTCAAAATACATGATGATGATATGAAATAAATGATGATGATGATATGATGATGATGATGATGATAAATGTGGACAGTGACTGAGAAAAACATTCAATATTGACCTCTGGTCTCCACATATACAATCATACATGTGCATGTATACCAACCCACAGATGCATACACAGGAGCAGGTGCATGCGCGCGCGCACACACACACACACACACACACACTCCTAAAATAAAAATTAAAAAATAAATAAAAGGGGGTTGATGCAGATGTGAAACTGAATCCAGGACATTCCTATAAAATTGCCCCCACTCTATCTCCTTCTCGTCCCCTCTCTCCCTCCCTTCCTCTCCCCTCTGTCTTTTTGAATGTGTGTGCCTGTAGTAAGTCAGTGGCATACATGCAGATTCAATTGGCATTCATTCTGTTCATTGTACTCAGTGCTTTTGCATGGATTGCATTGTTTAATTCTAATTCCTTGAAGTGGGTATTATTGTCTCCATTTTTCAGACAAAGGACTGAGACGCAGAGAGGCTAAGTGACTTTATATTCAGTGTTACATGTGTTTTTCATCCCTCCCCCCCATCATAAGTGCCACAGAGCCCCATGTGATTTTGGTTATGTCCTCTTCTGTGATGAATACTTTCTTCATTGGACATATCACAAAGCCATGTGGCCCAATTGTCTTACTACCAGGAACTTGAACATTGACTCACAGAGCATCGGACACTGAGGTAGTATGGAATTCACTCACCTCTCCAGAATGGGAAGAAAGGCCACTGACCTGCTCAAGTGACAACTCTGGCTCCTGACTCCCAGGGCTGGGATACAGATCCAGAGACACAAAATTGGGAGACATTAACTGATCCATTCTGCCCATTTTCTGACATTCGGAGCAACTACAGTTGATTTACAGGCTCCCTCAGGGCTGATGGCTGATGCTAGAATCCTCTGCCATGGAAATGGTCCTTGTTGACTAGAAGGAAGAAATGTTAAATCATGAGGATCCTCTGCCATGGAGATGGTCCTTGCTGACTAGAGGGAATAAACTTTAAGTCTTTGAGAATAAATGCTTGTTCAGAATGATGCTGAGAAAAACCCGGTGTGTTCCTCTACACCCTTTCTTGGGAGGTGAGGAGAGGAGAGAAGAACAATATAAAAAGAAAGAAGGGAAGCAAGAAGCTCCAGTAGCAATTGCCCAAGGAAACAAAAGAAGAATGAAAGGGTAAGGAGAAAGGGTTATGAAGTAACACAATTTGTCCATCTAGCTAAGCTCGTTCTTCTTGGGTTTATTAATGTCCCAGAAATTCACCTCCCTGTTCCTGGAGATATCTTATGATATCTCCACTAAGAAATTCATAGAATAGCTCAATGCCCATGCCCTCGTAATCTTGGCAGCTACCAAATATCTTCTTTCTCAGTTCAGCTAGGAGAGATGCCAAGAGAGCATGTGATAGATAGGTAGATAACTAGATAGATGATAGATAGATTATATATAGAAATATAGATGATAGTAGACTGACAATAGGAATAGTTCATATAAAAACAACTCAGCTTAATGTAAGTGAAGATATCATCACTGAGGAGAGTTGACTATAAAACCTTGCTCCCTAGAAACTTCTGTGAGTTCATGCTGTTTCCTTGGCATCATCTCCCTTCCCTAGGGAAAGTGACTAACCCTTCAGGATGCTTACTACATGAAAACATTTGTGTAATAATCAAAAATCTTTTATATGTTACCTAC
This sequence comes from Peromyscus leucopus, assembly GCF_004664715.2. Lineage (NCBI taxonomy): Eukaryota > Metazoa > Chordata > Mammalia > Rodentia > Cricetidae > Peromyscus > Peromyscus leucopus. Next base: position 51,561,507 of record NC_051070.1, read on the forward strand.
TTCCTAGTTCCAGATAACATTGAGTCTTCTACCAAAGTTTGAAAAGGCAAAACAAACAAACAAACAAACAAAAACCTGTGGCATCCAAGGTGTGAACCAAGACCAATGCACACCAGGGCTGATCTCTGGACTTAGGATCTAGAGTTCCCAGCTGGAGCTTATTTGCTCAGACTCCTACACATGGATGACCAGAGTTATCTGCAGTTCTAGAAGCCCTGTAGTATGGAAGAATCAGATTAACTTTTCGAGGAAAATGCTCAGAGAAAGATTCTTATCTCTCTGATGTAGGTCACATTAACCTAGACCAACACTGAAGCTGAAAAGGAGAACCAAGATGGGCCAAGCACTAGGCTCTCTGACCCAGGCTGCAGCCAAGGGTATATTGTAATGGGCAGTTCAAGGGCAAAATAAGAGTACTGGGGGACTCACAGATTCACAGGTAAGTGAGAATACTCTTGCTCAAAAGAGGAGAGCCTTGAACCCACATATGTAAGACAACAGATACCAACCTATTTTGAGTCATAATTTCATGCAGTCCTTAGGCAAACATTACTATACACTGAGAGTCTTATCTAAAATGAATGAGGCCAAAACTCATTCAGATTTTGCATTTTTCCAGATTTCAGAATATTTACCTATATTTATTGTATCTTGGTCATGGAACACAAGCACCGAATTCATGTCTGTTTGATGTCTTATACATGCAGCTGATAATAATTTTGTCCAATATTTTTAATGTACTTACATTTGGACCTATAATATGAGATGAGGTGGGAAACTTTCAACTCTGGCCTGATGGTGACATTCCAAAATTTTCAGATTTTGGAGAATCCCAAAGTTTGAATTTTCTGATTAAGAATGCTCAACTTGTGTATACGAAGCTTGATGAGGCAGGGTTTTGTGTGTGCTCTTTAACACCATATCTCTTAGACCCAAAATAGGGTCTGGTTCACAGTAGATACTCAAACAAGTAATGACAAAAATGGAAGCAATGTTATTGAGGTCACCTCATAAGACTTTGCTGAAATCTTAGGAAGCAACCATAAGAAAGACCTGGCCTGACAGCTGTCTAGCTTTCTTCCTTCTAGTCCATTCCACCCCACAGGTTGCCTGATGGGCTGTCTGATATTTTCGTTGTCTCATCAGAGCAAGACTCCATACAAGGGACCATAGAGAAGTCTCCTTCCTTCTCACTGAGCTGAGAAGAGGAAGAAGTCTAAGAGTTGGGACCAGCTCAGGGAGGAAGGCTGGTCTGATAGGATGAGGATTGGGAAAATAATTAGACTGGTTTTATTTTGTTTGTTTTTATGGGGCTGGGGATTGAACTTGGGGCCTCATGCGTGCTCAGTACACAACTCACCACTGAACTATATTGTGAGACTTGGAAAAAAAGAATAAGAGACAATCCTTGGGAGATTTGCTCTGCTCCTAGACTGGTCTCTTGTCAGGTGCCAGGTAGAGGCAGCACACACATAGTCCTTATTCCACCCAGAAGTAGTTCATGTAGTTGTGACTGTATAAGTGAGGCTTATGGGAGAGTGGTCAGTTGGTGACACTGGAAGGCATCCTGATGGAGAGTATGTTGTGGGTTGAGCAAAGGAGAGACTTCGAGCCCACCTATGTGAATAAGACTACACAGGGAACAGATAGGTCCATGAGATACCAATCAGCCACAGGATCACAGGGAAGCAACCAACCCCTACAGTGTGCTGTGTTGCCTATGTATGCATTGCTATAGGTTAAGGGTATTGAATCCATTTTCCACTCGTGGTATTTTCCAATTGTGATCTGCTTAACAGAATGTAAGTCCACTCTAAGCTGAAGGAACAACAGTGCTGCAATTGATCTATAACTGAACTTCCAAATCCCCTTCTAGGCCAAGTATCAGGGTATGCTAATTTGAGTCACTGACTGCACTACAGACCAAGGTTTGGCTGGTCTGTCTGGCAGTATTGAGCCATTTCTGCAGTGAAGATTATTTTCATGACAGCCTGCACTAACATGTAACCGTACTGCCTGTAAGGCTAGCTTTGAAAAATAAATACAACAAGTAGCAGGAATCATTAGCATTTACTTCCCCTGTCCTCATTAAGCCAGCATGAGGAAACAGTGTCCCATGTCACCTCTGACTTTCAGCACTCGATGCCGCAGCTGTGAGAGGATGGAGGCTGGTAATTGGCTGTCTCTAAGGAGGTGCATGAAGGTCATGCTCTCCTAGGAGAACTGCCCCACGGTCTCAGCCCCAGCCGTACATTTTCTGGCCCTACATCCCCAAGTGAGTAGTCTCTAGTTGACACAGGTCCCCGTATGCATGGCACACGCAGGGCTGTGCCTGCTGGGCTGAGAGAAGTATCAGGGGAAACAGAGCCATTAACCCCTCTGAAGAGTGCTCCCTTGATCAAATACACTAACTGTGCTGTTTACTATGTAAACTTGGACAAAGCAGCCTCACAAAGGGGGTTCATAATAAGGGCTGTTAATATTTATGGCTGACATCGCAGGCTCCTCATTCTACCTTAATGAGCCCATCACAGCCTGAATTGCTATGACATTCCAGAAGGAGCCAAGAGCAAGCTGAAGCACTGGGGTGCTTGGATGGGCAATGCTCGCTGTGTTTAGCCCAAAGCCTTCCTGACCTAAATCACACTGTGGACATGGACTGTGGAAGTGCCCATCAGCATCTACTGTATACCTATCTTTGGACTGGAGGCGGTGGAGCAGAGGATGTCCAGATGCTAGGCTCTGGGGGAGTGAGAGGCTATGTAGTAAATGACTTCTGGGGGAGGAGACTCTCTTACAAGCTGAGTGGCCTGGAAAAGGCTCTCTGATCTGGCCAGCTCCCTGCATAGTGGTGCAAAGAGCTCAAGGGTTACAGCATTCTCAGCATTGCAGCTTTCATGGGTCATCTCTCATGTTAGGATGAATATTTTGGTGATGTGGTAGCCCTTGAGTAGGCCCTAATTCTGTAAGTAGCTCCTCATCATACTCCTGTAAGTACCTCCAATTAAACTCCTTGGTTGGCTAAGATGGATTTTAGTAGAGTCATTTGGTCTATTGTTGGTGACCTATTTGGGGTGAAAAGTTTGTTCATGTCTTCCTGGGAACTCATGCCACAGTGTTCTCTGTGAGCAAATGACCACATCACCCAAGAGAATTTGTTCCTCCCACATGGACCAAATCAACACTGGGTATAGGTGGTGCCCAAGGCATTTCCAAGCCTGAGTAAGCCACAGTGGATCATCTACTCTTGTTACTGACCCGCTTCATGAGACAGTGACTGTGTGATATTGGGCAACAAGTTTCCTTTCTCTAAACCTGATTGCATACTTGCACAAGAAGGCATTCAAGCCAGATAGAAATCATGACCTGACCTTAGTTACTTATCCTCATTGGCTGGAAGAAGGCAAACCTAAGCTATGCATATGCATGAGTATAGCAAGGAAGGTGGTAGAGGTATGAGTCAACCAAAGCCTAAGATTAGGCTTCAGAGACTCTAGAAGCCTTCAGAGTGTAATTGTTTATGTGTGCACATAGCTTCCATCAGAACAATGAGATCTGAAGTACTTCAGAATCATGTGTACTCAGAGCTATTAAAATTCTCCAATGTTCCTTGGATCCTCTCATACCTCCCCAAGGTAAGTCATAATCAGAGTGACCTGTCTCTCTAAGGATCGTGGGCAGCATTGTGAGGTAGAGATTATCATGTGCTCCTCAGTGTAAGACTGAGGGATCAGCATTTAGAGTTAGATGGACCTTAGCTTGAACTTCACTCATCTCTATCTGGGAGTCTGTTTTCATCTCTACAAAACTGACATGGAAATGCTGGAACTCTACTTCTTTAAGATTAGACCCATGCATACTAAGTCTATTCATAAGCAGCATAGTATGTTCTATGACAAGAGTTCATAAATGTGGTCCTTATACTATATGGCTACTGTGTAGGAGCATCTATAATCAGAAGGTGATTTAGAGAATTGCATGTGATGGTGAATAGGATTGCTCTGGGACTAAGTGCTGACAATATTCTAATTGATAATTGCTAGAGTCCAGCTCTGGATGAGGGCAGGGTCTGAAGATGGGTGGATGCAAGAGCAGTGATGGAGGATTCAGACATGGGACACTTCTTAGTTTCAGAGAGATGGACAGAGAGAAGGCATACAGGAGTCATCCCCAGTGGGACAGGTCCAAGCAGAGGATAAAAGGAGTCGGAGTAGGGGGAAGTGAGCCAGGCCATGGTAGCCAGGAGAATTTTGCAGCCTGACTGACTAGCAGCGAGAGTGCTTCTTTATTTTTACAGAATTTAGTAAGCAGGGATACATCCATGATGTTCCAAAACATAGATCATATCATTTTTGGTTTTGGACATGTGTTTCACTTCCTTTTGCTAATCTTTTAGTCATCATTAATAAACCATGGCAGAACAGAGTTATCATTTCTAATCATTTTCCCTCAAGTTTTGACATCATTAATAAACAGAGTTATCATTCTTACTCATTAACCCCATAACCCAATTTTTAAGAATCTAGAGGCATGACAGCCTATTCTCAGGCTGGTAGCTTTGGTTGCTTCAAGGACACTAGACCAAAACAAAATCTTCAAGCCACCCTGGGCATTTTGCCATGTACCAAGCAGTGTATTATTAATTCTTAATGGTCGGTCAGAGTGGCCAGGAAAAATCCTCAGGCCAAAGCTTCTGCAGTTATTATTCAAATTCTGTCATAATACAATGTTTATATTTTACATATTTATAAAATTTGTCTATATGTCTAATCCTGGCACTCTACTCTTCATTGGTCATACATCACATCACCACAGTGGCTCTGCATGAGCTAACATTTCTAAGAGAGGGAGGTCTGATATCTCATTCTTTTATCATCTTTCCACTCCATTCTTTGCTCATCAATATGCCTTTGTGTAGGGCAAAGGTATATGTCATGTAATTGTCTGAGTGTACAGTGGAAAGAGGTTCTTATACTCTGAACTGTGGCCAACTCCTCTAGCCTACCAAATCTTTTTGACCTTTTTAAGTTTACTTTTTTTTAATCATCGTGCTTCTGAGTAAGTACAGGGAAAGATGTTTCAAGAATGTTTCATAGCCTCCTGAAGAGACCTCTGGCTTCTTTATGTGTCACAACCTCCAAGACGTAAGGAAGACCTTCAAGTAGATAAGGATATCTCCCTAAAAGCAGGGGAATAGTATGTTCAGGACTTTCCTAGGGAAGCTTAGAAGCAGCATTCCTGGGAGAAAGCATAAATGATTCATAAAAATTTTTCCATCAATCCAATATCCCCAAATTGTACAAATATTAAAAATGTCCCGGCCGGGCGGTGGTGGCGCACGCCTTTAATCCCAGCACTCGGGAGGCAGAGCCAGGCGGATCTCTGTGAGTTCGAGGCCAGCCTGGGCTACCAAGTGAGCTCCAGGAAAGGCGCAAAGCTACGCAGAGAAACCCTGTCTCGAAAAAAAAAAAAAAAAAAAAAAAAAAAAAAAATGTCCCAAGTTTGCAACAAGTGGAGATGAAAACCAAAGGTGGCATGGCAGCCATCATGTGGCTCGGCTCTGCTGGATCTTTGTCAAACAGCTGTGCTGGCTTTATGACTTTGGTCATTCCATTCAGATATGGCTGTACCAAATAATAAACATAAATATCAACTCTGTACAGTCTGTTTTCTTTCTGTACTAGGTGATGCCTCTGACTTCAGGCCCACCCTCAAATTCCCTGAAAATGGGAATGTCAGTGAAATCCTTAGTTCCACCGCTTCACCAAGAGCAAATAGAAGATGGAATTCAGACAAGCAGCTGGAGACTCAGAAGATCCTGCAGGGACAGCAGACAAGTGGTTCAAAGAAGCATATGTACAAGCAGGGATGCAGGTCCAGCAGGAATGAGAGAAAAGTCTAAGGTTGCTGCCCTGCTTACTACACCCCATAGTCCCCAGGTGCTGGCTGTGGCCCAGTGGAGAAGAGCTGGAGAGCAGTGGATGCATTCTGATCTTATTGCTACAAGTGCCTAGGTGCTGTGATTACTTCTCAGTAGGGAGGGGGTAGAAGTAAAGCAAGGTAGGTAAACAAATGGATAGCTGGCTGTGCTCCAAAAGGAGGCCTGACCTCCCCCTGCAAAGCAGAACCTGCCAATTGCTCTCCTTTCTCATTCTTTAATTAAAATAGAGCCCCTGAGCCTTGTTGGGGGAAGGGGAATAGTTGCTGCTGGGCAGAAATGCTTACAGAAGCTAGAAGGTCTCTCCTGGGTTCTCTGAATGAGAGTTCTATCTCAAGGGTATAGGGATGAAGTGGAGTTTGGAATAAAGAGAGGTTGATGGATGGAGAGAATGAAAAAAAAAATCTATTAGCAGTGCTTTGAGTTCCTTAGAGAATGGTTCCTGAAGAAGCCAAGTAAACAGCTTCCTGATACTCAAGATTTGTTAATTAAGCATTTGGAACAGGCTCTGGGGGTAGGGAGGCAGACAATAGAAATGAGTTCTTAGAGCCTTCCAGACTTGGGGGGGGGGGGCAGAATATTGTAGGGACAGTGGCCTGAGTGAGGTGTCACCCAGCCTCCACAAGAGAGATAGGGCACTGTCACTACAGGAAGCCTTGTTAATTGTAAGACAACCTATAAAGAAAACAGGGATGGCAAAGGAAATTTTGTGAGTGAAAGCAAAGACCTTTTAACAAATTATGTTAGGACAGCAGAAGCCACACAACGAAAGGAGTCCCTTCTGGCATTAACTGGACACACAGCATAAGCAGGCAATCCATTGTTATTGCTTTAAGCTCTGTGATGTTAGAGTTTCTTCTCTTTTAATTCACATCAACACAGTCTAGCCTAACTGAAACATATTGTGTGTCAGACTCGGCTGAACCATTCTCCATTGATGGATGCTATGCTCCTTAGTTTTGTCAATTTTACACAAACTAAAATCACCTAGGAAGAGGGACTCGAGCAATGCCTTCATCAGATTGGCCTACAGAAATTTTCTTGATTAATGATTGATGTGAGAGTATAGGCTTTCCCACCTCCCACCAGGGCAGGTTAGTAATATGAGCAAGCAAGTTGATTAAGCCATGAGGTACAAGTCAGTAAGCAGTGTTCCTCCATGGCCTCCACTTCAGATCCCACCTCCATGTTTCTATCTTGATTTCCTGCCCTGAGTTCCCTTAGTGATGGACTATACCTGGGTGTTCTAAGATGAAATAAAAGACCCTTTGCTTCTCGAAGTTGGGTTTGGTCAATGTTTTATCACAGTATCAAGGAAACAAACTAGGACAGATGTCTACTTCACTTCTTGTATTTTTCTGCTTAATAAAGAACTCCAATAAATACTCCTTTTCATACACTTTGACACCTTGGGCTTGAGTACACAGCAATAAATTATGGAAGGATGCATAGTAGGTTACAAAGGTTTGTATGACTTTATGGAAGATTTGTGCCTCGGGATTGTTAGTAAGGAAGAAGTTGAAGAGAGCAAAATCAAGACAAATGAATAAACAATTCATATGAAAAGTTATGGATAATATAATAATATTTATGCAATTCTGTGAAAGTCTAAATCTATCTCTAGTTGTACACAATCACATTTTCATCTACCTACCCACATACAAAATCTTAAAAACTTAAAATTACTTAGTAATTTTAAAAAAGAAAGCCACTAGACCATTTAAGACTCTAATGAAAATGCAAATGCTATTTAGGATGATCAAACACTGGGGGATTATCAAGCAGTTATTTATACTTCTGCTCAGGACAGTCAGGGATTAGTGACTGCATGCTGAGGGAAGAAATGAAGGCAGGCACAGGACCCAGGATAGACTGATGCTGGGGTAGTAGGAGAGGAAGAGGTAGGAGAAATTGAAATGATCTTTAAGGATAGGCCAAGACAAACTCTTGAGATGGATCAGTGAGGACTCCATATTGCATGCACAGAACCACTGGGGTGGAACTGCAAGGCAAAAAATAAAAATAAAAGTAAATGTTTGTGTCATTATCTGGTTAAGCTTTTTTTTTTTTTATAAAAAGAAGCTATTTTTTTCTTTAGAATACCTCCAATAACTAGTCTGTCATTACAAGAGACTTTTGGTGATCAAGAAGGAGATTGAGAGTAGTGGGGTCTTTTTCGATCCTTCAGGCTATAGAACAGAAAGCCTACTCCATGCTCTAGGTGAGTGCTGGCTGGGACCTAAAGCAGGTCCAGGAGCTTCCCCACTCCCTGCCTATAAGCAAGTATCAATTGGCCATTCTTCCTACCAGTGACCCCTCACTCAGCATAGTGTTTCCATTAGAACTCCGTGTCAGCACTTCCTGTGACTGGACTGTCATTTGTGCCTTTGTAGACGTAGCTTTTTTAACTAGGTTTTCCACCAACCTTAACAGTGCAGATCACACATGTGTTGCTGAGGTCATAATTTCACTTTCTACGATTGCTGCTACTCCCTTCCCATTTGTGTTTTCTCCAGAAAACAAGTCCAGTCTTTGAGGCGCTCAGAGCTCTCTTCTTTTGCACACCTGACCGCACCCAGAAGATCATATCTACTGGACTGGATATACTAACTTCTTATAAAATGTAAAGAACTGGCCAAGCATTCAAAAGATAGTTAAATAGAGAATCTTATAGGCTCGCCTGAACCAAGGTGTTAGGGTCTGATAACCCTTTAATGTGTTATCTTTCCAAGCAGACCAGCATTATTACAGAGTACAGAGTAAGTGTGTTGTTATGCACCATCTGATAAAACTGTGGGCTCTGGCTAAATTTTCTGAACATAAATATATTTGATGTAAGTGTATCATAGAAACCAAGTAGTTAAAGATCAGGTTACTTGGGATGTGGCAAGAATGGGATTATTATACCCAGGTTATTAAGAACTGAGCCGGAATTTTTTTTTTAATCAAATGGGATGCTTTTAATCAGAAACAATGGATTATAAAATAATATGTAGCTGAGACATTGAGGGGACTTCATTGTATTATATACCAAGAACCCCAGTATTCAGTTAATTGAACAGCTTGAAATATTTCTTCTTTCTTTATAGTCATGGGATTGCAAGGTAGTTGTGGCTGTGCCGTATAATGTGCAAATATGGCAGTCATATTATTATTAAATAAAAGTTACTATTACTAAATAAATTACAGGAATGATTTTAGTTCTCCCTCCCCATGTATCTTTTTCCCATCAGTAGGAAAAGTGTACAGAAACTCTTTGTATTAATTCACATCTATGCACAATCATAACAAATATAACCCAGATTCCAAAGACAAAATGCAATAGAGACATTTCTTGCTCACATCATAGTCTGATTCAAGTTGAAGGCTGTGGAGGATGCTCTCCTCCATGAATGCTTTCAGGGATCTAGTCTTTTTCCATTTATTGCTCTCATCATTCTTCATGTTCTCACAATAATCTTCTTCTGGATGGGAAGCAAAAATGTTATGCAGGCATAGGAACTGGCATAGTTCTCGTCTTTTCAAATTCTGCTTGAGGAAACCAGTTACATGATCTCATCCATACACAAAGGCTGGAATATGTATCCTAATTTTACACCACAGAAGAAGAAAATGTGACTATTAGCAAGAACCATCAGTCTCTGTCACATGTCCCATCATATTTCTCAGTTCCTATTGTTCATGGTTAGGTCACAAACTCACTAGTGTTACTTTCAAGAGGAATAAGACTTGTCATAATGACTGATGAGTTGACCAGACCCTAAAGTGACTACTAATAATCCCCTGTTACTACTGGTGTTTGTATATAATCCCTGTCTTTGACTCTGAAAATTACTGAGATGAGTGACTTTTGAGCCAGTAGAATTGACAACAATCTGTGCTGTCGCATTCAGATTTATGTTTCTTTTGTCCATGAAAAGGATAACAGAATACCATTTTTGAATTATATTTCATTACATTATATAAGATTAAGTTAGTCTCTTTTTCATATCCGTAATACCATATCTAATATATATACATTTTAAAAAGAGGTTTATAAAAACCACATTTGGAGGCTAAATGTCCATGCCTTATGGCAAAGTCACTGACCCTGTCAATTTCTCTATGAATGCATCATACCACAGTGGATCACATCATCATGGGAACACAGATGAGAGGGATAGATCACAGGGTGAGCTAGGAAACAGAGAAAAACTAAGGGGTCAGCCTCACTCTTTTGTAACAACTCATTCTGGACAAGAAAGTCTTACTAATCCTTCAAATCTATACCAATCCTTTCCAAGAACACTGTCCTCAACTGTTCTTTCCCACTAGACTCTGCTTCTTCAGATTTTCAGAGCACCTTATAACCACCACAATGATGACCAAGTTCCCAGCATGTGACCATCAGGGGGCTACACAGAAATCACATCCAAACCACAACAGACTGTCGCTCTAGATGCTCACTTTGTGGCTTGATGAAGGAATCTCCCGTGTTGAAGGTGCCATGTAGACAAAACTCTACCAATAGCTTATAATAGGAAATTGAAGGCTATAATCTACATTTGTAACAACATGGATTGTGTACATAACTTCTTAATGACAAGGTTGTAAGACCCAGAGCAGAAGACCCAGATAAGCTGTGTCTGAACTCCTGACCTGCAGAAATGGTGACATAAATGTGTTAAGCATGTAGAGAAGTGTTTATCCACTGACTACTAGTATAGCTTGGATTAATCATGACTTCCCACTAGAAGGAAAAAGAATTAAATGTATCTGATCCATGGAAGAATAATCACCCAATTAAGAGCAAGCTCTTTCAGGAAGACTTATGGAATACCTGGCTATTGGTACATGGAGAGTGACTGATACAGACTGCCCTCTGCCAAAAAAGAAAAAAAAAATACATGTCAGGTGGTAGGGGCTCTTTGTTGGCAAAAGCCTAAATTACAGTAGTGTCAGAGCAAATACATAAATAGAACATTCCCCAGCATGCATGAAGTCCTGTGTTCTTTTTAAAACAATGCTGTAGCCCCAGCATTTAGGAGGTAAAGACAAAAGGATCAGAAGTTCAAGTATCTTTGGCTATATAATAAATCTGAGAGCAGCTTGGGCTACATGTAACCCTATCTCAGAAAAAGTGTGTGTGTGTGTGTGTGTGTGTGTGTGTGTGTGTGTGTGTGTGTGTGTGTAAACATCAGCATTAATTAGGTTTCATATCTCTTTGAGAATCTAATTAAATTCTGAATACCTCAAAGGACAAAATTTCTTTAAATGCCTTTATATGAAGTTCTGCATACAATTTAAGAAAGCCACTAAGTTAGAGATGAGCTGTACAGGGCCTGGGGATGTGGGCTGCTGGGCCATGGAGGTATGTGATGCATGTAATGATATATGGAAATGTTTGGGGGAAGCCTCAGATAATCTGTATTAGAGAAGTAAAACGTTCAGAGTGTTACCTTGGACTGGAAAGAGTGGAGGGTAGCTACAGTGAGGCTGGAGGAAGGAAGGAATGCAGAGTTTTCTGGATTAGTTCACATCAGGAATCATTTTGATATAAAGCAGAGCCAGGGCCCCAGAGTGAGTGAAGCCAACAGAATGGCACCAGAGAGAGGAAGTGATGAGAAAACAGCAGAATTGGTTAGCGGAGCAAGAGACAGACCTTCCAAGTGAGTGAGGGCATCATCCATTTGCTCTATCACAGAAAAAAATCAGAACATGTGTTTCTACAGGGTCACTGACTTCTCCATTAGATCTGGGTTTTTGTTTTTCAATTCAATAACAACCCCCCAAAATTAAGATTAGCATTTTCCAGATCATATAGGTAACTACCTCCTAACCAGTTGCTGATCCCATTGGTCACATTTGTCTCCCCTTTGTGATGGTGTCAGTAACAATTAGCACTACCATCATTGACAAGGGCTGGTGATGAAAAGAACAGAGGGGAAATTGCAATGTAAATGGCATAGTCCTGCCAAGTGGAAGCAAATGAGCTGGTGTATTAAGAGAGGAGGAGAATGTCACCGAGACACAGACGCAAGCCAGACTTAAAGGACTTGTTGGATCTGTTCCTGTCCAGGAGAGTAACTCAGTTTGGGCGAAAACAATACCAACTGTACCACTGAATTAATTTTATCAAGTTGAATTGCTTTGATAAATAATTTATTTATATTTAATCTGCAAGTTCATTTTGTAGCAGCCATGAAAGCTGCCCATAACAGTGTGTTTCCCTCTACTTTCTGGGCATCTAGCAAGAATCCACTTTGGAGGCCTTGCTGCTGAATAGGACACATGATTGGTTCTGGCTAGTAGATTGCAAGTATAAAGGTATATAGCCAGAGCACTTAATTGCAGCAGAATTCCCTCAAGGGATGACTTGGCCTCTGAGATTAGGCTCAGCATGGTCATATGTCACTTAACAGGAGGATAAATTCTGAGAGATAAGTGACAAGACATGATAGGCAAACAACACAGAATGCTGGCCCAAACCTAGAGGATTCTAGGACAAGCACGTGACATAAATCAGTGATGAAATCAAGAGGGAAAGTGGTGGTTGAGGTAATAGCTTAGGTGGAAAAGATCTTGCCTTGCAAGCATAAGGGCCCGAGTTTGATTCCCCAAAGACACATCTTTTAAAGTCCAGTATGGTAGTGTACAGGAAAGGCAGAGACAGGATGGGGGATGAAGCTTGTTGGCTGGCCAGCCTAGTGTACTCTGTAATTCCACAGAAAGATACTGTCTCAAGGTAGATAGCACCCAAGGAACAACAGTCAAGATTGTCCTCTGGCCTTTGGCACACACACACACACACACACACACACACACACACACACACACACACTGGTGCACAAATGAATATAAACCTACAAAGGACAACTAGGCTTGGGATGTAGATTAATGGTAGAAAAGGGGATGCTGCTGTAGGGATATGGCATATTATTTTATAGCAAATTTTTATAATCAGGAATAGATTCTAAAATAGTGATAGCATGATAAAAGGAATAGTAAGTAATTACATAAACCATTACAATAGTCACTGCTATCAGATGTTATGTGCTGTACCTAATTGTATGTCTATGATTGTATTCAGCTGCCAGTGTAGTAGATATACTGATATGATTATAGTCACAAGCAAATGAGAAATAAGTTTTGTATGGTGTTAGGATGGCTTTGATGTCACCAGGTGATAGAAAATTTTCAACTCCATCATAATCTCATGGGACCACAGTCAGATATGCAGCCCATCATGGAAATATCCTATGGGACACATGGCTCTATCATTAGGAGGCTGCTCAGGGCCTCTGAACTCTCAGGCATTAACAGGAGGCTAATAAGTAGGAACTGAGTCCAACTTTCTTCCTTATACTTAACTCCAAGTTATATTGGCCAAGGGGTAACTCTAGTGGTAAATTACAGGACAAGAGGAAATGATGTGAAAGTAGTAGGTTCTGATCCACTCTGCCACCCACTCTGGTTCTGGCTACATGTGGTAGTTTGAATGAAAATGGCCCCCAGAGGCTCATGGGGAGTAACAATATTGGGAAGTGTGGCCTTGTTGGAAGAAGTGTGTCACTGAGGGTGGGCTTTGAGGTTTCAGATGCTCAAGCTAGGTCCAGTGTCACCCTCTCTTCCTGCTGCCTGTCAATCCAGATGCAGAACTCTCAGCTACCTCTCCAGCACCATGTCTGCCTGAAAGCCAACTATGCTCGCTACCAGGACAAAAATGGACTGAACCTCTGAAACTGTAAGGCAGCCCCAATTAAATGTTTTCCTTCATAAGAGTCGCCATGATCATGGTGTCTCATCACAGCAGTAGAAACACTATGACATTGCTACTTCCCCATTTTGTCCTAGAAGATATTATTAGCCCTCAACTTTGTTAATACATCAGGTTGGTTTCCTCAATCTCTGCTTCTCCCTCATAAAAGTACAAATAAGGAGTATATAAAATGTCCCTGGGTCCTTCAGCTTGGCCTTATGCTTTGTATCTTGCTGGTACCTGACTGGGATTCTAATGGTGGCTTCTGCAGCAGGTCGGCTTCCAGCTGTTCTGTGCTATCACATGATGTGAGAAAAAGTCAGTCTCAGTAATCACTAAGCGTTTGGAATTTTTATTAGCACCTATTGTGAGAAATAAGGATGTTACCATCATTTAAGAAGCTAAATATGACAAATTAATATGTAGTTTAGCATTTGTGGATGTCTTCATAGTATTTGAGGTTGTCCTTGGAAGGGATCCACAGTGAGTTGTTTCCGTTAAACTGACTGCCTCCCTCCCCTGCGAGAAACCTGATCAAGGTAAGGAATGAAGCCAGACAGAGCTGAACGTGTGTGCTGGTGCCCTGGGTTACTTCAGATGGAGCTTTTAAGCTTCTGTTTCTGCATCCATCAAAGACAGATCATAGAGCTAACTCAAGGGGCTCTGAGGTTGAGATAATGTACGTAAAATGCTTAGCAGACTGCTTGACATTTAGTGTGTATTCTATGTATAAGAGCTAAGGTCACCTCATTAGTGATAGCTACAATTAAATTGTTAGTAACAACCACCTAAGGGATTAGAGTCTAGGGAAGAGCATAAAGAAACCATGGACAGAGGTTGAGAAACAGCCAAATGAGCAGAGCAGAGCAGGGTTAGATAGTCTAACAGTCACTTCCAAAGACACAGAATAGGAAGTCCTTTGGAGAAGGTCCCTGGTGAGGAGCCACAATATGGGCAGGGATGGAGGATGGGCCAGGACCAGCCCACAGCTGGCTTGGTGGGGGAGTTAAACCATCTGTTGAGAGTGTCTAGGGGATGAAGTCAGAAAAGATTCCCATTTGTCTTTATCTTCTCCATAGCTATCCACAAAGAGGAACATGGTGATTATCCTTAAAGTGGAGTACCCAGAGATGCTGCAAGGAACATGCCTGTGCTGAAATGTGATCAGAGTGACCCAGCTCCAAGCAGGTGCCAGGGTATGTCAGTCCATCGGCTCTGCTAAGCTTTGGGATGCTCACCCGCCAGGTGGGGTATGACACATGACATGGGGCAGCCATCTAAGCAGCATCTGCCGATGAGGCAACAAATCTGCTTCATATTTGTTCTCTCACCAAGATTTCTCCCCTAGGAATGGTGGTCCCTCTAGCCAGTCGGGGAGGAAGATGGTCCCCAGTTAGCCTCTCCACAAAATTTCCGCATCGCCTTAGTGTTTACCCCAGTGATAAGGCCAAATCCTTTCTACATGCTAAGGAAAATTTTGGCACCCCATAGATGTTTTCATTACTAATGGTGCTGGTAGTAATAACAATAATGGTTTTTATAGCACTTTTATCCAGAGTAAGCAGACAACAGGAAATAATACATTCAATCAACAAATTTCCTATCAGAGCCCTATCTCTTTTCTCCAAACACACAACTACACATCACAATACACACACACACACACACACACACACACACACACACACACACACACACCCCTGAAACAGATATACCACATACTACATATGCATCACACAGACATACATATATGCCTCACACCATACACACAAGACACACCCCCAGTACACAACACACATGTACTACATACTACACATATATTATATAGATATACATGTATACCACATAGCATACACACATATACCATTATATACACCACACACACACACACACACACACACACACTATAAACACACATACTAAACATTATACACCCAAACCACACCACATAGATACACAAATGTATGAAACATGCTCCATAACCCACACGTACCACATAGGCGCTCACACATCCCACACAAACATATGAAATATGTTCCATAAACCACACATATCACATAAATTCACACAAACACAGAAACATGTACATACCATGCATCTACTATGTAGTGTGTCTTGATTCATGGGAACAGCTCATATTTAATCTTCTTGGCAGTCTATAAGATGGTTTTCATTTTCTTCATACTTATGGAGCCTCCAAGAAACAAAAACAATGACTTCAATGATTAGAGGTAGCAATATTCTGATGCTAGAGGCCCAGTGATACTCATATAACCTGGAATGTGAGGAAAGTCAAAGATAGACATGGAGGGACAGATTAGAAGCCAATTCCTGAACACTGAGGCCAGGGAAGAAATAGTGGACACTTGGGGTGGGAAACACAGGGAGCCTGGATTTGAAGCAGGCAAATGTAAGGCATAGTGCTACAAATGAGCATCCACTTGGCTTAGGCTATGCACATATCCCTCTCCTAACAATGCACTTGGCAACATAGGATCTTCTTCTGCAATATGTATATACATGTGTGTATGTGTATGTGTGTATGTATGAATTTATGTATGTATGTATCTCTTCCAGCAAGGCACTCAGCAACCCAGGTCACTAACCTGCATCAAGCTACATGTATTCCCTACTACATAAAATAGAGTAAATTTTTCTTCCACTGGTATCTATCATGTGTGAATAGTTTCTATTCAAATGTATCTCCCAAAGTATCTACTATAGGAATAAGGGAATCAAATCAGTATGAACTGGTTTTGGCAACATGTGCAGTAAGGCAAACTGTGTTCTCTGAGTAACCTTTTAGGGAAAAACTCAATTTTCTAACTTATGCTTATGAATAAGCGGGAATATATATGATTAAAACCAGATATATCATGGACAGGGGCATGCCATGGGAGTAAAAACTTACCTAACTCATCTGTTAATCTAAGTAGAGATCCACCCAACCATAACCTTTAGTGACCATAACCATCACACTTTTAGTCCCTATAACAAAATCTTCTGGCAGTAACTTGGTACTGTTGAGTACTTTTTCAGTTATGTGGTCCACTGTCAAGAGGGACAGGCTTTTTTCTGAGTTGTACTGTTGCTTGGCATTTGAATAGCTTCCTTACTACTTTGTAATCTGTGAGCACTTTTTCAGTTCCTTGATAGAGATGCCAAGAACCTAAGACAACTAATCCAGTCAACAACCACAAGCAGGAGATAAAAGAGCAAGTGAGCTTCTAAATCTAGAATGAAGACAACCTGAGGTAGCCAGGGAGACAGGAAAACCAACACTGGCAGAGGCACATGGAGTGCTAACGGCGAAATTCATTCTTTTTTTCTCTCTCTTCTTTTTTTGTTCTTTCCCTCCCGCACCCCCCCCCCGCCTTTCCTCCAGCCCACCCCCCATTCCCATCTCCTCCGTGGCAAAGACTCCCCTGAGGATTGAGTTCAACTTGGTAGATTCAGTCCAGGCAGGTCTAGTCCCTGCCTCCCCGGCTGAGCCAAGTGTCCCTGTATAAGCCCCAGGTTCCAAACAGCCAGCTCATGCACTGAGGACAGGTCCTGGTCCCACTGCCTGGATGCCTCCCAAACAGATCAAGCTAATCAATTGTCTCACTTATCCAGAAGGCCTGATCCAGTTGGGGGCTCCTCAGCTATTGGTTCATAGTTCATGTGTTTCCATTCATTTGACTATTTGTCTCTGTGCTTTTTTCAACCTTGGTCTTTACAATTCTCGCTCATACAAACCCTCTTCTTTCCCACCAATTGGACTCCTGGAGCTCCACCTGGGGCCTGGCCGGGGATCTCTGGATCCAGTTCCCTCAGTCATTGGATGAGGTTTCTAGCATGACAATTAGGGTGTTTGGCCATCCTATCACCAGAGTAGGTCAGTTCGGGCTCTCTCTCGACCATTGCCAGTAGTCTATTGTGGAGGTATCTTTGTGGATTTCTGTGGACCTCTCTAGCACTTTGCTTCTTCTCATGTGGTCTTCATTTATCATGGTCTCTTATTCCTTGTTCTCCCTCTCTGTTCTTGACCCAGCTGGAATCTCCCGCTCCCCTAAACTCTCTTTCCCTCGACCCTTGCCCTTCATTACCTCCACTCATGTCCATTCTAATGATGCTGGGAATGTGTACTTGTTAGCATGAAGTCAGATGTGCAAGTATCATGATGTCTCTGGATATAATGATCCTGAGTCCAGGTTTTCCCTCTATCCCAAGATGTATATATCCTGTGGTTTGTAGATACATAAATGTTTCTGTGTATGTCTGCATCCTTTGCAGGTGATGGTCCATTGCCTTTATCAATAAGTAGTTTGGGTTCTTTCATCTAAGCAACTCGAGTGCCATTGCTGTGCACACAGGTTCCCCAAATGTACTGTCCTGTTCAAAAGCTTCTCTCTTGTCCTGAAAAATTCTCTAAGAATCACCCTCCTAGAGCATCTTGGTGAATTGATTAATTGTATACAAGTCCTTTGGTATCTAAACCAGGTACCACAAAACTGAACAGAATATTTAAGGCATAGCATTGCCCTCATCCACCTAAATAACTGGGATTGGGAGACAAGACCTAGCATGAGGAACTAAGTGAAACATTTCACAAAAGATAGTTGCTGTGGCCCCTCACCTACTACATCTAGCCTTTCCATCTATCCAGATCTCTCATATACTTCTCTACGGTCTAGGCATTTGAGCCTGCCTGACCTCCCCTCCTTGCATTTTCTCCATCACCATAGACATATCCCCAAACTCCAGATTTGGACCAGGATGTGCATCCTGCACACTAGCCCAATCCCCTGTGTCTACCTGAATTCATTCCACTTAAGCCATATCTAGTTTCTAGACCCAACCTGACTAGAAATCCTCTCTGCTGACCTAACCTGTTCTGTCCATATCAAATATAGAACTAACAAAAGAAGTCTATATGGCCCAAATCTCATTGCACAAATATAAACAATATAAAATATCAAGGCAATGCCCCCAATCCCATTAGCCCTGTAGAGATGTTTGCTAATGAGAATTACCTAGATGAACCTCAGGACAATGAATTTAAAAGGACAATAATAAACTTCATCAAAGAATCCAAGGACTTTAAAGAAGGTGCAAAGAAAATATCCCAATGAACATAGAGAAGGATTTTAAAAAGAATAAAGCCTGAGTGATATCCTCTTTAAAAAAAGAACCCACAAACACAAGACTGAACCCACAAATACAAGACTGATTGAAATAATGAAGACAATTCAGGATTTGCAAACAGAATTCAGTAAAGAGGCAGAAACACTGAAGAGGACTCAAGCTGAAATGGAGATGAAATCGAAAACCCCAATAATCCAACTAGAAAATTCAAAAGAAAGCCTTCTAAACAAAATGAATCAAGCAGGATATAGAATATTAAGACCTTAAAAATAAGTAGAAGATCTAGATGCAACGAGCAAAGAGTATCAATTTTTTTTCACATAGGAAAAGTACATATAGAAAATGTAGGACACCATAAAAATTCCAAAATGTTGGATCATAAGAATAGAGAGAAAAGAACTCCAGGTCAGTGGCATAGACCAGAAATTCAAAAAGATCCTAGAGGAAAACTTCACCAAACTTGGGAAAGACAGGCCCATACAAGTACATAAAGCACACAGAACACAGATAGACAAGACCAGAAAAAAAATCTTCATGGCCTATCACAGTTAAAATATTGTGTATATAACATATTCACTTAAAAAGGAAAACCCATAAGAATAACAGATGATTTCTCAATGGAACCATTGAAAGCTGGAAGACTTTGGAGCAAGGCGTGGCCAACCTATACTGATACCCCAAAACTATCCATAATAGTTGAAGAAAAAAGAAAAAACTTTCCATGAGCTAAACAGCCTAAAATGTATATCCAACAAACCAAATCTAAAGAAAATATAGGAAGCAATACTTTTGGCTGAAGAGAGGAATGAGAATAGAAAAAAAAAACTGTAGAAGGAAATATGAAGCCATAATTACTAAAACACAAAGTACCAACACCAAAAATCAACAACACAGTTACCACAATCAAACTCACACACATTTCAAATAATGTGTGTTTCAAATAACTTAAAATATTAATGGCCTTGGTAATACAATCAAAAGTTTCAAGTTGATTGAATGGTTCAAAACAACAACAACAACAAAAATAAACAATGATCTGTTAGAGAGAAAAATAGACACCACCTTAGAATAAAGGGACAAACATACTTCAATCAAATGGGACTAGGAAGCAAGCAGGCAAAATCTGGCAAAACAAACTTCAAACTAAAATGAATCGGAAGAGATAAGACCCTTCATTCTAAGCAAAAGAACAGTTAATCACAAGAAACATAGTTTCATAAAGGTATATGCATCAAACTCTAATGCACCAAATTTCATGTATATATACATATATTATACATTCTAGATTTAAAGCCATAGATTGACATCTACCCATTTATAGCAGGTGATTTCAATATCCCACTTTCTTCAATAGATACATCTTTTGAACAAAAATTAGAGAAGCAAACACCAGAATTAAATGTCAGTATACTCAGCAGATATCCACAGAATATTTCACCCAAACATCAAAAAGTATACACCCCACTCAGTAAGCTTCTTTAAAATAGACCAAATCCTAGGAAAGAAAACAAAACTTTACAAATTTAGAAAGACTGAAATGACTCCATGTATCCTATCTGATCATAATGCAATAAAATGAAAAGTTGACAGCAAACACATCTCTAGTAAACTCTACACAAACTCATGGAGATTAAGCAACTTATTACTGAATTATTAATGTGGCAAAGAAGAAATCAAAGCAGAAATAAGAATTTTTTAGCAACAAAATGAAAATTAATACTCAACAAAATCTCTGGAATATATTGAAAGCAGGCCTATGAGGAAATTTATAGCTCTAGAAAATTTATAAAAATCAGAGAGAGAAAAAAATAAGTGACCTAATGATGCAACTCAAAATTTTATAAAACCACGAACAAACCAAATCCAAAAAAAAAAATCAACAGAATGAAATAATAAATACCAGAGCAGAAATGAATGACATAAAAAGAAAGAAAGTTATGTAAAGAATCAACAAATGTAAAAGCTGGTTTCTTTTTTATTTTCAATAGATAAACAAGATTGACAGATCCTTGGCCCAACTAACCAAAAGAAAGAAAGAGAGGACTCAACTTAGCAGAATCAGAAATCAACAGGGAAACATTACAACAGACACCAAAGAAACCCAGAGTATTATACGGGAATACTTTTAAAACCTGTATTCCATTCAGTTGGAAAACCTAAAAGAAATGTAGGTTTCTAGGTTTAGTCAAACCACCAAAATTAAACCAAGAAGACATTAACAATGTTGACCCATAATGAAGAGATTGGAATAGAAATAAAAAGCCTTCCACAAAATAAATTTTAAAAACAATGTCACATTGGAAGAACAGAATGAAATTTCATCTTTGGCTCTAAACATGCTGCTTCTGAAGGAGGCTGAATTTGTGTACGAGACTGGAGAACCCTGTGGAGATTGCCTGTGCTGGAATGTCCCTGTTCTCCTGAAGGAACATTTGACTTCGGCAGGTAGGACCTTTGGACAGCCAATCGCCCTGCTTTAGAACAGACCTGGGAACAAAAGGTTAGGTACCTTGCACTTTTGACTCTGAGATTTTTGTCTCTGGTCTTATCTTTCCTAAGGCTTCACCAGGTACTTTATCTGGGTAGGAGTCTAGATCTTCAGTTTGAGGTTTGAAATTTAATTTGGATTTTTTATTTCAAACTCCAATTTCTTTTTTTCTTTCAATTTAGCTAATTGATTATTTATTCAAGATAGAATCATATTGTATGATCCTAGCTAGCCTGGAACTCACTATGTAGATCAGATTGACTTCATAGAGATAATAGAGGTTCATTTGCCTCTACCTCAAAAGTTCTACGATTACAGGCATGTGTCACCATGCCTGGTCCCAAACCCCATTTATTTATCATGTCATTTTCTGGAGCAAACAGAGGGACAATGTTCCTGAATGATTTCATGAGGGTATCTAGTGGAAGAAGGAATGACTGGCACATTGTCAACTTTGAACTTCCTTTTCAGTGTGATCCTGTTTGTGATCTTGGCTGATTTGGGATTTTGAATATTCTAGGTGATTGTCTGATTCTCATTTCTCAAACACAATCTGGATTCTAGACTCTTCATGATAATTTGTGAAGCAAATTTTGTTTGGCAGCATAAGCCTTATAAGATGTTTGGTTGAATATACAGGCAAGAATTTTCAGTAAGTCCTCTGTGTATTGGCATAGATGCCTGACATTTGTAGCTTTCATCATAGTTTAAAAAATAATTTTATTTTTGTAAAAATATAACAGGGCCAAGTAGATTCATGGCCAAATTCTACCATGCTTTCAAAGAAGATCTAAAGTTAATCATTCATAAACTACTCAAAAGTATATAAAACAGGCAGCACTCCAAAACTCCTTCCATGAAGCCAATATAACTCTAATATCAAAACCAGGTAAAAACAGCAATAAAAGAAAAGCATAGGTCAATATACTCAAAGAACATAGATTCAAAAATTTTCAATAAAATATATTTGCAAACTGAAAACAGAAATACATAAAAAAGATTATCTACCATGACCAAGTTGGCTTTATCCTTGAGAAGTAGGGTGACTCAACATGTGCAAATCAATACATAAAATAAACTATATAAGTGGACTAAAATACAAAAGTTATATGATCATCTCAATAGGTGTGTGCGCTGGCTAGTTTTATGTAAACTTGACACAAGTTAGAGTCATCTGAAAGGCAAGAATCTCAATTGAGAAAATGATGCCATAAGATCTGGCTATAGGGAATTTTCTTAATTAATGATTGATAAAGGAGGGCACAACCCATTGTGGGTGGTACTCTCCCAGGGCTGGTAGTCCTGGGCTCTATAAGATTGCAGGCTGAACAAGCCATGATGAGCAAGGCAGTACACAGCACCCCTCTGTGGCCTCTGCATCAGTTCCTTCCTCCAGGTTCACTTGTTTGAGTTCCTGTTCTGACTTCCTTCAGTGATGGACCATGGATATGGAAGCAAGCATAAGTCAAATAACCCCTTTTCTCCCCAGCTTGGTTTTGGTCACAGTGTTCTATCACAGCAATAGAAACTCTAACTAGGACATCACAGAAAAAAAGCATTTGATGACAAAATCCTCATGATAAAAGTCCTAAACAAAGTGGGACTAGAGAGAACAGAGTTCAATGTAATTAAAAGGGTATATATATGAGAATTCAGAAATGAAACAGAGCTGTCCACTCTCCCCTTTTCAATACTGTGCTTAATGCACTAGCTAGAACAGTAAATCAAGAGAAGAAACTTTAAGTGGAAAATAGGAAAGGAAGTCAAACTATCCACCCCTATTTGTTATGGCATAATATTGTACCTAATAGATTCTAGAAAACTAGAATTATACCCAAATTTAGCAGCATGATATGCTAAATAACCAACTTACACAAATCAATAACTTTTATATACACCAACAATAAACATACAAAGAAAGGTTGTGGATGTACTCCCACTCACAATAGATGTAAAGAAAATAAAATACCTAGTAATAGATACAACAAAGGGTTTTTACAATGAAGATTTTGAACCTCTAAAGAAAGAGATAAGGACATTATAAAATTGAAAGATATCCCATGCTCATGGATTAGTGAAATTGGTATTATGAAAATGACCACTTCACTAAGCACTGTTTACAGGATGAGATACCAATGCAAATCCTCATTTCATTCTTCACAGAAATAGAAAAAAACTATCCTAAAGTTCATATGGAACCAAAAAATATCCTGGATAGTCAAAACAATCCCAATTTACAAAGAATAATGATGAGGGATTAGAATTCTAGATCCTAAGATACATAGTAATCTTACTATTTTAAGTAGCAAAATACTCAATACAGTAGTAATAAAAACAATATGGTACTGATACAAAAGGAAACCAAAAGAACAAAATCGAGTCCTAAACATGAGTACACATAAATTCAGCCATTTGATGTTTGACAAAGAAGCCAAACACATAAGCTGAAGAAAAATAGCTGTAGCAGAATATTTTAAAGTGTGTTACTTTTGTTTGTGTTGCATTTGTTTGAAGCTGTGCTATTGAGCCTGTGTAAAACACCTGATGGTCTAGTAAAGAACTGGCCAATAGCAAGTCAGGAGAAGATAGGCATGACTGCAGGCAGAAAGAAGGAGAAATCTGGGAAGAGGAATTGAAAAGGAGGAGCCAGAGAAGGTGGAAGACAGCAAGGGCCAGCCACCCAGCTACAGAACCATCAATGAAGTAAGATTTACAGAAGTAAGAGAACGGGAAAAACCTAGAGGCAAAAAGTAGATGGGACTAGTTAAGGAAAGCTGGCAAGAAATTAAGCCAAGCTAAGGCCGGGCATTCATATTTAAGAATAAGCCTCCATGTGTTATTTATTTAGGAGCTGGTGGAGGGCCCCTAGAAAAGAGTAAAAACACCCAACAACATATAGCAATTTCAACAAATGGTGCTGGCTAACCACACGCAGAAAAATGAGATTAGACATGTATCTGTCACCTTGCCTTAAAACTAACTCTAAGTGGATCAAAGACCTAAAAGTGAAACATAAAACACTGGAACTGTTAGAAGAAAACATAGGTGGTGCTCTATATGATGTAGATCTAAGAAAGAACTTTCTGAATAGGCCTCCATCTGCCCAATAATCAACGCCAAGAATTGACAAGTTCCTCATAAAACTATAAGCTTCTACACAGCTACTGAAACAATCAACTGAATGAAGAGAAAGCCTGCAGAATTGGAGAGAATATTTTCCACCTATACAACTGACAGAGGAGTAATATCCAGAATACATTTTTAAAAGCTCAGAAAAACAAAGGGAAAAAAGAAGAAGCAGTGACCCATACAGAAAAAAAGGGGGTGGGGGGAGGATAGGTATGTGTGATCTGAACAGGGAGAGTTCTAAAAACAAAAAGCCTGAGAGATATCTCAAAATTGTTCTTTGTCCCTAGAAATTAGGGAAATTTAAATAGAAACACTGAGATTTCATCTTAGCCCACTGAGGATAGCAATTATCAACAAAACAGTCAAGTGCTGGAAAGGATGTTGGGGGAAAGGAACCATCTACCATATGATTCAGCTACACCACTCCCTGGTACATTCCCAAAGGACTCAACATCCTACTCCACAGATACTTGTTCAGCCATGTTCACTATGGCCTTATTTACAATAGCTAGGAAGTGAAAACAGTTTAAATGTCCTTCAGCTGGTGAATGATAATGAAAATGTGGTATGTATACGCTAGAGAATACTATTCAGCTGCAAATGAAAATGAAATCATGAACTTTGCAGGTAAGTTGAATGGAACTAAAAAAGATCATATTGAATGAGGAAACGCAGATGCAGAAAGACAAACATTGCACAAAATATTCAAGAGTGAGTACACATACTGGAGTAACTGCAGAAACCAGGAAGGTAAAAAAAAATTGTGGGGAAGTGGGAAGAGATTCAATAGCAAGGCCCAGGTGATCTGAGGAGGAAGAGAGAAAAACAGGGGACTCCAAATATGGAGTGGGAGGGAGAGACAAAAGAAGGAGTGTGGAGAGTAAAATAACAGTAAGACTGTCTGAAAAAAAAATCATAAGGAATCATACTATTATTATCAGCCTAATAATATTTATAATATATGTAGGCTGGTGTATAAATATACACATATATTTTAAATAAAAATTTCCCATCTGGTCTGGCAATGCCTCCCTCTCCCAGAGCCATAAACAACCTAATAGAAATCCAACACAAGGCATGAGAAGCCGCAACTCAAAAGTTGTTAGTTAGGATTGTCCTAGAAATTCTCAGAACATAATGATGCCCATGAACCATAACAATGTCCAACATGGCACATTAACCCTAAGGATACAATAGTGGTGCACATGTCATAGCTGTAACCAGATCTCTAATTGGACTTGTTATCCATTCAACAAAAGGGAAATCATGCCTCATACCAGAAGCCTAGCCAACTAGAGCTAGTGAAGTCATGGATCTTTGAAGAGAACCAACAATGCTGATTTACTAAATCAGCATAATCCCTAATCACAATTTAAATATTTGTCTTTATACCTAGAGATAAGTATAGTGCTTGCCCTTCATCAAGGAAACTTCTTTTTGCAACAAAGGGAGACCATTACACAAAACCAAAATCAATCAAAATACAAATTATGGATCCCAGCTCCAAAGTATACATCTACAACACAACTCACACACCTAAGCCTCAAGGATCACTGTAGAAGTGAGAGTGGAGGCAGAGTGTAAAACCCAGAGGAACAGGGAGTTTACTATGATTTTTTGTTTCCTAGAAATATCAGAAGCTACACTTGTAAAGTCTCACCAATACGGCCTAATCAAGGATGACACCAATAGATATGCTAACCTGGAAAAGGGAAAACCTACAAGACCTCAAGCTTAGACATAGAACTACTAGCAACTAAAAGATGCTGAGAGCAGGCGAAATAGACTCTCCCAGGGAAGCAGAGCATACCAATTGGTTATCCAATAGCAAATGTTCAACCTTGAAAACATTCACATACAAGTAGCATTATATAAACAGAGGTTATATTTATATATGTATATTTATAGTAGTGTGTTGCATATATATAAACTCACATATATACACAGAAATATATTTAACACATAAAACATGTTGCGCATATATGTGTGTGTGTGTGTGTGTGTGTGTGTGTGTGTGTGTCAATGATTAAAGAAAAGAGACAAAGAATTCTTAAAGAGAGCAATCAAGGAGGTATACATGGAAGCATTTGGTGGGAAGAAAGGGAAGAGATAACTGATGTAATCATAATCTCAAAAATCTAAAAAGTTTACTGTAAAAAGTCATAGGTTTAAAAAAGAATAAGATAGTTGCTGGTATGCAGACAAACTGCCTGTCAGAAGAGAAGCAACCAATGAGATACAGCTTATCTCGTGGTGGTAGACACCGGCTATGGAGAAGTCCAATGAACTGTGCTCTTGGACAGTGAGTGAGCCTTGGTTCACTTCCACCTTCTGCACATTCTTGTGTAAGGTATTTCTATCTCTCCTTAATGGCAATAAACATCCTAATGTTCCTCTCTATAGGTGCTTTGATCTTGGCACAATGGGAATTAGGTAGGTTTATGAGAGTAGAGCTGCCTGGCTCAAAACTGATTGCTCAGAGATTCTACGGAATCACAAGAGAAGCCGCATATAACACTTACTTTTAGAGTATATATATATTGTTTGGTTTTGTGTATTCACGACTGTCTTCTAAATTGAATCATACTTTATGTATATTTTTATCACTCAAAAGTATATTGCAATGGTCATTTATGTTGACAGATGGAGCACCGGCTAATTCATTTCCACTTATATATCACTGCCAGACTTTATTTATGCCTTCTTCTATTGGTAGATCATTTTGTCCCTTAAATCTTTGTGATGACAAAGATTTCTGTTATAAACATGCCTGCAGATGTGCAAGAGTGTTTTCTCCGAAGAATGACTGGTTGGTCGGATATTCAGATCTTGAGCTTTGCCACAAACTGAAGGTTTTTCCAGGTTCCCGCACCCATTTACACTCTCAGGAAAGACACTAAATCACTCATTGCCTTGCTGAGATCAGGAATTGTGGAACTTCAAAACCTCTTTTTGTTACCTTAACACACAAATGAATAAATGGTTTCCTTTTGCATTTCTCTTTTAAAAGATTTTTAACTAGCTGAGAGGATAGTAGTTTTCCATATGAGATTTAAATACATATTTTATTTTGTTGATTATCTTCCCTGAGCCTCCTTTATGTCCCTGATTTTCCCATCTCCTACTACATTCTTTCACCTCTATATCTCTGATGACTACTATGATTAAGAATCCTTACCATAATTTTTACTATATTAATTTTCTTCTGTCTTAAATGTATCATCCATATTTTTATATATTTTGAATACTACTTCTTGCCCATCTGTACAGCAAATATATTCTCATAGTTCTCCATTGTTTCATATCAGAGAAAACCTGATGAACATCTGTGGAATATGTTTTAGAAGCATAGCTCAGAAAAAGAAACACAATGCAAAATCAGGTGAAATGACTGCTGTGGATGTACTTCACAGAGTTTGTAGCTATGGTGTATCAGCTAGAGCAGTTAAGAATTAACAGTTAAGAGTGTAGCTACAGTACATGAAGAAGTCAGAAGTTTCATTGAGTACAATGTAGAAGTTCATCATTTTAAGAAAATTAGGCAATCTGGACTGGATTTTGCCTGATTGTCCTCCCTCTATACCTCCCTGGACATTTCCTTTGCAAAATAAAAAATACTAGAAACAGATTGTTGATGGCAGATCCAGATCTTCAACAAGCTCAAAAGGACCTGTCCTTTGCAGAAGGACTGGTAGTAAGGAATGTTCCATAATTCCAAGGGAGATGATAGCACCGTGGAGGGGTAGAGGCCAAGTGCCAGACTTAACAAGCAGAACCACAATGGGCATGTTGACTGGCAAAAATACAAGAACAGAATGGTACCACAGGGTAAGATCCACAGGGTTCATCCATGGAACTAATTTCTTGATGGAAGAATAACCAATAGTGTTGGTCATTCTTCTATTTTACAGTGAAGAGACACCATGACCACAACAACTCTTATAAAATAAAACATTTAACTGGAGCTTGCTTATAGACATGGCAGGAAGCATGGTGGCATGTAGGCAGGCAAGATAGTGGAGAAGTAGCTGAGAGTTCTACATCTAGATCCTTACGCAACAGGAATAGAGTCACTGGGCTAGACTCAGGCTTCTGAAGCCTCAAAACCCATCCCTACTGACATACTTCAACAAGGCCACCTCTCCCTACAAAGCCATACCTCTGAATCATTCTAAGTAGTGCCACTCCCTGATGACTAAGTATTCAGATATATGAGCCTGAGGGCCATTTTTATTCAGCTACCACACCAATGATACTAATTTTCCATTGGTAGTTCCTAGGCCTGAAAATACTTTACTTGCTATGGACATTTGAGGAAGTCTCAATCTTTAGTTTATATAATAGTATCCTTTCAACAAATTCCAAGGCATAAGAGTTTGTCAGAGGCCAGCACATGCCTTTAATCCCAGCACTCAAGAGGCAGAGGCAGGCAGATCTCTGTGAGTTCAAGGCCAGCCTGGTCTCCAAAGTGAGTTCCAGGAAAGGCACAAAGCCACACAGAGAAACCCTGTCTCGAAAAACCAAAAAAGTGCTGCAAGTGTATGATGAAAAACTTCTTTCTCAAATGTCTCTCAAAGAGACTTTCACCCACATCTCTGGATGCATATGCACCAAAGAATGGAACCAACCTAGCTTTGGGGGCAAGTTACTAGATATTCACTAAGAGACCACTCTAATCCCTGGAAAACCCAAACACCACTGTGAACTACCTATGAAGGAAGACTTTATGTAGATCAGAGAGCAAACCATGACCTCCTGCAGAACATTGAGTCTAACTCCTCTCTTATGTTCTGGGCAGCATTGTGTGGAGGCCTCAAATTCAACTCTCCTGATCCTTTGTTTGGATCTGGATTGCTCCTTTTACTCTTGCACAGCTGTAGAGCTAGAGAGCCCAGGGCAGGTGTGATGGCTATTCTTAGTTGTCAACTTGACTATATCTGGAATGAACTACAATCCAGAAATGGAGGGCACACTTGTGATCCAGTTCTTGAGGCAAGAAGACAACGTGCCTTTGACCTGGATCTTGAGGCTGGAAGGCACACCTTTAAAATGGGCCACACCTTCTGCTGGAAGCCTATATAAGGACAGTGGAAGTTTGTTCTTTGCCTGCTTGTCCTCACCTTGTCACCACATCCATTCCATCACTGGCATTGGAGTCTACTTCTTTGAGATTCCAACATACCCAGAATGGCCGAGACATCCAGACTCATGGGACTGAGCAGCTACTAATTCTTGAATGTTCCATTTATAACTAGAGAGAAAGAGGGGGGGCGGGGATCCATTCCATAAGTTCTATGACTCTAGAGAACCCTGACTAATGCAGCAAGGGAACTTGTCAAAACCTATCAAAGATAGTCTTGACTTAACAAGTTACATCTCCAGATTTCCCATTCAGTTTTTATTTCTAGGGCCTTCTCTAACTTTCTTCATGCATGTATTTAAGATACAGTAAAACCCTCAGCACCTTCAGATATGCTGTAAGAATTGACAGGTATTTACTTTATCATATTGATAGAAATAAAATTGTTTATTAATTTTGTTTATTGTGATATCAGCAGTGCTTGGAACATAGATTTTGTATGTGAGTAAATACATGTGTGAGTGCACAAGTGTGTGCGCATGTGTGTGTGTGTGTGTGTGTGTGTGTGTGTGTGTGTGTGTGTGTAGTTCTAGCTCAACAGCTGTGCAGGAGTAAAAGGAACAATACAGACACAAACAAAAGGTGAGAGAGTCAAGATCTCCCCACAATGCTGCCCAGGCCTACAGTGTGTATGTGTTTTACTTTCCTAGATACTAACTTCCTTACATGCCCAAGAACTATCTTATTTATTTTCCCATGAGCTCAGCTCAACAATCATATAATCAATGCTTTCTCTGTGTGGTGTCTGATGGCATCAGCTGGTGAGCAAACATGGCTTTTTACGCTGGGAGATTTTCCAGAAATGTGAAACTCACACCACACTAACTGCATTGGTGTGCTGGCTTCTGAGACAACTCCACCCTTTCTGGGTTTGCCTTTGCCTTCCTTCTTTGGCTAGAACACTTTCATCACCACCTTTTCCCAGCCTTCCCCTATTGCTTTTGAAGGTATATTTAATCCCTATCATCTTTATGAATCTTAATCTATATTGAGTAGTAGAGAGACTCTGTCGCCTTTCTGCCTTCCAATATAATAGGTTGTTGGCACTAATCAATGTAAGACTCAAGTCCTTATTTCTTTATGTGGTTTAATATTGTCAGCTTCTTCCCTCTCCAATCTGCAAGTAGATTTCAAGCTCCCTGAAGATGAGGACTGAATCTCATACTTGCCTTGTATCCGTCATGGCTCATTGCACAAGTGCTAGCTACATGAAACTGCTCAATAAATATTGAATAATCCAAGAGAAGCTCAATAAACAACGATTGCTTCATTGATTGGCCCCATCAATAAATCTTCCTTTGAACAGTAGAGCCAGTGAAAGTACTTAAAAGGCAATCTAGGTTGCTATGCCTCTGGACAGGGGAAGCTCTCTCAGTATAAGGTCTAGTGGGAGATGGCAGAAGGGTAAACCTGCTGTCACCTCTGCAGGGTCTCAGAACCTCTGAGACCACGGGGATCTGGACTTGAATCCAAATTTCACTACTTTCAACTACTTGAACTTGGGTAAGCTATTTGACCTCTTTAACTGCTTCATGTGTAAGGTTGGAAAATCTCACAGAACCCAACTCCCGTGTCACTGAGGATGAGAAGAGGGCAATGCACATAAAGCATTTAGCACAGTGCTGCCCCATTACAAATGCTCAACAAAACTTAATTGGTATTCAACACTCATTGATCTGAAGGAGTGGGTTGAAAGAAACACTATAAGAAAACTTTAATGTGACAGAGATAATACCCTCTACTTTCATGTTTTATAAGCAGTGCACATTTTAATCTCCTAACACTCTTTGTCAGGTAGACAATGGATGTAGCCTGAACACATGAATGAAATAGAGGACCAGCTGGAGAATATTGTTGCTTCTAATACAAGGTCGCTTTTAAGGTTTGAATATAAAATATCCCCCACAGGCTTATTCTTGAGCAATCTGGTCCCCATCTAGTGATGGGGCCTTTTGGACAGGAGATCTATCTGGTAAAATTGGGGTCATAGGGGTAGAGCTTGAGTGTGATAGTGAACCTCCTCTTCACTCCCCCTGCCTTTCTTGATCTGCAGAGATGTAGCAACAGGCTACTGCGTGCTCTACCGCTACCGAACCACTTTAGCCACTCTTCTTTCTCTGCGGTGACAAGATGCTTCCTTTTCAACTTCGAGCCCAACTAAAGTTGCTCTGTGGGGTGTTCTGTCCCAGAGTTACAGCAAAGTAACCAATGCAGTCCCTTTCCTGATCCATGCTCGGTTGATAGGAAGTTTCTGAGGGAAATTCTAGGCATTAATTTATGTATCTCATCAGTCCCTAAACATGCCTTGAGAACCTGCTGCTTACCAGGAGCTGTACTAGACACCCAGATTGCAATGCTAAATCAGGCAGACAAGGTTCTTCAGCTTGAAGACTCAAGGCTCAGCCAGAGTATGTTGCAGGCTCTTAAGAAGCCCAAGTGTCATAGTGTTCTATGACTAATGCCCTGCTGCTCCAGATTGCTAGCCAGAAAATACTCC
This sequence comes from Peromyscus leucopus, assembly GCF_004664715.2. Taxonomy (NCBI): domain Eukaryota; kingdom Metazoa; phylum Chordata; class Mammalia; order Rodentia; family Cricetidae; genus Peromyscus; species Peromyscus leucopus. The sequence goes on from NC_051070.1 coordinate 51,593,564, forward strand.
TCTAGGAAGTAACAAGTAGGAAGGGACCAAATAGATGAGAGATGAGATAGCAGTCGTTATATACCCCACAAAGCTCCCTGTCTTAGTTAGGGCTTCTATTGCTGTGAAGAGACACCATGATCACAGCAACTCTTAAAAAGGAAAACATTTCATTGGGGCTGGCTTACAGTTCAGAGGTTTAGTCCATTATTGTCATGGCAGGAAGCATGGCAGCATGCAGGCAGACATGGTGCTAAAGAAGTAGCTGAGAATTCTACATCTGGATCCGAAGGTAGCAGGAAGAGAGAGACTCTAAGCCTGGCTTGAGTATCTGAGACCTCAAAGTCCAACCTCCAGTGACACAGTTTCTCCAACAAGGCCACACCTACTCCAACAAGGCCACACCTACTCCAACAAGGCCACACCTACTCCAACAAGGCCACACCTACTCCAACAAGGCCACACCTCCTAATAGTGCCACTCCCTGTGAACCTGTGGGGGCTATTTTCATTCAAATCATCACACTTCCCATTTGAGTGGATGATGGAGAAGACGATGTCTATGGTTGTATCCTGACCCTGTCTCTTCCAGTGTTATTCTACCCACAAATAATTTGTCAGAATGAAGCCCTACAGGGGTGGGGCGGGACTACCTTTACTGAGGGTCCCATAGGTAAATTATATTTCAACAAGGCTGGCAATGCAAATTACCTCATTCTTAGGTATGATGACAATCTCAGCCAAGGGAACTGATTTACATATAACCTAAAAAACATAGTGCTTTGGAAGAGAAGGTAAGTGAAAAATGTTGGATGCCTTTGAGCATCTAGTCTTTGCTGTTGGAGAACATTGTTGAGTAGCTATTTTTTCTTGTCCAGTCTGGAAAATCTTTGTCACCAATCACACGCTCAGAAAAGTAAACAAGATTATTGATACCTGTTGTGGCAGTTTTTTTTTTTTTATTAATATTTTAAATCTATATTGCATGTTGTTAGGTTTACATTGTGTATGCGGTCTGGTTTTCTTTGCTTCCAGTTCTCCTCCCCCCCCCTGCTGCACGGCACCAGTTTTATTTATGACATGAGAATTTACATATACGTCCACAGCACTGGAGGGCAGTTTCAATGAGGACAGTTCTACAAGGAGCTTCTGACTGGGCCTCTGCCCCAGGCCAGTAAGGGCAGTTCTGTAGTTCTCCTGGAATTCAGTCTGTGTTGACCTTGTCTCCATCTGAATCTATGAGGGGACACAGCTACCCTGCTCTGAACCTTAAACCTTCTGGGCTTGAAACTATGAGACTGTGGTACCCCCTCCTCCCCAAGAATGCAAGGCTTTCTTCATGACCTATACACTTGAGAGAGAGGTTGAGGGCCCCTCCCTTCTCCGGGGTTCATCCACATGAGGTGATTATGCAAAATATACACTCCAGATAACCAGGGCCCTTCCTGAAATTTAATATTGTCTTTGTGATACTTCAGCATTTGCTTTAATTCTAAATAATTTTCGACTTAAAATCCAACAAGTCCTTGCACAACTGCTGTCACACAACCAACTGGAAGACTGAATGACAGGTGGTAAAATTCATTGACATTGTCTCTACCATTCGTGTGTGTGTGTGTGTGTGTGTGTGTGTGTGTGTGTGTGTGTGTAACTTCTATTAAGAAAACAGCAAGAGGAGCTTTGGTGGGATGACAGGCAGAGTTTTACTGAAGCTTTTTCTCCCACAGAAGCTTGACCCTGGGTTTAAGTCTTAATTCTGTCACTTCCTGACTGTCTTTGAGTAGATGATTCTCTATGACAAAGTCTTTTCATCTGCAACATGAGTGTAATAAGAGCAGTTTTGCTGAGTGCTGTGCTGACTTCGTGGAACTGCCTGCGTGTGCCATGGGAGCCCTCTGCCCTGTGAGGGTGGAAGAAAGAAGCCCTGGGAGTAGGCATGTCGTGCTGGGTACAAGCCTCCTGATACTTAGCAAGTTACACAGGAAAATCACCACTCTGACCTCATCATCCTCACTTTGCAGAGGAGGCAAGTCACAACAGTGTGTGATGTGTCTTGTATGAATCAAAGGGAGCTAATAAGTAAAAGCAATTGTGCTATTAAACTGAAGTCGTATTCAGATGCAAAGACCTATCATTACTTTTCTCCTGAGCTGGTATTGTACCTTCCTGAATGCCTACAATCAAGGTATTCACAGACTCTGCCCATGCTCCACCAGGACCAGTGATGTGGGCTCCCCAAGGAGCAAAAGTATGAACTCTTCCCAACGGAAGAATAGAATCAAGTACTTGAAGCAAGATGTTGAGCCATTTCAGGCTACACTAATTCAGTGAGATATGGTAGGCAGGAGAATGTACAGAATATGGGAAAGGCCTGTTGAGCAGATGCTGTAATGGGCCTATATGGTGAGCAGACTGGGTGTCCTGGATGGGCAGGATCCCAAAGCCAAAGTGTGGAAATGAGTTTGACTGTGTAATGTTCTCAGTAACACATGGATAAACACAATCTGAATCAGGTAGAGGACTAAGGTCAAACGAGTCCATTAATGGGTCATGACCACAGCAGGTAATTGAACCCAAACTCAGACACTGTTGAATATTTTGTCCAACTCTACTGACTGGAAGAATGGTCACTGCTTCCTGCCATTGACTCCATTAGTTTCCCAGGTCATAGACTGTTCTCAAGCAAAGATAGTCAGAGAGCTGAGAACTGTGAATCTATGGGTTACAGTGGAACACTGTCAGTATTTGCTAGTCCTGGCCTAGAGAAGTCAAGAGTGTTCCATGTGGGCCAAGGAGCTTCATGGGAATGGTCAGAGAGCAGAGTAAATGTTGTTCTCTTGGACCCATAGTCATTCTAACATCCTTAAATATAAATGGCAGTATATACATAGGAGTTAGGTGTATTAGTAGTTAGAGCAAGCATGGTGATTAATATCTGTGATCTCAACAGTCAGGAGACAGAAGCAAGGAGATTGTCATGAGCTCTAAGCAAGCCTGGACAATGGAGTGAGAATCTAAAACAAACAAGCAAGAGTAAGTATTAATAGTTCACTGTGACTGAAGGTTGCTTTGAGCTGGTAGACCCAGGTGGCACAGTATGCAGTACCAAGGGAAATGTTTTCATTTCTCTAAAAAACAGAATAAAATATGAACATAGTCCAACCTCAATTTTAGTCATTTTTATACCAACTGAGACAAAAAAAATAGCATTTAATATTATTTTATGAAAGATCGAGAGTATAATGTCAAAAGAAGCCCATATGGAAGTCCCAACATGGTCCTAATCCCCACACACCAAATCCAATTAGCAGCAAGGTTCTGCCTTCTTCCATACATGGCTCTGAGGTACTCCTGGGTATCACATTCAGGCAAAAGGAGAGGATGAAGCCGGGAGGTTACATGTAGGAATTTCCTAGTCAGGTCTCTTAAGTAATGCAGATCTCCACTTAAAAGCCTATGCCTAGAGGACTAGATCTTGGCTTCATGGTCACACCTCCAGCTGTAAGGGTTGCTGGGAAGTATTGTCCATCTATATTTCAGAGGGAGGAGGATGCATTTTGTGAGACGCAAGCCATGCTTTGCACAAAGGGACAGAACATTTGAATCTGATAGAATCGAAGGAGAGATGCAAAGTCGGTGGAGCTCCTAAACGTCAGGAAAGGTAAGAACTGATGAACAGGTAAGAGAGCATTATGTTCCTGTCACAGTGAATGAATATTTGACAAAGCAACTTAAAGGAGAAAATTTTTAATTTGGCTCACAATTGAGGTCAGGGTCCAGACGTCACAAGGGCAGGAACAGCTTGGGCTGTGACAGTGGGAAAGGGCAGTAACTTCTTTCATACATCTAGGCAACCCAAGAAGCAGAAAGAGAGGAATGACGATCAGCTGGCTTGCTCTTTTTTCCTTTATCTTCTATCTAGGACCCCAACTCATGGGATGGTACAGCCTACATTCATGGTAGATCTTATCCCCTCTACGAATCATCTGTGGAAACAACCTCAGACACACCCAAGGGCGTGCTTCACTGATGTCCCAATGAGTTCCTTAATCCAACTAGCAATCAAAACTAACCATCAGAGGTAGATTGATACCCCTCTTTCTGGGCTGATGTTTTATGCTTAGTGCACTGTGAGCCCCTGCAGTTCATTGTTGATAGCCATAGGAGTGGTCAGTTGTGGTCTCATTTATTGATGACTGAATGACTTATTCCCTGGCAAGTCACAAGGCTACCATTCATAGCTCACAGTGGTACTTGAACCACCAGCTCACAGGTCTGCTTCTCTCTGTTGCTAAATGGTGTTGGGGTGGTGCCCTTATTAGGAACCAGAGACTCGGAAGAGCTTCTAAGGCAGTGTTCTTGCAAGTCGGTAGACAGCAATATACAAGGGTGTGGAAAATAGACAGGTGGCAAGCCTCTTAGGTGGCAGTATCTCTCTCCTAGATTCGATATTGTAGCTCTCTCAACACAGACAGCTACAAAATGACTATCTAACCCACCACAGACAGTGGTCCCCCATAGCACACTCTCAACTTGCTGTCCCTTATGAGCAGCTGCTCCTGCCTGGAAGAGCGCAACACTGTGCCTGAAGCAACAACTGATGAAGCAATTCCAAGAGTGTTTGTTGATCTCATTCTGTGTACTGAGCTTGCTGCAGCCACACCCACTTTTCTGTGTCACTGAAAGCGCCACTGATTCCTCCTGGGAATTACTGGGAATAGACTCGTCCTGTACAGATGAAGGTAAAGGAACCCAGGGAGGTTTAAGGACCAATTCAAGCTCATCTGGCTGCTGACAGGTAGTCCTCTGTTTGCACAGAGTTCATCTGTCTCCAAGTCCAGTGTGGTCTTTATAAACTCACAGTCGGCCGCAGGACACGGAAAGCAAGCAGTACCTCAACCAAGATTTGAGGAGGAGATCTGGGGTGCAAGGTCAGTTAGTAAAGTGCTTGCCATGAAAGTCCGAAGAAAGTGTCAAGACCTGAGTTCAGTCCCCTGCATCCATATAAAATGCTGGGCATGGCAACACATTTTACAATGTTAGTATGGGGAGGCAGAAGCACAGAGATCCTTGTAGCTCCCTGCCCAGCCAGTCTAGTCTGATTGGTGAGCTCTATTTCCCAGTGAGGTACTTGGTCTCAGAAAACAAAGTGGATAGTTCCTGAGGAATGACACTCAATGTCAATGCTGACATGTGGCTTATACACACACACACACACACACACACACACACACACACACACACAATGAGAGAGAGAGAGAGAGAGAGAGAGAGAGAGAGAGAGAGAGAGAGAGAGAGAGAGCTCTATCTGAGGGACAGGAAAATACCTGTCATCATCCACAAAGTCCCACAGCAGAGACCAGGAGACTGACTGTCAAGTTCATGGGACAAAGGGACATTTGTCAGAAATTTGTTTAAATTAATTTTCTCCTGTGTCAACCTCGACAGAGTCATTGGAGACACCAGAAATGATTTCTACATCCTTGCACTGTGACTCTTGTTGCTTATCCCAGTGCCTAGAGATATAACAATAGTCATTCATTCATTCATTCATTCATTCATTCATTTTATTCTTCTTCTCCATATAGACTTACTGAGCAGCCACCCAAAGCATCGCCTTACAGTGGGCTGTAGAGATAGCACTAGATGTGCTTAAGGCCCAGGTGCGCCCCTCACACAGACTCCAGTGAGGAAGGCATATTGCAATGGAGTAATTAGAAGTAATTAGCAGATTGTTTCCAATCGGGCAGGAAAGCAGCTAGGATTGGATGCCAAACCTTAGTTTGGCTTCAGGGAATCCCTCTGAAGAAGCAGTATCTGAACTGAAACTTCCCCTGACTCCTGAGCAGTGCCTGGCCTTATGAGAAGCCTAGGAATCGTATTCTGGAAGCCTGCCTTGCTATGGATAGTTTGTGATATGGGACAGAAATCGAGCCTGTTAGTTCCTGCATTGGCCCCTGGTCCCTGCCGCTTTATAAGAGTACTAGCTGAGAAACATACCTTGCTTGAGAAGGGTTAGTCCTCCCATCACTCCTCCTTGGGGTGGAGGCAGCTGGAGTGAGACTTGTTCACTGTGGAAGGACTAGTTCTAGGACCAGTTGCACGACAGATGGAGCCTGTGGGCTTGCAGAATGGCTGGCAGCTCTGGGCTTGAGGATCCCAGCTGGGCAGGCTGTCAAGTGCTACCAAGTTAGACTAGAACAGGTTGAGAGCTTCCTCCAGTGTGGGAGCCAAGAGCATGCCCATGGTTTGGAGAGAGCTGACGCTGGCTGAGATTAAGTGTAGGGTTCATTTTGTGGAGAGGGTAAACACAGGAATCATATAAGGGCCAGCTCCACCGTGTCACAGGTGAGGGGCAGTGTGCTGCAGAAGGGTGTGGAAGGGTATCTCAGGCTATGACATCACAGGCATCATCATCAGAGCCTGGTTTGATTTTTTCCCAAAGGGTCCCAATAGCATTATTTTAGGTAGAGAAGCCAAACCCTTTGAGCCTCAGTTTCTTTATAGTTGACAGATCCGATCCATCAGGTTAACAGGGTACATTAAATGACAGAGGTGATGTGAACAGGTCTGTGTTGTCAAAGGCAGTGCACACGAGACCTATTGTTTGCCTGCTGTGTTTGCTTTCCTGTTTGCAGCCCATCACACATTAGATTTGGCTTTAATAATGTGATTTTAACTCACTGTTCTATAAGGACATGACTAATCTCAGGGAATAAGATAGGAAACTAGCTGGGCAGTGGTGGCATTCGCCTTTAATCTCAGCACTCGGGAGGCAAAGCCAGGTGGAGCTCTGTGAGTTCGAGGCCAGCCTGGTCTACGGAGAGAGAGAGATCCAGGACAGGCACCAAACTACACAGAGAAACCCTGTCTCGAAAAACCAAAAAAAAAAAAAAAAAAAAAAAAAAAGATAGGAAGCTATAGCTAGGCATAGAGAGTCAGGTTTTGTCTCATCCCTCCTTCTAGAACAAATGTATGATTTTATTACCTCCTGAACAGATGCTCCCAAGTTCATTCACATATTAGAATCACTTAGAAACATCTTCAAATGTTGAAACTCCAGGCCACATCCCAGAGCAATCAAATCATACTCACTAATGGTCACATACACATGTCAGTGTTTTGAAGCTACCCAGGTCAATCTGTTGTTTCAGTTATTGCTGTGAGCTCTTCTTATCAGCACAGATTGGACCTGTCAGTATAACTGTGGGGTAGCTTGACTATCCTACCCTCCAAATTCAGCTTGTCCTACTGAGTGATGCAACATTTTCAGGTCCATGCATTATCTTAACTTTTCAGTATTTACATTTGCACAGCTTCAACCCCCTCATTCAAGCCCATCTTTCAGGCATGCACTTACCCACTTACAAAAATATATCGAGTATGTCAAAATCGGGAATGAGTGGTTGGCCCAAGCAAGAATGAGAACATTTGAGTGCTTCCTCATAGGACTCCTCAGAAATATTTGGTATTGAGCCCCTTTCTAAATTTAGGCAGTCAATAATACCAAGCATAGGCTCTGATGAACCAGAGTTGCTGACACCGAGATACTGGTTCATTGACTTCAGTGGCCACGGATGAGTCCTGTCTAACCAATCTTGATCCCCACCCCCCACGAACACACACATGCACACACACGAGAGAGAGAGAGAGAGAGAGAGAGAGAGAGATAGAGAGAGAGAGAGAAGAGAGAGAGAGAGAGAGAGAGAGAGAAAGCAGGGATGTCTAGTCCTTAAATGACAGGATCAAAGATACACCCAAGGGTCTGTTGGAGGTGTACAGGTTGGAGAAAAGGATGGAGGAAAAAATAAGGAATTAAGTAGGAAAATGAAAGGGTAGATACAAGTACTTAGCGATGCAGAGAGAGAGAGAGAGAGAGAGAGAGAGAGAGAGAGAGAGAGAGAGAGAGAGAGAGAGAAAGAGAACAAAACAAAAACAATACACAGGGCTTAGAGATTTTTTTCCTCCTTCATCAAATAGGGAGGATAGGGAAGGGCGTTTAAGATCACATTGTCATCTTGGACAGTGCTTCCTCTTTATCCACTCGAGAACACCAAGAGTTACCCCAGGAGAGGCTTTATTCAACCTGCTTATAGGTTTCTCCATGGCAACACCCTGTCATAAGCACTGTGATCCTTACCCTTCTGAGAACATGGGAGATACTTGCCATTCCTACCCCAGAAAGGCTGCAACAACCACCAACTAATCAATCTCTGGGATCATAACCATCATTAACAGCACTGACCTTTTCTCTGTAACGTGGTACTTCTCTAGCTCAACTATTCTAACATGGATTCTCTGAAGCGTTAATTGTCTATCTGGAACATGTAACTTACAGAAGTACTTGTCAAGTCTACTTTCCCAACACAAGCTCAGGTCAAGTTCCAAGGCCCTAACTCCAAGGTCACCCAGTGATAGAACTCCACCTGAAGATGCAGCGGCACGCCCCCAGGCTCACTAGATTTTCAGCCTTGCCTTCTTTCCCTTTCTGAGAGGCAGCTTCCTATACAAGTGTCACCTGCAAATCTACTCACTTGTCACCCTGGGAGGAATCTTCCTTCACTGAATTATGAGCCTGAGTGTCTGTGTGTCAAAGTGGAGTAAATGTGGTGGCAACAGCAGTGAGTCTCTTGAGGGGTTCATAGGGTTGTTCTGGGAACAGCGGAGGGAGCAGAGCTGAGCTGAGCTGCCAAATTATGCCTCAGCAATGGCAAGTCCATGGGGAATTTCTGTAGAATTAGATATATTGCTGGATGTGAATAATTAAGAATTCTGATGTGGTCAGGTAGATTAATGTCCCTCAGAAAGCTCTGGATCAATGTTGGGAGAAAAAAAAAATAAAAGGCATGCATAATTTAAAAAAAAACCATCAGAAACTTTGCTTGACATGATGACATTACTGATTTTTTTATGATCTTCTCAAATATACTCTATCACTGTTATTAATTTAATATCGTTAATAGCTCATCTTTCAAATGCCAGGCAAAAACCAAAGCTGAAAAATAACACTGCTTGTGGCTGGAGAAGTCCTAGAGGTGGGGAAAGAAGATCCCATGAGTGACGTGAAGACCTTGAGTGCTTCCTGCTTTCTGGAACCTTCCAGCCAAGGTCTCTGCTGGTGCCTCAGCACTGTCTCTTGGGTTGCTTAACATAAACTAAAATGATCAAATCTGCCTGTTTCCTGGACATATGTTGCCTTGGAATTGGCCTGACTTCTTGCATGGCCAAGTGACTAGGGTACAAGGAAGAAACACATTTAGATGCCCCAATGGGCCCTAAAAAATCCAAAACCTCCAAATAATGCCCAGTATCTACAGGCTCACGAAGGGTTGACTATTCTGCTGGGTTACTCTGGCCCTCCCAGATGTAGTTCTCTTTTAAAATGTAGATGCCTCTAAAAAGGACAGTGTATTCAGCATCAGCAGTCAGTGTGGATGGTGTGCTTTCTAGATAGCTGGCCATTTTCTAACTTGCTTACAGACGTTTCTCTCTCAATTGTCACTGCAGCCACAAGTCTCATTTCCAGTTTTGTGTCGAAATCCAAGACTTCAGAGATCAGAAGCAATCTATGTAAGGATACACAGAAGTTAATAAAAGCAGAAACAATAACTCAAGCCAGGTCAGACTCTAGCTTCTACAGCTTAACAGCTATCTTACATGTGTATCCTTCAGATTGGTCCTTATCTGATGTGTTAGCCAAATTTGAGCTGTTTCTCTACACAGAAAGCACTTTGTTCGTCTAGAATAAATGGGGGCAGAAGCATGCACAAGTGTGAGAACCCATCCAAACCCTCTCTCTAGCAACAGTTCTCATGTCCTGTAAAATTCTGGTGAGTTCAGCACATCACCTCCTTTGACATCACCACCCTCACACTGGCAAAAGCCAAAGCTCAAAAAAGAGAGCTGCTTATGGTGCTTATGGTTGGAAAAGTCCTGGAGGTGAGGAAGGAAGATCCCATGACATGAAGACCTTGAATGCTTCGTGCTTTTGGAATAACCGTTAACAATAAAACCAGAGAGCTTCGATTTTCTAATGACAAAGAGTGACCAAATCACTTTTTTAAAGTCCAAATATTTCACTGTAGACTGAATTTCCCTCAGAGAGCCCATGTCAGTGAGCTTGAAATGAGCAACCATGGAGTTGAGCCAAGAAGACTGTCCATTCTCCTGCCCCTGTCTCTCTTCTTTCCTCCCTCCCTCTATTAGTTTGTGCATCATAAAGTGCTGTTGGTGACTTTTCCTGGTACCCTGGGAAAACATAAACAAATGTTTACTTACCACAAATAGGGCATAGACAATGATTCAGGGAAGCTACAACTCCCGGCCCAACTCTCAAACAGCTCCACTGATGGGGGGCTCCTCACTCTAGTAGTTGTTACTTCCTACATAACCTTGGAGGATGGGCCTTATGAGTCTTGCAATTTTCTGTAGTTTCCTGAGACTTGCTAATTGTTTACTTCCTGAGACTTGTGTAGCACAATTTTCCAAAGGACCATTCAGTGCTGCATCCTCCTTGGGACAAACTCAAACATTAACTTCAAAGAAGAAAAGATTATAGTATACAGAACAAAAATTCAGGTTGTGTGTATTCTACCAGTTCAAATACTCAGAAAAAGTTGTTTGATGGATCAAACAATTCCTAACTACAAATGAGTAAGCTGTACTGGCCATGTGACTACAGGCTGAGCTAGCTAAGTCAACTGAGGCTAGTTTGCTCAGCTGCCTGGGGGGGTGGCTTTCTGTTTCCACGCATCACAGCCTGTATACACACACACACACTGTCTCTTTCTATTAAATTAACAAGCTATTACATCCTTACTTCAATAGTAAATCAGTAATTAATAGCCAAGGCACTTGGTTCCGTTTTCCTGTATTGGATTTGCCAGCCATACAAAATGGACAACAGTGTTCTTTTTTCCAGCCAATAAGTTGCCTACTCCCTCCCTCAACCGACTTCTTGAGTATGAATATGTTCCTACCTCATTTGCATCCGATTATTAGTGCATTGAAGCTGCAGTCACGTATATCCTCTTTATATTCACTGGAAAATTAAATTACAAAAGTTTTTCTACGTTGCAATTTATGTTCAGACATTTTTTTTTGTATTCTGGCAAATATTACAGTCTCCAGGACTTAATGAATTCATGAGCATTGATTCCCAGGGGGAATGGCATGCATACTATATTAGAAAACAGAGAAACTCAGCCTAATGTCAAAATGTTTTCCTTTCTCCCACCCAAGCCTTCCATATACTTGGGAAATCCTGTAGACACCAAGCAGCTGATGTCTGCAGGCAGCTGTCGATACTGCCTACAGAAGTGGGATGAGGGGTGCTCACAGAAAGCTGTGTCGTTAGAGTATCGAGTGATAGATGCTGCAGGATCTAGGTATTTTTATGCAATCTATTACTCTAAGGCAAGTCATTGCTCAGTGTCAGCTCTCACTCTTGGCCATTCCCCAGTTCCCGAAAGCCAGAGCTGCTGCTTCTACCAGTAATCAGAAGTCAGAGACTTGCAGCCCGTTGATATCTTCTGTATTTCTGTTTTTAGTTTTGTTTTTAAGTCAAAATTTAGATATTTGGAAATTTCATAGAACAAAATCTGCATTTCTAGTTCCTTTAGAAAATATGAAGACATTTTGTCACTAAGAGGGTGTTCAGCATGATAGAAATTTAGGGCTGTTAAGTAATAGTAATTAGCCCCCTTTAAACACTATGTCTATCAGTTTAACAATAGGCTTTTGTTGCCTCTTCCTAACATGGAACCCCTAAGACCATGGTAATTTCCCCAGTGATGAGAGTGTTTAACTGATTTCCAATATACCCTGGAATTTTTCTGATAAGATTTTTGTTCTAATGAAGGCATTAGAGTGAATTCTTTAGTAGCCACGGGATGGGAACTGATTGGCAAGAGGATCCACCATGTGACTGAAAGTTCAGATCTTTGAGTAGCACTCTGGGTCCTGATTTTGTCAGAACTGAGTTAAATTATAGGACCACTAGAAAAACCTGGTGAATAAGAAGCACCCTCACATTTCCAGTCTCCAAAGTGAAGTACTGTGTTGGCCATTGGACATGGAAATAGGTAACACAGATTATTTTTTTCTACTCTCTTGAACTTGGTGATACCCATTGATTAATTTCATCATATGCTTTGAAACCAAAACATTACATTCTTTCTATCAGGATCACTCCTGCGTTATATCATATATTCAATCTCTTTGTCTTACCTCATTGAGTATCTATCCTTCTATCCCTATTCATCCTGGGTATTACCAAGAAAAAATTATGTGTGGCAGAAATCCAGTCATCAAGAGAATGGCAGTATTCTGGGGCTTGAAGAAAACACCAGTCTGAAGGCAGAATGGCAATGTGCCTGGCATGGGGTCTTTCTCAGGTGGGTTGCAGAGCTCTGTCTCCTTAGATCTCACTCTAATACTAGACATCCCTTTGAGCTCATGAAATGGTGTTTGAGCAAAAGCATTTTTCTGTCAATACCTCACATCACAGGGCCCACTTATGGGTAAACATATTTCCCTAGTGATGACAGATATCAGAGAAGGTTCTTGTTGATCAGGTTTTGGAACCACCAAGAGTACGGTGATGACCCTTGTGACCTCACCTTTATCATGAAATTGGTATATGGTTTGAAGGGTATGTGCTTAGACCTGAAATTGCAAGGCTGTAATTCTCTCTGGTTGATGGATAAACTATGCCCAAAATTGGAAGAGAGCAGATGTCCTGGCAGAATAGGTAGTCTGACTCAAAAAAATAAAAGAAAAAGAAAAGCTTCTAGGGTGAGTCAGCTTTGTACTGTGATCTTGTTCTACCTCTACCCAAACTTCACAGCGTACCCCACTTCCTCACAGAGAAAGCTGAGTGCAGCACAGAGTCCTCAGAGGATATTTTGAGAAAGAAATCTGCCAGGGCATAATTTTTCACTTGTCTCAGCCTGGTGCATTATGGGAAAGTATCCGTGCTGCAAGTGGGTGTCTCTGCCTCCTCCAGTCTAGCACCATCTTGATAGAAGCAGTGATTCCAGAGACAAATCCTGAGAAGATTCAGCATTGCTATGTGGGACTCCTGTGTGGTGGGAGTGAGCATCCAGCCTGAGGTCACGTAGTGCTTGTATCTGCAACCCCATCCCACTCCCATTGGATGGTGACTAATTGCTTTCACCTACAATTGGCAAATCCTGCCTCATAATTCAAGTGAATTCTGGTCGGTCAGGAATAGATCATGAAGGGATGACTGTCTCCTAATGTCATATGCTATTTTTGCTCTCAGGATTTTGCAAAGAGCTCCAATCGCTTACCTGTATCTCTAGTCTGGAAGCCAACTCTTTCCAGCCTCTTCATTGCTGTACACCTGCTCTTCATGCTTTCTAACACTTCATCTTGTCAACATTACCACCCAAATTCTTCATTCTCCCCTCTCTTTCTCTCTCCTCCGACATTTTCTTTCTACCTACTCGCACAGGGAGAGGAGCAAGTTATAGACAATAAGCTGGAAAGAAATGTTTCCCGGATGTACTTACACAGTTGTCCATCATACATATCTAGAGTACAGCTTCTGAATCCATAGAGTTTGGCTTCTTCACAGGAACCAAAATTCATGAATGTTCAATATTTTAATATCAAATGTCATAGTAGTTACATATAGCTTATACGCATGTCCCTATATACTCTAAATCTTTATAGATGACTTATAGTACACAACACAAGGTAAATGCTATGCAAATGATTGTTGTATTGCTTAAGGAATAATACAGAAAATAGGCACATTAAAAAAATCAGTTCTCAGTGTGTGGAATCTGTGGTATGTAACTGCTATATAGCAGAGGGCTTTGTGTACACACATTTATTCAGTAGATGACTCAGAGGACACATTTCTTTTGCCTTACTTATTATTACTGCTCCATGACAAAAAGCATATGAGGGCTCAAGCAGGTGGACAGAAGCCAGTCATGCTGCCTGCAACCACCCTCGCTGACCAGGCACTCCAGGAAGCACAAAGACAACACTGTGGCCTCAAGCATCTGGGTGATGTGTGAAGTAAGTAAGTAGGCAGTGGAGTGGTGGAAGAGAAAGAAGTGAGAAAATAGGTGGTGGAGAAATGGAAGGTGAGCAGTTTCTGTGCTATGAAGTGAGGCTGAACAGGAGACATGAAGGCGGTTGCTGTTATTGCTCCCTGGAAAAAGGTGAATTGCACTGCCTATCAACAGAGCCAGTAACAAACGCAAATGCTTGTGGGCCCGTGCCTTCCTCCTTTAAGAAAACTGAGCATTGTATGAGTCACCCTGACTCCCAGAGCTGCATTCTAGCCCAGGAAGAACAGTACCTGTAGAGTGGAGACCCACAACTGACTGGACATGTCCTGCTGTCTTTACTTCTCACCACTGGCCTATGTACTATGCACGAATCTATGTTGAACTACAGTTTTACCATGCTAACCTTGGCCAGAGACTTATTTCCTTTGGAAGCTTTGGATTGGTCAAACACTTGAAGACACCCAGAGGTCCCACCTACCACCATGCAGAGTGGGCAGGAGAAGACACCTAGAGACCCACCCAATGCATGGCCTCCCTGCAGAACAAGCCACTGCAGTGTGCAGGTATGGAGTGGAGAGATGGGAGAGAAAGGGAAGCAGAACAGTTTGAGCACTGTGAAGTGAGCTGGATCTGAAGATACAAAGTTGAAGAGGAACAGCCTGATGTGAGCCTCTGAAGCCACCTGAGACCATGGTGAAGTCTTGGCTCATGTTGCTGATGAGGGCCATGTCTGGGTCCATGGTCATGCAAGCAGCAGAAGTCTGTGTCAATATCTATGGCCCATGTCACCACCAAAGGCCTTGTGGATGCCCCTGGTCTAGACTGCCCCCTGGAATCATGTTGATATCCAAGGCTGAACAGAATTGGCCCTGTCCCACATCAGCTGCAGCATTTGGAAGAGCTGGCCCTGCCCTTCACTGGCTGCAGCATTTAGAAGAGCTGGCCTGGCCCGCACCGGCTGCAGTGCTGGAGAGAGGGGGCCCTGCACCTTACCTGGACAGCCAGCACAGTAGAGCTGACCCTGTTGACTTGGGCACTGGTTAGTTGGCCCAAGGTTGTTAGAGTGGAGGAACAGGCCCCACCTCTCATCTGCCATGTGGTGGTGTTGGCGAAGGAGAGATGCCCTTCTCTCCCACTCCCCCCATTCCTCCCTGCCTATGACAGGTAGGAGAGCTGTCCCTGAGATCATGCGAGCTGGAGACCTGGTGCTACCCCTCAGTGGCTGTTGGACTCAGAGAGCAAGCACTGCACCTCACCTGGGAAGTTCAGTAAAATTGATCCTGTTGACAGGGGTGCAGGTGAGCCTCCCCTGAGGGTATGAGAACAGAAGTGGTCCCACCCATTGCTGCCTGGGGTATTGGGTGAGCTAGCTGGGGCAGTGATGAAGAACTTGCCCTAGTGGTGAGGATGACCAACCCAGCTATCACGCAAGCCAGAACCAGGGCTATGAATTGACCCACCCCAACATATACCCCATCTATGACCTGCTCGAGCACATGAAGGGACCAGTCCTGCAGATCCAAAGCTGCAGGTACTCCATGACACAAGGCAACAAGAGGATGTCCAAGAGGAGTCCCATTGAGGGCCCAGTATTGATAGTGTAGCAGAAGCCAGAGCCTTGAACCAAGCCAATGGCTCATTGCAAGTAAAGATAAATGGACAAAACATATGCTATGTGATTTACTGACACTCTACATCTTCCATGACAGGATAGATATTTTTCTTATAAATTTTATTTGGGGGGAGGCGGTGTTGCAAGGATAAAGGGTAGATACAAAGGGACAGAGCGGTGAATGAGATCATGGTGCATGATGTGAAGTCCACAAAGAATCAACAAGGTTTCTGTTTTTTTTTTTTTTTTAAACTGAGTATGAGATCTCTAGGGTTGTAGCACCCATGACTGGCCTTCAAAGAAAGCCACATGGACTAGATGGTAGGGCAGAATGTTTGAAGGGGCAAAGATACATGACAAAATTTGTACTAGCAATGGAAGGCTCTAGGGTTACCTCAGCCCTAGACTTCCATCCTAGGTTTTCTGTTACATAAAACAACAATCTGGGGACCAGGGAGATAGTTTGGCAGTTAAAAGCACTTGCCATTCTTTCAGAGGACCTAAGATTGGTTCCTAGAAGACATGTCAGGTAGCTCACAACCATTTATGACTCCAGCTGTACGGGATTCAATGCCTTCCTCTAGTCACTGCAGATACCTTCACACACACACACACACACACACACACACACACACACGCACACACACACACACACGCATGCACGCACGCACGCACGCACGTAGGCATGCACGCACATGCACACAAACACTAAAATATACCTTTAAAAGTAGCTTTTGATATTGGGTTTCTGTTGCTTATAGGTGGATACAATACTAAGGAACATGTAAGTCACATTCATTTTTTCCAATGAATTTCTAAAAACCTTGTCTCAGACTGAATCACACAATGAATTCTGTTCCTTACAATTCACATTTGGGAGTCCTAATCTCTAATGACTCAAAATGTAACCATGTTCGGAGATAGGCTCTAAAATAGGATGTTAGATTAAAATGAATTATTAAGGCAAACCTTAATCAATTATAACTGCTGTCCTTATGAATGGAAACATTTAGACACTCACACACACATATGCGCACACGCGCACGCACGCACGCACGCACGCGCACACACACACACACACACAGAGAGAGAGAGAGAGAGAGAGAGAGAGAGAGAGAGAGAGAGAGAGAGAGAGAGAAACCTAGAGATAATTCTAGAATAAATCTTACCTCACAATGCTCAGGAAATAGTATCACTGATACCTGTAGCTGAAAGTTTTCCTGTGTCCTACCTGGCCTGTGGTCAGGACAAATCTCTCTCACCCACTGGTCCCTCAGCTGCTCAGACCCAAATGAACACACATAGGCTGATATTATTTTTAAACTATGGCCATGGCAGGCTTCTTGCTATCTAGTTCTTACATCTTAAATTAACCCATTTCTATAAATCTATACGTTGCCACGTGGCTCACCGTGTACCTTTACATCTTGCTTCTGGCCACAGCTAGCAGCGTCTCCCCTGCTCTGTCTTCTTCCTTCCTCTCTCTCTCTCTCTCTCTCTCTCTCTCTCTCTCTCTCTCTCTCTCTCTCTCTCTCTCGAATATCCTGCCTAACCTTATTCTGCCTCACCATTGGCCAAACAGTTTTACTTATCAACCAATCAGAGCAACATATTTTCACAGCATACAGAATGACATCACCCATCATGTGTATGCCTGTGTGTCTATGTAGACATATGTGAATATGAATGCAGTTGCCATATAGGCTGAAAGAAAACGTCAATTTCCTCAGAGCTGAAGTTAGAAGTGCCTGTGAACTACATGATATAGGTTCTGAAAACTAACTCAGGCCTTCTGCAAGAGAATTCTGTACTGCTTAGCCATCTCTCCACCGGAAATTTTGTTGTTTTAATCCACCCAATCTGTGGCACTTTCTTATGTGCCATCCCTGACAAACTATCAGAGAAACATGTTTCCTCCTTGTAATTGGACAGTGAGCACAGGATTGTTAAGTCTCTCAGCATCCTTGAGAGGTGAGCACACTCATAGGCTGCCTCTTTATTCCCCATAGATGTGTGTACAGTGAGCATAGTAAGCTGTTTGCTTCCCATCATTAGATGGGGAATACAGTCTAGGCTGTTTCTTCCCCATGGTTGGGTAGTGCTCACCGTACTGGGCTGTCTTTCCTCCTATGGTCAGACCATGAGCACGGTAACAAGCTATTAGTGTCTTTGCCATAGCTAAGCACATTTTCACTGCATTGCTTTATACTGAATTTTCTACAATGGAGCTTTTCAAATGTGAGTCCAGTGATTATGGCTGCTGTTCAGATGAGAGGGATCCCATATACTTTAATGAAAATGGCCTTGCATTCTAGGCAACAAGATGCTGCCTTTGAAGAGAACTAACACTGATTCTGAGCCTGACCTGCTGTCACTGTATGACATAAGGAAGCTCGTGTGAACCACTCAGTGTTGTTGGTGACTTGTCCTCTTTGGACAAGAAGCTTAGTAGCTGGGCCACCTACATTCATGTCACCAAAAGAACCATTGATGGGGTAGGGTTTAAGCATCTGCACTTTATTAGTAGTCTGAAGAATAAGAAAGAAGAGGGCAAGAGGTAGAAATTCCCCAAAGATGGCAGTTTTAGTCACATGGCCTAATTCAGTCACTATCCAACATGTCTACAGGCGAAGATACTGGTGAGATGTCTAGGTAAGGCTTGCAGGTAAAGATTATAAATGAGGTGACAGACCATTATCTCATGAGGAAGTGGATATTTTATTAGCTTCATTCTATAGAGGGAAACACTGAGACTATTGAGCAGAATGAGTGTATGTGGGACCAGAGAGACGGCTAGTAGTGGTTAAGAGCATTTGGTGTGAAAACATGAAGATGTGAGTTCAAATCTCCAACACCCATGTGAAAATTGAGGCATGAACATGCCTATAACTGTGTTCAGAAACTGAAACTGAAAAATCTCAGGGGTTTGCTAGCAGGTAATAAGGCAGAAAGTAATGGGAGATGGCACTAGCATGTGGTGGTCTAGCCTCTACATGCATGTACATCATACACATAAAATTCACACAGAGGCACACAGAGTGCACTTGTCAAGATTTTCATGGGTTTTGAGGTAACAAGGAACCCAAGAAGCCAGCACCACCTGGAATCCTGAAATAGCGGCAAGGGGCTGTCTCTTCCCAAAGTCTCTCAGCTGTGAAATGTCTCTAAGTTGAGCGGGGAGGAAAGGCAGAAAGAATCATAGAAAATAGTCCTTTGAGGGAGTTCTTGGCTAATGGAAATCTAGGGGACTCAAGAAAGAACAACCTTCTCTCTTTCGTTTGGATATTTAGGATATACTTTCAAAGAAGACTCCCTGGTTTTTAGAGTGGAGAGAAGCAGCAATCAGGTGGCACAGATGGGAAGAGATATGGAGAGGATTCCAGCATGCATCATGTCTTCCTTTTCCCCTGCCCACTTCAAACCAAACCAATGGAATTTTGATGGAGCCTAGAGATATATATCCTTCTTTCATATTTAGACACAGCAGTAAAATGGAACCTGGAACATGATGGGAAGGCATTGGGCAGAAAAGCCATGCTGCTAAGGCCATAGCATTTAGACAAAGTAGACCCAGAACTGTTGAAGAGGTAAGTCTGTCTGTTGTCTGTTCGTCTAGCTTTGCTTTTTCCTGTATCTGAAGTTGCTTCCAATGTGCCTGTAATAAAAAAGAGTGAAATAAATAGTGAGGAGGATTATTGAGTTCAAGGAGACTCTGAGGAAAAAAATGTGGGAATAAAAATTAGGGCAAAATAAACTCAGAGACTACCACATGCAGACCATAATATCCGGTACTGTCATGATCAACAGTTCCAAGATGTGACTCTCAGCTTCATAATAGCCAAAACAAGGACATGGTAAAATGCACAGTTACAAGAAGCAAACTGTATGTAATCGGAGAAACCAATTTTAAAAGAATGCTGGTCGTAAGAAGAAAAGCAGAGCTCAGCTTTTCCTGATGACGAAGCCCACAGAGAATTCCTCCCATGGGTCTTCCAGAAGAAGACAGGGTGTTTTAAAGGAAGCCTTCTTGGCAATATCCCCACCATGACATTTGTGGGACTATTAATCTGAGCCTCTCCATGGCTGCGTGCCAAAACGCACTATATTTAGAAAAAGCAAAGTGATCTGGAAAGAAACTATTTCAGTGATGTTCTAGAAAAGGGTAACATTTAGAGTTCATCGGGTAGACTCTTATATTTAGGGAGTAGGAGTCCTGGGAGGATCTACTGAAAAGCATGTCATCTCTGTAGACACATTGGGACTGGAGAGATGGCTCAATTGGCAAAGAGTTTGCCTTTGCAAGCATTCAGACCTGAGTTTTATACCTAATGCCACGGTTGGTTTTGATTTGTTTTGTTTTTCTTTATACAAGAATCTGGGTGTAGCTGCATATACTTATAATCCTGGTGCTAGAAAGAGGGAGGTCAGTAGATCCTTAGGGCTTACTGGCTAACCGGTCTAGTCTATTTGGCAAGTTCCAGGCCAGTGAGAGACTCTATCTCAGAAAATAGTAAGAAAAATAAAAGGTTGATGATAGCCTCAGAATGTCTCCAAGGTTTTCCTTTGAACACACTCCCAATAAAATAAATATACACATATATTTATAATTTCAGGCTTCTAGGCAATCCATGCTCTGAATAACCACTTACAGGCCATGAGTGAGGAGGCACTGTTGGCTGGCTGCTCTGGAGAAGACATGAATAGGTATCTGCACACTCAGATAGAGAATTAATAACAGACCGAAATAAGAATTCTATCCAAGTCCAACTTGGCCAACAAATTATTTTATTAAGGTTATAAAGGACTACGGATGAAAGATTACTTACAGGAACATGGATAGCTCAAAGGAAAATGCATTGCCGAGAAGCCAACCCCAGCAAGGGTGATGAGTCGTGAAACCTGCATCTTTGAAGCTTCTTGCCTGACTTGAAGGCAGCTCATCTTGTGAGAGAGTCTCCTATCCCCAGCAGTCTTTGCTGCCCATAGAACCTGCTTATAGAAGCTTGGGGGAAGTGGCCCTGAGGAACCTCATTAAGTTTCAGGGACTTCCTAAGACTTGTGAGTTATTTACTACCCAGCCCTTGTTTTATTCACATGCTAAGTCTTACCAAGCCTCTCTCCAGGTTGCAATGTTTCCATTTAGACGAAAATGTAATACATTAGGCACTACAAATATGGATGGCTTGCCGCTGTGGTTAGGATGAGGATTCCAGGAAAACATCTGAACTGCTACTGATTTGACAGACTAGGTCCTGCATTCTTGTCACCAGATCATAAATCCCTCACATTGCTTTCCTTTGGAAAGCTGGCTAACTAATTGAAATTTACTCCTGGAGGGGGAAAAACACAACAGCAATAAATATGTGCGGAATCTCTATGGACTAAGCTTTCCTTATTCTTCCCACTAAGTGCAATGAATATCCCTGGACATTAGATATGGAAAATAGACATAGACATAAGAACACCACGGAGAAGCTAACACTGCTTAATATGCAAGCATGAAGACTTGTGTTTGGTTCCCTAGTACCCGTATAAAAGCCAGGTATGGCAGTGTGGCAGTGTGTATCTGTAACACCATGGCTGGGGTAAAGGAGACAGAGTATATCTGTAGGTTGCTGGCCAGTGGATCTAGCCTAACCAATTAGATTCAGGTACAATTAGGGACCCTACCTCAAAATAATAAAATATGAAAACAACTGAGAAAGACATTTAACATCAGCTGCTGGCCTCTGAAAACAGACATGAACACATGTCATGCACCCCTCCAAGCACATGTACACATGAGTGAAAATATGCATACATACACAAAACACACACACACACACACACACACACACACACACACACACACACACGAACATAAAACAATAGAGAATAAACAAAAAACTGGGTCAGAGCCATAGGACCTAAGCTGTTACATGGTGTTGTCGGTTTTGTTTATTTGTTTGTCTTCTTTGTCACTTGCATCTACTCTTGGAGCTAGTGCCATAAATAAATAAATAACACATAGATAAGTCTTAAGTAAAATTCTGTAATTTTTTTTGCTAATTCATGAGCTAGGGAAAACAAAATAGAGAAATAAAAATACAGTACAAGCTAGAAAAAATTATAGGAAGAAGTCTTAACATACAAATAACCACATTAATGCAAAGATTTAAACATATGAATAGAAGACAGAGGTTGGCAATGAGTACTATCCAAATATGCTCTATCTATAAAATCCTCAAATGTAACCACACAGGTTAAAGAAGAATGTAAAAGGATGGGGGAAATATAGAATGCAAACTTTAATCAAAATAGGGAATGGCTGGATATTAGCATCCAATCAAATAGAATTCAAAGTAAAGAAAATATCAGAGACAGTGAGAGATTATATCATAAAATGGGGTCAGTTCTACTTATGCATGTACTGACAACAGAGCTTTGGAACGTGTAAAACAAAAACTTCTAGAAGGAAAAGTAGAAATAAGCAAACTCACAATTATAGTTTACTCTTAATATCCACTTCTTAAAAATTGATATAAAGACTAGGTAAAAATTATCAAGGGAATAAAAGAATTAAACAATGCCATTAACCAACCAAATCAGCATCTATGTAATATTCTACCGAATAACAGCAGGATACACATGCTCTTCAATGTCTCGTGAAGCATACACCAACAACCCTGAACAAAACACCCAAAGAAAGCTTCAAGAAAGAAGAGGCTTTATTCTGGCTCAAGTTTTCAAAGATTTCAGCCCGCTGCCCTTGGCCATGTTGATGTGTTGATCTGAGCCCATGGTGATACAGAACTTCAGGGTAGTTGGAACATATACTGGAGGATGCTATTTACCTCATGACTGACCAACAGAACAGAGAGCAATGAAGGGACTAGAAACAAGATCTGGCCTTCAAAGGCCCACTGCTAGTATATCTCTATGGGTCTCACCTCCTTAGTTTCCAGAATATTTGAAATAATATCAGCACCTAAGAACCTAGTATTCAACACATGAGTCTTTATGGATCATTTCTCATTAAACCATGACAAATACTAAAATAATTGGGATCATAAATAGTATGTGTGCTTGTCAACATGGAATCAAACTGGAAATTGATAGTAAGCAGATAATTAAAACTCTCCAGCACTTGGAGATGAAACAATATTCTCCTAAAGGCTCATGTACCAAAGAGGAACCATAAAGAGAAATAAAAAGTAACTAAACAAGACAAAGAATATGTCAGAATTTGTGGTACATGGCTAAATCAATGCTGAAAAAATTTATAGCATTAAAAACACATATTAAGAAAAAAGGAAAGTCTCAAGTCAATAATATAAGTGCCTGCAATAACAACTTAGAGAGTAAAGAGCCAAATAAACATAAAGCAAGTCAAAGGAGAAATAACAAAGAATAGAAATGAAATTTTAAAACAAAATGTAAGGATATCAATGAAATAAAGAATGGCTCTATGGGGAAAATAAATAAAATTGACACATGTCATCTAGATGGACAAAATAAGACTCAAAGTGTCAATATTAGGAATTAAACGTAAGCTATTACCACAGAACCTGCAGACATCAAAAAGTAATGAGGAAATAGTTTGCAAGGACTCATGGTACATCAGCTTGAGCATTTAGATAAAGCAATTAAGTCTTCAGAAAACACAAATGTCCTTAGCCAATACGAAACTGTAACCTTGAAGATCCCACAAACATTAAGGAAATGTAATTAAAAGTTTGCAAATTCCTAAAAAGACACTGATTATTTTACTGGAAAATCACACAAAATATTTAAGGAAGAGTAAATATCAATTCCACACAAATTCCTCCAAACAATAGATATGAGATAAATGAGGATTCATTGTTACCTTGGGATCAAAACCAAAGGAAGAAAAGTGAAAACAGAAGGAAGGTGAGAGGTGAAGTAAAAGCAATATTCTTTATAAATATTGACCCCCCCAGTCCCCAGGAAGATGTTAAAATATAGTATTTAGCTGTACATACAAATGAACTACATATTATAATCAAGTGGGGTTTATGCCAATGATGCAAGACTAATTCAATATGCAAACACTAATACAATTAATTTATTACACAGCTAAAGAAAACTCATGGTTGCCGAAAATAAGGAAGAAAAGGCATCTGAGTGAAATAACAGCCATCCATGATCAAAGTCTCAGAAAATAGCAATGGAAGTGAATCCCTCAGATTCCTAAAGAATATCTAATATTCTATTGATGGCAATAGACTGAACAAAACAAAGACCTCTGTCCTTGTCATCCATAGGCAGCATTGGTTCTGAATGTTCTGCTGGTTTAATAAGACAAGAAAAGACACAGAGATCAGAGAGAAACAAATAAAGCCAGCTGTATGTGCAGAGGGTATGGTTATCCACACATAAAACACTCAAAGCAGAGAACTATTAGAACTGAAAAATGAACTCAGAAAGACCCCAGTATTTAAAGTAGATACAGCATTCATTGTATTTACATAAGCAAGCAAAAAACCCACATGACACTAAAATTAAAACTGCAACTCTAAATAGACTTCAAAAATATGAAATAGGTGTCAGTTTAGAAACCACCTACTGAAAACTATAAAATGCTATTAGAAGCAATTTAAAGCTCAAAATCAGTGGTGACACTTTATACATTCATGGATCAGAGGACTCCACAAAGACAGCAACTCTCTGCAAAGTGATTCATATGTATAATGTCATTTCTATTAGAACCTTAGTTTAATTTTTGTAATATAGATATGGTTATTCTAAAATTTATATTTATGTTAAATTTATATAGGATTTTGAAATTGGGGTACATGAAAAAAATTAGTATATTTGAAGATATTAAATATTTGTAGCAACTGAGGCTTATGCTGAGATAGGGACAAATAAGTAATAATGTAACAAAATAGATAACACAGAAATAGACCTATGTAGATAGGAGCAACTGGGCTTTGGCAAAGATACAAAGCAATTTGATGGAGAAATGATTGACTTTTAAACACATTTTGCTGTAACAATAGGACTCTCATATGCAAAAAAAAAAGTAGGCTTGAATTAAGCTTTACATTTTGTGTAAAAATTAACTCAAAATTCATCACTGACTTAAGTATATAGCTATAGGAATATAGAAAACTGGGCCATGAACAGGCTGGAAGTTCTTGGGTTTCACACAAAGGCATGGGGTGTAAAAGGAAAAGTTAATAAATTGGAATGTATCAAAGTGAAAAAGCTTGTACTGCATTAGACATGATAAACATGGGAAACATAATCTACAGACTAGGCAAAAATATTTGCCACTTGCATGCCCAACAATAGTCTAATATGCTGACTATATACAGAACTTTCAAAAAAGAATTAGGCTTGGGTTATAGCTCAAGACTACAGTGTTTGCTTAAAATGTACAAGGTACTGGGTTAAATTCCCAGGATTGCACAAAACTGGCAATAATAGTAGTCATCATAATAATCCAATTAGAAGCCCAGCAAGAGATATTTCAATGAGGAAGATGTCCAGGTGGCACATGAAAAGGTGTTCGATATCATTAGCCAGTAGAAATGTGCATTAAAGATACAATGAGATGTCACTATGGACCACAATGGCTCAAGTGAAAAAGAGAGGTATTGTCAAATGTTAGCAATGGGGATGAGAAACCTCACACACACACACACACACACACACACACACACACACACACACACACAGTGTAAAGTCATGGGGGCAGTCCCTCAAGAAGAGAATTTAGCAGTTTCTTAATGTGAAACTGAACATATTACTAGAGCACTCCTGGACATTCATGGCACAAGAATTAAAACTTTCCCTGATGCAAAGACTTGTAGATGAATGTTCATAACAATGGCCCTGAACTGGAAACAACCCATATGCATTCAACAGCTGATGAATTCAACACACTGACATTTTCATCATACATAAAACAAAGCTGAACAAGTCACCAAAGGATCTTGCAGAGTGAAAATCAGCAAACTCCAAAGGTTACGTACTGTTACACTACCTATGGAATACTCTTTAGAGCAACTAGAGAAATGGAGCATAGGTCAGTGTTTGTTAGGGTGGGAACAGCATCAGAAGGACACTATGTGGTGACTCCTGGTAGAAAGCTATCCTGACCGTCCCAAGGGCAGTATCCTGCATGACATTGGAATCTACAGTTAAGTGCATTACCATTCCAGGAACTTAGGCAGAGGGTACAAGGACACCTCTCTATTGTGTCTCACAATACCATGTGCTTCAAAATGAACATATAATAAGAGGTTTATTTCTGACAAATGAAACAAAAGATATGGACAATGTGCTTTGTCTGTGTCCAAGGTGATGGTCACTGGAAGAAGAGGCTCGAAGGGCATGAGGCATGGGTGCAAATCCTCTCTCTGCCTGTAACAGATAGAACATCTTAATTGGACTACTTTATAGGTCTCAGTGCCCTATCTGTCGAGTGAGGTATGAGAGGTAGGTTATCGCCTGTGGCTTCTTCTTCTTCTATAAGAAGAGACATAGATCACAGAAATGACAACTGATAGATAGTGACCCCAAAGTGACCCAACATACAAAGTGCTTTCTGACATCTTCAGACTTATTCAATGAACTAGGGAAACCCCCAGGGTGTTTACATGCACTAGCAATCACAAAATAGCATTAAAATCCCAAAGCATCACCTGATGGAATAATGGTAACCTATTATCAAGTCTCTATAAACCTGTATTTGTCAAATAGAGAGAAAAAGGTGCTATTTTCCTGCAAAACTTTAACATAAAATCTAGGCTGATTATATTAAAGTATATGAAATCATTAGCACGATTATCATCATTATCACATCCTGGATTACAAATGACAGAGTTTCAGACTGGGATTTTCATTTCAATATCTACATTCTGTGTATTCAACATCCTTTGACAGATGCCCATTGTGGTAAGACTGAAGAAGAAAGAACACCCAGCTTCAGATACCTCAGCTCCCAGCAGCTGTCTCTGCTCACACTAAACATAGTGAGCTACCAGAAGTCAGCATTCTGCATAGCTTCTCCCCTTCTCTTACCCTAGATCATGGACTCCAACTCCATATAGACACATACACTTGCTTAAATGAGAGAACAGGACAGGGGGACTAAGAAGTCTGGTACAGGTTACAAAGATGATCAGAAATGACACATTGGAAGAGGCCCTGGTCTTCCACTTCTCTTCTGTGTTCCTTGCCTACCCTCCAGGATATGGATTCCTGACCTGTCTTCACCTGGTACAACATGTAATCCAAATGTCCTTTGTGTGCAGAGGAGTCCAGGAAACAGGGAGATAAGAGGACACAGTATCATTGTGTCCAGGGAAGAGTTTGAAGAAGTAAAGCTTGAGTTAGGTCTGAAAGGAACAGAGGAAGGATAACTATGGGTAGAAGAAGTGGGAAAACGGTACAGGCAAGCAGTGAGCATCCTCTACCGGAAGCATCTGGTTGGAGTCAACCCCTTCCCTTTCATGCTGACCTCAACAATCTTCCCATTGTCCCCTTTCTCATCTTTAGAAAGACAGACTAACATTCTTAGTGTGGTTTCCTCACATGGTTAAGAGAAAATTAAAGCATAACTGGAATTCTTGTTCTTGTAAACTGTAGAGGGATGGATATAAGTGAGGTCTCTGGCAGCAGGGAAACCTAGGAGGTTAAGAAGTCTTTGCAACCAACCTGTGGAGGTTGATGGGAACGTTCAGGCATTTGAAGAGGCAAGGGCTCCCTCAATACATACATCTTCTCTAATTTTGTGGCAGGGACAAGGCCAGCAGGTCAAACACAATGACCCATGAGGCCATACACGAATCTTGTGGCCTTTGATGTCTCAGTGATCTGTATGCCCATAGCTCCTCAGTTTCAGCCCTCCTGGTTTGCAAAGTCCAAATGTCAGCATAGAAGAGGAGCCCTGGCCTGCACTTGCCACTGCAAATCCCCAACACCCATCCACGAAGCTCCTTTCCTGGTCTTCCAGAGAGGAACAGAAGCACTCACTTCTGCAGTTTGTTCAGATGCCACGTGGTGAAACTGTATAGTGCTGTCCCAGAGAGACAGCTCCCTCTGGGAGCGGAGACAGCTGGGCATTTGATGATAGGCGTGTGCTGGCACTGGCCTTCCTAATGCTTCTCTTGGGGCCCACACTCACCCGAGTCTCAGAGGGGATTACCCAGCAGAGAAAGGCGGAGTGCTGCTACAGCTTAACTGAGCTTGCAGGCTGGTATTCTCTCTCCATATCTTCTAATTAATAGTCAGGATTAACAGCTGCTGCTGCTGGGCCTTAGCCATCTAATCACAGGCGCTCAGGCTCCTGGGTGCTCAGCATTCCCTGGGCTCCACAGCCTCCCCCAACCCTCTGAGAA
Source organism: Peromyscus leucopus (assembly GCF_004664715.2). Taxonomy (NCBI): domain Eukaryota; kingdom Metazoa; phylum Chordata; class Mammalia; order Rodentia; family Cricetidae; genus Peromyscus; species Peromyscus leucopus. Next base: position 51,621,552 of record NC_051070.1, read on the forward strand.
ATGCATTCAGAAAATTAAAACAGCAAAAACAAGAAGAAATCCATCCTACTCCCCAGATCCAGAGACTCCTGGGATTAGAACTGTGTCTGCCTTACTCTTGGAGATGAAAGCAGAAGGCCCCATATCCCCAGGGCTCCCCGGAGTGGTGAAGTTTCCTTGAAGCTGTACTGCTGAGGACCAGGATTCTTGTCATGCTAGCCCCCTAGGCAATACATATTTTAAAACAGCAGACCATCTATATGATAATAATAAGAATCATAGAAAGCATTGTTACTATAATGGCTGACACTCCTTGTGTACTTATTAGGTTCTAGTAGTAATTCTGCTTTACATGAAATATATGCCTTGATCTTCCTCTCCTATAGAGCATGAACAGAGGGAGCAAGAGAGGAGTTAAATCTCTTGACCACAGCCACACAGCTGGTTAGCAATAGTGCTGGAATTGGAGCCAGACATCCACATGTGCTTTACATTGCACTATGCCTAGAAAGGAACAGAAGTTGGGAGCCAGACACAGCTGTCTTTCAAATTTGGCTCCTCCCCCAGTTCCAAGGCAAACCCATCTACAAATTCCATGGTGGGAAGATAGGCCCTTGCAAATAAATCCTGGTACAATGTCTCATCCAGTTTCATTAGCAGGTCCTAGAGCTGTTTCCTGGAGTCCTAGAGTCAGTCATCATGTTCCTGAGAGCCAGGATCAAGGAGACATATAGGAAACTGGCTCGCTATGAGAGACTATGAATGGAGTGGTCAGGGTCTCCATGCTGTTGTCCTACTTATACAAGCACCAATCAATGTCCCCAGGACTGCTTACTTGGTTCCAAATTCTTCCCCTGGTTCTGTCTACCATACTTCACGGTCTGTTCTCAAAAGGAGTCTGGCTCTGGGTTGTTCTTAACAGATTCTACCTCTTTGCTTTCTCCACTTGCCTGATCTCATTTCAGGCATTTGTCTTCTCTCCAATACTTAAGGTCCATTTATTTACCTTATGCTACATACTCTGTCAGAGCTGATGCTAAAAGAATATGTCAGTTCTCCAACCTCAATTAAGGCCCTTACTGAAATCTCCACGTATTCTTACCTAGATTCTCTGCAGTTCTCTGTCTCCCTCAAAGCCACACCGTAGTTGATGGTTTCCTGTTTCTCATCTTGTACTTACTATTTTCTGGATGGGAGTGATAATTCTATGGGGCCCCTTTCCCAGCCCACACCAAATGCTAACAATGTTAAACTTATAGACCTGGGTTCTTTAGGGTCAACCTGATATACTAATTGGAGTTAAGATACTGTCAATAACGAATCCATAAAGTTGCTGAGGGTAGCAGAAAAACAGAGGATGGATTTGATATCAAGCAGGAAAAGACTGGAGTCAGCAAAGCCACTTTGCTACCTGTTAGTTAGAAGTTGAATTGGTGCCTGACTCTTCAGAGATGTACCCTTGTGTGATCCTGCTGTCTGGAATAGAAGGAAGTCTCACTAACTTGCTTTCATAAACCAAATACAGTCAAAATGATAGAATGTCACTTCCAAGACCATGTTATACAAAGGCTATCTCCAATCAGAGGCATTCTCTTTCCGTTTCTCTCATACCTCTCCTCTTAAAGAGGCTTCAAGAGCAAAGAACTGATATCACTGAACAGCAGTCAGCCAAGACCTTGTATACATGAGTTTACATGACCATCTTAGTTAACAATGAGATGACTGCAGCCCCAGTCACACCAGTGGTAGTGAGCCTAGGCTGCTTCCCCACAGATACTGTGAGATAACTGAATGCAGCTTGAAGTTGCTAAGATTTGAGGTAACTTGTTCCTGAGAACACAGCAATGTTCTAGGTTGAATGTGGAGCATACTTCAAAGGCTCTCATGTAGAACTTTGGTCCCTAGTGAAGAAGTATTCACAAGTGACTGGATCCTGAGGGTTCCATTCTTAGCAATGAAACAGACCATTGATGTGTTCCTAGCTCAGTAGACTATTGAGAAATTGTAGAAGGCATAGGAGGTGTGACCTAGGTACAGGGAGTAGGTCATTGAAGATATGTCCTTGACATGTCTACCTTCTTTTTAGTTTTTCGAGACAGGGTTTCTCTGTGTAGCTTTGCAACTTTCCTGGAACTCACTTGGTAGCCCAGGCTGGCCTCGAACTCACAGAGATTCGCCTGGCTCTGCCTCCGAGTGCTGGGATTAAAGGCATGCGCCACCACTGCCCGGTACATGTCTACCTTCTTATGGCGCAGAAACAAGAGTCAAGTGACCATAGGTTGAAAATTCTAAAAGCATGAGCCAAAATTAAGCTTTCCTACTTGAATTAATTTAATCTCAGGTGCTTTGTTGGATCAACACAAAGCTGACTGATGCAAATAGGTAACAAATATACAAACTGAGTGGTAGACAAATTTTCTAGTTTTGTTATAGAAAAACTTCAAGCATAAAAAAACTGTGGATAACAATGATCTTCATTTTTTTCTTTGTTTCCTTATATGAAAGTAGACTTGGTTTCTCTTAATACATCCTGATTAAAGTTTCTCCTCCTTCTGCTTCTCCCAGGTCCTCCTGTCCTCCCTTCCCATCTGAATCCACCCTCTTTTCTGTATCTCATTAGAAAACAAATGGGCTTCTAAGAGACAAACAAAAAAATAAGATAAAACCAAAACTAAAACACTGGAATCAGACAAGACAACCAAACAGAAAAAAAAGAGCGCAAGAGAAGGCACAAGAATCAGAGACCCACTCATTCATATACTCAGGAATCCCATTAAAACACTGAACTGTAAGCCATAATATACATGCAAAGGACCTGCTTCAGACCTGTGCAGACCCTGTGCATGCTGTTTCAGTCTCTGTAAATTCAGAGAAGCTTTGATTATGTTGATTTATAGGGCCCTGTTTCCTTGGTGTTCTCCATTTCTGTGACTCTTACACTTTCTCTGCCTCCTTTTCTGCAGGGTTCCCTGAGCCCTGAGGGGATTTTGACTTTATTGACCCATGTGATATACACCCATGGGTGCAACTGAACTCTAATGAAACATAGTTGAAGAGCAAAAAGAAATAAAATAACAATATAATAAAAAACCAAGCATGAGAACAATTTATATATCATTTATATTATATAAGGTATTAAAAGTGATACAGAGATGATTTAAAATGTACCAGAGGAGTAGCCAGAATCTGTGTAAATATTGCATTATGTCATTTTATCTAAGAGACTTTGTACCCATAGCTTCGAGTGTCTGTGAGTGGCATTATAATCTGTCCTCTATGGTTACTGAGGGGTGATGGTAGTGAAAACCTCCATGTTCCCATCACCCAGTTTTAACAATTATCTGTATGTATCCAGTCTTATTTTATTTGTCTCCTCAATGGCCAAATTGTTTAACCTTCATTGACTTCAGTTTCCTCTTCTCTAAAATAGTGTGCCTTAAAACACAAGTGATTACCTAGTTGCAAAATGACTAGTGCACTGGAACATACATGGCACAGGATCAATGAATGCCTAGTACTGCCTTGTGGTCCCTTCACATCTCGGAGAACTAAATTTTTACTGTGGTTTATTCTAAATTAGGGCATTTTAGATGACAGGCTAGTGGGTATGCCCTTAATAACAAGAGGGCAAAGTCTTGGCCCAAAGGTTTTTCTCAAGCTTCTTTATATATGCATAATCATGAACATTACTATAGAAATGTCATCCTATCATTCTTCCATTCATTAGATAAAGGACACTTTCTAAATGTCTACTTTGCTACACTGAATATCAGGATGACCAAGAAAGAATCTTTCACATTCAATGAATATAAACTCTTAGAAGACAGCTTCACACTTTAGTAACCATTCTTGTACTTCCCTGGTTGGATCCAGAGACACTTCCACAGTCATATGGGGTCATCAGGCAGGCACACTGGAAGAGAAGTGTGTGTGTGTGTGTGGTGTGTGTGTGTGTGTGTGTGTGTCCATGGATGGCATAGAGAAGAAACAGATCTACAATTGTACTTCTAGAGCAAGAATTTTCAGGTAAACAAGTAGACCCATTTCAACAGCTCTGTGCAGGTTGAAGTGGGCAAAGTGGGCAAAGTGGGTGGCATTTCAGTAAAGATGGCAGGGATGAGAGTACAAGAAAAGTAGATGCAAAAAGAAAAGTACACTCCAAGGAGAAGCTGGGACAGTGATGCAGACAGAGTAAGAGGGGAAACACAATAGGAAGGAGGGTTCCTAAGATCTGTACATAGACAGAGCCAGAGTCAAAGATGAAAGACTGAAAAATCAAAGATGCAGGAGAGAAGTGATTGGTGTGGATAAATCTAGATCTGTGAGTGGGGAGAGGAGGAAGAGGTGGGAGGAGGAGGGGGAGATTCGGATGAGGAACACCCAAACCCATGTCCTTTTCTTTGAGGTATTTGAAAAGATGATAGGAAATACTGGCATGTCCAAAACTTGATGTCTAAAGGAGTCTGTTGTGGGAGATGAGTCATTCTCTGAAAGTGAGAAAAGGGGTGTGGATGGGTAGAGATATCAAGAAGTATTCACCAGGGACATAGAACATCCATCAGTTCATTAGGTTTTGTTCCTCTGAGTCAGATAGTTATGAAAAGGGCAATGAGAAGTGTATGTTCAGTGGGCAGGGAAGAAGGAAGACTTACGGACTGAGTGCTGTGTCCCTACAAAATCCACCTGAAGTTTTAATATCCAATAAGATGGTATTTAGAAGTGGTTCTTTGGGTATATCATAAGGATGATATGAGATGATGAGGATAATACCTTCACGAATGTGATTAGTACCCTTTTCAGAATCATGAGAGAGCTTGTCTCCATTCACTCTCTACTCTCCATTGTGTAAAGATACAACTGGAAATGAGCAGTTTTCTACATGGAAAGGGGCTCACCAATTCTGCTAGAACCCTGGTCTTCAACTTTCAGCTTCCAGAATGGTAAGGTATATTTCTGTGGTTTGAAAGAAGCTTGGTCTGTAGTACCTCATTCTAACCACTAGAACTACGACAGAAGAACTGTGTGTATGTGGTATCTGAGACCACTGGAGAGGAAGTTGTGGGAGAGTGACAGGTGGGCACTGTCACAAGAGCAGCTGACAGTGGAAAGGAGAATTATGGTACCATGGGCTGAGTTTCTTTCCTTTTTAAGTTTCATTTTGACAGTGTCATTCTTATACAACGCACCGTGAATACATTCACCCTTGTTACTGACTCTTTTCTCCCTCCTAACTACTGACCCCTTCTTCTTTCCAAACAGTTGCCTCAGATTTTCATGTCACTGTTTTGGCTTTGTCGCTCTTTTTCATGGCCTACTAAGTTTGATTAGGGTTGCTTTGTGAACATGTGTATGACATGATTTACTGAATCATGGGCAACTTCATAGTGGTGTAGTCACTGAAAAAAAGAGAGGCCTCCCCTCAGCAATCATTAACAGACATGGACAATGGCTCCTCAGGGAAAGGTGAGTCCTCATGAGCCTCTCCCTCATAATGGAGGTCTGTACTGCTAACTACAGCTGTTATGAGTTCACAACCACAATCTCCTTATTATGTTCAGAAGACAACATTCCACAGCAATTCTCCCTATCTTCCGGTTCTTGTATTCTTTCTATCCCCTCTTCCATGATGCTCTCTGAGCCTTGGAAGGGGTGATACAGTTGTCTCATTTAGGTCTGAGCACTTAATGCTTACTTATTCTTTGCTCTTTGACTGGTTATGAATTCTATATTAGCCTTCACACACTGCAAAGACAGGATTCCCCGAGTAAAGAACAGCACTAATCTATAGATGCAAACATAAATATTTAAAAGGCAGTTTGACACTGTGGTAATTTAAATAGGTATGGCCCCGTAGATTCATGTATTTGAATGCTTGACCCATAGGGACTGGCACTATTAGGAGGTGTGGCCGTGTTGGAGGAAGTGTGCCACTGTGGGGGCTGGCTTTGAGTGTCATATATGTTCAAGCCATGCCCAGTGTGACAGTTCACTTCCTGTTGCCTGTGAATCAAGATGTAGAACTCTCAGCTACCTCTCCAGCACCATGTCTTCCTGAATGCTGCCTTGTTTCCTGTCATGATGTTAATGGGCTAAACCTATGAAACTGTGAGCCAGCCCCAATTAAATGTTTTCCTTTATAAGAGTTGCTGTGGTCATGGTGTCATATCACATCAATAGAAACACTAGCTAAGACAGAAGTTGGTACCAAGGAGTGAGGTATTGTGATAGGCTGGCCATGGTTTTTTGTTTTGTTTTGTTTGGGGATTTTTGTTGTTGTTGTTTGTTTTGGGGGTTGTTTGTTTGTTTTTTTGTTTTGGAAGAATTTGGACTTTGGTACTCTGGGTTAGGAAAACAGTGAAATGCTTTAAGCACTGATTAGTGGGCCATACCACTAAGAGCATGGAAGACAATGGTGTTGAGGGTGATTTGAACTGTGGGGCCTGGATCAAGAAGCTTCAGAGGAGAAGAACTATAGTATGTTGCATAGAGATAGTTTTTGTGATATTTTGGTGAAGAAAGTGGCTGGTTTGTTTGTTTTTTTTGCTCTTGTCTGAAGAGTCTGCTTGAGGCTAAAGTGAAGAGTTTTGGATTAATTCCATTGGCACAGAACATCTCAAAACAACCTAGTATTGACTCTGTCATGTGGTTATTAGTGTTAACTCTAATGAATATTTATGATGAAAGCTGAGCAAGTAAAAAATACAAAATGTACAGATTGAGATTGAGGAGAAAAGGGGCACCAGGAAGTAGTAGATTAGAGCTAAGACCTATGTTCAAGGATATAAATAGATTAAGAAATGGAATAAAAAGAATGGTGACCTCAAGGCAAGACTACACCTAGCTAAGCTTCAAATTTGTGAAAAGGAATTAAACAACATCTTAGGTCCAGGCATGGTGGTATATGCCTTTAATTCTTGTACTCAGAAGGTAGAGGCTAGTGGGATCTCTGAGTCTGAGGCCAGCCTGGTCTAAAGATTGAGTTTCAGGATAGCCAAACTGAGACAGTGAAGGAAACCATTGAAAATGGGAAGCTGGTAAAGATGTAATTGAATGAGCAGGCCTTGTTCCGGCCCTAGCAAGCAACAGAATTTGGCAGCTTTGGCTATGTGGTTCTGGCTTTAGAGTCAAGGATAGAAGAAAGGGGTTATGGAATCTTCCTCTGTACCTAAGGAAATCTGGTAAGGCCAGGCATGTGTTATGAGTGTCCCTGAATGGAGGCTTTGAGAGGCCATTGTGGGAAGCTGAGAAGTTGAAGCCTGAATTGACTTGGTGACCCCAAGATGTTCGAGATGTCAGAATCATGAGATACCAACTGAGGGAAGATGCTAACAAGGAGTGTAACCAGTCTAAGAGAAACAAATGCATTGCAGTCAACAAAACTGAAAAGAGTTGGAGATCTGAAGAATGCTTTGACATCATATAGGAGATGCAGGGTTTGGAGTTTGCCCACCTGGTTTTCTCTCTTACTTTGGTCCAGTATTTCCTCACTATCCTCCCTTTCCTCCATTTTGAAGTGGTAATGTATATCTTGTGCTATTATATGTTGGAGGTAAGTGTTCTATTTTTTTTTTTTTATTTTATAAGGGATTACAGTTAAGAGATTGAATGAATCTCAGAAAAGACTTTGAACTTTTGAATTTTAAACATTGTTGAGATTGTGATAGACTATGGGGACTTTTGAAGTTGGACTAAATGCATTTTGCATTATAGTTACAAGCCTATGGGTGCCAGGGAGTATAATGTGGTGATTTGAATGGTATGACCCCCATAGACTCATATGTTTGAATGCTTGACCCATAGGGAGTGGCATTATTAGGAGGTGTGGCCTTGTTGGAGTAGGTGTGGCACTGTGGGGGCAGGCTTTGAGGTCTTATATATGTCCAAGCCGTGCCCAGTGTGACAATTCACTTCCTGTTGCCTGCAGATCAAGATGTAGAACTCCCAGCTACCCCTCCAGCACCATGTCTGCCTGCATGCTGCCTTGCTTCCTGCCGTGATTCTAATGGACTAAACCTCTGAAACTGTAAACTAGCCCCAATTAAATCTTTTCTAAGAGTTGTAATGGTCATGGTATCTTTTCACAGCAATAGAAGCCCTAAGATAGACACCATGTCCATTTGACAAAACAATGGTGGTGGGTTCTCCATTAGGGTCTATGACATCCCCTACTATGTGCTTTTGACCAGTTTCCAGTAGCAGACTTGAATTTTCTGCTGTGGCACAGGACTTAAATTCAATCAGTAAGTGGTTGGTTCTCTCCATGATAGCCATGCTAATATTGTACAAGTGAACATAACCTGCATGGAAGGTTGATATTGTATTCATACCTGGATAAGACTGTTAGTGATTTATCTTCTTCAGCAGCTTGCTCACCACCCTCTGACATTGTGGAAACTAGCCATCAAACAGGAAGAGTCCACCTCAGTTTCACATTGCTTTTTCTATTGGCCTAAGTATTTCTTTTCCCACCTTGAGATTATTATTTGAAACCCCTAATCCTTGATATGATGGTATCTGGAGGTGATACGCTTGTGAAGTCATTAGTCTGTGTAAAAAGGGCCCTCAGGAATGGGTTTAGTGTCCTTATAAATGAGACCCCAAAGAGATACTTCACCTCTTCCATCATGTAAAGACAGAGAAAGAAGAGGAGGAGGAGGGAATAAGAGGAGCAGGAGAAGACATGCCAGTAAAGAAATAACTTAACAACTTGATCTTCTATTTCTAGCTTCCAGGACCATGAGAAGTAAACTTCCAGTGTTGAAGCTGCCCAGACTTGTCACTTCTTAGAGCAGCCCTTAATGGGCAAGACAGAAGCCATTGTGGTTTGAATATATAATTTCCACCTTGGGCTAATGAGTGAAATGCTTGGCTCTTGGATGGTGTGCTATTTTAGGAAGGTCTGGAAACTTGAAGGTAGGGTCACTGGGGGACTACTGTTGGGGGTATATTATTCCTAGTCACTTCGCCTGTCTCATTCTCTGCTTATTCATTAACCACAGAGTTCTCTGCCACCTTTCTGCCCTTGTGATTGTATTAGTTACTTTGCTTGTTGCTACAATGAAATAATCTGACAAAAGTAATCTAATCCCAGTGACAAGCCACTGGAGAAGACTGATTTCCCCTTCTCCAGCAAGGGAATTGCAAATAGCTTCCTGGTTAGGGTAGAGACTTTGGGTCTACTTCCCAGGGAAAATCAGTTTTCTCCAATGGAGTATCATTGGTACACCTTAGGGTATGAGTAGATGATCAACATAAAAGTAACTCCATGTTTTTTGGTTTGTCTTTGTGCCTTTTTTTTTTTTTGAGCGTACTTTTCTTCTGTTTTCTCTTGTTTTGTTTTATTGTGTTTTTGCTTGCTTGTTTTGATTTTTTTAGTGTGTATGTGTTAGGAGGAAGAGAAAACATAAAGTTAGGTGAGTATGGAGTAGGGTAGGATCTGGAAGAAGTTGTGTGTTGCAGGGCGGGGAAGACATGACCAAAATATATTGTATGGATTTTTTTTAGTGGAAAAACAAAAAACAAGGAACCCAATATATTGACTCTGTGACAAATATTCCCAAAGATTTGTTTCTATGATGATGCTAAATGCCATCCTGTTGACAATCAAGATTAACCATTACAACACTGCCTGTACACATGGGATCAAGCAACCACAGGTAGAAACCTCTGGAACTGTGAGTTAAAATAAACCACCCCTCCTTTCTGTTGCTCCCGTGAGCGATTTAGTTCCAGTGACACAGAAGTAAGTAATATAAATGACATAAGTAGAAGGAAGAGTGGCTAACCACAACTCATTTAACCAGAGAAAGTTGAGGTGGAACATTCTTTAAAAGTGAGCAACAAAGAAAGGCTGTGGCCATTCCTGAGAACGACCTATCCAAGGTTCAACCTGCCCCAGTCCCCACGCCATGAGGAATCCTTCTCTCACAATGTCTTTCCATCCTCATTCAGGAACAGATGAGCCCAAGAGTCTTTATAACTTTCAATCCTCTTTTTATGATGCTCGGAACTTGTCGCCATCTGCTAGGCAGGGCTTTAATGCAAATCTGAGTTTGCTTTTATGGTTTCAATTAACCTAATAATAAAGCAGGGCAGGCAGGCTCCTGGAAAATCCTCCCTTCCCACCCACTTTCAGGCAAGTTACCCATCCGCCTTGTCTGAAATAAAGATGGTGATGGTTTCATCCAACAGCTGGAACCCTTTGCCACATTAACCATGTCCTGCCTCCACAAATTAACATGTGATTGAGCTATAATTCTGACTGGGAAACCCTTTGGAGAAGACCCAGTCCAGAGCCTTGTGGGACAGTCAGTCTAAGGGTCACTCAGGCAGGCACTGTTTGCCTAAATGTAGCATCCCACAGGAAAATCACGGTCCAGAGACTAAGACATGCACTTATGTTTCCTGTCTCACTTTTTCACCTGCAATAAAAGGGCAATTGCAGAAACCATACAGGATGTTGTCAAGACTGAACATCTGACTTCCACCAAGCCCCTTTCTGCCTTCTGTAGAAACAAGGAGCGAGCTAGGAGATACAGTGATGATAAATCATCCCCGTTTGCCCAGGATTGAAGTGTTTCTAGGAATAGACAACTGTTGGTGAAATTACTAAGCCACTCCACATAGTTAAAAGGGAGGTTTATTTAATGGTGTAACTTACAAATGAAGGGATAGGTAGGTCGCAGGGTCTGGGAAGGATGTAGCAAAGTCTGGCAGTGTTCTCTGAAGAACTCTGCTCGGTCCACCTCCAGCGTCCAGGGTCCGTGGACCACGAGAAAGTGGCACATCTGGATCTCAGGTCTTCAGGACCCTCTCTTGGCCCTGCCTTATAGGTGTGATAGTTACCAAAGCCTCAGTGGGGGTTAGAACTTCCAGACCAAAGCTGGAATGGTTACCCACTACAGAAAACTTTCCATTTCTATTTTTATTTCTTTTATTTTTAAATTTGTTTACCATATATGTGTGTGCCACAGTGCATGTATGTATGTGTTTATGTGCCACAGTGTGTGTGTGTGCTTGTGTGTGTGTTAAGTCAGAAGAGAGCTTTTGAGAGACAAGTTTCTCTTTCCACCATGTGGATTTAGGGATCAAACTCAGGACATCAGGCTTGGTAGCAATCACCTTTACCCTGAAGCCATTGTGGTCTCTTCACCATGGTCCTCCGCAGGTGTGCATATGGATCCCAGTTCCAAACTGCATTCTCTTCCTTGCCCATGACTTGCTTGAAAATTTCATACAGCTTTGAGTAGAGGCATTTCAGTGGTAGAATTATTATCATAAATTTCTTCCTAAACCACAAGTTAAAATATCATTAGGATCCTTTGCATTTACATAGTGTGTGTGTGTAGCAAGAATCACAGTTAGCACTTAGGAAACATCTGCAAGGCCAGTCAAGGTATCCAAGGCCACATAACAATAACGTGACAGGAGTCCCCTGTTTTGACCAGGTCATTAAATCACTCACTCTCTCTCTCCATTTCCTCAGCTCTAAAATGGAAGTAAAATAACTTACCTTGGTCAAAGTGAGAGATAATGCATTTAAAGTGCCTTATTTTTATAAGTAATTTATTAAATGGTGGCACTAGCTCATTACTGTTTTTAACCTAACAAAATTGCTATGTGCATGTACAAAAATTGCCTGGCATTTGGCCTTTGGTGCTTATGCACTCTCTTTGGGTCATGTGTGTCCCAGTATTTTCAGCACTTGGTTGATTAGGTAGGTGTCAGTCAGCATTTTTAAAGTAAACAACAGCTTTTCATATGATTTCCAAATTATCTTCTCTTGAAGCACACAGGGGATGTACCCTCTAGTTAAAGTATTTGCTTATTCACTCACTGTGTGAAATGTTTCCCTGGCCTTCTTATTCCCAATATGATTTTTCCTTGGTTAGACATCCCTCCACTCACACAGGATCTATTAGTCTTTGTTTCTGAAGATGCCATCACCTGTGGGTTCATACCTAGCACTCTCTGGATATGGGGGAAGAGATCCACCTTAGGGTGAGTGCATTCAGCTTTACTGTAAGCACAACACTGAGGGTATAGAGTACTTACAACACATGTTTCCTTTAACATCAGAAGAAAGGGGCTGCTGAGAGATCTCAGCAAGTAAAATTCTATCTTTGTAAGTACAAGGACATAGGTTTGATTTTCAGAACATATGTTCAAGAAGTGTTCAAAAATTAAAAAAAAAAAAACAAAAAAAAAACTGGGTGAAATAGCACATGCTGGTAATCACAGATCTAGGAAGGCACAGACTGGTGGATCCCAGGCAACCTGGATTAGTATTGAAGGTGACACCTGAGGTTACCCCTCCACACACAGGTACGCATACCCTCTCACATACATGTGCACTCTAAAACATGCACTTCATACACACACATACGCCAAAAGATAAAATAAAAATGGAAGATGGGCTGGAGACATGGCAAAGAAATTGAAGAACTTGATTGCTCTTCCAGGACATCTGAGTTCGGTTTCTAGCACCTCCATTGGGCAGCTCACAACCACCTATAATTGCAGTGGCTTTTGATACCCTCTTCTGTACTCTGTGGGTACCTGCACATACATACACATAACCTCCCTCAGACATACTCATATACATATCATTACAAGTGAAAATTTAAAGATCAGAAGGACAAAATCAATATAATCCAATATATGTGTATTAATGGTACATGAAGGGTAAATTCCTAAATGCCCAAAAAGTCAATACTGCCTCCAGTACACTGATAGCGGGAGGTATATTGTGTTCAGTAGCGGGAGCTAGCTCTAATAATGATTCCTTAAAAGTCTCTAATACCAGGATTCCTGAAAATGTAGTGGGAATAGAGGCTGAGGGATGACTGGGGAGATGGATGGGTGAATGGATGGATGAAGGAGCAAAAACAAATGAAGGTGCAAAGAGAAGTGAGTTATCAGTGCCGGAGTGGGGGAGATTTAGTGCCCTGCTAACTCCAAGCAGGGAGAGGTGACCTTGTGTTCTGACGGGGCTTAGTTAAAAATGACCCACAGTTTTAACCAGTCTCTGGACTTCTCACTAAAACCTCACTCTGAAGTTGATGTGTAACTCAAGCAGGCATGGTTGGGCTGTCCATTTAACCTAGTTGTGTAAATAAGAGTCATTCTAAAGGAATTAACAATAAGGAAAAAAAAAACATCAGATCCAAATAGAGGGCATCAGGCTTAACTGCCATCTTTCTACACGCATAGGCTGCCTTTAGGAAGACATTGTCCTCCCTCCAGTTTTTGCTTTTCTCTCTCTCTCTCTCTCTCTCTCTCTCTCTCTCTCTCTCTCTCTCTCTCTCTCTCTCTCTCTCTTAATACTATGCACCATTTCACTTGGATTAAAGATAATAAGTTTTGATTTGAAAAGGAAGAGTGAAGAAAATGCAAAGTAGTGACACCACATAAACTAAAAACGACATGACTAATATGTTCTGCTCTATATTTGGAGATCCAAAGCACCTGAGAAACAAAACAGCCCCGATTTCTAAGCACTAAAAGCACCAAACAGTAAAGAGACTATCAGCATGGTTTTCAAAAGATTTATTATTGTATGAGTGTGTGGGGAGGTATGCACTGTAGGTGCCCACAGAAACCAGAAGAGGGAGTCGGATTCCCTGGAGCTGGAGCTATAGGCGGTTATGAACCTCCCAATATCGATGTTGCAAGCTCAGGTCCTCTGGAAGAGCAGCGAGAGTTCTTACCTGCTGAGCCTTCTATCCAGCCCAATCAACATGACTCGTCATTGCTGTTTGATTTAGGCCTTTGATCTTTCTTGTCTGCACCTAAGAATCCTTGAGAAATAGTACTCTGACTCCTAAGTCCTTTACCCATACTTATTGGGAACTACCCATATCCCTAAGTCCCCAGGGACCAAGATCTGTTGCTGGATTAGCTTTATTTATGCCTACCCTTGCTCTCCTTATCCACACCCCTACTATCATTTCCACTCTGCTATAAACCATATTCAATAAGATGTAGATGCCCAGAATGGTATGGTGAATTATGACGACATCTCTGATGATAACCAGACATTGAAAGGGACACATTACAACTAATGAATAAATGGGCCAATTTGCACTAAAACACAATTGTAAATAAGCAACCTCAGAAGCAAGAAGGGCAGGGGCTGTTTGTTCTCATTCCTTGTAAAAGGCAGAGACAAATTGGGTGCAAATCGAGATCCAATAGGTGCTGACAGTAACAGATTAAGATCTATGAAATTTGGGAATACTTTAATGAGTTGTGTTGAACAGGATGCAAGAGCTCAGTAGCCCTTCCTGTGCTTGAGTTTGTACCATGTCTTAGAGTAATGAGGTCCTGGTAAATGAATGCTCAATCATCCTTGTAGGAGTATCTACTGGATTAGAAGAGGGCAAATGTGTGGTTTTCCTGTTTCAATCTGTATCATTTTCTCTTCTTGTGCCTGGACTGTGTTACTTATGGTGAGTATAATTACAACTGTGGTGCTTGTCTTGATGGCTTGTGAGGACAGATGTGATAACACCTGGAATTTGTCAGTAGGTCTTCAACTTGGCTGCACTTTAGAATCACCTGGGGAGCATTTAAAAAATAGAGATACCTCTTCCAACCAATTAAAGTGGGACCCTAAGGAGTGACCCAGGCATCAGTCTATTTGAAAGCTTCTCAGGTGAATCTGCTGTGCAGCCAGGGTTAGGGACTGCTGAACTAGATGATCTCCAAGGCTTCTTCCCTTTCACACTCTGTGACTCTAGAATTTGGTTTATAATTGCTTGAGATATATTGGCTCTGATTCAGAACCATCTTTACTTGAAGGGGAAATGTACCCTAAGTAACAATGGAAGGATACAGAAGGGCAAGCCAGGTCCTGAGATGGTAGATTCCACGTGTGTCTCAGAACCATGGTCCCTCAAGGCAAGTTGAGAGTTAACATCAAGATTGCAATATTTTTATGCAATCTTTAAAATGTCTGGCATTTTATATCAGTGAGGTCACACATTATATATCTTTTTGAGCTTGGTTTGTAAACTCAACACAATGTCCTCAAGGTCCAAGCTGTTACTGTAGCTACAGGTAGTTTCTTCGTTTTATTGACTGGCATTTCATGGTAGAGACACAGGCAATTTGTTTAATCATTCACTCGTTGAAAAAATTAGAGTTGGTTCCAGTTTTCAAGTATTGGGAACAAGGCTGCTGTGCACATTTCTGCAAGACTGTTTGCATGAACATAAGTTCTGATTTGGCAGGATAAAAGGCCCAGTAGTACAATTTGTGTGTCTTATGAGAAGTGATTATTTAGCTTTGTAAGATGCCACTAGACCTGACCAAACTAATTTCCAGAATAGCCACTGTACATTTCTGGTTTGTCTTTACCACTGGCAGTACTTAGTATAGTATAATATACTGGCTACTTGGAAATGTTAATGCCAGCTGTTTTGGTAGGTGTGTAGTGACAGCTCACTGCACTACTAGTTAACACTTTCCAACTGGCATTTTCAACAGCCTGCGTGATTTCAATTATTTTTATCTTCTATTTTTTACTTTTGTTGCAGGATATAATCTATCTTGTTGAGTGTTTCACATGTGCCTGAAAACAACTTGCATCTTGTGCTCTTGGACCATGTCCTGTGTATGCCAGTTCAATTATGCTGACTAGTTACATCATTATTTCTAGTAGTTCTAGCAATTTCTGAAAGTAGAGTGGTAAAGTTGCCTAGACATGAGCACAAATTTCCTGTTTCTGCTATCAGGATTTTGCTCACATAGTATAAGCTTATGCTCTTTTGGTGCACATACATCTAAGATATTTGTGTCTTCTTGGTGGAATGACACTTTTGTCATCGTATGATGTCTCTCTGCCTCTGGTAATTTCCTTGTCTTTATCTGTCTCCTGAACCTATCAATTATCATACAGTAATATCCTTATGTCACATATATTTCCATGGAATATTAACACAACTTTACATGACACTTTTAAAATGAGATGTTACAGACATAAATGGAAGAGTGGAGAAAAGTAAGGTGGAGAACATGAGGAATCCTTGAGAAAGAGTGGCTCTGTATCTTGACTTTGGTACTGGTCCCATAGATCAAAATGTATAGAATTAATTCACACCACAAACTGTCTAAAACTAAACACACACACACACACACACACACACACACACACACACACAAGTATGCACGAAATAGCAAGTTTTAAATACATTTACTGGGTGTATAAATGGGAATTTATTCGTTTTGATATTCTATAGCTTTGTAAAATGTTACCTTTGGGAAAAACTGGATGAAGGGTAGCTAGGACATCTTTGTATTCTTTCTCACAGTTGCGTATGAGTCTAGAACTGTTATTGTAAAACGCAAAGAAAAGTGATAGGATTCTTCCCCACTATTGTATGTCTTCAAAATGTTCCACAGCAGAGGATTTTGAAAAGTTATGTAAAATGTTTCAGAGGTCCCTGTTGGTGGTTGGTGTTTCTCAAGCTATTTGGTCCTGTGTACAGTTCCTGAAGACAGCTGAGCTAGGACTACACCATGGTGGTAAAGACCCAGAACAAACAAAGTGGCCTCTCCGGTCCTACCTCTAGCAGGTTTGTTCTAACACCTGGCAAGTAGGTTAAGTTTGAACGTTATTTAAAATGATACAGGTAACAAGTCTACCCCAGGGGTTTTGACCCAGTGAGTATTCAGTAAAAAATGGCTGCGCTGTTTCATTATCAGGACTGATAGCAGAATAGACCAGCCACCGTAATGCTCATGAGGTACTGAGACCTGTTGGACTGGTGATTGAACAAGGCAGATGTGATGACCCAGTTGTTCAGTTACCCCACCAGGCCAGCCTCCACAGTGGCCTGTGTCTGGGTATACTCATGACTCCACTTCTATTCAGCACTCCAAATGTCTCCAGCTAACCCAAACCACAATGAAGCCAAAAGATCATACATGTGACCCAGATCACACAAAACTGAAAACATCAAGTAAACATCCTACTTTCCCAGCACAGACATCCAGCTCTATACTATGGCGGTCTTGACTTCCAGTCACAGTGTACATAGGTCCCATGAACAAAGAAACACAGTGGCACAATAGCCTATCAGCAGCTGAGTCTTATGATGGCAAATGGAAGTGTAGGCTTTAGACAGAGATTGTGTTAGTCAGGGTGCCAGTGGTAGCCATGTCAGAGGAGCATCAGATGGCAATTGAAGTTCAGGTGTCAACCCACCAGGAGGCAAATCCCTGATGGGTGAATCTCGGATAGGCAAGGCCCCGAGACCTCCAATCACAGAATGTCTTTTGCTTCTGCTGTGCCTTTACATGTTTGCTGCTGCCATCTTTCTCTGGTATCTGGCATGGTGTGAATGGGTGTGGAGAGGTCCCCACTGCCTGTAATGTAGTGTGTTCATCTCATGGAAACATCCCTTCTACTAGGCATTTTTACCTGTGGATTATTATGAAGATGATTTCTTCCTAAACTGTACTGTCTAATTGATAATGATCATGTTAGTTTAAATAGAGTTTGATGATAAAAAAAAAAAAAGAAAAGAAGGAAGTGTCACACAGCTAGAAGACATGAGTTCTATTGAGGAGCCATATAAGCTGGAGCTTAGGTTAATGATTAAGAAAAACAATTGAGTCTCAGTAGCCCAGCTAGTTCAAGTTCTTCTAATCTTAATGTTGGGAGATGTGTTCACAGGTTTCAGAGTGCATCATAGCTAAAACAATGCTTTAAAATAACTTAATGTGAGACTAGGATGTTTTTTTGTCAAATAGTTTTGAGGTGAAAAACCCAAGAAGAAAATCTAAAGTTTTAGAGAGATACATAGTTGAATGAGGAACTCATTAAGGTCACCACGTAACAAGAACAAAGCAGCCCAATTAGCATCAACTGACAAGTCTTTCTTGCTAGGGTTGGTTGATGACCAAAAGTGATGATTAATTCCTTGTACCCACTTTTGTTCTCAATCTCCTGATGTAAAAAACTATTGATGAGTGAGTATGCACCCTAAAGATTTAAAGTAGAACTGGCTGATTCTTTTTCATATATAAAAGTTTATATTTGTGATTCTTTTAAGATTTCTTTTAAGATTACCTTTTTAGATAAGTAATAAAGTGATTTATCCTTTCTTTGTAACCATAGAATGCAGCCTGCCAATAAAAGAATATCTTGCTTACCTATACAGTTAATTTATAACTAGTTGCTTGGGTATGAATGTACATGGGTTCTTGGGATAATTTGTTTTTCACCTGTAATACATAAAATGTTTAAACATGTTAAGGGATATGGGAAACATACTGTTTTTTTTACTTATATTCATTATAATCATTCACTTGAAAAATAGAATATAGCCACACTGTAATTTTTATATTACTTGAAAGACTTTGCTGGAGTATATAAGCTATAAGGGAGAAAAATAGAAGGAGAAGGAAAACATCAAGAATGAGAAATAAAGAAGAATAAAGATAGAATGAAAAGGAAAAAATCAAGAATGAGAGAATTAGCAGGAAAACATCAAGAGAGACAGAAGGGACATTTCTGGAGAAAAGAGAGCAGAGAATTCAGAAGAACAAAGAAGGAAACTCTCAAGAGAGTATAAGTGTCTTTTCCTGTTAACCCCCTCAGATTAAAAAAAAAGTTGTAGTCCATGGATTCTCTGTGAGTCCTGCCCTGCTGGAGGCTGGTCCCCGAGGCAGCAACACCAGGGATGTGTGATGAAGGGGTAAGGATGGAACTGGAATGTGAAGCAGGCAGGAAGACTGAGCACTCCTGCCTCAGAATCAGCTTTCACTAGAGAACAAAGACCGGAAAGGACATGCACCCATGCCGGGCCAACTTCTCTTTTAGGAGGTTCAGGTAAAAATTAATCAGAGGGCCTTCCTGTTAGATAGTGAGCATCCAGTCCCAGTACCAGGCAAAGATGCAGCTGACCCCTTAGATGTCCCCAGTACTGTGCTGAGGTAGAGCAGAAAAACATTTCTCCCCTCCACCCTCCCCCACTCTGGACAAGGAGAATCCATGGGCTCCCTGCCCTTCAACGAGGAATGGTTTCTCAGAACAATCCAAGATGCTGCCGCCACCAGAAGAAGAATTACATTCTGACCATACCTTTGGGCAGTGCACGAAAGGCAGAATCGGCACTGCATTAAAGGGAAATGAGTATTTGTTTTGAAATGTATTTAAAAGCTCTGGCTGGTTAATTATTTACGGACCAGCGGGTATCTCAGCTACCATGGAAACCTCTGGCTCTGAGATTCCGTCCTGGACCCCAGTCACTCCTCTGCAGCAATGTACACACACACACACACACACACACACACACACACACACACACAGTGAGATAAATAGGTTCACACATACACACACATATACAGAGAGAGACTCGCACACACATAAATACACACACGTACACACATGCCCCCGACACATAAATATACATTTACACATACATACACTCATACATATATACATGTATACACAACATTCACACGAATTCTAATGTATGCTTATAGACACACACACACATACTCACATATAGCCATACATTTACACGGCCTAAACATAGCTACGTGACACTCAAAAGCACTCACAGTGACATATACATATGCTTACATTTATATATATACAAACTCCCCCATATGCCTTTATAGACACAACCTTTTTCTCCCCACACAGCTGTTCCCCTCTGGAGTGCCTTGTGTGGAGTGACTGTTCTGTCCTGCTTTCTTACCTTTAAAGTGTTTGGAAGCAGCCACACAAGAGAAAGAGACCCTTGAAACTTTTTCAAGATGGCTTAAAACATTCCCCTCTCTCCTTCTGAGTGGGCTGTCTTTATAGCTGGAGTGGGTGTAGTGCAGCTCCTATTCCAAACCACAGCCAAGTGCTATGCCATCAAGAACAGGCATGCCACTGACTCTGCTGTCCCTACTCTGGGGTTTAGGGGAAAGGAGCAGTAGACTACACACACTGGGGACCAGAATGGTCATGACCATTTACTATCTCTCTGGCCCAGGTCTAATTCCTTAGCCTGTCTGAGCCATAATTTCTGCATCTATCAAGTGGAGAAGCCAACAGCAACAGTAACCCTTGGGTGAGGTGTGGAGATGTACTCATTTGTGAACGATGATGAAGCCCTAGTTAGGGAAGGATGAACACTTTCTCCAAAGCTACACAAGACACTTAGCAGAGGTCGCCTTTCCTCCTCTACCTCCATCCTGCAGGATACTTCAGAACCAGAATACTAGGAGACACACATGGCACATTGGGGCTGGGTTTCTGGCTCCAACCTGTATCCACTTCCTCATAAAGGATCTTGACTGGAGGGGACCCATGCTGGCAGCAGACCTGAGGCCCCTAGCTGGGAGGTTGACAGGCTTTTCCTTTCCAAGGAGCTTTCCAGGAGCTGGAGCAGTGCCTCGCGTCCTCCCCCCACCCCCCATATACACACACTGCCGTGCTACCGCACCACTGAACTATATAATTGCATATTTGTTCCTGTTGGGGCTTGAAATATTAGGGCCCAGTGTATAATTCCAGGGCTCCTGCCCTGAAGATCCTACCAAGTAACTACAAAATAAAAAGACAAATAATGTGGCCAGGGCTGCAGTCCACACTATCCTGGTTAATTAATGGGAAATTTTATTAGGAGCAGGCAGAAATCGGTGAACCTCTGATGCTCAAGATAGCCCACATGATTCTTAAAGGGACAGGGGGGCCTTGAAATAAATCCCGCAGGAGTTCTGTTTCGGATGCCAATTTAACACACCTTGCCGCATGCATTTTTGAACGTTTTTGTGATCTGTGATGGTAATGGGAGAGTGCAACCAACCCTGGCAAGACAGAAGCAAAGAATCTGAGGCCAGGGAGACGTCAGAGCAGCAAGGTAGACCGGTCTTCAGGGGCTGGGGACCTCTAGGGGGTACACAGCGAGGGGAGGACAGTGGGATCAGAGAGTGGTAGAGGCAGCACACATAGCAGACAGTTTAATAATTCCTCCACAGTCACTTAAGAGACAGTGCAGAGAAAAGAGCTCAGAATGTAAAGCAGAAGTTGTCAGTAGGCTGAAGATATGACAAGGGGCCAAGGGCACTGAGCCTGAGCAAAGCCTCTGCCAGCCAAGGAGCTCCACATGCATTCTCTTTGGGAGGCCCCAGGGAGTCCAGTACATGGCTTTTCAGAGACTTGAAATTGAAACAAGAGGACAAAGTTTGACTGTGTCTTTTCAAGAGTGTGCTCTAGTTCAATCATGGTGAGAAGCACCCATACAGGGGAGGCTGGGCCAGGAAGATCATGTGAGTTCAGGGACCGTCTGAAGGACAGAGCAGGAAACCATCTCTGAAAAAGAAATGTTCAGAGTATTTCTGGGTGGCAAGATCAACTGTTAGAAAAGGAAGCTCTAGCTAGGTGTAGGGTGCAGGTCCCATAAGGCAGAACACCACAGCACTGAGAACTGTCTGTTCATTTACTGCTCACTCAGGTGTTAGTGCTACAGACCTGGCCGCCATCAGCCCTACAGTGTCCTCAGCTGGGTTCTAGCACAGTGATTCCAAAGTTGAAGGGAAACCCGAAGTCTTCTGCATGCCAGGCAAGCACTACTACTGAGCTCCCCTCGGTTCATTGTGTATTTTATCTGTGTCTCCATTTTCTGAGAGAACCGTATGCACAGAGGTGATGCTGGCTAGCAAAGGTCATGAAGGAAGGAAGCGGTGGTACCTCCAAAGCAACACTAAGCATTCTGGCTCTGGAATCCAGAGAAGACCATTTGCAGTGCTCCAGTGGAAGGCAGGGGATGGAAAGCATGGGCCTTGAGCTGTCTGCATTTGGCACACATGGGAGATCAGGCTGGGGGACAGAAAGAAGGAAAACCTCGCCCTCTCCTCCTTCTTCTCCTCCTTCCTCCTTTCCTCTCACTCCCATCTATTCCTCTCTCCTTGGTTTTTTCTTGTGCATCTCTCTCCATGTCTTTTTCTCCTTTTCCCTTCCTTCCTTCCTATCCTCCCTGGTGTCCCGTTCTCTCCCACCCTTCCCTCCACCACTTTGTCTCTTTCTCCCTCTTGTTTTTCCTTTGACTGTCTCTCACTGTCCTGTCTCTACTCTACATCTTGCTCCTCTCTCTCTCTCTCTCTCTCTCTCTCTCTCTCTCTCTCTCTCTCTCTCTCTCTCTCTCTCTCTCCCTGTCTATCTATGCCTCTCCATCTCTCTTTTTCTCATCTCTCCCTTTCCATCTCTTTTTCTTCCTTAGACTCTCTTGATCATTCCCTCTTCCTCCCCACCCTTGCTAGAAACAAGAATGGAGGAGGGAGGAATAAAGAATTCAAACGGCAGAAGGGTAAAACTGTATCTAAACGGGGCCTTTCCTGGACTTGTCTGGGGGCTGCCGGTGTTCCTTCCACATTTCCTATTTACATGGTGCTGAGTGCCGGTTAGCTCAGCTAAGTAAGTCCTCATAGGCACTGCCTGCACATAGGAAAACCTGTGGGGAGATGGAGTAGGCACTGGAGTTTAAATCTCACTGCCACGTCTGCCTTGGTTGAAAAGATACGGAACAAGACAATTTCATTCTGAAGACAGTGAATTTAGTGCAGGCAAATGAGGTATCGGGAGACACCAATGAGTTGTATGTCATAAAATCTTTGCCTCTCCAAAGAATCTCCTTTGTCCCAACTTCCTTTGGGTGATTGGCCTGGCACACGAACACTAGGTGTAGAGGTGTCACACTCAGGGAATGGGGACTCCAAGGGAGCTGTTGTACAGCAAGGCTGCGTCCCACTGTGGTGGGAGTGTGAAGAGGTGGGATGCCTGTCATGTGACCATCCCAGACTTCTTCTGCAGCTGTTTCACAGAAGTGCTTGCAATGTGGGTTGCCCGTGTATTCCACCAGCTAGTGAAGCACATGTCTGAGGAACTCCCTGGGCTCTCTAGCTTTCCTCTCCAGTGGTGTCAAGCAAATGGAGCTTGTTCTGTGCTTTGGTGACACCTTCCAGAATCATGTGAGAATAGAGTAATAGGTTGTCACAGATCACATCTGTTCCCAGGATTCCTGTCCTACCAATGACTATGCTCCCCATGGACAGGAGAACCGAAAGCCATTCTTCATCTTTTTAGCATAAGCCCAGCAAGCATCCCCTGGAATCCCTAAGTACTCCTTGGGGCATAAGCAATGAGAAGAAAAAACCTAGAAGCTGTCTTTAATACCACAGCCATAAAGATGAAGACAGGGACATAAGACTCTCCAAACTAAAGCCCCCAGCAAGAGCACCTGCCTCTGGAGCACAGTGCAGGATGATGTGGGCTGATCCAAGGGCTATCTCGGGACCTCTCATCCCTTCCTTTTTATCACTGCTTAAGCCTCTCAGAAGCCTTGGCAGGTGTTCCTCCCGATGGCTGTTAGTTGCTCATACCCACTTCCTAACCTGTACAGTGAACTCTCTGTTTGCTAGCCCGAAAGTTACCTCCTTCATTTTTCTCAGAAGGGTCCTCATTCTAGTGATGGATTACGGGCACAGGCCAAGTTCACTGTGTTCATTCCCTTACCATCTTGTCAGCTGAAACTAGATCCATTTTCAGCCTTTATCCCTATAAGCCATCTAAAGAGGTCTCTACAGAGGCTCAACCAGCTATCTAAATACTTCCTATTCTAGCTTGAGTGTAGGATGTCTCTCACAGGCTCACATGGTTGAATACCGAGTAACCAGCATGGGGTGCTATTTTGAGAGGTTGTGGAAACTTTAACAGATGGGACCCCACTGGAAGGAGGGGTTCTACAGAGGTGGGTCTTATGGACTACAGACTAGCCAGGGTTCCAACCTAATGTTCTGCTTCCTGCTGTACTATGTTGTGAATAAGCAGTCTCACATTCCCACTGTCATAGAAATGAACCATCCTGCTATCATGGCTCAGCGGGTTGTGTCCACTCAAATGGTGAACCTAAAAGAATCCTTCCTCTCTCATCATTTCTCATCAGTGACATATTTTGACCCTAGCAATGAGTAAAGTGACTAATAGACACCCTCTGGAAACATGGAAGGAAAACACAGCAACTCCAAGATGCTGCAGAACCACCTGGATGTGGTGTATTGCAAAAGGCCTCTAACACAGAGCCTCATGCAACAACCCAGAGAAGCCAAAACCACACTTAGATTCATGGGTAAGCCGTGTGTAAACGGAGGCTTCATATATGAACTTACAGGTCTGTCGGAGAATGGAGACAAGGGTCCAGATCCCAGTTCTTTGTGTATTACTCACAAGGAACCAGTTCCCTTGACACAACTTTCTAGTTTGCAAAGTTAACGCCCCTTTAATGTTTCACCCCAAGTGCCCCTTGATTTCTCGGGAATTGGCTTTTGATCTAGTAGAAAACAGGCCCATTCCTAATTGTTCTGCCCCTCCTGTGACTTTGTATATAAAATGAAGCTGCGGATATTTACTTTGCAG
Organism: Peromyscus leucopus; assembly: GCF_004664715.2. Lineage (NCBI taxonomy): Eukaryota > Metazoa > Chordata > Mammalia > Rodentia > Cricetidae > Peromyscus > Peromyscus leucopus. Next base: position 51,645,946 of record NC_051070.1, read on the forward strand.
AAATGTGATGGCACAAACGTGCTCTGGTATTTATAAACCACAGAGACATTGATAATGACCAGATGTCTGGACCCTACATCTGGGTTACACAGATCTTTTATGGAGGCATACAATTTCTCAGTAAAGTCCCACAGGCTTTTAAATGCAGTAACCTGTGCCCAGGAAGGAGTACCATCCTGAGGTAGCTTGGAGTCTACAAGCTATCCAGATCAGACAGTTAGCATCTGTTGGAGCCAGGAGCTTCCCATCAGGAACCAGAAAGTCCTATATTCTAAGAACGGTCCAAGAAGATCTTTGCCCTCAGAGAATTTCTCTTCTAAGAGTAGAAACAAGAAAATAAACCATCTATGAGATTATGTGGTAGGGAGAATGTGGAGGGAAGACCATGAGAAAGGAAGTGTCACATGAGTTTTCTAGAAATAAAAAATAACATGGTATTATTCCCTAGGCCTGAAGATCCATAGCATTCATTTTTCTTCAAAGGCAGTCTTACCCTTAATATATCTCTGTTTTCATCACCTAAGGGTTTGGCTCCTTCCCAGAAGCAGGTGCATTCTCCACAGAAAAGACCAGTATAGGTTACTAAACAAAAATCCAATTAAGCTACTGGATGAGAAATGTAATTGTTCCGACCAAAGCACATCCACTCCCTGAAATGATATTTTTTAAAGAGGTGCTAGTCGTAGGCTTCTGTGTACAGGGTTGGCATACCACAGCTTTTAAGAGTAACAGGTACTATTCTTCCAAGAGTCTTAAAGGTCACTGGTTGTTCCCATTACAGTTAAGAAAGTATTCGGATGTTCCAGCAACATGCATGCCTGGCAGGGCTTGAGACGTTGTGGGTAGAGCCAGCACATCTCCTCCACCAGAGCTTTGACTGTACACACCTCAGACCTCTCTACAGACAGCTGTGCAATGAGAATGCTACAAATTGTTTTGAAGGTCAGTTCAGTAGGTGCCCCAAAAGTTCTCATGCCAGAGACCTTTGGAAAGTGGTATGTGGACTGGAAACATAAACACTTTGCATTGAAGCTCCTAGTCCCTCATTGCTTCAACCACTTTACACACTCTCGGATGCTCATCTGTATCACTGTTCTTCCTTGGAACCAAGAACAAGAAACATCATTAATGCATGTGTTCGCTAACTTCTCACTGCTGTGATAAATTAGTAATTTTTTTTTTTTTTTGGCTCAAGGTATCACAGGCTTCAGTCTGTCATGGCAAAGGGGTATGCCAGAATTAAGCAGGTCATATCCTGGCAGCAAGGAAGAAGGGAGAGAGAGGTAAGAGAGACAAACAGAGGGAACCTGTGTTTGCAAGATTTTTCCTGTATCCTTTCTAGTCTATCCAGCCCCTGGCCTGTGGGTTACTGTTTTGTTTGTTTGTTTGTTTGTTTGTTTGTTTGTTTTTTTAATTCACTCCTCTCTAAAGATATCCACACAGGCACATTAAGGGATATGCTTTATTGTTCTCTGAGGAACGTCATAATCTAATCAAGCTAACAATCAAGATTCAACATTGTATGCCTTTCTACAAAGGGGAAAAGTAGAAGACAGACAGTAATCAATGAGGTGTTACACCCTAGAAGCAGGAGAGAGTGAAAGCACACTGAGATTCTGATCTATGTGCAGCTATTACCACCACTTCCCAGTTGCCAGAGGGTTGAGGAACCAGCAAGTAACATCCTTTCCACCAAAGACCAAAGCCTTTGCCTGTGTCCCAGATGTCAGCATGCTCTAAAAAAGATACAGATGGTTACTTCACCTACTTCACCTGCCTGTGGCCAGCCATAACAGGACAAGCTGTAACAAGCTCTGGGACAGATCTCTCCAAGAGCCTCAGGGAGCCCCTCATGATCTAGGACCTAGCACATCCAGCCATTCAAGGCCTAACTGGGATATATTCAGACTGAGTCTTGGTCAATGCCCAAAGTCATATTGGCCTTAGGCTAACAAGACTCTATGTCCTTTCTCTCCTTCTAGCACTTCTGCTCCTCATCAACTGAGGATGGAGATGGAAATATGAGTTCCTGTCCTCTCCTATAGTTTTCAAAGTCACAGAAGAGACCCTGGAGTAGCCACTGTCCTCCAAGAACACCTCCCCCAGAAGCCTCACTTCCCAGACTAGTTGTTATTTTTCCTGTCATTAAAAACAACCGCTTAAGATTATATTAAAGGGGTTAGTCCATTCCCTGTAACCATGAGTCTCTGCTTTTCAGGGATACATCATAGAAAGGGATCTTCTTCACCCTTTGGTTTCATCAAGGAGTGGAATACCCAACCAAGATTCCCTAGGAAGACAAGGGCAGAGTCTTGAGCTCCTAAATGGACCAGAAGACCAGGAGAGTGACCGGCTCTTCTGTGGCTTTATTTGGCCTATACATAAATGGCAGGACACACTCCATGCCTAGTTTGCAGCTTACCTCCTCAGAGAGTGGGTAATTGAAGAAAATGAAGTGTGGGTGAGAGGGCTGTACACCCTCTGAGAGCGTTGAAGTACCCAGGAGAAAATAAATAGGCTCTTGAGAGCCAGGCTTGAAGGACTGAGGGATAAGGAAAGTATCAGTGAGAGAAATGAAGCTAAGGGGCCTGAGAAATGTTAAGTCTCTGAAACCAACGGAGAAAGACAGAAATGTCCTGTGTTGGGGGATTTGAAGACTTGGGGGTTAAAAAATATGTTTAGAAGTTCCCAGGGTCAGCCAAAGAGCACCCAGAATTCAAACACTGAAGAGAATCTTTGATGATTAGGGATTCACCTCCAGGTGACATCTTCTAGACCCATCACCCCAGTTCCCTCAAACTCCGGGATTTCTTCCTACTGCCACAGAATAACTGTCTGTGAATATCAGCCCTCAGGTCTACTTCCTCCACTAGACCATCAAGGCAGAGGCAAGAGCTGCTTTTTTTATGTTCAACATAATGGAGTTATTCAATAAACACTCGTTAAATTGATGAGAGGGATGGATGGAGTGCCCTGAGATAAACAGCCAACTGGGATTGGATCTGGATTCTCCACAGAATGCCCATGCCCAGTGGCATCACTGTTTCTCCACTGTTCTAATGTGTTTACCTGATGCCTGACTTTGGTGTTTCTTTTCGCTTCCATGACCCACTCTCTTCCCTCTTGCTCTCCAGACTGTACTTTTAGAAGCCACACGTTAAAACTAATCATATCTCCATACACTGGGAAAGTGTCTTCCTGTTTACCTTATAGTCATTAGTTGTAATGAGAGCATTGGACTTGAAAATGTCCAGCTCTCTTTCGGGGGCCCGATTTCTGCCGTGTCACCTCTAATTCCTATCCCCCCAGCTTTGCTAACGCTGCTTTCTGACACCCTCCCTTCGGCTGATCTCACAGTCTCTGCTCTGTGCCAGCTGTGTCGAGTCTCAGACCGAGAAAGATGCATGGGAAACAAGAGTCCACCAATCAACCATCAAGACAACGGGAGTCAGTTAGTGCTACGGCACTATAACACAGGGCAAACACAAGGTATGGGCAGTGATGGATCTGGATAGGCTTCCCTCGTGATTCGGGGACTGCACCTGGAAGATTACATAGAAGAGAGCTAAGGATGGGAAGACAGCAATGAGAGAGTCCAAGCAGCAGCGACAGCTGGCACAGCAGGCACGACAGAACAAGGACTATTTAAGGAAGCCGCGTAAGGCGGTGTGGGTTGGGTGCACCAGGAGAGTTGACATTAAAGACAGAGTCACAGGTCTGATCGTGGAAGTCCTTAAACATCGTTTTAAAGAGCCTGATTATTAACTTAAAGGGAGTGAGAATCTTTAAAGGATTTAAACAAGAGAGTAACACACATACACTTGCTTTCCAAGAAAGTCTTCTCTAACAGCAGGCACAGGAATCCGGGGGAGGAGAGGTGAGAGGCAATTGGAGCTGTTAGGAGGATTTGCATTTGCATGAACCTAGTAATGGTGGTAAAAGCCCAAAAAGTGACAAGGGCTGGGGAAGCAGACAGGGATTCAGCTGTAGAGGTTCTTAAGAGGGGCAATTAACAGATCATGGTGAGCACCGGGCTTTTGGTGAAAGAGGAGAAATGCGGTTCCTGTCTGGGTTTCTCAATGAGTAGTAACTGAACGGTGGGTAAGCTGGAGGGGCAAGTTCAGACTCGATCTTGTTAAATCTCAGTTGTGCTGCCTGCCTGCTTTCTGCCGCGTACTTCACAATCTCTGTCATTTTTAAGGCCACGCCTTGTATTGTTCTCTCTCTTTTCTTTGAATATTTAGATGTGGTTTAGATCTCACATAAATACTTACTTATTGAAGAGCTCTACCATCTTATTGAAGGCCCAGATCCTCCACTCCTGGGGATCTTCTGGTGCCCAGCCTAGGGCTCAGCATAGTCCTACTCCATTGTCAGGAGGGCAAGAAGGCTGGCATCACAATCCCAGGAGGTAAACTGGGTGGGGGAGAGAAAGCATTCACCTCTCCCCTGCACTTCAGGGGTACATGTGCCCAGCATGGAGGGCAGAATGGAGCAAACCGCTCATTTATTTCATGCTCAGATTTTTATGTCTCCGTTTTGAAATTTGATGTTCAAAAGCTCACAGGCTGTGGTAGGCAATCAATCCAAATGAATGTATGGGGGCCAACAGAGCAAGGAGAATGTGATTCTGAGGGTCGGGTTTTTTCTCCTTATGAATTTTCTAGTGCCACACAGAAAGATCTTTCTAATAACACAGAGAAAACACAAATATGAATGGAATAATGAACTCCACTCTCTCCTGTATGAATGGGAGTTGAGATGCTTAAATCTAAGCATCTTGGTACAGTTAGGTTCCCATAGCCATGGAATGGGACTTTAATGGTACAGCACGCCAGCACTGTTCACCTCTGTGCCCTTGGAGGGACAGGAGAGGAATTGGTAACAAGGGAAGGAAACAAGGAAAGAGTCCAGAGAGTTCGGGGCAAGTCATGTGAAATAGCATGTGGCCTTGCAGAGAGCAAGAAAGGAGCATGAATAATGATTTCTCTACTAACAGCACATGATAAGATCTCTACCCTCATGTCTGTCCTTGTTTTAGTTAGTTCTCCCAACAATGCTTGTTATTGTTTGTATGGTATTGAGACAGGTTTGTTATTAGTGTGTTAATGCTACTGCTGCTGCTGCTGCTGTTACTACTGATGATGAGGATGATGTGATGATGATGAATACAATGACCCAAAGAGACAGTCTTAATTTTTTTCTCTTATTATGTCTCCAAAAAGTTTTATTATTTTGTTTCCCAACTACCTTACTCTGTTCTCTGTCACTCTCTTGTCCAGTAACTTTAATGCAGGTACCGACTCAAGCTACATCAAGTCCATGATCCTACTGATTTTCGACCTGGAGGGCCATGGGTCTTATAGGGCAGATGGAAAAGTGCCATCTGGATACTTACCATTAAGAAACGAAACAAAATCTCAGGCAAAACTCAGGTGAGAGTCACTGTCCTGAGCCCCACTTCCAAATGTTTCTTGGCCTACACAGGCCCCTAGGGGAGGGCAGCTAGCCACTTGTGGGAGATAACAGGATCTCAAGGGCTCATGGGAGCCTCATGGTGGTCCCTACTATTTCTAGGTTGGAGAGCTGGGGTCAGAATCTTAAAAATGGCTCAGAGTCCACAGAGCACAGAACCCTTAAACTGTGAGGTTGCCACCATATTCTTCTTTCTTTTTTTTCCTCCCTGGGAAGTGTAGAGGACAGGCCTGCTTCACATTCCCCAGCCCATATCTATAACACTGCCTTGTACCCTTGTACCAAGCCCTTCTCTCTACTACAGAACAGTTGTTTTCCTTCTTTTCTTATTCAGCACATTTTTATGATGCATGATAGGCCATGGCACCCAAAAGATGAAGATGAGACTTTGGGAGTGTCTACACCAGACATCAAAGGGATTTCTTAAGCTTGGTGTTAATAACCACTGGTGGAAGAGAGCATCTCTCCAGGCTTCACATTTTCACGGTCATACTGCCTATTGTCAGGACCATGAGCCAGGTAGGAAGACTTAGCAGCACTGAGATAGGATTTCTTTGCCCTTCCATCAGAGTTATCTTGCTCTTGTTGACCCTGTTCATGAATCTGAGACCTAGGCTGCCTTTCTAACCAGACATGGATAACTAGAAACAAGCCCCAAACTGCTGAGTGCTGAGAGCCTGATCAGGCCAAGGCTACCACTTCAAAGTCACACTCAGGCTGCCTTCATTGCATAGCAGACCCCAGAATTCTATTTTCACACTCACTATGGCCTTGGAAGCCCAAAGTCCCACTATGTCTGAGACTCCTTTTGCTTTTTCTTCAAAGACAAGGGGGAATTTAACTTCTAGATCTAATGAAGAATATATGGATGGGATATGAGAGAGACCTAAAATGTGCTTTAATTTTAAAACATTCTGCTAAAATGTTGTCCTTGTTCTGATAAAATATACAAAATACAAAGTTTACTAATCTATAGTTAAGTACAAGCAGTTTGGCAGTGTTGTGAATAGTAGTCTCTGTAGCATGAATCTTAAAGAGTCTTATTAATAAAAACAAACCTGGAGCCAGGTATTGGGGTGAATACTGGAAGATGAGAGAACCAGAACAAGCCACAGCTACCTCCACTTGCCAATTCCTCAACTGATCCTGTTTCTTCAAACTGGAAGCCTCTGTGTCCTCATCTGAATGAGTCTCAGCTGAACTGTTGCTCAAAAGCCTAAAAGCTTAACCAGCCTGGTTCCTGATTTTCATACCTTATATACCTTTCTGCTTTCTGCCATCACTTCCTGGGATTAAAGGCGAGAGTCACCATTCCTGGCTGTTTCCAGTGTGGCCTTGACCTCACAGAAATCTGGATCAATCTCTGCCTCCCAAGTGATAGGATTAAAGGCATGTGCTACCACTGCCTAACCTCTATGTTTAATATTGTGACTGTTCTGTTCTCTGACCCCGGATAAGTTTATTAGGGTGCATGATATTTTGGGAACACAATATCACCACAAGTCTCTCTTTACTGATGGATCGGTTCCAGAATCCTAGGAAATGTCTAAAACCATAAATAATATCAACCCATACATATACTATACCTTTGCCCATTCATACATAACAGTTTTACACAACGTAATTATGAAATAGGATGGTTATTAGAATAAAATACAAAAAAGGTTTTACAAAAGCATCCCTCTGCAATGATATCTCTCATGCTCCAAACCCTACTGTACTTTCTTCCTCGCTCTTCCCAGAAGTGCATTGGCAGATTCCAATCACTGTCATTTCTTCTCCTGCACCTTGGGATCATTAAGTAAAATAAACTATTTAAGTCTTATGATTCTATGTCAGTTAATATGATCATTAAGATGGCTAGTAATTGACTTGCAGGGAAGGTAGCATACACAGAGTAGATACTCTGAACAAAGGGATGCTGAACACATCCTGGATAGGAATAAAAGGACAGAATTTTATCACAGTAATCAAAATAATCTAGTTTAAAATGCATATTTTTTATTCAGAATTTTTAAAAATGCAGCATTCTCAGATTGTGATTGACAACGGATAACAGGAAAATTGAACGTAAGAGGAGGGCTGCTGGGCCCTCACATTATTTTCTTATTGTCATCACTACTTCATATTTGTAACTTTCTCGTCCTCCCACACCGACACTCTCTACCCATTCAATCATAACTCCCCATTACCTTTCCCGCCTGCCCTGGTAACTACCACTCTATATTTTAGTCTTTATGAATTTGACTACTTTGGACACCACATATACATGGAATCATAAAATATTTTTGGCTTACCTTACTTAGTAAGAATCAGGTCATTTTCTGAGCGAGGAAATGTTCTCAATATTTCTAGCTTATTTTACTTAGCATAATGCTTTCAAGGTTCATCCGTGTTGTAGCATATATCTGAATTTCATGTATTTCTAAGTCTGAATAATATTCCATAATATACATGTGCCACATTTTATTACCCATTTTTCTGTTAATGGGAATTCAGGTTGTTTCTGTCTTTGGGCTATCATGAATAATTCTGCCATGAACAATTGGTGTGCAAGTATCTGTGTGAGTTCTTGTTATCAATTACCTTACTGTATACTACAAGGGGAATGTCTGGGCTATAAGACAGTTCTATGCCTAACTTTTTGAAGAATTGCTATAATGTCATCCACAGTGACTACACCATTTTCCATTCAGACCAGCAAGCACAAAGGTCCCGCTTCTCCATATCCTCACCAACACCTGTCATTGTCATTGTCAATTTCTGCTTGTTTTTTTTAAATAGCATACATTAGGAATTGCCAATTTCTGCTTGTTTTTTTTTTTTTTTTAATAACATACATTAGGAACACAACCAACCATTTATGATGATTATATTTGCCATGTTAGCTTCATTTTGGAAATGAGGAATACAGGACTCAAAAAATTTAAGACTTTTCCGGAAATGCATAATTATCACAGAGCCAAGGGACATCCTTTTGATCTGACACATATATACATATATACATATATACATATATACATATATGTGTGTGTGTATACATATATGTGTGTGTATATATAAATATATGTGTGTATACATACATACAACATACACACATACATACACACACACACACACATACTATATATATGTGGTTTATTAGAATGACTGTGGTCCAGCTAATCCAACAATGGCTGGCTATGAACAAAAAGTCCAAGAATCCAGTAGTTGCTCCTCCACAAGGCTGGATGTCTCAGCTGGCCTTCAGTATATGCTGAAATCCTAAAGAAGTAGGCTCTAATGCCAGTGAAGGAATGGACTTGCTAGCAAGGTGAGACCAAGTAGGCAAAGAGTAAAATCTTCCTTCTTCTATGTCCTTACATAGGCTTCCAGCAGACGGCATGGCCCAGATTAGATCTGGATTAAAGATATGGCTTCCTACCACAAGGATCCAGATTAGAAGTAGATCCTCCCACTTCAATTTAATCAGAAATCACTCACAGGTGTGGCCCCCATTTTGAGATTTTAGTTAATTTCAGATGTAGTCAAGTTGGTAAGCAAAAATAGCCATTATTCTCCTTTCTGCTTAAGGAGTAAGGCTTAAGGCTACTGCTTAAGGCAGAAGCCTAGAAGGTTTAGGAAAAAGTTTAGGTAGATATTTAGAAAATATATGATATGAAATGGATGCATGTGACTACAATATGAATGTAATATTTTTTTTTCTTCTGAGCAAAGCTACTGGCCAACAGAATGAAAGCCCTTTTTCTCAGCCAAAGAATGATCTAAATATGATAAAGATCAAGAAAGCCACCATGGATCCCATGGATGCAGTAGGCTTATGGGAAGTATAAAATGTAGAACTTTGCCCCAGAGGACTGCTCCACTATACATGCAAACACACACACACACACACACACACACACACACACACACACACACACAACTCAGGCCTCAAAGGTTATGTGCCCTGCACAGAGTAAACTCATGGGAACTGCAGGATGGTGAAAGTATGATGTGTCCTAAGTAACTGTTTGGAAATAGCGCATGTCTTTGCAATGCCCCTCTGATGGGCGTATGTCACTATCACTCATTCACAAAGGAGAACCTGCCACTCAGAGATGAGTTCCCAGCATGTGGTGGCAAAAGGAGCCAGGATCTGAGTTCTGGTACTGCTGATGCTAAATCTTAGTCTCTCCTTATTCAACTATTCTCACCATGGGGTGCCCAGGAACCTGGAAGCACCCAGCTGTGGCCAGAGGTAAACACATGTGTAGGTAAGCAGAGCATGCCTTCATCCTGCAACTTTTTCCTTCAAAGTTTTGAGAACAAGAGCCAAAATCAAAACAGTATTTTTATATTAAAAAGATATATTATGAAGGAGAATGCAAAATTCACACAAGAATATTTCAGCATAAAACACAGAGCTTCAAAGAAATTTCATACCGACAGCTAGCTGCCTTAGGCAACACTCTCAGCCCCCAGAGGTGTATGTTCATCCTTCTGCTGTTAGGGTGCCTTCCATAGAAAACTTGAAGCTGTATTGACCTATACTGGAGCTTGAGAACTTGGGCTTTGGAGACCCACCAGCTTAAGCTTTGAATTCTTGTTTCCACTTGCCAGCCATGAGACCTTGAGATGTTTTCTTTTCTCTTTTCTTTCCTTTAACTTTAGGGAAATTATTTAAGATCGTCTGGCTCCTGTTTTCCTCATTTATAAAATGGAAAAAAAATAGTAATAAAGAGGATTAGAATATTTATATATATAATGTATATATGACTGACATGAAGTAAATGCTTCTCTGGTACTATAAGGATTCATTTTCTTACCATTTTCGTAGTGAACCTCTCTACTTACTTATAAAATTGGAAGAGTGATATAGACATCTTAGTAATTTCAGGAGTTAAACGAGAGATGTTGCCCTCCAAGCACACAACACAGTGCTTGGAAAGTCATACAGACTCACAGATACCACAAATGGCAGTTACCCCATTCTGACCACACCAGAATTGTTGCTGTGGGACTATGCTGCCATTTCTATGAAGTTCAAGATGCAACCATGATCTTTTGGTATGAGTTTCATGGGTTACAACTCCCCTTGTATTTCACCCATTTCCCAAGCAAGTTTCTACAGCATTCTGGACTCTTTGAGATATAAAATGTAACCAATTTGACATTTCTAAAATGGCTAAAAGGCTGTTTTCACTCTATGTAAAAGGAGAACTATCCAGCAAGATACACACTCAGTTTGTATCCTTCCCAATCTTCCAGGTTTCTCAGACTCCATCTTCCTCCAGGGAGGCGTGTACATGACCTGACTCCTCATTACACGTGAAACTTCTGTATTGCTGTGTGTGGACAGGTGCATTTTTCTTTGTGTCTATCTTATCCTTCTAAATGGATTGTGTGATCCCCATGGAAGGAATAGGATTTTCACCAATGACACAATTTGAGCTAAACAAAATATAGTGCAGTGACTGAAATCCCTAAACCACGAACTCCTCTAACTGGTCACTGAAAATAAAGAGTCTTTGGCCCAAATGGTTGCTTCTTCTAATTTGCACCAGACACCCTACTTATCAGTGGTACCCAGGCAGAGATGATCACATACACCTCCTGCAGTGTCGACAGTGTTGGGAGTTCTAGCAGTGCTCCATAAATATCCAGCAGTGGATTTGATTAGCTCCGAGTCTGAGTTTTGAGATGGCTCAGTGTTAGAAGGAAGAAAGGTAATAAAATAGGCCAGGGTCACATGAGCTGACATGGTAGGAGTGGAACCTAAATCCTCAGAAGAGCTCCCCAGATTCAGAATCCAAAGTCTTAGTACATTTTCTCTTAGGGATGATCACTGGGAATAAGCGGATCATAATCTATAATTATCACTCACAAGTTTAAGTAACTGAATTCTGTCAATGATGATGCCTATATAGCATAGTGATTGTTTTGAGCAAAAGGCTTCCCTACCCTCATTTAAGAGTCCCCAAGAAGTTTTTCCTGTCATATCTGAGAATCTATCTGAGACCACTTGGGTGCACAGGACCAGCCTCAGGCCTGAAGGAGATTGCTGCCAGAAGGCCTCATGTCCTGGCAATGTCACCTCCACATCCCTGTACATCTACAGCTGTGGAGACACCTGTTCTGCCCATAGCCCTAGACAGGACACTGAGTCCTCAAGACATAGTGGTAGCACACAGCCTCAGGAGGTCAGATAAAGGGACACCTGAGGTCCATTTGGGCCCAGCTAAGTATAGCTATTTGGCTTCGGACTGTCACTCCTTTTTCCTTCCTTCTCTGGACATGCAAAATGCTGCTTGCTCTCACTGTTCTCCTCACTGTGGATGCTAGGTCTCTTCCAGTCCTGAGCCCAGCAACAATAACAGAGATGCATGCAAACAAACCTCCCAGGATCTACAAGAGCAAGGCATTTTCAGAATTGAATTAAAAGCCTGAATACAGAACAAGTATGCAAATGGAAGGCTCCCTGGATCGTCATCTGAGTCCCTGCACAAACAGTAAATGAACTGGCCTCAGCTAGCACACTCCGCTGCTTTTCATTTCGTTTAGCCCTTTACAACCCAGAAAGCACATGCACGTATACCACCTCCACTGATCTTTCTAAAGTCTTGGGCTGAGGTTGGTGCTTTTTAGCCTCTATACACTGATCAAAGAATAGAAAAGAGCATCAAATTAAGGAGGCTTAAGCTTCAGGTGGAGAGTACCAGGCAGGGAGCTGCTTAATGGTAAAAGCTTGCTCAGAAATATTAGAAAGGAAATGTAGGATTTAGTTCCTGTCTTGAAACATATGTATGCACACTGGCATATGAAGATTTAAGTGTGTGTGCATGCGTTTGTTGTTGTTACGTCTCTCCATGTGTGCTGTGTGTCTTTGTGTATATGCATGTGTATTTATAGGATACCTGTGAATGTGTGCCTTTATATATAAATGAGTGTACATATATGTGTGTGATTATATTAGTACTTATACATGGTTTTACATACGTGGGCAGGGGCGTGTGTGTGTGTGTGTGTGTGTGTGTGTGTGTGTGTGTGTGTGTACGTGCATGTGCATGAAAACACAATGGGCATTGAAGTCTGGCTGAAATGCTCCTTTAAAATGGTAAAGAATTCAAGGCTGAGAGTGGTTTCATTGTCTCATATCATAACAAGGGCCCTCCAAAGCTCCTGGGCACTGTGCCACCCATCCACTGGCCAGAGGACAAGCAATGCTGGCATGCTTTAACCACCTTCTGGTGAAGATGCCAGGGACCATTTCTTCACTGACCATATTCCCTGTTTCTGTCTTTGAAAGAGGCCAGATGGAGGAGGTCAGCAGAGGGGCAGCCATCCCCTGGGCTCTCCTCCAGTCTGTCAGCCCTCTATGATCAGCAAGGTTTAGCAAGCTAATGCTGTGTACTGGAAAGGAATGCTGAGCATGGAAGAGAATGGCGGGTAAATGGGAGGGGCAAAGTTTAGGCCTTTCTTTTTTTTTTTTTTTCTTTTTTTTTTTTTTGGTTTTTCGAGACAGGGTTTCTCTGTGTAGCTTTGCGCCTTTCCTGGAACTCACTTGGTAGACCAGGCTGGCCTCGAACTCACAGAGATCCACCTGGCTCTGCCTCCCGAGTGCTAGGATTAAAGGCATGCGCCACCACCGCCCGGCTAAGTTTAGGCCTTTCTTAAGAAAAAAAAAAAAATGTTGGCTTCTGTGAATGGTAGGAGATGGAAGAAGTAGAGATATAAAGAAGAATGTGGACTAGAAAGAAATAGTTCTTGCCTTCTAGGCCTCGCCCAGTATCTAGGCTGTATTAGGCATGTGACAAAGGACAGAAAGAGAGAAAGTAAGCTGGCACATTTGAGTACTGGAGGAAGCAGAATGTAGGATAGAAAGTGAAGAAATCAGACAAACAAGAGAATAAGGTATATGAGAAGACAGGAGGGAAAAATTGGAGAAAAGAATGAGAACATCATACAGGGCAAGTAGCTAGAGGGGGATGGATGAGAGAATATACCAGAAACCAAAGCAGAGGATGGATAAGGAAAGAGGACTAGGGGATTCCCACCGATGCCCATGCACGTATGGGATGGTTCTACTCTTTCCTGCTCCTCCCTGAGAGCCTTAGTCTCCTATCACAGATGGGAATAAAAGAAGCTGGTGTCCAAGGGAAGATATATCAACTCTTCCCATGGGCCTGGCATATAGCGTACAAGACTTGGCAATCACTGGTTCATAGCCCAGTTTAGCCACAGTGCCCAGGTTCTAGAACAGCATGACAAATTGACATATACTTAATAGCTTAAAATAACCCATGCTCATTAACTCGGGGTTTGTATGGGTCAAAATTCCAGGCATACAATGATTTAGCTGAGTGACCTGCTCAGAGTGTCAGTCTAGAATCATTCTAGACTTGGGATCTTGCTTCAACTCCCAAAGACTTGGCAGAATTTAGAAACTGGTTGCTAAAGGAATGACCTCAGTTCTTAGCAGTGGTCACCTATATCTCTTGCCATGCTATTCTTCCTTTAGATGACATCTTTCTCAAATAGCCTAAAAAGCATGCGGCTGAGTGACAGCCCATCACTGTTGCCATACTTCCTTGATTACAGTCAAGTCAGGCTCCTCTGCTGTCAAGGGGAGGGGTGTGTAAAAGGTGTGTAATTCCTCATCTGTCTGCCTAAGGCTTGTCCCTGAAAAGGGGAATTACCTTGGTCCTCACTTTCCTGTTCTTTATATCAGAATTTGCAGCAGTTAAATAAATTATTGCCTGCGGAACACTTAGAATAATGCCTGCTTCATAGTATACATTATTCATCCTTATTAAATGAAAATTTTAATTAATGGCTAAGTTAATTTACAATTACACATCATGCATCAGTACTTAGTAAGGTGGGTGATTGTCATAGGTTGACAGCCAGGTGTCAAAGGCTGAGAACCAGCACCCTGGTCTCAGTGTGCTGTGTTCTTTTCCTATACGTGCTAATCTCCCAAGAGAGCAGAAGAGATGGAGGTGTAGCATCTGGAAGAGATGAAGTAATTAGACTTCTGGGGAGAGGAGGATACAGGATCTCTTTGCTTTCTATAGGTCTCACAGAGGAAGCCATTCCCCTTTCAGGCAGCCTTACTTCTGGCTCTCAGTGACCAGCCCCTGCTCATTAGCTTCCTTTTTCTTTGCCTGGAAGATGGGGTGCAAAGGATGCAGGGATCCAGAACTTCTCCTCTCAGCCTCCCTCTCAGGGAAATCTGAATCAGCTCCTCCCCCATCCATCTTCCTCTTTCAAATGTAATTTATGCATAGCTTTCCTTATATTTGCAAAACATAAGGAACCCTTAAAAACGCACAGGCTGTTTTCCATTTCTAAGGTGGGTTCTCTGGTTGCCGCACTCACAGGCATATATTCGAACAAGTTTGATTCAGTGTAGCTGACAGAGAAACCACTTAGTCGTTTCTCCTACATCATCCTAAGTTAATGCCCCTGACAGCCTGCAGGAGGCTTTTCAGCAATTTTTCTATTTCAGCCTTTTTCTTTCCCTCTGCCTTCTGCCACCTCCCCCACCTCCCCCTTCCCCTGCTATAAAATTTGCTTTCCGCTCAAAAGCTGACCGAACCTTTGCAATTTGTATCCATTGCATCTTAAGACCAAATTGAAAGGCAAGTGGAGCCTCTGACTGGCACCAGGGCAGCCCAGCCTTGCAGGGATGGATTCTATTTGTGCCTGATGTGGAGGGATTTGACTGTTCCGGAAAGATAAGGGATGCTCTGTTTGCTGCGGTCCCTTCATCAGAGCACCTACGCCTGGGGCACTGCCAGCCTGCCTGTGCAGCTTCCTGCCAGGACTGGGGTGGCTTCTGTGTCCTGTGGTACGGCATCACATAGGGAGTGATTTCTAGAGCCTCAGGCTCCTGTGTCAGATGTGATCCCTGAACCCCCAAGGGGAAGATGCTGGCCTGTGCTAGAGAAGTATATGTATATGGGTTCTCCTCTCCTCCTCCTCTTTCTCCTCCTCCTTCTCCCCCTCCTCAATACATCTTTTTTTGTCTTTTCATCTCTCTGTCTCTGTTTCTCTATCTGTTTCTCTCTTTCTGATTCTTTCCTTTTCTCTCTCTCTCTCTCTCTCTCTCTCTCTCTCTCTCTCTCTCTCTCTCTCTCTCTCTCGGCTTCTGCCTTTTGTAGTCTTTCACTGAAACACTCCCCCCACACACACACGGGGGGGGGGGGGGGAGTCTTTAACTCTTGTTCTGGAGGGTCTAATGTAACTTCTGTCTTCTTCCATCCCCTCCTTCTTCACCTTTTCACCTACCTCCTGCCCTTCCTCATTTCCCTGGACACCAAGATGTCACCAGGATACATTTTCAATTGGATAGTGTCAGGGAGATTTGCAAGCTGACTATCAGGAAGTCGTTCACCCCTAAAGCAGTGAGAAAAATGGACTCAGCTTGACCCCTACACCCTAGTCTAGCCCTGCCCCTCCTCCACCCCCAACTCCTAATAAAGAGGAATCTCACTCCTCAGCTCCAAGTCACAGAGGCTGCCTGATCAAATCCTACTATTTTCGATCTAGAGCTGGGTGACCAGCAGGGGGCAAGCTGGCCTCACAACTAACAGGCCAGGAGTCAGTGACAGCACAGGGGCAGGGAGTGGCGGTGGCCACCCTTTTCTAGACAAGCAGATACTCAAGGCTCAAACTTCTCTGCAGCTGGTATCACGTTTCCTGGGGACTCCTACGGCTCAAAGCCATGCAGGAAGATGCCAGAGTTTCTGAGGACCAGTACAGGAGCAGTTCCTGTGTCTCACACTGCCAATGTGTGTTCCTTCTCCCTCCACCTCAAACATCACAGGCATTATCACCTCTTCCATCTGCAGATGAGGATACAGAATCTCAGGTCACTAACCTAGTGACAGTTACATGGCAGAGAACCATTTCCTTGAGCACAGTCTGAGCATAGGTCCTTTGCAGAGCCATATGCTGTGGGATGTTCTGTATGTTAAACGTGTTGCTCTGATTGGTTAATAAATTTATTAAACACTGATTGGCCAGTAGCCAGGCAGGAAGTATAGGCGGGAGAAGGAGAAAAGAGACTTCTGGGAACAGGAAGGGCTGAGTCAGGAGTCGCAAGCCAGACACAGAGGAAGTGAGATGTAAAATTACCGGTAAAGCCACAAGCCACGTGGCGACTTATAGATTAATAGAAAATGGGTTAATTTAAGATATAAGAACTAGATAGCAAGAAGCCTGCCACAGCCATACAGTTTATAAGTAATATAAGTCTCTGTGTGTTTACTCGGTTGGGACTGAGCAGCTGCAGGACTGGAGGGTGGGAGAGATTTGTCTTGACCGTGGGCCAGGCAGGACTGGGGAAAACTTCAGCTACAGCCATACATTGCTGCTCCTTGTGGGTGACATTCCATAGCATCATCCCCCTGGTTTGCTTTAGTCAGCTGTCTTCATCACTAGTCTAGGGCACGAATTCAAGGTACCCCAGCACTATCCACATTTTCATGGGGTACAAGGAGGTCTTTGAAAGGCTCAAACCCCAAATATTTAACAAAGATGGGGAACGCTGTAATGAACAGTGGTCTTGGCCATAGGGCAGCCATTACTCAACAGTATAGCCATAGGCCAGTTGCCTAGCATGTCTGTGTCTCTACTGCCTTGACTAGAAATAAAGTAATGATATATAGGCAAAGATGTGCTTTTCTGACATATTCGTTACTTTCCTGGCTTCTGTGACAAAATAACCAGTCAATTGTAAAAAGAAGGTTTACTTTGGCTCACAGTTCCGGGGAACAGCCTGTCATGGTAAAGCATTGCATTTGGTCACCTTGGGTCCACCGCTAGGAAGCAGAGCAAGATGAATGGCGGTGCTCAGTCACCTCCTCTATAAAAAGGCTGAGGCCCCAGCTCACAGAATGGTGCCAACTACATTTAGGTTGATCTTCTCACACCACATAACTCAATCTAGAAACTCCCATGTGGACATGCTCAGAGGTTTGTTTCCAAGGTGATTCTCAATCCAGTGAAGTTGATGACAATTAATCATTACACCTGGGAAATCATAAATGGTTGTGTGTAGGTGAAGGTGACCTGCTGTGGGATGGTCTGTATGTCAGATTGCTCTGATTGGTCAATAAATAAAACATTGATTGGCCAGTGGCCAGGCCGGAAGTAGGCAGGACAAGGAGAGAGGAGAATTCTGGGAAGTGTAAGGCTGAGTGAGGAAGACACTGCCAGCCACCGCCATGACAAGCAGCATGTGAAGATGCCTGTAAGCCACGAGCCACGTGGCAAGGTATAGATTTATAGAAATGGATTAATTTAAGATATAAGAACAGTTAGCAAGAAGCCTGCCACGGCCATACAGTTTGTAAGCAATATAAGTCTCAGTGTTTAATTGGTTGGGTCTGAGCGGCTATGGGACTGGAGGGTGACAGAGATTTGTCCTGACTGTGGGCCAGGCAGGAAAACTCTAGCTATAGTGACCTATGGATTCCTTGCAGATTTTATGTAGGGGCACATGTGCACATGTATAGAGAATTTAGTGAAGTCCTCAGAGAGGTGTATGTGCAGAGGAAGTCTAAAAACAATTATACAGAATGACCTGTTGGTCACTTCCAGCTGTGGCAATCTGAGACAGAATGCCTTCTGTTCTCTGATATTCAAACGTTTGTTTCTAAGGATCTTGAGTTCAGATCTGGGCACAGGGAAGTGATGTTTAAGGCTAGCGGTAGTCAGAACTATGAACTTAGACTCTCACTAGCCTCTCTGAACCTCCTTGCTTCTTATCTTCTGGCAAATTCTCATTGCAGATGCAGATTTGTGGTGTTGAATATTCTCAGGAGACTCTGGGGGGAATGGAGCCAGCCTCTTTTAGTAGGAAGGTATGTCTCACTAGGAGAGTATGTCACTGTCATATAAACAGAATGCCATCTCAACTACTTGCCGGTCTTGGCTGAGCCAAGGCTGCCTTCCAGTAGCTAGATTCCTGAAGATAATTTCAAAGTCATTTGTAGAAGTTCTAGAGTGCTAGAAATTGGCCCAGGTTGTCCCTAGGGCAAAACAAAGTGACACACCTTATCCACAATGGATGGCAAAGAGGACTATCTTACTCCTTTTTAAAACAGCCTAGTTGGCTATTAAGATCTGTTCTGCAATTATATTGGTTAAAAATAGTGATCAACTTGGATCCTGAAGCAAAGCTGGGGGTGAGGGGGCAGTGGGTGGATGCTGAGAGGGTCTAAGAGTATGAGAGTGGGCATGGAAAGAGAAGTTCTTGTTTTGAGTTGTGACAACCAAGATGTTAATTGGTGGTTATGTCTCAAAGCCTAAGATGTATTTGGTCCTAGCTAACATAACTATATCCTTCACCCTGGAATTTATCTTTAGTCACTATCAGAAGTCTAATGATTGACAGGCACATCCCAATATCCCACCTGGCACCTTCTGGCATCTTCCTGTCTCCAGCTTTTTTCAACTCCTTGACTGATGTTTCAGCATAGAATACATCCCATTACAATGTGTCTTCTGAGCAGAGCAGTTGCTAGAGACATACCTAGGGACCAAAGAGTTCTACCAGACAGGCTAAAGTAAAAATCTGAAGCCAGATGACTGGCTTTGTTTTAATGCAGTTTTCATTAATGGAGATTAATTGGATATCATTTCATAATGGCTTGATTTTTTTTTCTCTCTTCCTTTGCAAATATTGGTGGAATGTGAAGTTTGCTCAGCGTGTATTTGGGATCACTTAGGAGTTGAAATTTAAATTTTTAATAGGACTCCAAATCAGACAAGGACCACTAGTTCAGGGAGTCCCTGTTGATTGTATTATGAAGGTTCTACTGACTGAGAATAGAAGATCTGTAGACATGTCAGAGATCAGACAAGGAAATAGGATTATGAAGGGTATGGTGACAAGAGATAGCTGTGAGGGGAGGCATTGACAGGACCAGTGAGTTCTGACATGGAATCAAAGTCAGTTACCTATGGTAGAACTTGGAAACTGAAGCTTGGAAGCTGGAATGTGGAAAGATGAAAATGCAAATGGAGCATCACCATCAGCTTCAAAGATGTGTGAAGAAAGCTTGATGGAGACCTGACCCTCAGTCAACAGAGTAGTGAGGAATAAGTGATCCATGAACAGTCTTCAGTCTCTTCTGATGTCAGCCATGGCCAACAAATCCAAGGAACCCCTACCTTCTGCAGGCAGCAGAGATTTCAGGCTGGCAATGGCACCTATAGACATGACTCTGCTCTGGTTTCTCAGGGAGGTCCCAGGTCCCCAGTAGGCTGTCTGGTCAACATGGTGATGAGCTCCTAATGGAGGCATTTACAAAGACAATTGGGCTTGGATTTTATCAGAATGAGCAATAAGTAGGTTAGCAACTCTTCTCATCCTCTCTAACCCTGGACCATCTCCATGTGGCTTGGTCAAGATCCAAGAACTCGTGTCCTGGCAGCTGAACTTCTCTGTGAATAGACATGAGCACTAGAACTAGACTGGTATTTTAATGCTGGATGTCTACCAACTAATTGTAAATATTGAGATCATAAGGTAACTTTTGAATATCACTGTATTGCAATGAAGGTAACAAAACATGTTATGCTGTGTTTAAAGGAAGATTCGGTTGCTACAAATTTACTTGGCACTTGGTATGTTTGAAATATCTGCTATCTAACTTATGAAATTATTTCATTAAAATAAAAATAAAAACTGCCTTTAAATTATGTCAATTAAATTAAAAGGGTTTTGTCTTTATGTCATTTGTTTTGTTTTTTTTTTTTCATAGCTAATGTATAAAAGAAAGGGGTTTGTTTAATCCACAGTTTTAACTACAAGTCCAAGATTTGGGAGTTACATTGATTCTGTTCTGGAGAAGACTTCCTTGGTACTGTTCCATCATGGGGGATGGCATCATAGTCTAAGCCTCTATAGAGAAAAACAGCATATGCTAAAAGCCATAAACAACTCATTCTCAGGAGCACTAACACACTTTCTGAAACTAAAATCAATCCCATCCAAGGACAATGCATCTAGATACCATGTAAATCTCCTCACCTCTCAAAGACCCCAGTACCCACCCATACCACACTGGAGAATAGACCAGGGACATGTGACTCTTTGGTAGGCATAACAACCCGTATCATAGCTTTCTACCAAAGACTGACTTGGAAAATTAGATTCTACTCAACCAGACTAGATCATACGATCTGCTTCACTGTCATGGTCAAGAAGGTTACCATTGCATTCCAAGCTTCAAATCTCACCAGTAGATGTCCAATGCATTGAACATGGGCCCTGTTCCACATCCAGCCACACAATGGCCCCTGGGATCTACGTCAGACTTCCTTCAGTCCTAAGTCCTTTGTAGCTCAGGAATCAGGGTACACCATTCTCCTTCCTCTTCATCACTCCATTTAGTTTCTTAGATCTGAAGATACATCCTTTCTCTGCCTGCAGACTTCTCTCCTGACTCAGCATCGATTAAAACTTGAGCCTACTACACCTGACCAGATCCCAGTTGACAGTCTCCTCTCCTCCCTGCTCCCATTGAAAATATACTCATAAGTCCTCACTGAGTTTGGCCTCTTTTGACCATAGGTGAGTGAATGTCTTCCAGATAAAAAGTGACTTCTATACCATTTTGTCAAGCCCTTATTTCCTGAGGATCATGCATCAAGAGGATATGATTCATGTTATGTGAGCCAGGGAGTACAGACTGGTCTATGTGCTTCCTTATGTCCAGGGTGGTGTGTGGGGGGGTACACTTTATGGAGTCCATTGCTAGAAGGGTAGGGGCCTGGGAGGTCATATCTTTCTCATTGCAGCTGGAGGGGAGGCAGCATTGGAGCAACACTGGATTTTCTGAAGGTAGGGGCCAAAGAGGCTGTAGCCTCCTTTGGTCTTAGGCAACCAATGGATAGGAGCGTTCCTGTTCTTTCCAGACCTAGAAGCCCAGTCACTTTACTAGGTCAATGTTCCTGACTCCAGGCCCACACCATATCTCATGATTTCCAAACATTTGTTTCCATGGGGATTTCTTTGACATGTTCTTAACACTTTTACACTTTTTCCTGAGGATATACCCAAGGGTTTGCCTTGTGCATGCTAGAAGAGTACTGTACCAATGAGCTAGCTACATCCCAAGCCATTCGTTTGGTAAATTCTGTCTGCTGATCTAACCTACTAAAGACTTGCCTGTCCTGAGTTGCATTTCCAGAGAGATTTACTTTGTAATCCCTTGAATTTGATGGATGAAGCCAGTCTGTGATATTGACTCTCTTTAAGTCATACTCCTATTTGTGTGGATATGCACGAACAGCCATGGAGGGGACTTGGTCCTTCTTCCTATCTCCAAGTCCTCCTCCAGGAGTCACAGTAACTGCAGGATTGGAAGAATAAGAAAGGACAGTTCACTGTCACAATGTCAGAGCCTCATTCCTTATCTGGACATAGGTTGCTCTATTACCTCGATGTTCCAACAAGCAGATAGCTCCAAGGCCAGTGATCTTGAAAAAGGAGATATCATTTCTATGGGTTTTCCTTCCTCCCATGGCCAGCAAACTGGGCTCTCCTCTGATTTGGACACTGCTGCCATGCCTCCCTACCATCCCTCTATGCATCTTCTAGAATAGAAGTCTCTCCTCAGATAGTGACAGCCTCAGCATCACCCCTGGGGTAAAAAGATCATACCTGCTGGGCAACTGAGTTTCAAGACAAATCCCTGAGGCCCCCATTCCTCTCCTTTCATACAGATCACTGTTCCCAAGCTTCTATTTGGGGGACATTCTACAATAATCCTCTCATCATCATTGTAAGCAAATAGAACTTCCATGGCGCTGAACTCAAGAGTGTGAATACAGTGGAGATATTCAATGTGAGACAGACTCAGTTGAAGGGAACACAGAAGGGTTCAATGAGATTAGGGCCAAAATGCTAAGAAGTGATGATGAAGTATACAAAGAATTGGGAATTTCTGCAGAAATGTCACACCAGCTCCTGGTGGCTGGCTTGGACCTGCCATGCATGTGCAGCCTGTCTGGGTTCCTTCCCCCTGGAATGGTGAGCTTTTAACCTAGAGCTTCTGTGATGCTGGAGGCACAGCTTAAGCCTGTTCTCCCTCTGCCTTATCCCCTCCTTTTCTAGGAGCTCATTTACTTTCATAGCCTCTCATTTTCCAGTGTTGGTTTAGTTTGGGGCCCAGTCCCTGTTCAATATTTGTATCCCCAGCTCTGCTGTTTGCTCTGATTTCCATATGTTTAACATACATATTATCTGCCTCCCACCCAGTCCTGTAGATGTTGCTGCCTCTTTCAACCTCAATCAGGTCTCAGGGTACCTGAGTAGTCCATACTTATCCCAACAGGATAGCAATGGGGAGTGCAGATGGCTAACTCTGATCCATACTCTGCCTATGTCATGCCTACAGCCGACTCATTTCCAGACCTCACCCATACTCATGGCCACATCTTATTCACACCCATACATACCCACACATGGGCTCAGGTCTACTCAGAAGAGACAAGAGCTCCCCATACCCTGAATTCACTTACAAGAGTATCATATGGCATGTCTATCACTCACCCAAGGAAAGACCAAAGTTCAAAATCTACAGTACAGTTTCTATTGAATGCATTTTTTTTTTTTTTTTTACAACATTGTGAAGTCAAAATATCAAAAGCTGAGTCACGGTAAGTGGGAGACTAACTATCTGTAATAGAGCTTCTCTTCCCACAGCCATCCCCTCAGGCTAAACCTTGTTTGTCTTCTTGACCAATTCGCCTTCTTCTCCGGTGTGAAGAGTCACTGACTCTTCAAGGAGCCTTGGAGGTTCTCTATTGTCATAGACCTGATGCGTTGGATGCTCCTTCAAATCCAGGACTAGTCAATGAGTGATAGGCCCTCATGAAAGAAGCCTACAGGGAGTGTGGGCAGCACAGACACCTAACTATAATGCCTTGTGACAAGTTTAAAATGGAGCTGTGAGGAAACTACCGGATGAGAGTATCCTCACTCAGCCAAGAGCATCCACAATGCTTTAATAATTGATCATGCCAAGGTCAAGTAACTCACTATCTCCCAGCCTCGTATTTTTGTCTTTCTCAATTTTTGTTTTTAATTTTTAAAGCTTTTTATTAGCATATGCTAATTACACATACTAATGGGTTTCACTATTACATTTTCATATGTGTGTATATTTTGATCATACATACCCTCTCTTCATTACCCATTCTTATTCCCATCCACTCCCACTAATCCCCTTCCTCTTTTCAATTAGTCCTCTTTCATGCCTTATTTATTTATTTATTTATTTATTTATTTATCCACATGACTTTTATTAGATTACATAGAGGAACATGGATCAGGGATTATTTATAGGTGCATGAATAACTTACCAGTGGCTATACCACTGAAGAAAACGTCTTTCCTCCTCCAGGATCCATTAACTGCCTACAGAGCCTTAGGGAAGAGCCTTGTAAATGACAAATCCCATCCCATCCTCCTTGATGATGGAATCTTCATGAGCTCAATCTTGCACAGGCTTTGTGCAGGTAATTACAGCTTCTGAATGATTCAAGAACACAGCAGCCACTGAGCCGCTTAGAAGAGCTACATGTCTCTGCCTCAGTGTTGTCTAGCTGTACAGTAGGATCTAGCTCAGTGGTTTTTAAAATCCCCTTCCTCCATCCTCATTGTCCCTTCTAAAAATGGCCCACTTGCTTTATAATAGACTCTAGATTTTCTCCATTGAGACCAACACCATGCCTCCTTAAAATCCTCCCAAATTGGGTCATCATGAATTCCCATTATTTTACAGATTAAACCCACAGAGTTTGGCTTCAGGCTCATTTTATAACCAGCTCTTTTGTAATCTGGTCCCAGCATATCTCTTGCTTCTTGACCTCTGCCCACATAAACTATTGCAGCCATCCTGCCCTTCTAATACCCAGCCCCAGCAGTTTATTCACCACTCTGTGCCTGTGGTACACTTCCACTTAGCTTAATGCTGTTCCTCACGAATCAGCAAAATTTTCTTATGCTCAAAGCCTAGTTCGATGCTGAGGTATAAATAGATATCCCCTGTCTTCTCCTGGAGTACATTGTCTACAAGTTCATGATGTGGTGGCAACCATGTGGGTCCTCAGTGGAAGGGTATTTATGTCCTTGTCCCATCATGCCCATGCTGAATAATGCCACTAGATTGTGGGTACATTATTACACAGCATTCAGTAACAAATACAGCAGCTTTCCCCTACCATACTAAAACATCTTTCTTCAGGCTTCTCTCTCGTGTCTGTCAGTCCTTTCAAGAATGTAGCCATGTACTATCAGTAACTACTTTCTTAAAACCCTAAATATCTAGTCTATACTCATCCCCCCCCCTTAATAAACTACATAGTGTGAAGCCCCATTCATCCCGGACAAGGCTGAATACTTTTCAACTTGGCTTATGTTCAAGGTCAATGTGTCCTCTACCCCCACCTCCATGCTTTACAGTGCTATGTATCTTGTTTGCATTTTCCAAAAGGCTTCTTCCTCTGCCACTTCATTCTTTCCTTGACTGTCTGAGGTTTCCAAAAGATGGTAAGAATGCATACATTTCATAGAAAACAGGTCGAGTTGCTTTCTCCAGTGTGTCAAACATAGAGCCTAGGTTCCTAACAAGGGACCCAGCTGCTCAGTGTCACCTTAATGACTTTGTTTCTAATAGATGCCTCAGCTACTTTCTCCAATAACCCTTTAGTTAGGGGCTTCTGAAGGAGTCCAGGTCATCTTTCAGAGAGAGAGAGAGAGAGAGAGAGAGAGAGAGAGAGAATATAGTTGATCATTCCCACTGGAAGGTTTCCTGCCTGGCCAACCTCCTCACTTTTCCAGGCCTAGAAGCCCAGTAATCCCGGACAGTACTAGAACAGAGCTACTGGCCAAGAATCTCTCTTACTAGCCTTACTTCTCATTAGCCCCAGCTAAGGCTGTCTGAGCCCTGCAGCTGCGCATACTGCAGGCCTCCTGCAAGGGTTGAAACGCTGTTTGCTTGGAAGGATTATCTTGAAAATGACCTCTCTCCCCAGAATACAGAAATAAGTTCTTGATGATATCTTGAAAATGATTTTGGAAACAAAACTTAGAATAAAATCGAATGCTAATAAATGTCTAAATGGTGGCTTCTCTGAGAAATCAGAAAGGATCCCTGGAGAAGCTAAGGTTGTGCATTATAGAAGGCAAGAGACTACCTCTAGTCACATTCACATCCTGGCAGCATCAAAGGCATCACGCCTCTCTGGGACTTGGTTTCTTCACATGTAAAAAGATCGTCATCCTAATTCTCATGATGACAGCACAAGATAGAGACTGAGTGAAAATGATGCTTGCTGAGTACCAAGCCCTGAACACTTGCCACACATTATGTTAGGTACTTTGTGTCCCTCAAGCCCTTCAACTTTTGAAGTAGTGCTGTGAAGTAGGTATTTTGCCTACTTAAATGACCACTAACTCCAAGCCTGGAGTAATCAGACTGCTCACCATGCAGAAATCAGTGGTGAAGCTGGGAGACAAACCTTGACGTTCTCCACTTCTCCATGGTATCAAGTAAGAAAGCACATGCAAGTAAGCTTTGAACACCTTTTAAAAAAATAAGGTACCATCAAAAACAAAGGAGCTGGAAGAGAGAGTTAGAATGGTGAAAATAGCCTCTTCAGTTCCGTTCTTTCACCATTCCAGGGCAGAAACCACATAGAAGGCTGGAAGGAAGGGAAAGGTATCCTACACCCCTCACAGACTTGTAAAAGCCATCTCTTACCTGCAGGTCTGCAATTCCACTAAGCCCTAAGCTGCATATGAACCAAGATTCATAGCCTCTCTGGGAGGCTACAGATGGCTCATTTTTTTCATTCTTCCCATTTCTTAAACGTACTGCACATGAATTTTTTAAAGTAAAATTGATTTAAATTGATTCTATTTAAATTTTCTTTTATTTTAAAGTTTTCACAATGCCTCTTAGGATAACTGCAGCCTCCATGTATATTCAAAAACAGTCAGAGTCCTGCATTAAACTTACATAGAACTTCTTGTAGATCAGACAGTTTGGTCATTCCAATTCGCTCGTCATCCTGTCAACTCCAACTTCGCTGTGAACTTTATGAGAGGCAAAGGGGTCCCAAACCACTACCACTTCATGCCCTACACAGCCAGAGTTTGACCTTTTACCTACCTGACATTTTCCTCACATCCCATTTGTACCTATCTGTGTCCATCCAAGGTGCCCAAAGAGAAAGCAAGTTCCTTTTTAATGTAGCTACATTCCAAATGTCTGATGCCATTAAGCTGTCTTTGTGATTATTTTTCTTGAGGAAAACTGGCACATGTTCTGCCTGGAGATGTAACTATGATATTAAGGGTGCCATACAGTGAGTCATACCCTCTTTGTCTTTTGTAGTCACTATGGTGAGCCACAGTTGTGACTAGGCTCTCCTCTGTCCCTCAAAGGCTAAATATATAGAAAAACTCAATCACTTCAAAATTCCTCACCTATTTTACCATACCCTGTACCACCCCACATGTCTTCATATTCTGGTCCTACTACAGATGTCCCTTTGACTCCTTGTCTTCATATTCTGGTCCTACTACAGATGTCCCTTTGACTCCAAGATGCTTCCCTATCTGTGTTATTGCCCTCCCTTGAATGGCTACACAGCATGTTACCTCAACCATTGTCCTGTAGCATAATCTGTCTGTCTCATTTACAAACCTCTAAGCTCTCTGGGGGAACACAGATCACACTAGTTCTGTTTATCATGGTGTGCTCAGAGCCTGGCAGAAGGGCTGGCACACAGTCAATATGGGAAAGTGTACAAATGCAGCTGCCTACCCTACACCTGCCTTAAACTGTTAGGAGGAATGAGACAGGGTTTTTCAGCAAGCTATTTAACATCTCTTGGCTTCAATGTTTTCAACTGTAAGAAGTATGGTTTGAACTATATACTCTCTTACATCTCTTTCCTGCCCAGTGATCTACGATTCTGTGATTCTAAAGCAACGTATTGAAAGAGCAGAGAAATGGTAGCCAACATAAGGATTGTGTTGCCCATTATTACTATTATTCATATGGTTATTCTGAACTGTGCATCTTGGCGGATTGTAAAACCTTCATTCCATGCCTCAAAGACTTGACTTGCTCCAACCACCAGATAAGGCCACTGCAGCACTGCAATGTCCCCTGTACCCAATCTGCCCTCTCTCCATCTCAAGGGCCTTGTAAACTTTTGGTGACTCTGTTTCTCAGCATCTGAACATTGCTGGAGCTGTATGCACGGCTTCTATGATGACCTTACTCAATTTTCTCATCTGAACCTTGCTTTTGAAGATCTTGTTCCTTTTCAAGAAAGAAAGAATCAAAAATCAATAATGTGAACAACAACAACAACAACAAAAAACTAAAGGAAAAAGACAAACCAGACTCTTGGAGTGCCTGCAGTTTAAATTAGAATACAACGGTTTAATGCTCCCAAAGACCAGACTATTGTTTCTTATCAGATTTCCCCTTGAACGAGCAATTGTGAAGCCAGCTTGTCCAGAGGAATAAGTTGTCATTCCACCAGATGAGCAAACACCATCGATTTTAATGTGTGATGGAAACAAACACCGTGGAGCTCCTTCTCCCTAGGCCCCACACAGATACCGTTCAGTGAAAAATGACACCCCATCTTTTTAAGTGCCCCCACCAAAAGCACGAAATTAGAGGTGACAAAGGAGGGTCCAGTATTAGATGGGGGATATATCCTCCAGGCCCACTGAACCTGACTGATATGCTCTCAGTCAGAGAAAATGCTGAGCCATGCAACGTGGAGCATCAAGGAAAGAGCCAGAAGAGAGATCCTGGTACCTTTGGAGATTTGGGTAAGAAGGGTCTGGAGACTGACAATTCTACCAGCTAGAAGAACTTAAAAGGAAGCACCAAGCAAGAACTGGAGACAACTGCACTGATGGACCTTGTATAGTCAATGTCCAGCCTCAACTTCCTCCAAACTGCAAGTATCACCTTAGAGAGAGTTTGCTCAGGGTTCTTGTCAGTGATGATGATATGTGAACATAAGCAAGAAGCATCCTGAATAGAGAGATGGAGCCAAGCCATGAGCCTGTTCCACAGTCCCCCAAAAGTGTATGGGGCATACTTTGGTCATTAATCATTTCTACAGACCAGACACATGTTTTCTTTCCAACAGCCATGGCCTTAGGTCTGTGGCCTTCTGTGTTCATCTGCTTAATGAGTAGGCATCAAATAAATATTTATACAATTCACTGAGTAATGTTCTATCCAACTGAAAAGACAGCTGCTTATTTACTTTTAATAGTTTATCACCCACTATAATAATATTGGGAGCAACTACCAGTTAATAGATATCAACAGATCAACTCTGTCAGAATTCCGTGTGAGATAGATACTATTGGACACTGATAATCAAGTAGGTGTCCTCTGTATTTCCCCAAATAATTTATTATCCTTGCATGTAGAAAAGGGATGCTTCTCTGATAAAGAGGGATTCAATCCAGAAACTGAGTCCTGAGATCTGCCTTTGCTATTAGCAAAAGCTCCTGAGGACCCACCTCAATTTCTGAACAATCCTTAGGAGTATAGGCAGCCTTTGTGTCTACATTTGCTGTCTTCAAGGAGGTGACAGTGAGATGCTGAAAGCCCCAAAGTGCTGGGTGATGAGGGAATACACTTGTCCTCTGAGAATTAAACTTAGTAAAATCCATACACAATAGAAATGATTAGGCAAGCATGAAAGTAAATGCAGAGATTATCTGTAATTGGGTGACTGAAGTGTTTAGGTACACCCAAAACTCCAGTCAGGGTGATCCACCAGTGATCTCAGACAGAAAAAAATCAGAGTGAGATTGTGGTTTGTTAAGGAGAAACCTAATCAGTCATATTGTACCTTCCTAAGAGACAGACCATATCAATGACTATCTTGCTGGGCTGAGATGCATGTCCATCTGTCTGTTGAGCAGAACCTGACTGTGGACAGAGATGCACTAGGCTATAAAAACCAATAAACATTTGAGCCATACAATTATTTTCTCTGGTTTGATTCTGTGATCATCACACATCGTTCATTCAAGGCAGTTTGGGGTGATTTTTTTCCCCTTTTCTTTTTCCATACACCTTGCTCAAAGAAAAAGAATGGGCTAGAGAGGCTGGAGCAACTCCAGTCCAGTCCATCTTGTACTAATGTCATTTCTCCATTCACCCCTTGAGGCTCTTATGAATGTTAGACAGTTGCCCTGGGTTAACAGGGCAGGACTGATGAACACTCAGTTCTACAGTCTGGGCCTTAGAAAAGCCACAATTTGTTGGAGAAAATGGCAACCAGCCCCTGAGACCACTGTTTTCCTGACCACACTCCCAATGAAAGCCAGGTGTTGAGCCAACTTCGTCTTTCAGAGAGGAGGCATTCAAGCATATAATCCCCATATGTTTGCCATTGGCTGGTTATATTGTCACCTCCCTTCAAGCTCAAGGTCACATAGTATGTAACATTCTCGCTTTAGCCAATCCTAAAGTTCTCTTGCTACAGACAGATCTCTTCTGGGCATGTCCACCCTGTAGTCTGTGGGTTGTGTGTGCCCCAGGATAACATGAATGCAGCCCAACACAAAATCATAAACATTGTGGGTTTTGTATGTGTGTGATTTGTTGTTGTCAAGATTCAAAAGAAGCTCGGGGCAAATGGCCAACTGTGGTGCCTATTAGCATATCAAGTGTCTGCTGGCCTCCAGGCTCACTCAGTAGCTGTGGATCCTCTCAGCCCTTCTCACTCCGCCCCTACCCTAAACTCTCACTGCTCAAGGATTTCCTTTCTCCCAACTTCTCATTCCTATATAACCCTGCCATTTCAGCCATGTGCTTTCCTGGCCCCTTCTCTTGTCCCCCTCTCTTGGGTCTCCTCTCTCACCTCTCTCCTTTCTCTGATCACCTATCATGGCCAAGTTCAGTCTGGAGGTCATGTTTCTTCTATTACTTTCCTCTTCCTGCTCTGGACTTTCCCAGATGCTCTGTGTGTACTCTCTCTCAAAGCTAATAAACACTTTCCCTCAACCATACCTTGAAGTTTCCATGTCCTCACTTTATGCAGTTGTTAGTAATGTTATAGCCTAGTTCAGAAGCATAAAAAATTATGGATGGAAAATTCCATGTCACAACATCAAATATTTGCACATACTTGAGAGCCATAGGTGATTCCCAAAGATCCCTAAACCCAGGCAAGGTCTTTCCTCCATTCCATTAAAACATACTGGGTAGAGGATGGTAAGGAGGAGGACTCTCTCAGCCACTTGTCTTTTGTAAATACAGATCAAAGAGGGTCTTGTCTCACAAATCAAAACTTAAAGATACTTCTGAGCTGCTGCTTCTGTTGCGTATTTCTACTGCTAGGCTCCTGGTCTCCCTTCTGGGCCCTCAGGTTCACTCCTAAGACCCTTGGCTTTAGGGTACTTTTGCTAATCTTGGGAGAAATGACCACAGGGACTCTGTCAGTTTTCTCTGAAGTGACTCACAGTCAAACAGGACTCATTGTCCCCTGTGGGCCTTGATTCTGACAGGTAGAGAAGGGAGCATAGGCAGGTCTGTCAGCCATGCTGGAGAACTATCAGGAGGAGGGAACAGCCACTGGCCTCCAGGTATGTCAGAATGATCTGAGGGTTGGATTTGTGCTTGTTCTTTCTGGCAGACTTCCACAGACACAACTGAGGAGTACCCACAAGAGGATCATGCAGAGACATAAAACCATGACAACAAGCCACACTGCCCCACAATTATTGGAGCTTTACTTCTAGATAACTAGCCACTCAGGACTATACTCTAGGCTTTCCCGAGGTTCTTTCTTAAATGGTCTATAAGCACAGTAGGAGTGTGGGATCTCATGAGTGGGTTAGACTCAGACTGGAGGCTGGACCTTCTACCTGCTCATTTGGGTTAGATGCAACTATACTTCAAACTGCTCCCTTTACGGACCAGGACTCTTGCTCCCCTCTTGATCTTGACCCCTATGTCCCCAAAGCCCATATATGCACCTATCTCAGTAAACTCCTTAGATTCTCAGATGCCACCTCCTCCCTCTTAGGCAGTTTGCATTAAATATCTGTCACCACCTCCATATTTTTAAAACTCTAGGCAGATACTAAATCCTACCAACAGCCCCTCAAACCACATTGTCCTCTCTTCCTCCCTTGCTTTCTGCCACTCTGCTGCCTCTTAAAGCACCCACACTTGGCCTGCCAAAGCACCCACACTTGGCCTGCCAAAGCACCCACACTTGGCCTGCCAAAGCACCCACACTTGACCTGCCAAAGCACCCCCCCCAAGCACCCACACTTGCCTGCCACCCACACTTGGCCTGCCAAAGCACCCACACTTGACCTGCCAAAGCACCCACACTTGGCCTGCCAAAATTTCCCTGTGGTTTATTTATTTATTTGTGGAAAATGAGATTCCAATTATGACATATCCATACAGTGAAATGCTATGTAGCCATTTAAAATAATGGGGGTAGAAGAAAACTTAATGAGGTGGAAAAATGTTCACAATACATTGTGGGGGGGGTTGACAAAATTGCATGCAGAGGTTTTCATTCTTATGAAAAATGCTCACATTTTTATATAAAAAGAGATGTGTATTGCAGTCAGCATTACTAGGATTATGTATACCTATATGCTCACAGTGGTCATCTGGCTTCTGGGCAGTAAGATGATTGCAAATGAGACATTCTTATTTGTGTTTTTCTGTGATTTTGAATTTCATTTACAATGAGGAAATATTACTTTTGTAACAAGGACAAAAACAATCATGAACATTTTTTTTCCTTTTTACCTTGAGCGATCAGCCAAATGTCTTTTGCACAACCTCTGCCCCATACTCCTGCTGTGGCCTTTCTGTTTATCCACGTTGGCATATGTTGCTGTTATTCTCAGCAAATGAGCAAACTGAAATAAGACTCAATTTGTTTGAGCAGACTGTGGCTCTTGGTAGTCCAAAATATAAAAAAAAAAAAAAAAATTTAAATGATCAACCCCAGCACAGGAAAAGGAAAAATGCATTGTTATCTCCAATCTGACCTTAGCACACTTAGGGCTGCTCAAATGGTTGAAAAACCAAATGTAACTAGACTCTTCACTTTCCTTGAAAAGCACAGTGCTGTTTAACTGTGGATTATTTTGTCCCTGGATTGACAACTTAGGCTGGAGCTTAATTTCTGCCATTATATTGGCTTTCTGAGCCTTGGTTTCGAAACCTGGAAATTGAGAATAATGACAACATCCATTTATCCTATGACTTAGAAGACTAAATGGCAAAATATAATCAAGTGCTTAAAACACTGTTTTGGCAATCACTTAACAAATTGGTGCCTTTATTAGCCCCTCAACAAGTTTAGTATTTAGAGGACTAACATTGTCAGCTATTTTTAGTCCCATATGCTTGATTTTCAACAAAGAATATTGAAACAGGTTTCAACAGCTCCCAGAGGGCAGAGATAGGAAGGATTTGCGTTCTGTTCCTTCCATAATGGACATTTTGACATACACAGGCACAGTGCCTGAGCAGCTTAAGTTTCTTTGAAAGGTACTTCTTTAAAGGACCAACAGTGCTACCACCCTCTGGTTAGCTCCAGTGAGCCCCAAGAATGAGGACATGTTCTAATAGTGGTAATAAAATTTCTGATGAAATTCAGAAATTCTGCTTTTTTTGGCTCATTGACTGAGTAAAAACCACTTTCCACTCCTGTGGGAGCCCAAATTACTCAGGGTCAGAGAATCTGGGCTTGCTTTACCCATCAAGGCTGCATAAAGAGATGATATGGCCAAGGGCATGTTTACCAGGTATCTGGAAGGATCTACACTTGGCTGTATAGTGTGTTTTGATCTTGCAAGGGGAAGGTCTTTTGCCTTTTCCCTTGGCATATTATAAAAAGCCCTATTGAATAAAGTGCTGGGTAGCTGGGGATGGACCCAGGGCCCTCCTAAAGCTATGTGTCTTTCTCCTTTGTCATCTAGACCTATCTTTCTACCTAATATTTTCTCATTCCTCTCTCCTCCATCTAAGAACACTTTGATAGGTGGGAGCAGGTCAGAGCTGGACTCTCACAAACTCCCACATATGGCACCCAACATGGGGCTTAGGTACAGAGGATAAAAGAGAAGGAACACTACAGGTTAAGGGAGTATGCCTGGAATGAATTAATTGGAGGTGGTGATATGCTATTGTTTGGGAGTAAAATTGTAAATATAAAGCAGGCAGTTAAAGTTAGGCTGCAGCAAGTATCTCTCTGTGTCTTTGTTTCTCTGTTCTCTCTCTCTCTCTCTCTCTCTCTCTCTCTCTCTCTCTCTCTCTACTAATATAAGTAAGTAAAACAGTTTTGGAGAAGGTTGAGAAATATAGGCTTTAGTTGTAGGGATATGGTTGAAGGTTTTCCCCAGTGTGGGACCTGAGATGCATAAAGCAGTATCTGGGACTGAGGGAGTGGTTCAATTGCAATGGAACTGTTTCATGTATGCATATATACTTTATAAACTGTGGTGATTCATGAACTGTTTTGTGTAAAAAATAGAACTGTTTGTGAAGAAATAGAGAAATTCATTTTTTCTACCCAGGCTCAAGGTACAATTTAAAAAATTATAAAGAAGAGGATGAGTTAATATTCCTCAGTCTGTTAAATTAAAAAATATTTTTCTTGTCTCGAGTGGACTAATGCTAACTTGTATTAATGTACCCTAAGTTTTATTAGCAAAAATGAAAAAAGTTCTATTAAGAAATTGCTTTTGGATGTCTGCTAAAGTTTGTAAAATGTAAATAGTTCTACTGAGAGTTTGCTTTTGGATGTAAGTTTGTAAGAATTATAATTATGTATAATAATATTTATGTTAGAATTATGATGTTAACCTGTTAATGTTAATGGTGATACTAAGGAGTCTTTAGATTTGATGCAGTTGCATCAGGAGTTTATTGATTTA
Organism: Peromyscus leucopus; assembly: GCF_004664715.2. Taxonomy (NCBI): domain Eukaryota; kingdom Metazoa; phylum Chordata; class Mammalia; order Rodentia; family Cricetidae; genus Peromyscus; species Peromyscus leucopus. Next base: position 51,680,393 of record NC_051070.1, read on the forward strand.
AAAAAGGATTCAGTGCAGCTAGGACTGCTGTAGTCATCTTGGAACCATTCACAAAGGTTATTCCATAGTTATCATTCTATACTCCTTTACTGGGAGGTATTGCAGCCATAAGGAGCAGGTATATTTCTATGATTACTCCAGCTACTTGCAAGTTCCTAGTGGAAAAGCTGATTCAGAGCTGCATAGAGTTAAGCTCTGTACTCTCACTTAAGATCTTTCTATTATTAAAAAGAGGAAATTTGTGGGAGCCCAAATTATTCAGGGTTAGAGAATCTTGGCTTGCCTTTCCAGAAGGGCTTCATAAAAAGATGATTTGGCCACAAGTGTGTTCACCAGGTGTCTGGAAGGGTCTACACTTGACCATACGGTATGCTTTGATCTTGCCAGGAGGAGGTCTTTTGCCTCTCCCTTTGGCATATTATAAAAAGCCCTTTTGAATAATCTCTGGGTGAGTGGGTATGGACCCAGGACCCCCACCTAAAAGCTATCTTGTGTCTTTGGCTTTCTTGTCTCCATCTATATCTCTACCTATTATTTTCTTATTCCTCTCTCCTCTACCTAAGAACCCTTTGATAGGTGGGAACAGGTCAGAGCTGGACTCCCACAGACTCCTATTCACTCCCATCCTTCAATATGGATGCTTTGTAGTCCTCTAGGCTCTGCTTGAAGATCTCTAATTAGCAGATACTCTTCTCTCTTAAGGCAACCCATACCAAAGTGGCATTCCAAGTTGACTCTGAAGATAAGCTGCTCTTTATATTTAACCTAAATATCTATCTTTGTAGGTTTCAGTGTATTATGGTCCCATTTTTAACCCTCACGGTGAACATAAAGCCTAAACAGTTTCCTTCCTAGTGGGTTTCCAAATATCTTCAGGCAGGGGCTCTGCATCTTCTCAGACTATATGCCAAAAACTTCCAAAACACTTCCTTATACATAACGTTGTATTGATTTTCATTATCTTAGTTTCTTCCCCTGAAATGGGTCTTGCCCGGCATGGCTGAACCATCACACTGGGCTCAATTTTGAAGAAACTGATCTAAGATAATTGGTATAATAAGATGATTGCTTCTGCCACTAGAGACAGTGCACCTTCACTCGTGTAGCTAAGAGACTACTTGCTTCTGAATGACTCCCATCAATCTGCTCTCCACTAGATCTTAGACTATCCACGCATGCATTTCCTTCATAAGTACTATTTGCACATCATAATGATCTCATCTATGGATGTGAAATTGTTCTTCTGATCCCACTGTAAGACATTACACTCTTCGTGGATGTGAAATTGTTCTTCTGAACCCACTGTAAGACATTACATTCTCTATGGATGTGAGATTGTTTTTCCTGAACTTACTGTAGCATATTACACTCTCTTTGGTTAAATTTCACCATTTTGATTCTCTCTATTGTTTCAGATTGTTGAGAACTTTTAAGGATCTGATTCTGTCATCCAAAATATATGCTAACCATACCTAATTTGTATCATCAACATATTTAATGGCTATGGCTTCTACTTTCTTAATTTTTAAGAAATTTTTTTTCATTCATTTTACACACCAATCAAAGATCCCCCTCTTTCTTCCTCCTGCACCCCAGACTTCTCCTCTCAACCCACCTCCCACTCCTCCCTAAAGAAGGCAAGGCCTCTCATGGGGAAGCACATTCAGTAGAGACAAGTCCAAGCCTTTCACGCTTTCCCCTGCCCCAAGGCTGCACAAGGTGTCCCATCATATGTAATGAGCTCAAAAAAGCCTGCTAATGTACCAGGGATGGATTCTACTGCCAAGGGGCCCCCAAGCAGATCAAGCTACACAACTGTCTCTCCATTGGCTTCTACTTTCATAGGAACAATTGAATAAAACTTTGGCTAGCACTGAGCTTAAATTAGAACATCAGCGAAGTTGAGAAAGTTCCCTCCATTCATCATCAATCTAAATCTTCAATTTCTTCATTAAATTTTTATCTGCTTAGGATCCCTTTTTATCTCTTATTACTACATCTTAGTGTGGAATGATCTGGCATATGTCATAATACACTCATTTGTTTTTCTTTTGTTTTCTCAGAATACCTTACATGAAATCCAGAAACACATTTTCTTAATTTTACTTTCTTTTAACATTTATTTATCAATTGGTGTCTTGGAGACATGTCTGAGGTCATAAGCCATCTTACAGGAGTCATTTCTCTCTTCCAACCATGTAGGTTTCAAGGGACTAAACTCAGGTTGTCAGGTTTGATAGCAAGCACTCTTATCCAGTAAGCCATCACACAGACCCAGAAACACATTTTTTTAAAATCTACCAACCTAAAAATCCTTATGAGGGGATGGGAAAGAAGCAGGGAACAGAGAAGAGAGAGGCAAAAACAGAGACAGAAAGACTCAGTGAGACATAGAGAGAGAGAGATAAAGAAAATAAAGACAGACAAAAAGAGGAAAGAAGGAGAGAGAGAGAGAAGAAGAAAGGAAGAAAAGGAAGTATGGGAGAGAAAGAGAAAAAGGTAAGTCTGGCATGACATGGTCTGAGAAAACTCACTCTGATTTTATGCTTTCTTCTTCCTTTTCTTCGTGTTATTAAAGTATCCAATTCACAATCCATTTGGATGCTCATATTTTATTTCTTACTCTCTTTTTAAATAATTGGCTTAACACTGGCCCTCTAGTTTCCTGGTAGTTCTTTATGCTCCAAAATTCCTCAAACATCATAAGAAACACCTAAGGAATGCAAGCAGAGCAACCAAGAGGTGCAACGTCTGGGTCCAGGAGACTTCATTATGCTTAGATAAGCCAGACCTGGAGCCATCATTTATTTATAATGGGTTTATCGGTAAGGGTCTAGGGAAGAAAATACATAAATGAAAAAAAAAATGGGAAATAAATGTTACCTTCAGTTTTAGGATCATTTCTTGACCACAACCCTAAAGGCACAGAATACAGAAGGTGAAGACTGACTGGTAAAATTAATTGGGACATCTTTGAGGGGCCAGCTTGGCTCTGTGCTCCCTGGCATTGGCTGAGGCTTCAGCTGCATCTGTGTCATAGTTTGACCAGTTCCTTAGCCCAGTCCTGCTTCTTTCACAGCCTTATGGCAGAGCTCCCAAGAGCACTGTCTAATAAATATCTGGCATAGAAATTCTCATCTCCAAGTCTGGATTTTAGAAAAAAATGATCGGAGACAGTTGGTATCAAGAAGCAGATTTTAAAGCAGAATTTTGAGACTGTACCACTCTCTAGACTCGGCTGTAAACGAAGCCTGTCCCTGGTGTTTACTGGAGTCTGGAGGGTTGTTGGCATAATGGGTTGGTGCCATTGTTAGCATCCTTATTTATGGTGAGCTGAAATGAGTTGCCAGTGGGAGAAGAAACAGGTTGGTGGGGGGAGGCCAAGCTTCAAACCTATGAAACTGAAAGGCTATTGTTGGGTGCTACTGGTCCAACAGGAAGAGATAATGAAGAGCAAGGGTGATTATGTTGAGGCAGGCACAGTATTTAAATAGTCAGCATTTAAATAGAATCCCTCCTGGTGCAGCAAAAGGCAGGAAAGGGTTATTCTGAAGCTTTAAAAATACCTCCAACGAGTCTTGGATGAGTTTGAAGACAGTGTTAATCTGCTCTTCCACAGTCAAGAATGTGAATGGAAGGGAGTGGTATGAGAGGAGACATCTACATCCAAACTTCATGCTCCCCTCTGCTCTCCACACAAGTGTCCTACTCTTCTTTACCAAAGGCTGACATTTCCTCTCCTTTTAATTAAAAGTACTGCACGGGCTCTTATTGAAAGATCACAGCTTACTTCTGGTTACAAATCCCATCCTTTCAGGGACAAGTCCCGTGGTTAGAGACATCTCAGCACAGTTCAACTGGAGAAGTTCTGGGTCTACCAAGAGATAATGGGGAGTGTCCTCACATGTCCACCACAGCAGCAAGAGCTGGAGAGTAGGCATCACTGGGTCCTGAAGGTGTGGGGGCAAGGCAAGAGAATAAAACGGGATCAACGAAACTCTTGGGATGGGAATAATCTTTCAGGATGTAACATGTGAGTATGGTAGGAGATGGTGCTGAGATTTTAAAAAGTCACAGAAGCTTGAAAGAAGGAGAGGTGGTCCTCACTAAACAGAATATAAATGACAAACTGTAGTGGCAGATGATTAAAGAAGAAATATAAAACCTCAGAGAACGAGCCAGACCAGACCAGATATATCATGTGAAAAGCCAGAAACATCCACCGGCTGACCATATTGCTCGTGAAGACCCAAAGGAGGATTCATTTGTGGGAAGCATGAAAAATGTGTAGCTGAGTGGTGCTACAGATAGACCTGTGTCTTTCCAAAAGTTATCTATGGAACCCCTAGTCCCCAGTGTGACTCTGTTTAGAGACAGAGTTTTTAGGGGAAAATGGAGTTTCACTGAGGTCAGAAAGATAGGCTCTTAGCATCTTTGTGGGGGGGGGGGGCTGGATGGCTGAGTGGCTGTGTGTGTTGTGTGTCTGTGTCTATGTATATGGGTGTCTTTGTATATGTGTGTGTGTATGTGTGCATGTGTCTGTCTGTCTATCTGTGTCTGTGTATATGTGTCTGTTCATGTGTGTATGTATACATGAACAGTATGTGCACACATACCTGTGGAGGCTAGAGCAGGACCTAGGTTTTATTCTTCCAGTGATCTTTGCCTTGTTTTATGAGACTTGCTCTCACTGGCCCAGAACTCACCCAGTTGGCTGGATTGGCTGATCAGAGAGCTCCAGGGATTTGCCTCTCTTTTTCCCAGTGCTAGGTCCATTACCACACATTGCTTCTCTTTTACATGGGTTCTGGAGGCTAAACTCCAGTCCTTAAGTTTACAAGACAAGCCCTTTAATGGCTGAGCTGTCCCCCAGCCTCAAGTAGTGTCCCTTTAAGAATAGACCTTATTGCAGAAATGCAGCTGTCTGCAAGTCAAGAAAAGAGAGCATTAATTACAAAGAAAATTGATTGGAATCTGGACTTAGACTTCAAGTCTCCCAAAGTGGGACAAAAAATTAGGCTACATGGTCTATAGTCTTTTTCTTATGGAAGCTCAGAGCTGACTAATACAGAGGGATTCCAAAATTCTTTGAAAGATTTAGTGGTGGCTCTCTGTGATAGACTAAAGTTCAGAAGAAAATCAGCTGCCATGGAATTGAATTTCTTACTAATAACAGGGAAGGCAAAGTCTTAAGATAATCTGTGCCAGATAGTGGTATTTAGACATCCAAAACAAAGTCCATACAATGTCATAATAATTGACAGGGTCACTGTGGCAGCCACATGGAGGCATGGTCTACCAGGCTTTCTCTTTGGGGCCACCAACCAGGTCCCAAAGCATGATACAGAGACTTCTTATTAGTTATGAATGCTCTGCCTAGCTTAGGCTCATTTCTGGCTAGCTCTTTTCATTTAACCTGTTTCTCTTTATCTACCTTTCGCCTCAAAAGCTTTTTACTTTTATTTCCTTCTGTGTATCTTACTTTCACTGCTTATCATGTTTGCTGGCTGCGGCTGCCTGGCTTCTGGCCCCAGGCATCTCCCTTGTTCTCTCCTCCTTTTCTGGCTCCTCTCTCAAATCTAAATTTCTCCTCCACTTTATTCTTTCTGCCTGCCAGCCCCATCTATCCATCTCCTGCCTAACTACTGGCCATTCAGCTCTTTATTAGACCAATCAGGTGCCTTAGGCAGGCAAGGTGAAACAAATGCAACACATCTTTACATAATTAAACAAATGCAGCATAAACAGAAGTAACACACCTTTACACAGTTACAGTAATATTCTGCAGCATAAACAAATGTAACACATGTTTGCCTATTTAAAATAATATTCCACAACAGCATGGCCTGCAGAGGGTTGTGAAGATTAGAAGACTCACATTACTGAAAATTTTAGAGGTCCTATGCCTGGTCTGTGGCAGGACACTCTTTTCACAGTAAAGGGAAAATTGGAAAATTAGTATGTGTTCCTTATCCTCCAATTGAAAAGGAACAATAGGGCTTAGTGAGCATCTTCCAGTGCAGAGCTAAGGATACGTCACACTTGGGAATACTATGCCAATCTGCCCATGGCTGAAGTGGAAGTCTTTGAATGAAGCCCTGAGTGGAAAAATGCTGAAACATCAGGTCAGGCTGGGGAGGAAAGAGCCTTAAGATCTGTGCTGTAGGCCTGGAAGATCTGAAGGGACAAAATGTATCGGTGCAGAGAAAAGGTACCTGGTGGCATTCATAGCAGTTCCTCATAGGAAAATCAGGCAGATGTCCAGGATTCTATAACAAGGCATGACATGTGCTGCAAAGTTAATGTACCACACAAACAACAACCTCTAGCAGGTTAAAGGGCACTACGAGAAACATCTGACCATGGACTATCAAGAGCCTGTGCAGCCACAGCTACCCTTCATGAGCAGAGCTCTGTCAGAGCCACCAATTAGCTTAGCCAATGTGGCAACAACCACACTGTAAGGTGGAAGTAATCCAAGGTCAAAGCAGACCTCTAGCAAAGCTATAGGATTCAAATAAGCCACAGAAGTAGATGATCCACACTCCTCAGTTCTATACCCAAATCATACTGGTATCTGTCTTCAAGCTCATCCTATGACCCTCTCTTTGCTCATAGCACATATGCTAACACATATGCTTGGTACAGAAGATACAAGATTGAACATGGTCCTAAATGTGTTGGTTTGGTGTGTGACTATAAACTGAAAGTAGATTTTTACTGCACTGTAGTAACACTTGGATTGGGTGCTGAAAAAGGAGACACTCTATCTACAGACAAGAACTTCAAAAGCTACACTTGCTTGTCTCCCTTTACATCATGTCAGCATAAAAGACATACTTTACAGTAAAGGAAGGCACAGGACCCTGAGATCCATTTGTCCTGTTACTATACCTCCAGAAAGTGTCAGCCAGATAAAGTAATATGATGGTTATTTGAAGACAAAATCTCTAAACAAAAGTGGCATGACACAAGACACATGCCTTCAAAGGCAATGATGAAGATATGCCCATTTGACAGAAGCCTGTAAGAAAATAGATTAGAATATTGGGACAGAGAATGAAAAGGAGGCTAATGTATGGACCTCTGGGAATGGCCCATAGTATGAATACTCTCATATCACATATTAATGCCCCCCCTGAGAATTATCTAAATATTATCATAAACACTAAAGTATGATCAACCCTTTGCATTCATGAGGGATTAACTTCATAACCTCTCCCCCATCTCCCAGAAATGCTCAAATTCATGAATACTCAATTTATCTATATAAAAGGACTTAATATTTGCATAGAATCTGTATGCATCTCCTTATGTACTTGAAATCATTGCTAGGTTACCTTTAAATGTTATGTAAATAGATGCTTTACTGCATTGTTTAAGGAACAGTGACTAGAAAAATGTCTGTACATGTTCAGTACAGGTGCAATTTTTTCAACTATTCCTGATCTAGTTGAATGAATTCAGAACCTACTGATATTAAAGGCCAGCTGTATTCAGACATCAGCCAGGCTCCATTGACAAGATCTTGACTTCACAATGGGGTCACAAACACAATGACCCCTAGCGGCAGGAATCGAAGCTATACACAGGCTCAACAGTGTGAACTCCACTTACCAAGGCATCCAACCTGCCAACATCAGACAAATGTTATATCTACAGTGTAGGGTCATTTTCAGAGGAGGCCCCCTGACATTGGATGGTGCATGGGTTATTTTAACTTGTTTACCCTGGAGGGAATAAAGGTTCATCTAGATGGTATTGCAAACATTTCAGGCATGAGTCTTGCCTTTCCTACCCGCAGGCCCTCACCTTGCACACTGTGTAAAGGATTAGTCAGTATTTAACCCACCAACATGGGATCTCACACAACATCACATCAGAACAAGAGATCCATCTTATAGAGAAGGAAGGCACACAGTTAGATGATTCATTTGTTCCATTCCGACACCTTCAAGAAGAGACAATAGATGGCCTTTCAAGGACGTAGATGAAGTGCTGACCTGGGTAGAATCTCCTGAAATAATGGAAAGCTGTCTTCTAAGATATGACATACTACCATGCTGCCTAAATCAATGACAATTATATACATAGATGAAAGAGGGAAGAGGGGAATGGAGGGGGGAGAGAAGGGAAATGGGAAGGAGCAAGAGAGAGGGAGAGAGAGATGGAAAGGGGGAGAGTAAAAGTGAAAGAATGGCAGTGAGCATGGTCCTGCCTTGTTTACTAGTACTTCCTGTGACCCTTCCTGCTTCTCAAAGTGAAGATTTCCACTAGGGTCAAAGGAAGGATGTCATCAAAACTTGTGCCTTTGCTATTTCATGGTCACTTTGGGCTCACTGTACCATAAAGCAGAAGTCAAGGAAAGGAGTCATCATGCTGGCAGTTTAATTAACCCTAATGATGAGCAGACGGTGCACTCTTTACACATATGAGTAGAGAGAAATGGATTTATTGTTTCAGTGAGCCTCCTTCTTCCATAGCCCTTAATGACTGATTTTTGACAGTAAAAGACAATATGGAGCAGCTATAACCTAAGAATTTGGTGACCAGATTAGATCATGCAAGGGGCATGTGTGGGTGAAGGTCTTGGGAAAGAGAACAACTGGACTCTTGGAGGAGCTCTGCATGAACAGGTGGAAAGGGGCCTAAATGTGTACTGTAGTAGACACCATAGTGCACACCAAGAGCTTCCCTTGGACCCTAGGCTCTTTCCTTCATGAATAGCAGTATTAGCTGCTAGTGGATCAGTGATGAGTCACTTCCCAGGAACTGCCCTTCGCCATAGGGGAAAGGTTGTTACTCTCCCTCCCTAGATATGGGAGTACACTAGTTGCACTATGTTACCGATCTGGGGACAGCCTTGAAGGACTGTCCCAATCTCACAGCTTCTTGAGAACTCAGCTAAGGCCTTTGCAATGACTGTATCTAAGTGCTAATTCCAAATCTGTGCATTCCTCGTCCCCCTTCTCTCTCTTACAGGTGTTAAAAATTTAATTTTCACTTCAGTCATTCTCTTAGAAATCTCCATCTCAGAATCAGTTTCTAGGAAATTTGACTGAAGTCCACGGTCATTCATATCAATTTACCCACTTGTGTGATTTTTTTCCTCCCCACTATGCTCATGTTCTGGTTGCACGTGAACAGCAAGAAAGCTCGTTTCTGTTGAGATGAAAGTTTTTCAAAGATAGTAAGGTTAAAAAAAAAAAAAAACCGCAGGCAACAACTGATTTAAAGGTGTTACTGCAGGTGGACATACGTTACATGTAATTTATTAATTATAAGTAATAAAAATCGAATCTGAATGAACTAGAAATTAAGATGGGACTGGGAGGTGACTGATGGTACAAGTGGGCTTCTTGGATGGGAAAATGTAGGCTGGCAACCTCAAGCAGTAGGAGGCTTTGGTCAGTGAAGAGGAAGGATAGCAGATTTCATTACCAAAGTGGATGTTCAAATTACTGATATTGGAGGTGGGGGAGTTTCTGGAAGAGAGTGATTGGTCTAGCATCTCATCATGAAGGGAGCATGACTCAGCTGAAGTGGAAAAGATTATAAGAAATTTAAGGAACCAAGATACCAGATATCTAATGTGTGGTCCACATAGGTATTGACTGCCTGGGATGAGAGCAGGAGCTGAAAAGTAGGAGATGGAGAATCAAGTCTTAATAAGAATTGGTGTCAAGGAACTCCTCAAATGGGATTAGGAGAATGGAGGTATCATGGTATGGACATTTGTTTGAGCCTCAAGTCTGCACAGTTTTACCGAAAATGGGTAAACAGATTAGAAAATTAGGTGAAGAAAGTGCTTTCATAGCTTCCAAACAATAAATAGAAGTGTAAGCAAAAGCAACCTTACTTTGATAAAAGTCAAGACAATTTTGGCTAGAGCAGAGATATACTCCAAAGTACATGGATTGAAATGCATGTCCAGAGCTGCTCATGCTGTAAACAATGGAGTCAGATTAAAATGCCAGCAACTTGACCAACCACAGAGTGCATGCAATCAATCCCCAAAGGCTTGTCACAGAAGGAGAATTTAAACAAATTGTGTTTCTTATATTGAGCTGTTGTTGAAGCTCGAACAATTAAATATACTTTGGAAGTGCACTGTGGTTAGATAAGCTTGATAGAGGTTTATATAACTTTCCAGGTTACAGAACTTGTAAACAATGCTGTTCTGTAGTTGGTGGACACCCAAGCACCATTGAGAGGAAATAAAATTGTACAAATTATGTACTTAGAGGCTCCAACCTTGAGATTTGTGGATTCACTGTTGTCAGTTTTAGAGACCCCTTTGACTTCTTATCTCCACTTGTGACTAGGAGCCTTCAGACTGCTTGTGTAGGTACCCTTGATGATCCAAGTCCAAGGCATCAGCTCTGCATAGCACAACATACTCGGAGCCTGTACTCTAATAGAATCTCACAAGCAGACCTGTTTGTTAGCAATATACATCTTCAGTTCTCTGAGTATCTCTTTAATAGTCATTTTCTGAAAGATAGGGAAGGAATTACATTATGTGATAATTTAAAACATATCTGATATATGAATCATTAACAGGTTCAAAGAATATATCTTACTTGAGAAATTATATGATGGTGTTTTATAATCTGATCTTTATTTTTTTAAACAAAAAGTGAGATTATGATTGATATTTCTGAGGACTGTTTTAATATTATTTTCTTATGTGTAGACAAAAGATGATATGGATGTCAGTGACATTATAAACTAGTAACAACCTAAAAAAACCAACATACAAGATTCTTGTGACATCCATGTGTTGGCTCACTCTGAGACATGTGAAGTCACCCATTTCCTGGTGATCAAAAATGCAATTTCTCAAAGCAATGCATGTGTGACTTCAGGACTTGTAGACTCTGCCTAAGCACACTGAGTACTTTTGCTTCAGTGGTCAGACACTTATTGTGGCCTTGAAATATCAGCATCTCCATCTCCATTTGAGAACCATCCTGCTTCACAACAGACAGTTTGCCCCCTAAAGAAGACAAAAAGAGACTGCTTAAGGCTGCAGAAATTGGGTTCTCTCTGGAGTCACTTCTGTTGTATCTTTACTTACTCTCATGACATGGCATCTATGTAAAAGATCTTGTGGGTAAAGGACAAGGTCTCAGAATCCCTTAGTCTGAGTCATCCTCTGATAAGTGAGAGATGGACATCTTAGCATCTCTACTGCAGAAGCAAGAGACAGGCATCTTGGCATCTCTCCTGCACCGTCAGCTACAGGCTGCACATAACAGCTTCAAAAGAGCCAGCGGTTGGGGGAGATGGGCTGTAGATCCGGATTGATGGGTTGTTAATACAGTGAGACAGCTACATTGTCTCATTTTGACAGTGCAGCCGCTTAACATCCTCATGGGCGGGCACCGTGACCCAACCTCACAGCTAATGAGGCTTGGCACACCCACCTCACTCTCTCTGATTCTTAGTTAATATCAGTGTCCATAAGCACAAAAGCTCAGCCTGCCTGTAGCATTAGAGAATGGAGCACAGTGGTCCTTACACATGGAAGGAAGGTCCCTGGAGCCTTCCAAGGTTCTGAAGATGAAGCTATGCTAGATATAGAGGCCTTCTTCACACTGAGCACTAAAGGAAGGCATTAGATGGTGTCTCAAAACACATTTTGTCTGGTGTTTTTACTTTACAAGAAAAGAACCTGAAAGGTTAGGGGAGGGGACTGCAGTCCAGTATTTCCAAGCCTGATGACTACCCGCTCCACAACAGAAAGGTCTTTCACACAGAACCTATTCCCAAAGGAGACTTAGACTTTTATTCTCCTCAGGCTTAACCTCTGTGGGTGCCCTTGTTCTTTCCTCTTGATCAGGGCTGGGCCTCTTGCATTGGGCCTCTTACCAAACCCACTTGATGGGACAGGCATGGTTTCTTTCCTCATCATGGCTACAGCTTCTCAAATGACCTTTATGACCCTCCTAGGACTGGGCCCAGCATTTCCTTTGTATGAGATGCATATATCCTGTTTCTCAAAATTCTTTTCTTTCTACTTAAAGAACCTACAGGGAGCTAGACAGTGGTGGTACACACCTTTAACCCCAGCACTCAGCAGACAGAGGCAGGCAGATCTCTGTAAGTTCAAGACCAGTCTGATCTACAGAGTGAATTCCAGGACAGCAGAGCTGTTACTCGGAAGAAACCCTGCCTCAAACAACAACAACAAAAGAATCGACATGGTTCTCTATGCACACTCTCCACGTACACTTGAATGCTCACTTAAGCGTTCAAGACTCTATTGTCTGTCTTACTATATTTTAAATGGTTTCCCTTAAGGTTCCCATCAAAATGGGCTCTTCATCATCTCTAAACACATTATCAGCATTCTTCTATGCTTAATTTTTCCCCTTCCCACTTTAGAGTTCTTTATCTCTTTCCAAGAGCAAACAACATTCTTTCAAACTTATGTCAGGTTTCCATTTTGCAAAGAATGCTACCTGAATATGGCAGCAGTTCCACCCCTCAATCCTCTGCTCAAGACAGACAATGATCTATGATAACCATTCCCTCAGACTTGAATGAGGGAGTTTATTAATTTTATATCAAGCAAAAGAATAAATAGCAGATAGAGAGCAGTAGGCTGATGGCAGTATATCATCAAATCAGGTGCTTAGAGCATCCAGTATGATTGAGAGAGCAAACAAAGGTAATATCATCACATGGGGGGTTAGTAAATACCCATCAAAAATTGACTGGGGGAATTCAAGTCAGGCAGCTTGAGCTCTCCATGAGAAAGCTTCCCATGGCTGAACTTCTGGCCTCCTGTTTTCACGGGAGGCATTTTCATATCATTGGATAAACAATAACAATGCCTGTTACTAGTCAACCTTCTAGCTGATCTCACACACACGGTGTTTTTAAGACCCTTGCTGCTTGCTGGGTTTTGTTTGTTTACTTCCTTGCTTCCTTGTTTTTCTCCCTGTTACAAAGCTAGCAGACCAGTCTGGCCCAGAACATGTGTCATAGAGAACCCTTCATGTAAGCATGGTTGGGCATGGCTTAGGGAGGGGCTCAACTCTGCTTCTAGAGTCATTTCCCAATAAGCTTAAACAGCACATGACAATTTATGAACGTAATGTGCATTCCGTTCTCTAACCTCTGACCTCCTGCAGTTACCACAGAGCCTTCATATAACTTACCTGCATTGCCATATGTACTTGTGTAGCTGAATGCTGTGTCTTTTCACGCAACTTATACATAGCTTACAGAAGGAGATTATGTCTACACTTGGGTCTCCTACAATAGAAAACTAAACTCTCATAGTGTCATTCATTCCCATTCAGGGGGTTGTAAACAAAGTCTATATCCACTGTATCTCTGGATAGCATTTATTATCTGTCATCTTCTCCTGTGCCTTCTGAAGGTAGCTCTGATTGTTCCCCAAACATTGTACAACCTCTGAAAACAATTATCAGTGTCAAGTCCCCATTAACCTTAAGTGATTCAAAGCCCAGTTATTTCTTTTAAAAGCGCTCAGTACAATAAAACCCCAAAGGTTCAATATTATTCTCTAGAATTTATCATCTAAAATGTGATACACATGGGAAAACATGTCACAATTTAGTCTAGATAGAATTATGTGCTACACCTTCATTCTGTCATAGCTTGTATTAAGTCATACAGCATTTCTGAGACTCAGTTTCTTGGTCTATCTGAATTCCTATTATCTTGCTTTTAACAGAAGGGAAGACTAAATGTTTTCATGAGCTGGAAAGTGCTTAGCATGATATTTGTTCTATGTCAAGAGGTTGTTCGTTAAACATATAACGTCCTTGTGATCAATCAACCAATTGGAAGCCCCAAAGAAATGGGTCCGTGCACCTTGACTAGTGTGGCTATTCCATATTTTGCTGTGTGGTCGAAGGAAAGAGTGTGTGCTGAGATCGTTTCAAGAGAACAAAGGATCTGCCAGCTGGAAAGGAGCACACATTGTTCTCTACCCCTTATCTCCGTGCTCACACCTCTCATCTCATCCTCTCCTCTCCCTTCCAGGATGGTTCAGACACTGACAGAGCCTAGCTCTGTGTCTCTCTCGCCATCAGCCCTTGCTTCTCTGCTGCAAAGCTCTGAGTGTGGGTCTCTGGAGCTGCAAGGAGCACAGGCAGCCTGTGGAGAAACATTTCCTCTTCTTTCCTGAGCCCTGTGAAAGCAGACTCTAGATTCTCATGGAATGGATCTCTAATAGAGTGTCTGTTAATCTGTGCCTTATCCATAGAGCTATCCTTTAAGGGAAGAAGTTTAGAGAGTCGAGAAGAATTTAAAGAGGAAAAAAAATGTGTTATTTTTATATGTGAATGGTTTTACAGATTTTTTTTTTCATTTTGTGTGTTTGGGGGGAAGCCAATGTGCATATGAGGGCAGGTGCCTGAGGAGCCAGAGTCCCCCTGGAGCTGGTGCTAAAGATTATTGTGAGCCGCCCAGTGTGGGGGCTGGGAACCAAATTCTGGTCCTCTGCAAAAGACAAACAAACCATACATGCTCCTAACTACTGAGCCATTTCTCCAGCCCCCAAGACAGCAAAAGATCTTTTGGGGATGCTGAGTCTCAGTGTGTTATCCCCACTTCTTGAGAGCTTTCTATAGTATATAGTGGCATTTTCTCCTCAAATATGCAACAGAGCAGGGACAGCACAGAGCACATCCAGATCATTCATTGTCCTTGCCCCTGGCACCTCACAGATTTCCTTCATTCTCCAAGAGAGATGGCATTTCAGAATTGACAGCTTCCCTCTAAAGCTATGCACTAGCTGTGATAGGTGAGAAAGTCAGGCCTCCCCTCGGGGTGGTGCATTACAAGCAAGAATGGACTGCCCAAGATAAACTAGAAACATGTGACAGGAAAGGGAAGGGTGGGGACTCGTCCCTACCTCCATCCCCTACCTTCCAAACAAGCGCTTCCATGAGAACCATGGCAGTCAGAGCTCACACCAAGCTGCTCTGTGTCTTGACACCTATCCAGGAGGTCAAAAAACATGACTGGCCAATAGTGCTGTGTGAAACAGAGAACGCTTGACTGTTAGCCATCCCTGCTCTTATCTTGGGATCACACATGGGATTGAGAAGCTTGTGGAAATCAATTTGGGTTTTTTTGTTTGTTTGGTTGGTTGGTTTTTTTTCTTCCAGAGGAACTGCTTAGGCTGAATCATCATTTAGCACACTCAAAAGCTTGATTTTACCCAGCAGGTATGACAAACACTGGTCAGAGGACAAAAGGAAGTAGATTAGAACATAGGCACAATCCTAAGGACTAACTGACCAATAATGGAGCTAACAGTTCAGTGAGACAGTGAGGTCCTCATCAGTGGAGGGGTCCTAGATGGGCCTGACATGGTCATTATAATATAATATATATTACATGATATATATATGTATATATATGTGTGTGTGTATATATACATATATATATATATATATATATATAATTCTTTGAGCATTTCATGCATGCATACAATGTATTCTGATGACATTCACCTCCTACATCTCCAAGATTCACCTCCCGTTTCTCCACCACTTCCTAACTTCTTATCTCCTTTTCCTCATGTGTGTGTATAGGGGTGTGTATGTGTGTGTATGTGTGTGTGTGTGTGTGTGTGTGTGTGTGTGTGTGTGTGCTGCCTGTTTGCTCATGGGCATGGGACTATCCACTGGAGTTTGGAAAATGCACAGGGGCTACACCCTTATGGAAAACTGACTCTTTCCTCCTCCAGAAGCATTAACTGTCCAAAGCTACCCAGCTAGGGGTGGTGCCCATTAGGCCTACCCATCTCTGTGCTGGAATGTTGACTGGCTTGATCTTGTGTGGGCTTTGTATGGGCAATCACAGCTGCTGTGATCTCATGAGTGCAGTTTTCCCATATGTCCGGAAGATACTCTTTCAACTCCAGTTCTCCCCAACCTGTTCTCTGGTCTTTCTGTCCCTTCTTCCTCAATGGCTTTTGAGATCTGGGGAGAGTGTGTAATACAAATGTCCCATCTGTGACTAGGCACTTCAGAGTCATTCTCTACACGTTGACCAGTTGTGAGTTTCTACATTAACCACCATCTACTGCATAAAGAAATTTCTCTACTCAGAGCTGAGAGCTGCACTGTAGGTAGAGAGATACAAATTTGGATAACACGTTTGTTTAGCAAATTAATAACAGTAAGTTATAGGAGACTAGTTGAAAAGGTGAGTGTGGCATGCATCAAATTGATCACTCTCATTTTCTTTACTCTGGGTCATGCAAGAAGCACAGGGTTTGATGTCAGATGGCACGCGGTCAATATTTCTTGACTTTTCCTACCTCCTTGTGTGGTCAATTTGTTCTAGACATGTTTTAAATTCTCTTCCTGGTGAGAGCGTTTAGATGTTCACAAGATCACTGGGAAGTTGTTTCTTGCCATTCTTTATTGTGATTACTCAGAATCAGCATGGTGGTAGGCAGAGAACAGAGATGGCTCCCGGCTTCCTTTTCATTTCTAACTCCTGTTGGTTTCTCACTGATATTTAAGGAGAGACTCAGCTGTTCTTCCTGAACCCAAGTCTGAAGGGCAATGGGCCACCCTCCTCAAACACAGAAACCAGTGATTGCTGCTATGACTTAGAGGCAGAAAGATGCAGGCCTGGATCTTGGCATTGCCCCTTAAAAGTACCAACCATGGTATGATCTGAGCAAGTCATTTCCACACTATAAACCTCAGTTTCCTTGTCAGTTAAAGGGCTGTGGATGATATAACTACCTCATAGGGATTTGGGGAGCTCTCTTGTATATGATGTGCTGTCTTAATATATTTTCTCATGCTTTAATAAATACTAGGGGTCAGGATATTTAGAAATGAAAGCAGCTCACATTTGGTCTATGGTTTTAGAGGCTAGAAGTACAAAAGCCAGATGCTGACCTCTGGTGAGGATCTCATGCTGCATTATAACATTCCAGAAAGCAGAAGAGCAGTGCACAAGAAAGAAACCATAAGTACCACGTTGATGGATTACAGCCTACTCTCACAATAGCCAGCTCAATTCCACAAGAAAGGCTTTAATTCCTTTAACTAGCCTATTACTCCTTAAATGATCCACCTTCTTATACTTACAACCATGAACTAAGGTTCTAACATGAACTTTGGGAGCGGGGACACACTCATAGTAAGTGCTTAACTTATCCTAAGTGGCATTTGTCTATTTTCCCATGCTGTATGGTCCTGCATAATCCATATCTCAAGGTCTCTGCCCTTCCAAAGCCAGCCTCTGCACTTGCTTCCATTTCTCTCTTGCATATTCAAGGACATTACTTCCACAATTCTGCAGCCCCCTTGCATCATCGATTTTTTCATTTTCTCCTAAAACAGTTCTATCAATATGCAAAAATATTGCTCTGTTGCTAGTTCTCTCATCTTAAACAAACAAACAAAAAAAAACTTATGATTCTCCCTTTCCTGCCAGTCACTAACCTACTTTTTCTTTCCCCTTTGCAGCCAATTCCTTGAAAAAGTTATCTCCACTCTTTACCTCCAGTTCTCCCTTTACTGTTTTACTGACGTCATTCTGAACAGTTCCTTGGCTGCACCAGTCCACTGAAGCTGCTCTTTTTGAGGTCACCTGTGACCTTTGCATTGCTAAATCAATTTTCCGTCCTCATCTACAGTGGCCTAGTGGAAAGCGCCCTCCTCATGTATAGCATTGCTTTACTCAGTTGGCAAGCCACCAGGTTCTTTCCTGATGTTTTGTTTCTAGTCTCACTAACCACATCTTTTCAGCTTCCTGTGGATCACTTCTCTCCACCTGTACCTTCTAATGATGGAGTGCCATGGGAGTGAATCTTGGTTCTTTGACTTTTCATTAGAGTTAATCCCACATAGCCTATAGCCTTATAAGTCTTACATAGTGTCTATATTCCAAGGTTGCCAAGCTGACATTTTCCAACAAGTCTCTGTAAAATGCAAGAATTCATTAGACCTTTGCATGCTGCAAGGATAAATTGGGCAGTTGATGCTACTGTGTGACAAGCAGATCAAGGAGTTGTCTGCACCAGAGTACATATTTGAAGGGACCTGGATTACTCTTTTGGGTAGGATGGTTGGCTTTTCAGTCAGTCAGTCAGTCAATCCATCCATCCATCCATCTACTGAACCACTGCACTCTTCATTATGAGAAGGTGGGAGAAGTTAACACAAGGTCCTGCCCAAAAGGCAACACTTAGCCACATAAAACAATAAGCAGACAGTGCCAAGCAGTATATCATCAAGTGCTAAATTGGGTGTTATTGACTCTAAGTGCTGCCAGAGTTCAGAGAGGGGAGAAATCAATGGCACCAGGGCTGTGTACAGAGCTCTGGGCCATCACTCCTCAAGTTTCTTGGGGGCAGGGGCTATATCACGTTTGTCTTTTCTTTTTGTTTTCTTGCTTGCCTTTTTTCTTGCTTTATCTTCCCTCTCATGCACCCAGTACAGTACAGCCCCATCTTGGATATATAACAATGCCTTTCTTTATGTTTCCCTTAACTACTTTCAAAATGGATTTGAAGAAACATATAGGGATGTAAAATAAATAAACATGCTTCAAAGGCAGGTGGTGAAGAAAAGTGCAAAACAGGGCCAGAGACAGGAAACAGAATGAGGGATGAGGGAATAGAATGGTAATACACAGCCCATGAATTCTCATGCCTTTGTAAGAGATGAATCATGGATTTGGCTCTAAGATTTCAGTGGAAAGTCTGAGCAGGAACACTTGATTAATTATGCAGTTCATATTGTTCCACTGACAAAACAGACCAGTTTCTCAGCAGACACAAAACTATTCTGGATACTTAAGCCTTGAGTATATCTGTTCCTAGAATCCTCACAGAGCAGGCACATTAGAAGTTAATGAACATCACCCTCAAGGAGTTCTTAGTGCACACACAGATTGGAGCATCGTATGACTGTTTCTTCCATCCATACTTTCCACTGACTAGGAATGTTGCTATGCCAATAATCTTGCATGTTAATGGACAACTGTGGCCTAAGTATATACATTTGCAAGATAAAAGCGAACAGGACAAATTCAAGAGGGGCATAACTCTCAGAACTTCATAGTATATAAAAAACACTTCTACCACAACCACCCCGACACACACACTCATACCCTACAAAATTGGAGATAATCTTACCATCTCTCACATACACTACTTTTATTTTTACTTCTACCTTTTTATTGATACACAATAGCTGTGTATATTCACAGAGTCAGTATGATCATCTCAATATCTGCATGCCATGTGTAGCGATCACCTCAATCATTTGTCACTTTTTTTGTGTTCAACTATTCCAAGAATTACTGTCTATTATATATTTTGAAACACACAATGGTCGTCAATAATGTTATCCTTCTAATCTACAGAACATTAGAAGTTATCCCAGGGATATAGCGGCACCCCTGGACCATCAAAGCATCCTCTCTCCCTCATTCTAACTTCTCAAATTTTATCCTCTCCTTCCACAGGATCATCTATTTCTAGTCTCTGCATATACAAAAGACCATATGGAATTTGACTTTCTGTGCCTGGTTTATTTCACTTAACTCTATGGCCTCCATTCACAGCCTTGGTGCCACAAATGACAGAATTTCATTCATTTTATTTTTTACATAGGTCTGAAAATTACTAAATTGTATACTCACTACTGAAGTAATGTCTGTTCTTCAGTTAATTCTTTTGCTAGGTTTTATGTTCATCAAGGCAAAACACAACATGGAATGGACCTTTTATATTCCTCATAGGGTCTTGCATCTGGCTTTGCTCTACATGAATATTTTTTATTCACTTACTGAGAAAGAAATTAGAAAAAGTCCCATTCACAACAGCTTCAAAGAAATTGAAATGCCAAGGACTACATCTAATCAAGGAGTTGAGGGATCTCTGCAATGGAATTTTAACATGAAGAAAGCAAAATTGAAGAAGACATTAGAAGATGAAAAGTCTTTCCATGCTCATGGATTGGCAGAAATAGGATGGAAGAAATGGTTGAATTGCCAAAAGTAATCTACAAATTTGATTCCATTCTATCAAAATTCCAATTACATTCTTCACAAATCTAGGAAAATAATCCTAATATTTTTGTGAAAGTGAGAAAGATGAAGACTAGGCAAACCCGTGCTCAGCAAACACAACAATGCTGGAGGCATCATAATATCTGACCTAAAACCACAATACAAACCCACAGTAACAAAAACTGTACTGCACTGGCACAAACAGGCATTTATATCAATAAAGTAGAACAGACCACACTTGAAGACCCAAGGATAAATCCTCACAGTTGAGTCCCTTGGTTTTTGTTGTTGTTGTTGTTGTTTGTTTGTTTGTTTGTTTGTTTTTGATTTTTCGAGACAGGGTTTCTCTGTGTAGTTTTGCGCCTTTCCTGGGACTCACTTGGTAGCCCAGGCTGGCCTCGAACTCACAGAGATCCGCCTGCCTCTGCCTCCCGAGTGCTGGGATTAAAGGCGTGTGCCACCACCGCCCGGCCGAGTCCTTGATTTTTGACAAAATATCAAAGAACGTACCTTGGGGGAAAATGGTGCTAAGAAAGCTTGTGCTAGGAAACATACACTGAAAAAACATTGGCACTAGGAAAAGAGGCCAATACAAAAACAATTCAGAGTGGATAAAAAACAAAACAAAACACAAGAACAGAACTTTTGAAATTGCTAGAAAACAGTCAAAATACTTCAAATAAAGGGATAGGCAAGAATTTACTGGGGGGAAAAAGACTCCAATAGTATAGGAAATAATCCCAGAATTAACAATGGGATTATGTGAAATTTCAAGAGCTTTCACACACACAAAAAAAAATGGTACAATTTCCAGGGTGAAGAGACAGCCTAAAGAATGAGAAAATGATTTCCAACCATGAATTAGACTATTAGTATCTAAAACATATGCAGAAGTGCAAAATGTAAATGCCTCAAAATAAATTATTCAATCAATAAATGGGTTTATAAATGGGATAAATGAGTCTCTAAAGAAGAGATACAAATGACTGAAACATATCTGTGGGGGTGGGGGGTGGGGGGAGTTCAACATCCTTTGCCCACAAGGGAATACAGAATAAAGTGTTCTGGTGGAAGCCCTACCTCTCTGCCCAGACTCTGCCCCTCAGAAAGTCCCACCAAACAGAGCTCCTCTGACAGAGATGCTCAAGACCGCTCCCACAGGGTATTTAAACTACTCCCCCCCAAAAAAAAACCAAACACATGGTTTTTCAGTTTCTCATCTTTGTCTTCTCTTTGGGGGAGGGGGGCAGAGAATCACCTGGGAATGCTTTACTCATTAAACCGGGTCTTTTTCTAATTCAGTCTGATTTGGATTGCTTCGTTGGTGGAGAGGCTTATTAGGGTGCAAAAACTTTTCATAAAGTGCTTTGAAAGTCCATCTTACCTGAGTCACGATGGCTGCTGTCCAGGAAATAAACAATAACAAGTTCTGGGGAGCAGGAAGTCCATACACTGCTGGTATGAATTTAAACTGTTGCAGCAACTATGGAAGGTTATTGTGTATGCTCATCTAAAAACTGAATTACCATTTAACCCAGCTAGTCTGCTTCTAGGGATACATATGGAGTCAACACATCACAGAGATACTCACATCTCCATGTTTATCGAAATACTGCTCTCATCGATAAGAAGTAGAGCTAGCTTTGAATGTTCATCAACAGGTGGATATATAAAAATGGGACACATTTACACAAGATGTTTCACTCAATTAAAAAAATGAAATTGTGACATTTGCAGGAAAATGGATGAACCTGGAGATCATTCTGTTATATGAAATAAGACAGACACCGGACAGATCAGACATTTTTCCCTGCTATGAAGAATCTAGATTTGTGTGTTTGTGTGTGCATATATGTATGTGTGTCCTAGTGTGTAGCTCATATAACTAAAAGAAAACCATAAAAGGGAAGGAAGAGATCATAAGGGAGAGGAAAAGAGGTAAGAGAGAATGATAACATGCATGTGACATGAAGGCAGAATGAATGGAATGAATGACTTGTTTGGAAGAATAAAAGGGATTGGCAAGAATATATATATTTCATATATGTATATATTTAATGTATGTATATATTTCATGTTTATATATACATATATATATGAAAATGTCATAATGAAATCTGAAACCTTGTATGTTGACTTGCATTCTCATTAATACCAATGAGTTATCTTTATATATATATATAAATATATATATATATATATATATATATATATATATATTGTTCTGAAGAATAATATTGCCTATGCCCAGGTTGGAGGAGGAGAAAGATATTCAAAGTCTCAGACTAGGTAATGCTGCAGTAACAAACCCAGAAATCTCAGTCATTTGATTCATAAGATTTTTTTTCCTTCATGCAAAGGACAAATCCCTTCAAACAGGGCTCAAGGATCTAAGTCATTTCTATCTCCTAGCTCTGCCCTCTTGCTTCATGTTTCTATGGTAAACAAATCAATGGATGGAAGCCTCATCATTCTTTTATCCTTTGGGCCAGAGTGACTCACACACTTATGCTATAGCTCATTAACCAAAGCAACCACATATCTCAGCCTAACCACAGGAACACTGAGAAACCCTGATTTCCTGTAATCTCAGGCAAAGGAAAGGGACTTAGAGAGCCAGCATTGCCTTTGACACAGAAGAAAACAAGTCAGACAGCATTTGCGTTTGTGACATTGCCGGGCAGGTTAACCTTGATTTAGATCCCAGTCTGAAATGAGGCTGCATTATGACAGCAATTCTCAGAAATGAAGGGGTAAACTTGGTCAAGGTCATAATCAATAACAATATCTGGATGACTTGTTTTATGCCCTAGATCTTCAAAAGTTAATAAAATGATGATTGGAGAAGATTAAACCCATGTTCTTCTGTAAGAGCTACACATATATTATCCTACCATCTAATCTAACAAAATGACATAAAGTGAACCAAACATATCCTACAAAAGAGTTCTATAAATTATGATGCTAAAGATGTCCTAATAAAGATTTAAATTATTTACCTCTAAGGAATAATAAAAAATATCGATATGTACCTGAGAGACAATATCTACTCCAGAAAATCATTCTGCTAATAACTCCTGGTGTGTTTTGCGGTCTTCCTATTATTGTCTTTACTAATCTGAGAATTTACATTTAAATATTTTTATCAGATCTTGTTTGCTTATTTCAGGTGTTTCTCAGTCTGTGCCCTCCATTGCTCACGTCTGGATATTAGACAACAGAGTGAAGCTGGATTTCTGCCATAAGTAATGTAGAGATGTTTTCTACTGGTTCATGTTGTTTTGTTTTGTTCATTACCCAGTAGTTATCTCATACACTTATTATCTACTCATTAGCTTACATCCTGCTTGGGTGGTTTTCTCCATTTCCACCTTTGCTAACCCTTTGCTCGTGGCCTCTCTCTCCATTCATTCATAAAGTACACTGCCTGAGTAAGGGATAGAAAGCATTTTCCTCCCACCCAAGTACTAAACGTATTCCGCCCTGATACAACACATTCTCTAAATTTGGATGGATGTGACAAATTCCAGGTTTGGGATACAGTTGGAAATCCTTTTCCTTTGCATCTTTAACACATTATGGACATGTAATGTCATGTTACAATCGGTCTACATCTTGGGCACAAGGGATGCATTCAGACTTTGTAATCTTGCTTTTAGAAAACAGCTAAGTTCCAGCAGAAGACAGACATGAAATCAACTGCTAGAAAATGGGCTCAGCATGGCTGAATTCTCTGCAGTTGAAAATAAGATAAACAAGAAGTAGAAAGAGATTTGGTTCATATGTAATGATACCGTAATTTCAGAAGGTAATTTAAATTTCACTCATTTGTTGTAATCAGAATGTGAAGCCTGAATTTTCTTTCTGGGCTCATTTTGGTCAGTGTGTCTGCCAGCAAGTCAACCAATTCCTTAAGATGTTAAATAACATAACATAAAACTGAAAAATATATCTTTTTGAAATTGCATAATATATCTTTAACATGTTTGTGTTTAATCCCACTACTTCTGCTATTTCTTATGCTTAATGTTTTTCAAATGACTCTTTAATTTTTGTTTCTAATTTCTGTTTCTTTTTCACTTTCTTAGTCATTGATTCCTGTTCTGCCATTATTATTTCTAAATTTTAATTTTCCTATTGATTTTGGTTATTTTTCTTGAATCTTAATTCTTAAATTGTTAGGTATTTTTACTTTTAATTCATTTTTATTTTATAGAGAGATTATGATTTGCATTTATCTTTACTCCCCAGGAGTTGAAAAAAAATGTTCATAAAAATGCACTTTGGGGAATTCATCAACGTTTATGTTTTGACCTTGGGCATGATCAATTTTTTATGAACATGTCACTGTAATTTAAAGAAAAATATATTACCTTGGGTAACACATTTCAATATACATATATAAAATTAACTGTGCTTGTTATTATTCAATCATCACTTCTCCTATTTATTTGAGTCAATTTAATCTACAAAGCGATATTTTAAAAGTTTCATTCTTTGTGTGGCACAATTATTCATGCATTCTGAAGTCATTTTATGATATTTAAAAGAGAAACTTTAATGACTCTTATATCTTTATCATGAAAATGACCTCATTAACCTGCAAAAAGCTTATTTTAAATTCCCCTTTTCTGTTATTAATGACCATTCCTCATTGTATTGGCTTCATGTGTCAGAACATGTAATTTCATTCTGAAATTTTATAATTTGTTTTAGTCATCTCTTATAAATGGTACATAGGGAGATTGTATGGTTTGCGCTCCATGGTTTAAGATCCATCGTGCTTTAGTATGGATATTTAGCTTGTCATACTTTTTTAACACAAGCATTTATTTTAAGTTAGTTTCAGGGCTGTCAAGATGGCTTCATGGGCAAAGGTGGTCACTGTCAGTCCTGACAGCCTAAATTTAATCTCCAACCTGAATTCTATAC
The DNA here is from genome assembly GCF_004664715.2 of Peromyscus leucopus. Classification (NCBI taxonomy): domain Eukaryota; kingdom Metazoa; phylum Chordata; class Mammalia; order Rodentia; family Cricetidae; genus Peromyscus; species Peromyscus leucopus. Next base: position 51,705,356 of record NC_051070.1, read on the forward strand.
CCAGAACGCACATGGTAGAAAGAGACAATAGAGTCTTACACATTGTCCTCTGACCTGGATGTGCACACTGTGACACAGGCCCCACCCCACACAAACAAAATAAATGAACACATAATAAACATAAATGTAAAAACATTTTAGTTAGTTCTAGATTTAAGAACAAATCACAAAGATAGTACAGATTCCATTTCCTTCACACCCAGCTCCACCTATTATGTACACTTACATTAGTAAAATGCACTTTCATAGCTAAAGAACCAATATTGACATATAATTACCAACTGAAGTTGTGATAGTTTTTAGGATTCCTTAGCTTTTACCAAATAGACCTTTTCTGTGGGACCCAAGCTGGATTCCCACTTTACCCGGTATGGTGTTAGTCTCTTCTTATCTGAGAGAGTGTCTCAAACTTTCCTGGTTTTTATTTATGATCTCAGCAGTCCTAACATCCTGATCAAGTATCTTATAAAATTTGCTTTAATTGGAAATTGTTTTCTTGCTTTTCTTAAACTCAGGTTATGGGTTGAGGACAAAATGACCACAGAGAATAAATGTTATCTGCATCGTGTCTCGTCAAGAAAGCATCTTTGGCTGAAGAGATGGCACAACTGGTAACCTATTTGCAAAACCCCTCACACAAAAATGCCATGGGTCCTTGGTGATTGGTGTAATCCAGGCACTGAGGAGCCAGAGACAGTTGGACATCTGGGGCTCAGTGGCAAGCCAGCCTCATCTATTGGGCAGGCTCCAGGCCAAATGAGTGACCCTGGCTCAAAAATGAGGTGGGTGGCTCCTGAGGAACAGCATCCAAAGTTGTCCTCAGGCCTCCACATATTCACATACATACACGCACATGTGCATATACATAAATATATGCACACACACACAATCATATCTTAACCATGAATTTTTATCATTGATAGTGAACCTGGATCACCTAGCTGAGGTATAATTGGTTAGACTGCCCCACCAGAAAGTGACTGATTTATATTTATACCATGGACTGCTATAGATCAATAAAAGGAGTGAGCTATTGACACGTGACACAACCTGAATGGGTTTTTAAGGTATTACTTCTGGTCCAAAAGCTATTCTCTAAATTCTATATAGTACATGATTTGCTTTATGTAATGCCTTCAAAATGGCAAAACTACAACTGTGGAAAGACATTAGTGTTGCCCCTAGTTCGGGAGTACTGCACATAAAGCTACTATGCAGTTTTATGTAGGGATGTATTTTCATTTTTTTTTCTGGGACAGGCTCCCAAGAGTGTGACTTCTGGTATTACATCTACATGGTTAATTATAAGGAACTGCCAAGCCATATTCTAGAGTGGCTGTACCACACTGTGTTACCATGCGCAATTCCCATCAGATCTACTTCCTATCTTTCCCAGCATTTGACTTGCCTCATCTTTTTATTCTCTTAAAATATTGTCCATATAATAGGCATATGGTGATACACATGGTTTTAACTTAAATTTTCTAGTATTTAATGGTATTGAATACATGTAACATTTGGTTATTTACTTTTATAACTTCTCCAAAGCATGTCTGAGTCTTATTGGTGACCCACAAGGCTTCTTTGTATACTCTATTGTGATAGCATTAATTACGAACTTGACTGAACCTAGGATCACCTGGGAGAAAGAAGTCTGAGTATTCCCGTGGGGAATTATCTTGATTACATTGAGGCGGGAAGATGCATCCACTGTGGGTGGCACCATTCCCTTGGTGGGATCCTGGGCTGTATAAATGGAGAAAGGGCAATGAGCAAGAGCACAAACTCATCCTGGTTGTCAATGCAACACAACCAGCTGCTTCAAACTGCCGCTGCCTCAGCTTCCCCTCCATAATGGAATGGAGCAGTTGTGATCCAGAATAAATCCTTTCTTCTTTGAGATGCTTTTGTCAGAGTATTTTATCACAGTGACGACAAAAGAAATTAAGAGATCGAGTTGTGAGTCTGTTATAATGCTTTGGCAATTCTTTCTCCCACTTTCCATCTTATTTTTTTTTTTCATTTCTTTCAGAGCAGAGTTTTGTTTTGTTTTGTTTTTTTTATCTAAGGAAGAGAAATTAAGTAACATTTTCATGGATAATTTTTATTATTATATTTAACAGCTTTTGTATCTATGAACTTTTAAATCCAGATAATTTTCTCCTCTTTTATTCTAATAGCTTTGTGGTTTTGTTTTATATATAAATCGATGACTGTCTATAATTAATTTAAATCTGTTTTGCCTATCTTCTGTTATATAGTCTGATGCTTTATTATTTTTACGCCCTTGGGGTGTGTGGTGACTAGTTTTTCCAGTATGACACAACTTAGAATCACCTGGGAAAGAGTTCCAATAAGAGATTGCAAATACTGGCTGGTCTTTGAGCATGTTGGGGGGGGGGTTGCCTTATTAAGTTAATTGGTGGAAGACCCAGTCTATTGTGGGCAGCACCATTCTCTAGGTAAGGATCCCTAACCTGTATAACAGTGGAGAAATCAAGATGAGCACAGGCAAAAAAGTGAGTGTGCATGCAATCATGTCCCCATTCCTGACTGTGAATGTCCCTAACCAGCTGCTTCAAGCTGCTCCCATAAGGACTCTTCTTCTATGATCACATGTAAGCTCGAATTGTAAGCTCAAAAAACCTTTCTTCCTAAGATGTTTTGCCAGAAAATTTCATCATAGCAACAGAAATGAAATTGGGACATGGTTCTTATTTTTTTCTCTCTCTATTGCTCCATGATTTTGTGATTTCAGTTGTATAATTACCATGTTTAAAGTAATTGAATGAATTTTCATAATTTTCATAATTATCCATTTTAAATAAAATAAATCTATTGATTTTGCTGTAATATGATTTTGCCTATTCTTGTTTTTCCCTCTATACTATAAAGATGAGTATTTTGAATAGACTTTTTGCCATTTGCATTATATTTTCTGGTTATAACAATAACAATTAATTCAATAATTCTGTATTTATTTAATTTTGTTGTTCCTTGCAATTCTATTTTAAAGCAAATATGATTATTTTCAATAATTTCATTGTTCCACTGATTATTATTCATTATTTCCACAACTATTTGAATAATTAAATTTATATATATAAATGAATGGTAGCATTTATGAGCCATATCTGAGCATAACATTTGTGATGCTTTGCTGTGAGATGATCTGTATGTCAAATTACTCTGATTGGTCAATAAATAAAACACTGATTGGCCAGTGGCTAGGCAGGAAGTATAGGCTGGACTAACAGAGAGGAGAAAAGAAAGAACAGGAAGGCAGAAGAAGTCACTGCCAGTCATTACCATGACAAGCAGCATGTGAAGATGCCAGTAAGCCATGAGCCGCATGGCAAGGTATAGATTTATGGAAATAGATTAATTTAAGCTATAAGAACAGTTAGCAAGAAGCCTGCCACAGCCATACAGTTTATAAGCAATATAAGTCTCTGTGTTTACTTGGTTGGGTCTGAGCGGCTGTGGGACTGGCAGGTGATAAAGATTTGTCTTGACTGTGGGCAAGGCAGGAAAACTCTAGTTACAATGCTTACCTGGGAATGCAGACTTTGGCACACATCTGCTATCTCAGCATTTGGAAAGACAGGAGTTCAAGTTTATTCTCAGTTACACAATATGAGTTCAAGGCCATAAATAAACCAACAGGCAAATAAATAAATAATCTGTTTCAAAAACAGGGAAAGAAGGAAGGAACTCTAAGGTCTCTGTTTTTCATTTTGTTATTGTTTTTGTTTTAATATATTGTAGATACTCTCTATTTTTTTAAAATTTGACAATATGGATAATAAAGCAGGCTATAGAAACAGTATCGGCTGAGAATTCTCAAACAAGAAAAAACTGAGAGCTGGGAAAGGAAAACTAAATCAAAAATTAAATGCTGTCCCAAAGGTCAAGTAGGATAATTACTGAGAAAAAAAGTTATTGGATTTGTAATTAGAAAGTAATTATGACTTCTGAAAGAATGATTTCAGAGAGATTATGAAACAAAAGCCCATTTCTTAGATGTGGACTGAGACTTAGAGATAGCCTTGTATTAAGTATCCACCCTTCTGTCCAGCCTGTCAGGAAGTGACTCTTCCAAGGTTAATAGTTAACATTGTGTAATATTGTGCAAGATAACAAGGATGCAGAGCTGCTATGCACTTCTGCTTGCCTGCTCTATCTGTGATAGGAACAGAAATAAGGAGAGAGGCACAGGCACAGTCATCTAATAAAGCGGTCCTCAACCTATGGGTCACGACCCCTTGGCTTGCATACCAGATATTTACATCATGATTCACAACAGTAGCACAATTACAGTTACAAAGTATCAACCGATTAATTTTATGGTTGGGGTCACCACATTATGAGGAACTGTATTAAAGGGTCGCAGCATTAGGATAGTTGAGAACCACTGGTTCTAGAATCACTAGATTCCAGTTAGAGGAGAGAGTTAATAATAAGGAGCAGCTAAAAGAATATAGAGAGAATCTTTGGATGGTGTGAATGAAGCAAAATGAGAGACACAGAATGGTAGGAAGGTAGGGAAATGGGGATATGTAGAGGAAATCTGCAAAACTGTACATGGCATTTTTAGTTTGGAAGAAAACAAACAAAAAGTGTCCTGAGATCCTGTCAGCACCGCAAAGGACCCCACTTTTCCAAGGTCACAGTGGAAACTAACAACTACCTTAATAGACCTGGAAATCAGCAAAGCCAATAACTCTTTTCATTCCCACCCTTACCTGTGGAAGTAGTGATGACACCAAGAGAGTCCAATCAGAGCTGAGCTCAAGAACACAGTCTACTATATTCACGGCATTCCTCTATCCTAAGTGACCTAGAGCTATCAAAACCAAGCCACGACATCACCTGTAGACTTAGAGGCATGGAAGGCAAGGGAGAACCCTCAGAGTCCCAGAGAAAGCACAGCCAGCCCCAGAGACTGTAGTTTACTACATACACATTTTTAGATGTCATGAAACAATGGTACTAAAGGCACTTCCAGCTAGAGTAGGTAACATATCTTAGGTTCTTGGCAATGTCTGTTTCAACCATTCTCATTGATATTTTACTGTTTAATTTCCTGATTTTATATCACACTTGATTTTATACAATACCTTAAATCCTAGTAAAAATAGAAAAGCTATATAGCTGTCCCTTCCCTCTGCGATATACTCTCACCTATAAAAGTAGAAGTCAGTAAGTATGTCAAAGGCAAACAGTTTCACTATTATCATCACAGGGACTTTGACAGTGATGGATCTGGTGCTGTCCTGCAGGCCACAAAGGGCCTGGGATCAGCGAGCTTCTCTGTTGGTTCTCCAATCACTCCAGTTCTGAGTTCTCCTAAGCCAGTTGGCAAGCACACCAGGGCTGCCATCCATTAACATTTTTCAGTTTTCAGCGGTGTACTCTAATTTATCCCTGTCATTTAGACCCAGGCAGTGGTCTTTAGCTTATTTCTGAGATCTTATTACATTTTTTATTCATAGAGAAGTAAGATTTAGGTATCGAAGATCAATAGCAACCTCCATCATGCTTACATTATTAATAAGAAAGATGTTGTATGAAGACTGCCTGGTATATTGGATTTGTTCAGCAGCTGGGTTCATTGCAGAGAGGTAAAAACACTTGCCTTGCATTTCACTCTGACTGCTCTCTCCTCTATATGCAAGGTGCACCCCTTCTAGGAGTGCGCTCCAGCACTCTCATGCCTTTCACACCTTGGTTTGATACAAATACCATCAAAAGGGAGAAGGGGCCTCATTTATTGCAAGGAGTCCAGAGAAAGAAGAGACCTGTGCTTTCTTGGAGGTCTTGGGTTTCTGCTGTTTTGTAGGCTGTCTTGACTCTACTTATATCAGCAGCATCATTAGGAAAATAGGTGACTGTGCCTTTGTTTACTAAGATTTTCTTTCTTTCTTTCTTTCTTTTTTTCTTTCTTTCTTTCTTTCTTTCTTTTCTTTCTTCCTTCTTTCTTTCTTCCTTTCTTCCTTCCTTCCTTTCTTTCATGTGACCTTCTGTCAGGACTCCCTCTCCCATCTTTACAGTTCTTTGGTACCAACCCGATATCCATGCTGCTCTCTGCTTTTTTGGTACACAAATTAAAGCAGTGTTCCACTTAGCCCAAATCAAGAATTTAGTCATTTGTATTGCCCTAGAATTTGTCAGAGAAAATGGAGGAAAAGCTCAGAGGCCTGGGATAGTCATTGCCCCTTGGGTAAGAAAAGCCATAACCTTTCTGTCCCTAACTGGTTTTGTCAAGCAGCACTGAATATTCCGTATTGTCCCACAGTGGCCTGAGTCTATAGCCAAAGAAAACCTGTCAGAGTTGTCTGCCCATGGCTGTAGCCCAGTGCCAAACAAAGCCAATGGTTAGCTCTTGGGGTCCATTAAATTATATTGTAGCATTTCATATCATTGGTAACAACCCGATTGATACCAACTCACTCTCTGATAGCTTTTAAAGCATGACTCTGTCTTGTCCTCCTTCTGTCACATCTCTGATGAACTTTTCTCCATCTGGGTTTGTTTCCTCACACTTTCTCTCCACCCTCTACTCGCCAAGCTTCTATTCTTAGCCCATTCAAATCAACTGCCATGTGTTTCTTTTGCAATTTCATCTTCATTGTGGTGTCAACTACCTCTCTATGGCACTGACGTTCATACCATCAACTGTAAATAATCGAGACTCATAAGAAGCTCTAGACTGGGTGGCTGTGACACTTTCTGCTTGACATTACACCTTGAGGTCATTTATAGATAATATGTCCAGAACAACTCCAATGTAACCTTGGGTGTTCTACTTTTACTCATGTTTCTGAATGATTGGCAGCACGTGACAACCAAGTCAATGCAACCTGCATACACTTTCCTGTTAACTTCATTTTCCATCTTCACCTTCCATTACTCTGTCTCACCTGTCCTACCCTGGCCCTGGGTGAGTCTCAGCTTTCCCCTCCCTACCATATTCTAAGAGGCTAGGACTTTTCTTATTTTCCTAGTTTCTAACAGAGCTTTCCACAACAATTGTTCCAAAACACAAGCATGACCTTCACATTGCTACTTCTAGATCCCTATAGTGGCTTTCTGGTGCACATAGGGAAACTCCAATCCCCTAGTACAGTCCTCCCTCCAGTTTCTATTGATAGAAACCTTTTCCTGCCAATCTTCATTCCCAACGTTATATCCGATGCTCAGTCATGGAAACCAGTTTGTAATTCTGTATCAATGTTCTTTGTTTCTTTCTCTGCTGACCAACTTCACTTCCCATACCCTCCCATGCTCACCTAGTCATTTTCTCTTCTGTCTGTACCTGGCCAACACATCTTTACCTTCAAGACTCAGATCTTGGTTACCTCTCCTCCTACTGTACACATTCTTCTTTATAAGACTTCCTCTCCCTCTAGGTATGGTGATGTTTCACTCTGGTAAGCATAGCAATCCTACACAGATTTCTATTCTAATATCTCATTGGCTTGGTGCTCTCAGACTACGCTACATTAGCTATCGAGAAAGCACAGGATCCTCCAGCGTCTACCTCCCCCAAATACTGTAATTACAAATCCATTCTACCACACCTCGTTTCTCACATAGGTTTTGAGACTGTAACTCAGGTCCTGCCAGACAGGCTCTTCATCAACCAAGTTTTTGCCTCAACCCCATAGTTCTTAAATATCATAATTCAATGTTTTTTTCTGCCCCATCATATCCTTATAAGGAAGTTTCTGCTTGCTTATTATTTCTTTCTCCCTTCCAGAGAGAAAATTGAAAGTCTAAAAAGCAATAAAAATACAATAGGTTGATGAATGTCAGCACCATCTTACAAAATTTGTCTTGGTCTCAACATTATTTCATCTAACTACCAGATCACTTTTCTCCTTCGTAGATACTGACAATAACCACAAAGGTAGAATTGTGTCCTTAGTAGTCAGAAGATAGCAATTTCTGTTTTATATAGTCTATGGTATTTTTGTCCCTTTTCTCATCTCCAAAGTTATTTCCCCCAAATTCTTCACAGTTAAATGCTACAATCTCTGTTCTTTTATCACTCTCTATGGATTTATTAAACATCACCTACAGTCTCAGCATAGAGTAAAAGCAGAGGGGAATTTTTTGAGACAGGGCTCTCAAATTCACGAAGAAATAATATTGCTGTTTCAACACTAGAGAGACGAGCATACAGGCTTGCAAAGTTAAGTAACTTGTCTAACATCAAACAGCCATCAATAGCAGCATCAAGATCCAAGGCAGGTTTTTATAGCTCTAAATCTGTGTTCTTAAGGAAGCTACTCTCCTGTAATAACAATAGAATTCAGAGTGTGAGTTGGTAGCTGGAACTAGAGTGGAGAAGGTTGCTATATATTAGGTCTTAAATGTCATCCAAAGGCCAGTGTGTCAGACTTGGTCACTAGCCTATGACACTCCAAGAGAGCAATAGAACCTTTTAGGAGGTGAGGCCTACTGGAAGAAGAATAGCTGATGAGGTGGGCATGTACTCCTTTCTCTCCTCTTACGCTGTGAAATAAGCATGTTCCTCTGCTGTATGCTCCTACTGTGATGCTGTTTCACCGTTGCCTCAGAAACAGCAACCAGGCCCAACGTGGGCCAAAACCTACAGCACAGACCCAACGCCAAGCTTCCTCTTACTAAGATGATTGTGTCGTTATTTTGTCATAGGGATACAAAGCCTACTAACACAGAAAAGATGGGGTCATCTTCTAGACCTTGGAGAGCTTTGGGATTGGTTCTAGGAGGGAAATGAAAAGAGAGTGTCCCAGGGGCTAGGAACAAAATGAACACATGCACAGAGAAAGAGATGTGCTCCAGGTATGCAGGGGGAAATGGGGAAAAAAGAAAGCAGTCCCGCAAAGCCAAAGCTGCCTGGGGAGGGCCAGTGGTGGCCCATGGTCTTTTGTCCTTCTGCCATTAACATCAGGCATCTCTAGCCATACCGCTGGCTCACTCCAGACAGACAAAGCCCTTGCATTTCCCTCATTTCCCCTCTACCCTGTCTCCCCCTCTGAACACCAACCAGTGGGCAGCCCAAACACATTTCTCAAAGTCTAATTAGCATCAACAATAGTTCAAGCTAATCGGCATAATTAATGGAGAGGCAAGGCAATGACTGAGAGAATTATAAATGGGCATAATCGAATGTGATTGAGTCTGGAGCAGCCGCTATTCAGGAGAGCTGGAGTGGGAATGTGCAGCTTCATCCCCCCCTTCCTTTCATTCCTCCTAGCTGGGCTCCCTTGCTACCCTGGCCCCCTGTCAGGCGGCATGAATACAAGGAGGGCAGTCTCATCAAATCAGATCCCATCCACAATGCAGGCAGTGACCTCTCCCCGAGAATTACTGTTATTAGACTTAATTATATAATAATAGTTTCACAACGGCCAGGGCCCCCTCCTCCTGTCTGATAACACCCACACACCCACAGCGAAGATGTTTTCAGCATGAAATCATGTTTTCTGTCTGTCATTGTCTCCCCAAGTCACATTCACTTTCCTGTCCTTCTCTTTATCATCTTTATCATCCTTATTTCTCACCTCCCTTTTCCCCTCCCTCCTGCCTCCTCCTCTTCACCTTCTCTTTCTTTTACTCCCTCCTTTCTCCCTTCCCTTCTTTTAGTTTCTCCCCCCTTCCCCTGAGCCCTCCTGTTTTGCAATTGTTATGTAAACACTGGGACTCTTCGTTGTTTTTTATTTCATCCAAAGGATCTTCTTTATCTCCACACGTTTAGTGTCTGTGCAAAAGAAAGCCATGGAGGTCGGAGTTCAATCATCTGTGGGGTTTCTCTCACGCCAGTCAGAGTTGTCGCATCTCCAGTTCTGCCGGATGGGTACCACTCCGCTCCTCCATCTTTCCTGCCTCTGCATCACTTGTTTGTTCATTGTAGTGGCACTGAGAGCCGCGGTGTGCCACAAAGTATATCTTTTGTCCAAACAGTTTTATCTGCAAGTGATTATTGTAATGAGTCTTTAGTCTGGTTTAAGGCCTCTGGCTTCTGCTACACCATCAACACTGGACCCTTTGCTAGACTCCTCTCAGATGTCCAGCTGTTGTCCAGAGTCATGGAGATCCTGTGGTATGGCTCTGCAGGACTTGCCCCTTCACCAGCTCCAGTAGCTCACTGATGGGGTAGGTGTTGGGGTGGCCCAACTTAAGGTCCTGGCTCTGGGCCTGGGTGGTAGCTGAGTTGGTCAGCCTGGGTCTCTGCCAGGCCTCCCTCCACCTCCCCCACCCGTCATCGAGGGGCAGGACCAGTTCTCTCGCGCCAGTGACATCCATGCCAGCTCTCCCATCCCACCTCTGCAAGGGGTGGGGCCAGCTCTCCTGAGTGTGGTGGCCAGAGAAGGGCAGGGCCAGCTCTCTCATAGCCATGCCATCCCTTCCTTCTCTTTACATTCCCTCCTTCTCTTTTAACTTTCAGTAATGACTGAATCTTCAAAGTATACCAGACACACAATGGATGAAAACTGCAGCCATGGATATAAAGCAGGCCACCACCTCATAACTTCCACCAATTTCTACATTAGCTCCTTTCCTAGGCACAGCATGCAGACAAGTGGTTCTGGCATTCTAATGGTGATGACCGTTTCCTTCGTCCTATTTCCTAGTTTGAAATTGTCAATGAACTGGGCTGTCTTCAGTGCTGCTACATCTTTTTAAATGGAAAATTCTTCAGAATTCCCATCACCTCCAGCCTCACTTTTATCATTTAAGCCTACCCCATCCATTTTTGGTCTATATTAGACCAAGATCCTGGAGGCCAAGAACCCAATCCCAGGCTTCCCCTGGTGGTCAGAGCTGAGAGCTGGATTTTGAGAACCTAACAGAGTGAGATTTCCAAGGCAGATGATCTCAATGGTGGCTTTTGTTTCTCTTCTCCACACTATACCTGTAGCTCTACGAAGCCAGATTATGTATGTCTACTACAACAACAAGACAATATGGTGTGTAGCCTGATCCTATCTGTGGACTTCCCTAGACCAGCCCTCTGGACCCTCAAGAAAGAATGTGAGCATGACAGTTGATTTGCAGAAAGGGGTAAAAGACAAATTAAAGTAAATCAGAGTCTATAATCCAAGCACTGGAGAGTCTGAGGCAGGAAAATTGCCACACATTCAAGGCCAACAAGGGCTACGTGATGAGTTCCATACTAGCTTGTTCTACAGATTGAGACTGTCTCAAAAACATTAACAAAAGAAAAACCAGAAAGAAAGAACCAAGTATCACTTCCATGTAAAGGATGTCAACTCTAATGCAGAGGAAAAAGAGAACAGAGACAAAGCATGTGAGGACCTGCCCTGCAAGGGTTAACCTATGTGCCCATGCTGGCACTTCATTAAGATGAGTAAACATGTAGAGTTCAGAAGTTTCCTGGCAGAAAGGATGATTTATTTCCCCTCTCATTTATATATGCAACCCAGGGGTCAGCAAGATTTTTTGGAATTCATACTACATACAGCCCTGGATATTTCAGCAATAATCTTTAAACACCATACCTCTGCTTGCATATATTTGTAGGAAGCAGAATGGAATTATGAAGAATACAGGATTTAGAACCTAAAGACTGGCTTCAGAGCATTACTACGTAATGTGTCTCACAGACTCCTTCCACAAAACAGACTGCAGTCACAAAATTTAAAATGATGTATAATATTATCTTTGTATTAATAAGTATCTTTAGTTTGACCCTATGTATTTATTGTAAGCGTTTCACAGTAAAATATGTGCTAAAGGTTCCATAATCATCCATCGCTATATAAGTTGGTTTTCATGTTGTTATCTCCAGAAGCAGGATACATATAAAATTTCATATAATAGATATGGACTGATAAGTATCTTTTTCTTGCTTAATATAGAAAGGAATGGTTATAAATAAGTGACTAAGTCTGCAGTGTGAAGGTCACATCGCATAGAGAATGATGCAAAGCTCTCCGTGTTCCTTGAAGCCCAGAAGAACGCCATGAAGGTGACATAAAATACCAAACCAGGTATAAGGGGGGGCAGTCCCACACATGACACATCTCCCTGAGCTAGAGTTTCTCCTCCCTGTTCAGACACGCAGGCCAGCTGTTGAAGCCATGAATGAATGTCCATCTCTGGCTTTCCAAAGGAGACTCTTTTCCCTTCCCATGCAGTAGCTAGCCTCCAGCATGACACTCCCAAAGGAACATGTGCCATGAAGAAGAAGAAGAGTCTCAGCCATTTTTCTTTGTATGTATCCTGGACTGTGTCTCCGCAATCTAGGGAGCCAGTTCATAAGTGTCACAATGAGTTCTATAAAAGCCATTTGGAAGCAAAGTTTGCTAAGCAAGCTGCTAGTAGGTGATGACACTTTCTCCCTTTTATGAGACCTGGAGCACCTTTTAGTCATGTGATGTGGACTGTGCCTGAGAGTGTCTAGTTCAAGTGTAATTGTCCATAATGTATTTCCACAATCCCCATGTTACCACCTCCAGGAAGCCAGAGTATTGGGGACATCTGTCTCAATAGTTTTTCCGAGAGTGTTCTGCCTTCCGCCTAGGTCCATGATGCTCTACTCTCATCTTGCTAACATTCTCACTAGACTGGACACAGAAGAGGTGATGGAAGCAGGGGCTTGTCCAAAATCCAAGAGTCATACTATGCAATGCTCTCTTTCCTCTGGAGCTTGGATCACCACGTACACCATGCTGATATCTACCTCCAGGGACAGTTTCAAAGTTCCCTTAGAGATCCCCTCACATCCAAGGCCTCCCAGAGCTACCCAGAAGCCTCCTTTGCACAACCTTCCTTGAAGAAAACCATTGCCTCTCCAAGCATTCCAGAAAGGAAGGCAGTAGAAAGCAAAAGCCAGCAGGAAGCTCATAAAAGAACATTGAGCTGCTGTTCTATATGAAGCACTCCAGTAACTTCTAACATTTCATCAAATCTCTGACATATCTGCAGTGTCTAAATCACTCCACTCTACAGATAGCAGAACCAAGACCCACAACGGTGTTGGGTGCAGTGACCAGGACAAGCAGGTCTAACGAACTTCAGAGTTCCTGTTTTTGAAAGGTATCCTTGCCAGCCCTCTCCCAAGGCAAAGACCTGAAAGGGTGCCTGAGCAACCAGCAACACTAGCCAGCTCCCTGGGGCTGAGAATTACAGCCCAGAGCCCAGGCAGTGTGTGTCTGGGAGACTTACACTCTCCCTGGAAAAAGACGTGGTACCTAGGCTCTGTGCTGGCCATTGCACTGCAAACAGTAGAACATGTGTTCAAACCACTTGGAAACCACCAAACATTCCTTGCAGAATGCTCTCCTGGTAAGAGCCCCATTCAGTTCTAACTGTCTCTCAGAATTTAAAATTGTTGATATATATATATATATATATATATATATATATATATATATATATATATATATATTCTTTTTATCCTCTACTGGAAATAAACTTAGTTCCTGATGGGAATGAAAGAGAGAATTTAAAAATGTTAAGTACTTTAAAATGCTCTATTTATTATGCCATGGATTGTATTTGGTTTCTGAGATTCTTCTGTCGTCGTTATGTGATTGTGGAGAGGGTTGAGTCCTTTTTACATATTTTTTTTCTTCTATTCTCCAAGGAGCTTGTAGTACTTTAAAACTGTGTTACATAATAGATAGTATAATCACCGTAAATTAAATGTGCCTCTGCCAAGTTCTGCTTTATGTTAATTCCATTGTATAATGGCAGCTGTTTGTAGAAAAGAAACTATAGATTGGCAAGGGAATGTGGGTTTCCAGATTGGACAAGGATCCGCAGCCACAGGTACCATGCTCCATCTGGCCTAGCACCCTGTAATGAGCTGGTGTTTTACAAGGGAATAGAGGCAAAGAATGAGATCGTGCACCCTGGTGTGGCCTAGCCAGACCAACTTTGACTCCCAGCACAATGGCAAAGACAGATTTCCTAGAGACCACCAGCAATTAGTCAGGGAAAGACTTGGTCTAGACAAGTTCAGAATAATGTCTCCCCAAGCAAAGTGGTTACCAAGTGTATGACACTATTGTTATCTGCTGCCACAGAGCCTGAGCCGGTATGCAAAAAGGGCTGTGGATTTGCTAAGAGAGTTGGAAAAAAAAAAAAAAAAAACTTGTAATGATGGACAGCCTTTCTCTGTTAAATGGCCTTGTAAACTGAAGAATCCTTCTCCCTTTCATGAGGGGGAAGTTGGCAGGACAAACAAGTGGTACTACAGACCCAACTCGGGAAGAGAAATCAGCTGGAGTGGACAAGTAGCCAGAACGATGCCCAGGGGAATCTCATTATGGCGGACACAGAAGACCAAAGATTACTAATGTAGATAGAATGTTTCAGAAGGCACGAAGCAGGCTTATTTTTTGAACATCCATTATTTATCAGCCACTATGTCATAAAAATTGTATTAAACCTCACTTCTTTCACATTATTATTATGATACCAAATTATTAATCTAAAACTAAGATTTTTAGTCCATGGATAGAGAAACTGGATAGAGCAGTGATTAATTTAACAAAGGCAAATTAATAATACATAGCAATTCACCACAACTAAACTGTGACCAAAGGTTCTAAGTAACCCTGATTGCAAAGTCAAGTGAGGCTGAGGAAGAGCACCAAAGGAACAAAACAATCTCATCTCTGCAAACATGAGAATAGTGTGGTGGTCCCAGCACCTGTCATGGTGTGAGGGCAGTATGCTAGAGAAATAGGATGGTCCACTTAGCAGAAAGTAAGAGACAGAAGGACAGAGTTCCATGCAGATTGTGCACATCAGTCATGTTGGCCTGGCATGCTAAGACATCCTGCTTACATCAGATGTTTATTAGAGTTAAGTTAGCTGGGAAGTCCCAGCCCATGGTATCAGCCTACTAAGTTGCTGGCGTAGTCTCTCTTCCTGGCCACTTTCTCATGTGATAGAGGAAAAGAGGTAACTACACAAACACACACACACACACACACACACACACACACACACACACACACATATATATACATATACATTTTTCAAATCCTTGGAGAGGAAATGCCTGGTTGAATGGTTTTAAATACACAGAGGGGTATAAATTGCATGTTGAGCATATCCACCCCCACTGTAATCCCCTCCCTGTTTCTTTCCCTCCCCTGGCCCACCTTTGTTCCAGTAGATAGTCTCACTTCAACTTTCAAGTCATATATGTATACATGGTTTTATGTAACTATATCAAAATCTGTCGACCACAATATGAGAATATGTATGACATTTGTCTTTCTGAGATTGTCTTGATTCACTTATTCCAATTATCTCTAGTTGCATCTATTTTCCTGTAAATGACATGCTTTTTTCCTTTAAAACTACCAAAAAAAAAAAAAAAAAAAACCCAAAACAAAACAAAAAAAAAAAAACCTTCCACTGCCACTGAGCACATATACATTTTTCTTATCTATTTCTCTGCTATGGACACTTGGGTTATTTCCATAACTCAGCTATTGTGAACAATGCTGCAGTAAACATTGTATACAAATATCTCTGTGATAAGTTGTGACATCCCTTCTTATAAGGATAGCAATCCTGTGGACCTCACTTAATTTCCATTGCTCTATGCAGCCTGTATCTTCAAGTAGTCACTCTGACGACTGGAACTGTAACAGAGGATTTAACAAGGCCACGATTGGGGAAGACATATAAACATTTCATCCACAGCAGTGTAATTTTATCCTTATTTTTTAAAATATAGTTGTCTTTGTAAGATAAACAACAAGATGTTTTTGAACAGTTTTTCTTTGCATACTACAATCCTGTGAGTATATTTTAGTGGTTGCTCAAAGAACTAAGTTGAAAATCATTTTAGCCAATTTGCCTCTCAGGTCCCTGGCACTTAGCAAAGGCCATGGGCACAATGGTTGCATTTAGACCCATCTGTTTAGCCTTACCAGTTGGCTCAAAGCATTCTTGCATGGTAACTGGAAGCTACAGGCAGAGGAAGATCCCTGGAATGGATCAACACCCCTATTGCATCCTAGGCCTTTCAGCTTCTACTAATGGCCCTTGAATTTGGGGATGACCTTTCCTTTCTTCTCTGTCTTTTGATGCTGAGGCCTCATGGGTATCAGGGCAGCTGCCTAAACACAGAATTAGACCAGCAACAGGCTGCAGAGCCATTGATATGCAAGGAAGAGCTTTGACTGCCTTTGTATCAGAGCTTCACAAAAGCAATTCTCTGTGTTGATATAAAAAGGTGTCGGTGGTGGTATAAGTACTGTATTACCAGCAGAGATTTATCTTCCTCAGAGCCCAGCCTCACCTACCAAGGGAATAAACAGCTCTCTGCTTATCTGTTTCATAGAGCACAATATTTGTCAGGTCATTTCTGTCTCCAAAAGGACATTTTCTTTGCCTTCTGTAGTTGGTCTCCAGCAACATCTGAATATAAACAACTCATCCCAATAATGATGATTGGGTTGATAATAGGCGATGCCCCTGCCCACATTCCTTCCTCGCTTGGCTTCTGGGGAGGCTGAACAATAAGGACAAAGATAGTTCAGAGGGCTTTTAAATTGGAAGCAAGTGGGAACATTGAACTCCAAAGAAATCAATGTTGAGAGAGGGGCAAGGAAAATCTCTTTGCTCTAAAGGGTTGGGAAGAGATTGGCTAGCTTGGATATGCAATTACTACAGCTAGCTCTATTCCTGATATTATTTATGAGCTACTAGGCTGCTATGGAGGAGGGTGAAGCCACATGCCTATTTGTCACTTTGAGGATCTCCTTGGATGGTGACAATGTGGACAAATGTCTCCTCTAATGGCCATGGTACCTGCTTCCCAGTCAGCTCATCCTAACTTTAAATGTCAAACATGGAACTGTAGAAATCTTGGCTTCACTCTTCTGTGACTAAGATGGGTGGCTTGGCCTTTCTAAGCCCCAGTTTCTTTCCTGATACAATGAAGATGTTATAAATGGAACTTCTATGCAGATGTTATGAGATGCGAGGACTACAAAGCAGGCACATGAACAGTTGTACATGGAAGCTGGTGTGTGCTCACAAAGTGTGTCTACACACTGATGCTTGAAACCCAGACAGGCAACAAGCCACAGTACAGGTACTTGGCAAAGACTATCAAGGGCTGGTACTATGTGTTAAAAGATCAAAAATTGGAAGTATAATTGTGTGCCTGGAGATAAAGATGGAAAGAAGAGATAGGCAGGAACATATGTGGAAGGGTAATAATAGGGATGGAAAGCTGGGAGAGTTGTCTGTTTAAGGGGATGGTATTGATAGCCCTCTTGGTTGACTGTCTAGTAGTCACCCTGGTCCTCCATTTCTTTGTCACTAACATCAAAGCTGCCAAGGGCTTGGGTTGAAGCTAAATGTAACAAGGTCTTCCCATTCTCCCTCCAATGAGTGGTATAGACAGGGCATGTATTATGATTCTATCCCAAACTTGTGAGTTATCACCAAAGCCAATTGCAATGGATTCCTCTGGCTGTTTAAAAGAGCTATTCTAAGATAAACAGTCACTTTCCCTGCCTTTTGATGTGGCGTCTTCACATATCACCGGGAAATGCTTTAGGTGGCTTGGGACCCAAAAGGGAACCAATCTTAAAAAAATTTAAAAAATTAAAAAAGTCACGCAAATAGCCTCAAAAATAGAAAATTAACAGATGGAAAGTACCTGAACATTAATGCCAGTAAATCCCTAATCCTATACTTACCTTGTCCCTATCATTATTGGTTTGGTTGCAAGATAATAAATCGCCACTACTGCTAAAGTTAATTTTTGTCCATCTTTCCATTAGCTTCAACCAAATGCACCCCATGCAAATACACCAGAAGAGGACAATGGTATGACATCTGTAGCCAGAAGTGTCCAGTCTGAGGATCCCTCAGGGAAAATAGATGTGTCTCCATAGTGAGCTGTTAACGGAGAACTGGAAAGCATAGATCTGACAGCATCGGTGTGGATTTGCTCTTTGAAATCATGAGCAGAGAAAGTGGTAATACACCCAACATGCTGTAATGAATGTTACTAAGAGAGCAGAATAGCTGCAAGGTTAGTAACTGGAGGCCTTTGGGTAACTTGAGTGCAAGGTATAGACATTATCTTGTATTCATTAAGGAGATAGAGTAGGCATAAAGGAGAAATGATCCTGTAAAGAGAGCTTGTGTGTTTCAGGTCTGTGTGAAAGGAAAGGAAAGGAAAGGAAAGGAAAAAGGAAAAAGGAAAAAGGAAAAAGGAAAAAGGAAAAAGGAAAGGAAAGGAAAGAGCAAAGGAAAGGAAAGGAAAAAGGAAAAAGCAAAGGAAAGTAAAGGAAAAAGGGAAAAGCAAAGGAAAGTAAAGGAAAAAGGGAAAAGGAAAGGAAAGGGGAGTTGGTAGTTGATGAGAAGAGCCATTCCAAGGAAAGAGTCTTCAAGGATGCGTGATCCAAGCATGCACAGAGAGAAAATAACCAGAAAGTGTGCTGAGTGTGGAGAGGAAGAGGGCTACTGCTCATGGTGCATGCACAGCAGGTAGAGGACAACCCCTCATGGGAGCTTGAGGGAAGAACATTTAGAACTATGAAGAAAGATACTGAGCCGGGGAGGGGAGGGGAGGGCCAGAATGCACAGTCTTCTGTCACTTAGGGAATGTTTGCATATATTACTCCCTGAGGTTTCACCTAGACCCTGTATACCAGGCACTACCATTGTTTCTACTTTAAAGATGAGGAGCGTGAGTGTTGGGAAAGTCCACACTAGATAACCAAAGTTCTAGCATGCTCAATGGCAAATCCTGTGCTTTTTTTTATTATACTTGATTAGAGTGGCTGACATGACTTGGGAACAGAAAGGTGGAAGAACAATGGTTGTTTCTCATGCTGGTGTCTTTGAGGATCTCTGTGCAGCATCTAAATGCACAAAGTACTAGAATTTACTCTCTTGCCATGCTGTTGCTCTTGACCTAGGACCACCAAAATAGGTCTGTTTTCTGTTGGAAAAAAACAACAAAACAAAACACTGAAGACTTAGTAATTTATAAAGAACATAACTTTATTAGGCTCATCATTCTGGAGGTTGGGAAGTCCAGGAGCATAGCTTTAGCATCTGCTTGGCCTCTGGTAAGTCCATCCTGTATCACAACGTGGTAAAGGGGGTCATGTGTAGGCTAGAGCAACTATGTTAGCTCACATCTTTCAGTTAGTGCCTCCACACTTGAGACCTCATCTGATCTCAATCACTGTCCAAAGACCCTGCCTCCAAATTACAATGTAAATTTTGGGGATAAGTTTTGAATCCTTGAAATTTAGGGAACATGTATACAGTGACAGATAAGTGCTGTAATGTTCTTTTGTCAAATCTCCTCTTTGGGGAGTCACCATTTTATAGAATTAAAGAATCTATGAATACTGGTTTCTAGAAGACTCTATGGTACCTTTGAATCTTGGGCATATGTACTTCTCTGGATTACTTCTAACAAGGATAGAATGAAGCAGAGAAGAGGAGAGAAAGCAGGAGGTGAAAATCTACATCATTCTCTTAGCTTCTTTACCTGATTCTGTTGACTGACTGGGAAATCCTAATGTCCTATTGTGCAAATACAGTCTCTTCCAACCCCGAATCTGATTGGTTGTCATCAGGGAACAGGTGCTATTCTACATACAATTCTTGCCCCAAGAGCTGTTCTCTGGTAATTTTTAGGGCTAGTTGTCACTATGTCAGTCAGATTTCTGTTACGATAATAAAATGCCTACGTTAATTACTTATAGACATAAATTCATTTCATCTTGTGGTTTTAGGGGTTTCTGGTAAAGATAAAGAATACCCATTGACTGGCCTCATCTGCTTTGGACCTGCTATGAGTGAGCATACCACAACTGAAGGGTATGGCAGAAAAAACTAGCTAATATCCCAAGCCACGGAGCAAAAGAGTAGGAAGGGGCCAACCTCCCACAGTTTCTTTTCATGGCATGATCTCAGTTACCTAACGACCATCCACAAGGCTCTACCTCTCATAGGTTTGACCCCTTCCCAACAGGGATACCCTGGGAACCAAGTTTTTTTTTTTTTTTTTTTTTTTTTTTTTTTTTTTTTTTTGTTTTAAATATGTCTTGTGGGGGGTTGGCGGGGAACCTGAAGGTCCAAACAATCTCTATTTAAACTGTTTTAATTTATTTTGACTAGAGTGTAGATGACATGATGGGAGATGTTCTAAAGATAGGGAATCTAACCTGGGGGCCAGTCTTCTGCATGTCTTGTGATGTCCATGTCAGAAGATGATTGTAAACTTTGCATTAGTATTCACAAGGTCACTTCCACTATGAGCATCAGCAGCTAGTTCCTAATGATTAGGACAAGAAGGACGTGACACACTGGGGTATAAGCTGACAGCTGGCATATGTGAATTGAGTAGATACCATAAATAGGAAACCAACTAGAAAAGCAAAAATCTCTAAGGGAGAGGTGTCCTCGTGTCCCAAGTTGGGACTGGAGCGATGGTTCAATGGGTAACTACACTAGATGTGCAAATATGATGACAAGAGTTTGGATCCCACTGCCTGCTTAAAAGCCAGATGTGGCCACATGCAGGCCTGTGGCCCCAGCATGTTGGGGAAACAGGATTACTGGCACTTGCTGGCTACCAGCTGAGCTTCAGGCAAAGTGAGAGGCCCTGTCTTAAAGGAATAAGGAAGACTCAAGAGAACAGAACACCAATGTGTTCCTCTAGCTTCCTTGAGTGTGTTCCTAGGTGCAGGTCCAAACACATGAGCACATACACTGCATTCACATATGTACACACCCAAAAGGTTATGTTTTAAGCTATATCCTAGAACGTCAAAGGCTAAGTCACAGATGGGGGAAAACGTCTTTCAAACCACCATGCCAGTTATTCCTGCTCTATAGTGTTTATTATTATTACCCTTTATTCCATCTGCCATAGAAAATCAATACAAGGGCAACATCTGACATATCTCAACTGCCAATAGCTTGTTCTCAAAGGAAAGAAAAAAGGAGAAAAGAAATCCTGTACTTTGTTGTCTGTCCGCCCAAAAGGCAAGAGGAGCCTGGCACTGCACCTTCCTGCACTCCCATATGTCTGCCCAGTCCCATATATTTTACATGCCTGCACAATGCATTTTATGAGGCATATAAAAGCCAGATGGGAATTATCTCCTTCCCTTGTATGAGCTGTCTCTTTTTGGGGGTAGAGATAACAGAGAACTATTTCATTTTGCTGCTTGCTACTGGATGCTCTGCTATAAATTGAGAAAAGCAGCTCTTTTTTGAAAAATGCTTTCTTTGACCCCATTGTCACTGAGAAACCACAGTGAGAGAAATACCATGCTCTGTGGGATCTCTGTTCAGAGCAGAGTAAGTGTGGGGAGCAGCTCCCCTCCCCTCTCTCTCTCTTACTCTATTCTCTTTTCCTCCTCTGCATCTGCACAAAGAAGGATGCTTGGCAGGGCTGGGGTGGGGGTGCAGGGAGGAGAGGCTACTGTATGAAGTGGATTAGGAAGGGTTCAGGGAACAGAGTCCTGGGAATCCACCCACCTCACCCCATACACACAGACAGAGGTACAGACTTCTATGGGAATGCATTCACTCCATCCTATGCTGCATCCAGGAATGCTCTGTGCACTATCAAATATGCACCACCAATATTTCATTATCAGGTCCTATGCAGCCCAGTGCACGCCTGGGTGAACCTAGAAATTAAACTGTACTTTCACCTCTAAAGAATGTTGTCCCTGCAAGTACTGAAGGAGAGAGATTGCCAGGCTACTGGGCTATCAAGTGATGAGAGAAGAGGGCAGAAGTACTCTGCTGGCCTTGATGGATGGGTCTGTCTGCAGACCACCTTCCTGGAGCCAAGTAGGCTCCTCTACAGATCCATGCACACTTATGGTACGAATGGTTAAAGTGTAACCGTGGTGCTTGGAATTTTTAGCCTCACATGCGTTTCTTTGAAAGGCAGTATCCCCCTCTGCTAAAATCCAAATACCTGATTTTAGCCTCTACTTACCTAGCTGATTATTCTATAAGTCAATGCAGACAGAGGTATCAAGAGCTTTCTTTCTATAGGGATTTTCTGAAACCAGTCAAGAACTCTGCGTATGTGAAGGTTAGATGGATAAATGCTGATGACGAACTATTGCAAAGGAACTAAAGCTGAGACAGAAAATATATTGCATTGACATCATGGTTTGATGGGAATAGACTTACCCCACTGGTCATTGCCTTTGTGACTGCCACCACATTGAGATAAGAATGGAAGAGAGGGAACCCCTCTGCATGAGACAGTGAGAGTCAGGAGGACAAAGGAAGGACAATGGGTCAGGCATGACAATTCTCAAAATCCAAAGCTGGTCACAGGACTCCTGTGTTCAAAATCTTTCAGAGTTTTCTCACAGGTACAGTTTAATCAAAAGCTCTCTATGATCTGGATCTGGTAACTCCCTGATGCCATTGTCCACTGTTATCTGCCCCCCCCCCTCAACTACTCTCCAGCCAAACTGATTTCTGATATTATTAGGGCCTTCTATGAAAGAGTCCATCCCAGGGATATAGCAAAGACATGTACCTCTCTCAGGGAAAATACAGGAATGCCAATCCTATCATCCACAAGGCTTCTGGACATGAGGAATGCACAACACCAAGTAGCAGAACTGTCATGAGTACAATCAGGTTAAGGTGATAATATGAGATAACTTAGCAATCCCAACATAGCATCAGGATGAGACACTTCTAGAGTTCTCCATTTCATGCCCAACATTAATGTAGAATCCCAAGGGACACAAACACAGAGAAAATGAGGGGGGTTCTATTCTCAACATTTTTGTTGCTAAGAGTATTCAAGAGAAAAACAAAATATAATGTGAACAGATAATGAATTACATAGGTATTTAGGATGAGCAGAGTTAGTTTTGCCTGGGGAATCAGGAAGGAGCTAATGGGAGATTGATAGCCTGGAGATAGTATATTAATATGAACAGAAAAAAATGATGTCTCTTTTTTTTTTATGAAATCATGCATTTTGTTTGAACTTTCTCCATTTATGTGATGGAGAGAATGCTGTGCTCACAAGGCTTTGTCCATTTTATTTTATGTAAGATATCTGGTTCTCAATCCATACCTAGGGAAGAACCTCTCGTACATGAGAATCATACACATGGTCAGCTCTGGTTCCAAGCTTGTAGATGAAAACAATAAACTTCCTGTCTCTGTGATTGGGTGACAGCAACCACAAAAGGCTCAGTGATGTCCTAATGTCTTGAGATTGAGAATAAATGATTCAATGATTGGTTCTAAGATGGTTCTGAGGCAGGGTCCTGAGGTTGTTGTGAGTCAAGCCCACCAGATACCACCACAGGGATGTTCTCAAAGCTGAAAGGAAAAGTTTTATTGTCAGCCAGCAGCTGCACAGGGAACTTGCCCAAATCATGCAGTATGCAGTCTCAAATCCTTACAGCTCTTTATCTTTTGTGCACAAAAGGCACCTCTGGATTGTCACACTTCAGTTAGCAAGAAGCAGAACTACAGAAGGCAAAAAGCAAGGTTAGTACTTTCAGGGACTTTCCTACAAGTATGGACTAGGTCTTTGTTCTCATTTTGGCAGGTATTAGGACCTATGTGTTGGATTTTAAGGTCAGAATTGTGCCTCTAACACAGCATTAGCCATGCTAAGGGCTGGGGGTTGTTACATTGCCCAATGAGTCTGTGGATATGAATCAAATTGTGGACTCCTCTTGAAGCGGGGGTTTATATAGTCCCCTCAGAATCAACAATTTGACAGAATTTACTCTCTCTTTTACATAGTTAAGTAGGCAGTTGAGCAAGCAGGGTCCTTTAGTGAGGGCTAGGAGCAAAAAGATCAATGGCCCAGCAATAGACTTAAGCAGAGTAGTCAACCAGGGAGAGCAAGAGAATAAGAGTTGATACCAGCTGTCAGATCCTTGGCATCTCTTTTCTCTTTCCTTAACATTATTTCTTACCATAGCTAAACTTCCTCTAGTTACCCCTGACTGGTTAGCATAGAAGCAACAAGTTTCTCCAGTGCCATACAGAGACATCCTGGTTTCGTGAAGAGGAGACCCAATCCTCTGCCATTCTGAAGAACAACCTCCTTAAAGGAGTTTATCTGGGTTTCTAGACAGGAAATCAAATTTTCCAGATGGCCCAGGTCTATGCCCTTCTGAGCGCTGACTTTCTGAAAGTTTTTGTCCACCACAATTAGGGCTAGAGTTTCAACTGCTGCAGAACCCACTATGCCTGCCCCCACCAACAAGAGAATTAGAATGGGGATGGCTGTCCACACATGGGGAAGACCAGAACGTAGATTTCAGTGGGCCCTGCCCTCTTCCCCATTATAGATAAACACCTGTGGTATGATAAAGATGCAAAGGAGTGTGGTCCCCTCCAGTGCAAACAGTTCAGAAGAACTCTTGGTTAAACCATTAATGCAAGCAAGCCAGATAGTCTCTGGGGCTTGGAAGAATACTCAGACACCATTCCCAGGGTTAATCTGCTATGTGTGGCTACAGGAATCTGCATGGGGAGACTATTCAGGGGGAATCTTGAGAACATTAAGCAGGCATTCTTTCCTCGGAGGTCCCCCAGGATGAGCTTATGTTGGTCCCATTTACAGTTGTAAAGATTGGAAGTAGAGCTTATTTGATTAATTTCAATCCCAACATAGTATGGGAGTTTGAGGTTCAGGAATAGCCAGCAGTCTTTATCTATCTCCCAATGAGAATGGACAAGAAACTCCTTATAGCATCCCAAACACCAAAGGGCTGGCTTCTACTGCTTCCTAGATCTTTAATCCCATGGTTTTAAAAGGAATTCTGGGCGAAATTGGAGTTTGGAGACTTGCTGCCTTAGGGGGCTCATATTCTGGGGGTACTAAGATGGGCCTATTTGGGCCAATTGGCTGGATAATCCTGAAAGGGTAGGGGAGTTGGATAGAAAATTTGTTGCCTGGGTCTCAACTGTTTACATAAAACCTGACTTTCCAGGTTCTACCAATCCCTCACTCATGATCTTCAGTTTCCTAACCTTCAGGCCCTAACCTTTATAGATATGGAATCAAATGACCTGACCCCATGGGCAGGTTGTGAAGGTTTCCTTTCTAGCTATGAAGGAGTCAGTGTGAGCCTAGAAGGACTTGGTTTTACAACCCCACTGAGCACAGTGGTATTTTCCCAGCTCTTGGCAGTTTGAAAATAGAGCATGGGCAGGTCAGGCTTAGTATCAAGTAGATTAGAGGCCCCTTTTTCCACTAGTGGGCCCATAGCCCCAGGAGAGCCCTGCTTTGGGGCCTCTTCTTCCAGTTGCCTTTGGATGTAATATTTTATAGAAATTCACCTGGGAGGGGGTGGATTGGATCTCAGTGGATAATATAGCTATAAGCTTCCTGGTTTCAATCTTTGTTTATCCCCACACCCAGGGTCTTGGTTTATGGGGGTTATGGGCCTTGTATACTGGGAGACAAAGTGGATAAAATAGGACAGTAGTCACCAGTCTTATGTCAGTCGTATCTTAAGTAGGTCAGAGGCCCTGGTGATGAACCATCTATTATTATCTTTGGTAGCCTCCTTCAGTGGGTCTATGGGGTGACACCAGTGACCTTCACTGCTAGAGTGGTGGTAGGGACCACAGGGCCTGGGCCTTTCCATGTGAGGTCTGAGCTCTTGGTTGGCATCCTCTTTACCCACCCAAGGTCGCCAGGCTGGAAGCTGTGGGCAAGCTCAGACTTGGGCAAGGGTATAGCCTCATGAACCATCTGAGGAATCTGGGCTTATTGCAGGGCCTATGAAGACTTGAGTGGGGAATGGGTAGCAACTTCTGCCTTATGAACATCTCTGAGCTTAGGGAGGAGGGAGAATGCCTACCAAACATAATTTTAAATGGTGAGACATTCCTGTTTGGGGTGCATCTGACCCTTAGGAGGGCAAAAGTGGGAGATTGGTCCAATTTTCAGGCATTTCAAGGACATTTTAGTAAAGTTCCCTTCAGGATTCTATTCATCCTTTCTATTGTCCTGAGTTGTGTGGCATATAGGCACAAAATATAGTTTCCAATCAAAACTTAGTATCCTTGCCATTGTCAGACCCCAGGAGAGAGGCAGGCAAAACCTAGGAATCAACCCTTGAAGGAGTTTCTTAGTGACCACTGACGCTGTCTCCATTCATGTAGGCTAGGCTTCTACTCATTCAGAGAATGTCTATGAAAACGAACAGATACTTATACCCAATAGTGATGGGTTTGATGTTCTCCAGGGGTGCTTCCTCAAGCACAGATCCTTCTGGGGCTTTTCTTCCTCCTTTGGGGTTCACTTTTGTGACTTTTGTACAAGTGGTACATCTGAACACTATGTCTTTCACAAGATTGTCTAGTTGAGGTATATAATATCTGGCCAGAGTAACTGAGCAGTTTTGGGTGCTCTCAGATAGGTGGCCTGGTAGAGTTTGGTGACCATTTGTCTTCTGATAGCAGCAAGAAGTACAGGTCTCCTGGCCAAATCTGCTGCCCTGTTTCCTTGTGTCTCCAGGGAATCCCCTTTTTGGTGCCCTTTGCAATGAGTACTTCTTTTGGTAACCATATGGCCTTTAGCAGGGCCAGAATTTCTTCTTTGTTTTAGATTTTCTTTCTAGGCTAAGTGATGAGTGCCCTTATTTGATAGAGGGCCCCATGTATACAATGATAGCTTTGCACTTCCCCAAGTGAAGTGGCCACATTAATTCTTAAAGCCCTTTGTTCTCAAGTCCTGCAGTTAAGGGACTGGGTCCACACTGTCCTATCCAAGGTGACAACTGTCACTGACATATCTGACTCCATTCTGAACAAAACTACTCACATCTGTGTACATTACCTCTTCTACTTCTCACAGCAGGACATCTGATAGGTCAGATCTGATGGATTGGATCACTTCAGTCACTCCCAGACAATCACAGAGTGGTTCTGTTGGGTTGTCATCTGGCTGTATGATGGCTGGGTTGATAACTAAAGTTTTACAGTCAGATACAGGCCTGTTCCAGGAGAAGTCATTGATAGTCTTATTTGGATATTGGATATCCCCCTCTCTGGGGTGCCTCTACCTAGTGAGAGGTGGTTACAAATAGTTCCTGGCCCAAGGTCAGTATGTCAGCTTCTTTTACCAGCATGTCTGTAGTGGTGAAATGCCCACAAACAAGCCATCCAACCTGCAGAATCAAGCCTTTTGGATAGGTAGGCCACTGGCCTCCTCCAGGATCTCAGTGCCTGTACAAGGATCCCTTTGGCAATCCTTGGGCCTCATTCATGTACAAATAGTAGGATTTAGAGACATCCAAGAGGGTTATGGCCATAGTAGAGATGAGATCTTTCTTCAAGTCCTCTAAAGCTCCTTGTTAGGAATCAGTCCGTTGTAGCAGCAGGGTGTCATCAGTAGTAGTATACAATGACTTGGCTGGCTCCATGAACCTAGGTGTCCACAATATCTAACTGGGCTCAGAAATTCCTGTACTTGTTTCTTTGCTTTAGGTGCAGAGATCCATAGGATTGCCAAGATTTGGCTTTGGGACATTTGTTTGTCTCCTTCCAAGTTGCACCCCAAGTGAGTGACACAGGATGCATGAAGTTGGACCTTGTTGGCTGAGACTTGGTAACATAGGGCTGCCTTTAATGTCTCTAACAGAACCTCAGTGGCCTTCTTACACTCCTCCTTTGTTTCTGAAGCTTTAAAGAGTTCATTCACAGCCGGGCGGTGGGGGCGCACACCTTTAATCCCAGCACTCGAGAGGCAGAGCCAGGCAGATCTCTGTGAGTTTGAGGCCAGCCTGGGCTACCAAGTGAGTTTCAGGAAAGGCGCAAAGCTACACAGAGAAACCCTGTCTCGAAAAACCGGGAAAAAAAAAAAAAGAGTTCATTTACATACTGTAGCAGGGGGCTCTCACAATACCTCTGCCAAAAAAGTCAAAAGGTAAGCACTTAAGGTCTTGTCAAAGAGTTTGGGGGAGCCCTTGAATACTTGTGGCAACCTAAGTGGCCCTTAAATTCTCCCTTGGGATCAGTCCATTCAAAGGCAAAACTGCGTTGGTTTATAGGTGCCAATGGGAAGCAAAATAAGGCATCTTTTAAGTCCAGAACTGTATGTACTTATTTCTCTGATGGCAGGAAACTCGGGAAGTTGTAGGGGTTATGAACTACAGGGGGGATGATTTTTACACTGGTGTTGACCTTTCTGAGATCCTGCACTGGTCAGTAGTCCCAAGTGCCAGCATTTAGAACCAGGAGTAGGGAAGTGTTTCAATGGGACTGGCAGGAGATGAGGATCTGGCTTCCCATAACCTGTTAATGTGTTTAGCAACCCCCTGCATGACTTCCCAGCTCATAGGGTACTGTTTGACCTGTACTGGAGTAGCAGTACCCTGTAATTAGATGACAATGGACACTCAGTGGGTGGCCAATCCTGGTGGGTTATTCTTGGCCCTGACTCCAGGGTATTTCCATTGAAATTTATAGGTGTCTTGAAACTTGAATATCATTTTGGGGTACTTGATTTGGCTGGAGGGGTATTTCTTCATCATGGGTCAGGTCACAGGAATATGGCCTGGAAGCTGATTAGGACATAGGGCAGTGGCCTCCTCAAAAGATACGGGGCCTATAAATGCCAGATACCTGCTTCAGCAGGGTTCAGATACCCAAGTGGAGGTGTGGAGTCAGGGAATGTGGGGGCAGTGACACAATCTGAAGGTGAATCAGGATGGCTGCCCACATGTTTATTGAAAAAAAGGATAGACCTTTTATACTCTATAGTTACACATAGAATTAAATGAGAAAAAGGAAGCATGTGAGCTAGGGTGTGGCTTGAGATCAGGGATTGAGGAAGCTAGCATTGACCTTGACAGGTTAATTGGCACCAGTCATATGTTAATGGAAAGGCCACAAATTCCTCTTGCCAGAGATAAGAATGTCTCCCTTTTTAGCAAGCCAGAACTTTCTTCAGGCTCCTGGGGGAATGGGGACTTTTGTTCAAATGTCTGACTTTGGGAAAAGGACTTTCTGGGGAGATCAGACACTCCATTATAGAATATTGCAGTTTCTTGTATGACTTAATTTATCCAAATAGCTTTAAAGTGTGCAAAGATGAGATTGACAAGTATTACTATGAACCTGAGTAGACCTTAAGAATTTATAAATCTTGATTATCAAGGATACCTTATTTATTCAAGTGTGTGTTACTTATCTAAATTTTCTAGCAGCTTGGTGTTAACTTGTATGGGAGTAGACAGAGTTATTGAACTACATGTTTCCATAGTGGTGGAGATTTTTTTTTCAAAGAATTGTTTTGTTTAAAGATGCTCCCATTTTTTTTTACATTTTTATCCTTCACCAAAGCTCACACAAAATTCCCCAAAGTGAAAGGCATAAAGGAAAAGGTCTTATTAATAAAAATCCCAGAGCTAGGTATTGGGGTAAATTCTGGGAGATCAGAGAGACAGAACAAGCCACAGCCAACCTCACCTGGCCTACTCCTCAGCTGATCCTGTTTCCTCAGACTGAAAGCTTCTGAGTTTTCACCTGAAAGGGTCTTAGCTGAACTGCTGCTTAGTTCCTGTCTCCTCACATCTTATATACTGTTCTTCACCCAGTCACATCACTTCCTGGGGTTAAAGGCATGTGAGCTTTCCAAGCAAAGGCATGAGATCTCAAATACTGGCATTAAAAGCATGTACCACCACAACCTGACTCTGTTCCCAGTGTGGCCTTGAACTCACAGAGATCCATGTAGATCTCTGCTTTCCAAGTGATAGGATTAAGGGTGTGTGCCACCACTGTCTGGCCTCTATGTCTAATATAGTGACTGGTTCTGTTCTTTGATCCTCCGATAAGTTTATTAGGGTACACAATATATTGGGGTACATATATAACACCACAAGGAAGTTTAACACATGAAGAATCATTAAAAATGAAGGTAAAAGGTGCTGGAGAACTGTGATCTGCAATGTCAAAATACTAGAACTTTGTCAAGCAGCAATGGTCCTCATAAAGTCCACAGCACATAGGTTTTATAATAATTCTCTCCCAATGAGAGAATAGGGAAAGTCTGGTGTGACTAGGAAGCAGTTGGTCTTAGTACCTTGTCCCAAGTCCACTGTCTAAGAGGTCAACCAGGGGGGAAAAGCAGTCTATCCAGTCTATTGCCCCTTGGACAGCTGTCCATTGAGAATTCACTGGTCCCAGCATCTCTGTCAAGACTGAGTGGGCCGCTCCCAGCTGGGCAAATTCCAAACTCTGCATCTCCATGCCTTATGTTAAAACACTCTTCAGATCTCCAACTCCATTCAGCTCTGTTGACTGCAACACACTTCTTTCTCTTGGGCTAGTTCCACTCCTTGTTAGCAGCTCTCTTTGGCAGGTATTCCATAGCTCTAGTATCTCCAGCATCTTGGGGTCTCCAAGGCAATCCAGGCTTCACCTTCACAGCTTCACAAAATGGGCTGTCAAGGCCTCCATTCAGGGACACCCCTGACACATGCTTGGCCTCAGCAGATTTCTTTATATGTGGAGGCAAATTCCATAACCCATTTCTTCTATCCTTATCTCTAAAGCCAGAACATGTGGCCAAAGCTGCCAAGTTCTACTACTTGCTGGGGCTGGAACATGGCCCTCTCATTCAATTACATCTTCACCAGCTTTCTGTTTTTGGTGGTTACCTTTACTGCATAAGCTTGGCTGTCTTTGAACTCACTCTGTAGACCAGGCTGGCCTCAAACTCAGAGATCCACCAGCCTCTTCCTTTCATGTGTTTGGATTAAAGTAAAGTTGTGCATCACCACACCTAGCTCTAAGCTTTTCTTTAATTCCTTTTCACAAATTGGAAATTTATCTGGGTGGGATCTTGCCCTGAGGTCACCACTCCCTTTATTCAATTTCTTAGTCCATTTATCTCCCTGAACACAGGATTTAGCTCAATTCCACTTCCTGGTGCCCTTTTCTCAATCTGTACATTTTGTATTTTTATTTGTTCAACTTGCTCCTTTTCACTATAAATCTTCATCAGAGTTAACACTAATAAACACACAACAGAGTCTATACTAGGCTGTTTTGAGAGTTCCTTTGCCAAAGGAATTAATTCAAACCTTTTCACTTTAGCCTTAGGCAGATTCTTTGGACAAGAGCAAAAAGCACTTTCTTCACCAAAATATCACAAGAATGCTCTCTAGGTGACACACTAAAATTCTTCTCCTTTGAATCCTCTTGATCCCCCCCACCCTTGTTCAAATAACTCATCACCACTGTCTTCTATGCTCCTACTAGTATGGCCAATTAAGCAGCACTTAAAGCATTCCACTGCTTTCCTAATCCAAACTTCCAAAGTCCCTATTCCTTCAAATAAAAACATTGTCAGCCCTATCATAGCATTACCCTAGTCCCTGGTACCAACTTCTGTCTTGGTTAGGGTTTTTATTACTATGAAGAGAAACTATGACCATGGTAACTCTTCTAAAGGAAAACATTTAATTGAGATGGCTCCCTTACAATTCAGAGGTTCAATCCATTATCATCATGACAGGGAACATGGTGGTGTGCAAGAAGACATGGTACTGGCTACATCTTGATAAGAAGGCAGCAGGAAATGGACTATGACAAGGGGAATAGCTTGAGCATAGGAGAACTCAAAGCCCATCCCCACAGTGACACACTTCCTCCCACAAGGGCATACCTACTCCAACAAGGCCACACCTCCTAATAGTGCCACTCCCTTTGCAGGGCATTTTCTTTCAAACCACATCTTTCCTCCCCAACTTGCTTTTTGGTCCTGAAGATTCATTGCAGCAATAGAAGCCCTAACTATGACATACTCCCTACTTTTAATGTTACTCTGGGCTCCAGAAGGCTCAGTGGAGTGGAGCCTGGACCCCTCAGTCATTACTCAAATAAAGAATGAGGCATCCTTCTTCCCTCTTCCAATTTTGACATTCATTCTTCCAATGTCCTCTTTGATTACAACAAGCATATTGGCTCTTTTTCTCAGGTGTTCTCCCTCTGGGTCTTCCTGAGTACTTCCACTACTGTTTGAGTCAATATTTTGCTTTGCTTTTCTTCTACATAGTCACTGGTACTGTAAACTCCTTAAGAAATCTCTAATAACCAGGATCTATTCATACCGAAAGCTCTTCTAACTTCTGAAGTTTCTTTCTAATATCTGGGACTAGCTGCATAAGAAAAGCAATATTGGTTGCTCCCTGATTATTGCCATGTCTGTGTCTGTAGGGGTCAACAACTTGTAGGCCTCACACAGGTACTCCAGGAGCACAGTGGGAAATTTGGGGGCTCTTGTATAACCTCACTTACCTTAGATTTGTGGGTTTCCTAGCAGCTGTCTTGAATCCTCCTAAAAGGGTATGGTGAAATAGTGAAATTGTCCATATCTTCCTTACCTTTGTTAGTTTGGGGATTCAAACTGTCAGGTCAGGAAGAGGGGAAAATTTTCTCCATTTGGACCTTCACTGTCCAGTATCAATCCACCACCCAGCCAGAAGGCAGCTTTCCTGCATTGAAGCCTGATCCTTTTCCACTCCTCAGCCATGAAGAGGGGGGCCAGGAGCTGTTGGCAATCTTCCCAGGTCATCTGGTAGATGTAAAAACTGTCTTGGGGAAACTAATGAGAGCCTGAGGATTTTCAGAGAATGGTGGGTTCCAAGATTTCCAATTATACAGATCATTGGTTGAAAAGCAGACATAAACCATAGAAGGGTAAAGGGGACCTTCAGGTACTGTGTGCACTAGAAGCAGCTCTCTTAGAGGGAGGATGGATTTTGCCTCTGCCCCAGGGAAATTTCTTCTGAAGCCCCCACAGCCAGAGCCACTCCACAGGTGTGGAGGGGAGGGGGGCCTGAGGTAGAAGAGACTACCTCTTCCCCACCGAGCATGGCCAGAGGGAACTATTTCCCTCTCCCTGGCTGTGGCCAGGAGCCACATTATGGCATACAGAAGGGGAAAGTCAAGTTCCTGGGCAACCTGGTCAAACCAAGAGGGTTCAGGTACCCAACAGGAGGGCATGGGTCTTAAGCCAGGAGCATAGGTCTTGCACCACAGCACGTTACTGGTCAATATGGGGAAACTGGTTAAAGTGTCTGGGGTCTCTAACCACTACATTTCAAAGACCCTGAACCATCTTGGGGTCCAGAGATCCTTCACTGGCCACTTGACTCCAAAGATGGGCCAATCAATTTCATAGAAGGTCTGAAATTTTCCCAAAATAAACATTATATCCTTCCTTTTTCCATAAAATTCTCCAAGAAAATTTTTCTTGAATGCATTTCAACAGTGCCTTGAGAATGCACACCTCCCTCACATTTTATATTTGTTTCCCCAACCAACTGCCAGAAACATACAAAGATACACACAAATAGGCAAGCAGCAAAGACAACCAGGGGTGGGCACCACACAGACTTAAACCATAGGTACAGTGATGTCTCACATGGATCATAAACACTGGTAATAGGGCCATGCCCCATCTTTCATTAGTGTTCAATTCAGAGGGCACTATACACAGCCTTCTCTCTGGAGGTGACAGATTTAGATTACTTTCTGTAATTTCTCATTTTAGGGTAGAAACATTGGGAATCTCTTGGAATGTAGGGCCAGAGGTGATAGAAGTTCATGGGGCCCTGGAATTTCTCGGTGTGCACATTCCCTAAAAACTGTCCATTTTCCACACTATTGCCCCAGAGGGGATCCAAGACCCCAATGTTCTAGAGTCTCAATCTCTGGGGATTTCGAGGGGGCTTCCAGAATATTGTGAGGTAAGCTCACCAGGGACAATCATGCAGACACTTTTAAAGCAAAAAGGAAAGTCTTCATTACTAGTTGGTAGTTGCATGGGGAACTTGTACAAATCATGCAGCCCCAAGCCATACATCTCTTTGTCCTGTATGCACAAAACAATATATCCTGATTGGTACATTTCAGTCAGCAAGAAACAGAACTATAGAAGTTAGCACATTTAGCATATTTAAGGTTATTTTCCCAGGGACTTTCCTGGAACTATGACTATGGTCATTGTTCTCAGTTTGGTAGGTGTTGGGGCCTATGTTCAGGGCTTTAAGGTCATATGGTGTCTTTAGCATGATGCTAGTCATGCTAAGATCTGGGGGCCTGATACAAGGTCACCTCTCTTCTCCTCATTGATCAATAAGCAAAATTTTCCATTTTTTTCTAGATGGATCATGATTGTTTGATAGGTGAATGATAGCACTCAAACTTGGAGACATTTCTTATCCCTGTTCACCAAAGCCTCTCAGGTACAAGTAAATAAGGATAGGGAAGGGTTAATCCTTTACTTTGGGTATGTTGATGCAAGGATATAGTAGGCTAATATGAAAAGCTGAAACCTCTCAAGGGTTGTCTATATGTATGATGTTTACCCTTCCTTTTAGAAATAAACACTTTTATATCAAGTTGTCTTAAGGAAGGAAGGAATGTAGTTCATCATAAGTTTCCATCTGATCAAGTTTTATAATGAGATTTTGGTCATGGAGTTTGTATTTCTATGTATGTTAATATACAAATACAGAGTTACACAATAAATATTGGAATAAAGATGACAGATGATAGAGACATAGAAGATAGATGATAGATAGATAGATGATAGATAGATGATAGATAGATAGATAGATAGATAGATAGATAGATAGATAGATAGATAGATAGATAGGAAATAGATGATAGATAGATATTAGATAGAAGTGAAAGGAAGATGAATTATTTCAAGTCATATTTATTCATTCTGCATCCCAATGCACTTAATAGAAGCTAGTCTTTGCTTTCTGAGCAATTATACATTCAGACACAAACTACTGCAGTGGATGCCAGAAGGATATTGCATCCCACCTGAATGCAGATAAGTCTGTAGTCCTCAGAGGACAGCCAGACACTGCTGAATCCTTGGGTGCAGCGCTCTGGGCCAAAGATCTGAGTTTGTTGAGTTCCTCAGAGGCCATGGCTGCTGAAGGCCAAAATATCATTAAACAGTCCCTACCTATAGTCTTAAAAGGCAGGATTCTTTGGCCCCCAGCCCAGGGGGATGCTGTGATTCTACATGTTTATTGACATAAGCCAGGTATCTGTGCTGAAACCTACCCTAACTTTCTCAGATCTCCTAGCCAGTCTCCACAATCTGGAAGCAAAACAGCTCAGTTTCAAAGCAAAAAGCTGCACCCAGTGATGAAAACCCAGGACTTCCTCAAAGCAGGCTGGTATGTGGCTTTCCTCCAACCCCCGAAGAAGAGGGAAAGAAGTGACAAATTCTGAGCCAGCTTAAGAATCTGGCCAGTGGCTAGCAAACTAGCAAAGAGAACAACATGTTTTAGAGGAAGGGGGATTTATTCATGG
Source organism: Peromyscus leucopus (assembly GCF_004664715.2). Classification (NCBI taxonomy): domain Eukaryota; kingdom Metazoa; phylum Chordata; class Mammalia; order Rodentia; family Cricetidae; genus Peromyscus; species Peromyscus leucopus. The sequence goes on from NC_051070.1 coordinate 51,740,693, forward strand.
ACACCTGTCAGGGGCTGTCATTCCTCTGGCTGAAGTATAGTCTGCATTTTACCATGACATAAATCAGCTCCTCCTGCACTTAATAACTCTTCTTTATGGGTTTCTTCCCACTCATAAATAAACCTCATTCCATATGGATATTCTGCAAAAAGCCTCCTTGATTTGCAGCACTGTTCATTGGTAGAAGTACATGCCAGTCCCATATTACAAAGGGGCTTTACTACAGTTATCCCCTTATGGGAGGACCCTCCCTTCCATGGGGTAAGGTCAGCCTTGAAGAAGGGTTTCTTCTAAAATGTTCTCATTGTGTGCACAAGAAGAGCTTATTGGCCAAAGGTGGAGAATACCATGGAGAATAGGCTATTTCTTCCCAAAGAGACAGGGATGAATTTCAAGTTCAGCTCAAGTATGACAGAGCTGGAAGTCACAAGCTTCTTATTGGGGGCTGGGTGGGGGACAAGATGTCAGTTGTAGGCACTATGAGCCTGGCCAATTTTACTGACAGATGTTTGAGGTTACAGACTATAGTAAGATGGGCCAGCAAACCATTGCCAGAGCCTAAGGAAGATCTGGAACACTCTACTTACTTGGAGCATCAAGCTATAAGACTCAGGTTTTCAAGCTTTCCACAGAATCACACTTCTTGACACTCTGACTTATGCCACCCTTCTTGGTTGGATTGGTTTTGGACCCCAGATTTTATTCTCCTATAATGTGACAGGGTAATAAACTTCACTTTTTAAAGTTATACATTATAGTATTCAGAATTTTGTACATTCTCAGAAAGGCCTCCATAAATATTCAAATTCTAATTTTAAAAATGTAGTTGGAAAGGATGTTAGCAGACATCATGTCCAACATCCTACCCAAGGAAGTAAACACCCCCACATCCACCCTCACAGACAGACACTTGGGCCATCCCATTTCCCCTAGAACAAGGATTATAAAGGGATACAGCTCTATTTCAAACACAACTCTTAAACTTTAACATATATTACAAGTAACTCCTTCTAAACATATTTTTAAATTGTGTTATTAAGATCTTGCAAAACTCCATAAGAATTCATCCTTTGGGAGGAAGTATATTAATAAAATATTTAATGATATGTAAGATGTGCCTTGTCATACAGCAGGAACCACAATTACAAGAAACGAAATAAGTAAAAATATAAGACAATATCTGTAACTATCTCAAACAAGAGTACTGAAAATCAAAATTTATGTTCTTTTAAATCCAGAAGATGACAAGTGTTATCCAGAATGTATAGATGTTAGATCCTTTGTGTATGGTACCTAAAGTGGTTCAGAATAGGGGGCAAGGATTGGCAGCAGCTCAAGTAGTTAACAATTACCACATGGTTCAATAATTCCATATAGGATAGAGAAAGACTAAACCCAAAACACCTACACACACTTCCCAGCAGCACTGTTCACAACCAGGCAAAACTATATCTATCTATAACTATATCTATATATAGATATAGATATAGATATCCTGTATATTTCATCTAGATAACTAAATGAAGTATTGGTATATGCTACATGAATAGACCTTAAACATATTGTGCAAAGTGAAAGACATCAGACATAAAAGACTGTTGACTGTGCAATTCCAACGATATAATATATCCATAACACATGTGTTGTCATTTGCTTCTGAACCTTTGGTGGGCCCACCACCTAGCTCCCAAATAAATCACACATGAAGGCTTTTTCTTACTTATAAATGTCTTGCCTTAGCTTGGCTTGTTTCTTGCCAGCTTTACTTAATTTGTCCTGTCTAGCTTTTGGCTTTGGGCTTTTACCTTTCTCTATTTTTTTACCTTTCTTTCTTACTCCATTATTGGTTGTGTAGCTGGGTGGATGACCCCTGATGTCTTCTTCCTTCTCTGGCTACCTCTTTCCTCCTCCCGAATTTATCCTTCCATTTATACTCTCTCTTGTCAGCCCCACCTATTCCTTCTCTCACCTTGCTGTTGAGCACTCAGTTCTCTATTAGACCATCAGGTGCTTTAGACAGGCAAAGTATCACAGCTTCAGAAAGTTAAACAAATGCAACATAAACAAAAGCAACAACCTTAAAATAATATTCTGAAACATAGATAAATCTGTAGGGACAGAGAGCAAACTGATGGTTTCCAGAGTTTGAAGTGAATAAGGAATGTGAAGTGATTGGTTGATAAACAAAAGTTTCCTTTTGGAGTACAATTAGTGGTTGAACAAGATTGTGAGTGTAAAAACTATCACTGAATGTTTACTTTTAAATGCTAACTTTAGGCTTTGTGAATTTTACCTGAATAAAAACATTTTTTTCCAGAAAAAGATTTATGTGTTTATGTCATCTCTGAGGCTCATCATCCATGTGTATCAGAGCACATTGCTCCATTTTTTTTTCTGGGATTTTTTTTTCAAATCTACACAAAACCCAAGTCACAATGATCTACCTAAAAATATCTTCCATCCTATCTTACACACAAAGCCATCAACTGACTCTATGCTGGTTAGTTTTTGTCAACTTGACACAGACCCAGAGGGGATCTCAACTGAGAAACTGTCTCCATCAAATGGGCCATAAGCAAGTCTATAGGGGCATATTTTTTTTTCATTCTTGACTTACATAGATACGGCCCACTGTGGGCATTGCTACTCCTAGGCAGGTGGTCCTGGGACATATGTGAAAAGCAGCTGAGCGTGAGCCTGAGAGCAAGCCACTGAACAGCATTCCTCTATGGCCTCTGTAGTTCCTGTCACCAGGTTCCTGCTTGAGTCCCTGCCCTGACTTTCCTCAGTGATGGAGTGTGACCTGGGAGTTGCTTTTGGTCATGGTGTTTATCACAGCAATAGAACACAAGCTAAGGCAGACACCAAACAAGGGAAAGACACATAAATGGTCTTTCCCTTACTCTTTTCTTTGAAGGCAAAGTCTCCAGTACTCCAGGTTGACCTCAAACTTGCTATTTGTTTTAGTATGAACTTGAACTTTTGATCATCATGCTTCTACCTCCCAAGTGCTGGGACTACAGGTTCGTGTGAACGCATTCAGTTTGTGTGGTGTCATGGATCAAATCTAGGGCTTTGCACATGCTAAGCAAGCACTCTACCAGCTGAGCCACATCGACAGCTGCCTCCCACCCTTGTAAATAAAGTTTTATAGAAGCACAAATATACCCATTCCCATATGCATACAATTTCCCTAGAAGCAGAGTCTCTCACAAGAACTTTCTGGGTTTTTACAGGAAACCCAACTGATGCTCCTGACTTCTCCCCTACCTTTACCCCTCATGCTGAAATTTAAGACCCGGGCCCACAGACCACTCCAGGGGTTTCAACATGGGCACTGGAGACCCAAATTCATGGTGTTTTGAGACACAGGTACTCCTATCCACTGAGCCATCTCCACAGCCCAAGTGCTTTCTTCTTATAACAACAGAATTGCTTTGTTCAAACGCTAGCCCCTTAAGTATTTAATGTGTGGTCACATATTAAAATTCGTCAGCCTCTGATACAGGATGACTTAATGAGAATCTTTTCATTGAAACGATAGACAAGAAAATGATGAAGCCGTACAGAAAGTGAGATTGAAGCCCCCAAGGAAAAGAAACAAATTGAGGACCAGTTGTTTGAACATTTGCCAACAGTAAATAATTCTGAAAAGCAAGAATTTAGCAAACATTTCCAGAAATTAAATTACTGCCATAAAAGTAACCTAGATAATCAAGTTACAAATCTTGTAACCTCCTAATCATTGTGAATGTGAATGGCCAAACACCCAAATGAAGTTTTGAAAAGAGATTGAAAGAGCAAATATCATTTACAAATAATAGCTCCCACCTTTAATGTGCTTTAATCTTCCTTTTTTTTTTTTTTTTTAAGCAGAGAAGGATCTTTCTGGAAAAGCACCCTCCCCACCCCTCTGCTGACAACACAGCTATTAGAAGGTCAGAGATGCCCACAGTTTAATATCAGGCTGTTTTTCTTCTTTTAAATTGAAATGAAATTAATTTGGAAGCAGTACTTTATTTTTGTAGCTCTGTTTTACTAAAATACAGTGCAGCCTGTCCTATGCAGCTGTAGATTTACAACGACATCTAGAATGGTACTCACTTGGTAATGAGTATTATTTCTGAATGATAAGAGTTGGGGTGATTTCTTATTGTTATTTTTGTTTTCATATATTGTTTAAAAACTTTTTTATTTGAGATTCAAGGAAAACATGATGTGATTCTGTCTTTAGGGTGATAGTATCTGAGTAATGGCCTACTCCTTCCTTTCTATATTTTTGAATGTCTCTTAAACAAAACTTTAAATAATATTTTTATTGATTTTCTGGTAGTGTTTTTTTATTATTAAATTGCCCACAGTACCTAGCATAGGCAAGGCACATAATCCATGTTCATTAAAAATCGTATTGATTTTTGTTTTCTAAAATGTCCCAGGGAGTGTTCACACTCTACAACAATAAGAATTTAAAATATTGTTGACATAAAGTTACTTGTAATTTATTCTCTAACTTATTAATTGCAATAGAAACACAACCAGTTCTATTTATAATAACAACAAAAGAAAAGACAATGTAAGTAGTTTAATTATGCTTCAAGCATTGCATGCTTGTGACAAAGCATTGTATCTAAATGCACTCTACTCTACTCATTTTCTAGTGTTTAGGTCAGCAGCCCCAAACACACTTCCCAAATTCCCAAGGCCTCACATTGAACATAGCCCTGGCACCTTTTCTCTATTATATTTTATTTATTTATAGGGGTATGCTGTAGCTCACACACATGTGGAGGTCAAAGAATAACATCTGAGAGTTGGCTCTCTCCTACCATGTAGGGATCAAACTCAAGTGGTAAACCTTGGCATCAAGTGTCTTTACTCACTAAACCCCTCCTTAAGTTGCATTTTTTTTCTAGTGAAACATCTTGTGCTTCATGGAGCTTACCATTCTTCTTTCTACCAATGACCTAGATCAACACAGCAGGGCAGGCCTTGTGCTGCAGAAAAAAGAGAGAGCAGGAGACATGTGGATATAACAGTAGACGGTCCTCAAGGGTTATCCCAACTTGCAATTGGTTATGACTATACCCTCCCCACAGGAAGACAGCAACTGATTGAACTCATTAAGAACAATACACGAGATGTATAATTAAGTGTTTGAATGAATGTGCTATTTGTTCACTCAACAGTACAGACAATTGAATGGGCTGGAATAATTGGGAGATAAAGCCTGGGGAATGTGAAGACATTCATGTCAATATTTACTTATATGATGGGGTAAAGAAGGAAATAGCAGAGAGATAGATAGCAGATAGATAGATAGATAGATAGATAGATAGATAGATAGATAGATAGATAGATAGATAGACAGATAGATAGACAAAGCTATCCTGTTAATAATGTGAAGGTTAGAATTAAACATACACTTGTCTATCTCTGAATCCATGGATCTAGGATTGATGAAAACCACCTCATAGATGGGGAAAGCAGGAAAAATGTGATAAATGGGGTAAAGTAAGAGGAAGTTGTGGTTTGACATATAGAGTCATTTGTGGTACCATGAGCTGAAAAGGTTAGCATTAGGAAATAAGTACTAACTGATAAAGACACAGTCACAGTCAGACACAGATAGCTTTATGCAGAGGATGCTTGTTTTTCCTTTCTTTTCACTCTAGGGACTCTTCCATCTCAAGCATTCTGTTTCAGTCCTCTCCCATTTTCTACTCTACAAAGGTAAAAGATGTCTGACTCAAGTAAAGAGATTCTGGGAGCAGAAAGAAAAGGTCATATCAAAAAAAGAAGAAGAATCAGCTCTTATCCACTCTACAGAGGAGTTATAACTTGAAGCGTCCAAGAATTGACTAGGAATCACCAGAGACACATGAAGACACGGCCATTGGCGCCAAAGTCCAGCTGCTATGCTGGGCTCCAGGCTGGTCTGTATACCTATCTACTACAGGAGCTCCTCTTCAATGTCTCAGAGAACTAAATGCAGAAAGCCAGTGTGGCCCACAGGGACCACGACTTCTTCAGTCATTCCTGACCCTGTGCTTGCTTCTGCACTGGTGTGCTTTGAGGGCCCCATAGTGCTCCTCTTTGATTGCTTAGGCCAGTTTCTCTTTCAAAGAATCTACGGACCCTAACACAGCCTCTTCCCTTCCTGTTCCCCTTGTCCACTTATGTCCCCTGGCCATAGGTCTGGTTGGGGTCTCCTGACCATTCTTTCTGCCTTCACCATGCTATATTCACTATTTCTTTGATAGTGTGACTGGAGCTGACTTTAGTGCTGCCAGCCAGATCACAACAAGGCTCAGCTCTGAAAAATTATATGAGTTGCCACTACCTGCATCAAGATGTCTAAATTTCTTAGTCAACTCCAACCTGTCCTCTAAACTATGACTCTATCCACAATTTGAAGGCTTACCTCCCCTTGTTTTCCCTATTAAACACTAATGTACCACTTCATTGATTCCCTTAGATTTTTCTAATGGTGGCACTTCTGCTCTAATGTGTCCTCTGTTGCTCTTCTTTCTCTTTTTCTACCTAGTTTATCTGTTCCAAGGCTCAATTCAACAATCTCATCCTTTTCTTAGAAACATTCTGGATCACTCCAGGTAGAATGAGCTAGAACACAGTAAACCATAGAACACTTAAGTGAAGGAACCAATGTTTCACCCCATCAACAAGCAAAGAGATAAAGAAAAGATAGAATTCTCAGTTATCTTTGTGGGGCTCCTCTGTCTCCCACAGAGGCATTTCTTCTTGCCCAGGCTAAGCTTCCTCAGAGTCTACCTATTCTAGTCAATGCAAAGCATCTACTGAAGTATGAATGGTGTACCATTTAAATATGGCATTGGACTAGTTCTCTTGTGGGCACTTCAGCATGGGGCACCTACAAAAAGCTATAGGTTTAACTTCATCATTGTGCCTGGAGGCTTCATTTTGTCATCCCAGATATGAGGACTCACTAGCAGGTACAAAGTTAGAACAGATCTGAATAAAATACTTAGAAGGGTCCTCTAAAATTAAAACAGTCAGTGCACACAGCACATGCCTTATGTGTCCACAGAGGGCAGATGCTGGTGACCAGCTCAACATGAAGGAGGATTTATGAATTCCTAGGAATCCTGTTCCTCACCACCCAGCCTTGAGGGCCTCTTGTCTTAGACACTCCCTCATCCAAGTCCCCACACCTGCAGACTATGCCCTCATAGGAATGTAGATATTGAAGTAGCACCAGTCTTCAAATGCCATTACAGATTTTCTCTATGAAAATCATTAATCTTACATAGCTGAAGAACTTACCATGCCCAGGAAAAAACAATATAATTAAAGTACTGGATTAGAGGATGGAGAACATGAGCAAATCTAGAGGACTCCCCAACATGTCACTTTGTGAACATTTTAAGTGGATGGAAAAGATGGCCCAGGAAATAAAAGAACAGAGAATCAATGAACAAAGAGGGGTAAGATAAGAGATTTCCATGGATGCAGATAGTGTCTTATGATTGTAAAATGGTTTTCCATCTTACAAAATAAATTCCAATGTATTGTTCCTTTTGATCCCTACAGTGCCCCTATGAATTACAAAGGACAACTCTTGTTTTTTTTCACTTCATGGATGGGGAAACTGGGTCTTTCTGAGGCCTTCTGTTTTATTCAGAATCAAACAGCTAGTCAAGGAGTAATCTAGCATCTCAAAATAGTCTTCTGACCTCTGGTTAAATGATCTTAGAACCATACTGCACTTAGTCTCAGACGTCATTTTAGCAGCAAGCCTCTATAAATCTGTCATATACCCTTATAAACACAGCAGACAACTGCCTTTTTATACTGGTTGTCATAATGGAAACCTTAGGGACCTAAAGGCCCGTGAATCTATGTCCTTGACTTCTCTCAGATATGTCAATTACCGAGCTCTCAAATATATTCAAGAAATGACCAGTTTTACTAATGCATTAACTACGGTTTCTCATTGTATCCACATGCCAGTAAGCACCCCATGCCACATTCAGGCCCGAGTGATGGTGAAAATGACTGCTAAGAACTCCAGCCTACTGCTCCTACATCCATGTTGAACTATTCAAAATGATAATCCAGCGTGTGGCAGTAACTCAGAGAGAGCAGGGCCATCACTCACGTAGGGGTGGGCACAGCCTCCAGGCTCTTATGTCTTCTGCCAGAGACAGCATTTCTTCTCAAGCCCTCACTCATCCTCTGTACAATTTATTTCTCTTCCATGCCCTTCATACATAGCAGCGCTGCTCACTTTACCCAGAGTCAATCACCAGATGCCAAGAGTTAGGAATGTTTCCTTGGGGGAGATTTAAAGAGAGACTTGGCTTCAAGGTCAAGAGGGGTTGGAGCAGGAAAGATAAGGGTGGCACTAATTTGCAGATAGGATTGTGTTTGAAATGAGACAGGACCCAGGTAGGCTCCAGGGAAAGGTGGGCAGAGTTGGAAATGGGAAAGACAGAAACACAGCCCACGATGTACTCTCCTAGCTGTACCAAGCAGCTGTCTGCTCTTGGCCTTGTACTTCTACAAGTTTAAACTGAAGTCCCGTTGTTTAAGAGTAGAAACTACTTAGTCCCACCCCTATGGAGTCCAAAGACAAAGAATCCTGGGGTGGCTCCTAATAAGATAAAGCAAATATGACAAAGATTGGCACTGAGGAACTCAACTAATGATATCCTTTCCCTCACCTGAATTTAAAATTGTGAGACAGGCCTTGGAGCTCGTCAGGTGAAGACCTAGCAGAACAATGTCACAGCTCCCGGCAAATGTGAGGTTAAGGACTACATACCAAGATCTGTATCCTTTCTCCATTCATGTCTTTTGTAATTTATTTTTTGCTTTTATTATTTGGAAATTTTAAAGGTATACATGAAAAACTTTAGTTGTTTCCACTTCCCATTACTTTCCCATCTCGTCTCCCTCCCCTGCTAAAGATCTTGTTTCCAACAAGATGCTTCCTCTCTCCCTCTCCCCACTCTGTGTGTATGCGTGCAAGTGTGTGTGTGCACACGCACGCACGCACGTACACACGCATCCTACTGCATTTAATTAGAATTAATTGTAGAAGCATGGGTGGGAGGTTATTTACTAGGGTGTGGGTATCTTATGCAATATATATGTAATATATATAAAATGTGTGAGTGTGTTTGTACCACATGCATGTCTAGTGCCTATGGAGGTCAGAAGGATAGGTCAGATGCCCTGGGACTGGAGTTATGGATGGTTATGAGCCACCATTTCTGTCCTGGGAACCAAATGTGGGTCCTCTGTAAGAGCAGCAAGTGTTTTTGACTGATGCATCATCTCTCTGGTTCCCATCTTGTGTATATGTTTAGCAAGTGAATTCAGTAGCTTAATATTACGCTGTTCTTTTCTTTATATTTTATTTTATTTAAATGACATGTTTTTCATTTATTTTGCATATCTACTGAAGTAGTTTCCCCTCCTTCCTTTCCTCCTGGTGTCATTCCCCACCCTGCCTTCCATCTATTTCCTCACCTCCATTCCACTCCTCCTCCTCAGTCTCCATTCAGAAAGGGGCAGGCCTCCCCTGGGCTTGAGCAAAGCATGACACATCAAGTTGAAGCCAGACTGAGCTCCCCACTTTGCATGAAGGCTGGGCAAGGTAATCCAGCATGGGGAAAGGGTTCCCAAAAGCCAACTAAGAGCCAGGAACAGGTCCTGATCTCATTGCTAGGAGCCTTACAAAGAGACCAAGCTTCATATCTGTCATACACATGCAAGGGCCTAGGTTTATCCCGTGGAGGCTCCCTAATGGTTCTTTTTTTTTTGGGGGGGGGGTTGAGACAGGGTTTCTCTGTGTAGCTTTGCACCTTTCCTAGATCTTGCTCTGTAGACCAGACTGGCTTTAAACTCACAAAGATCCACCTGCCTCTGCCTCCCAAGTGCTGGTTCTTAATGGCATTACATACTCAGACACAGAAAGCTCTGGATATCAGACTCACTGTCTTAGTCACATGTTGTGATAAAATATCATGACCTGTGTGTTTTAATCAGGCTTATAGTTTCATGGAGTTAAGAGTCCAAGATGGTAGAGAAAAAGGAATGGCAGCAGGGACAGCTGAGAGCTGATATCTTGATCTTTAAGCAAGAGGCAAAGAGAGCACCCTGGGAATGGCACCAGTCTTTTGAAAACTCAAAGCCCACCTACAGTGGCACACCTTCTCCAGCAAGGCCACCCAATCCTTTCCAAGCAGTGCCACCCCCTGGGGACCGAGTATTCAAACATATGGACCTATGGAGCAATTCTCATTCAAACCACACTCACACATGTACCCCGAGATCAAACACTGAAAGCAGCTGCTTCTGTAGGCAAGAAAGGTAAGAGTAGGTGTAAAATTAGCATAGCATCCATCCTCTCAAACTCATCAACCAGAGAAGTAAGGCCTGGAGAGCTCCTCCACTGGAGCTATTCTTCTCCAAGTAGAGCAGGAGAGGAATCAGCATCCCAGTCCTCAGTGCCTAGCACGTGTACTGTCCTCCAGGAGACTTCAACATACTCAGTTTACCAGTAGAAAACATGAGACTCCGAAATATTGGGCGACATGATCCTCATCACCTAGCAAGTATATGACAGAACAGTGCTCTAAATCAGGTTTCCAGAAAGATAACCACAGTATCAGGTAAGATGCTCTTGCAGGCAGTTGTCAATGTCTGCTGGTGGGTGATTGACTTGCAACTTGAATAAGTGTACTCAGTCGATGCTCAGGGGCTCTCTTCCAGCCTAGAAGGTACGTACCTGCTGAGTACCTAATGTATCCTGAGTGCTGTGCTGCACAGTAAGAACAGAGTTTGAATATGGTGACATGACTACATTACAATACTGGGGTACAAAAGAAAAGAGCCTAGGACCCAAGGGGGCCTTTGAGTGAGGGAGGCGAAGCAGAATACACAACCGGGAAGCTGGTTGTGTTGGCTCACACCTGTAATTCCAGAACATGGGAGAGTGAGAAAGGAGTACTTTCAGGAATTTCAGACTAACCTTGGCTACACAGTGGATTTCAGACTCAAAAGGGAAAAAAAAAGTATAAGGTCTAAGACCCACATCAATTCTGCTGGGTTCCTACACTATGATGTGACTCAAAGCACTTGCAGTTAGCTTTGGACATGGAGTTTGAAGAGCCTAGGCTGACTTTGAGGTTCAATGCAATTGGTAAAGAAGCTGGATGCAGGGTGTTCACTAAACTGTGGAAGCCAGTATAAGTTAACTCCAGAAAAAGTCCTTGCTTTATTCCTTTATAGCTTTGACTACTGTTGTTTGTCTCTTGGTCCTTAATGAAGTTATTCTTCAAAACAAAAAAAATATTTTAAAATGAACCAAAATAAGATGCTAACTATTCTGAGATTGATGACAAAGAAGCATGGCCAGAGACCCTAGAAGATCCAAGGAAGGACCAGTGAAACCCAGTAAACACTGTGATAAATGCCTAGACATTTATCTGGCCAACTTCTTTTTCATGGGCTTTCTTTATTTGGTTTAAAATACCATCTAAACCCAAAACACTAGAAATTGGGGCAACAATTAAATACTTGAGTTCTTCCCATTTTCGGGTTTATAGAAAGAAAATAGTGACCAATGGGCCACATGAACTCATACACCCAGGACCGGAGATTGCAGAGCAGCCTCTGACCTTGGTCCCTGCCATGGAATTTCAGGGGTTGGTGTAAACTAGTAGAGTATCATTTGCAGTCATGTTTTTCATGGAGCAGAAGAGAATCTGTGATGTCCTTCCAGTGGTAACATGTGGTCCTTTCTTACATGTTTCCCTGTGTCTACTCTCAGGATAACAAGCCAGACAGAGAAAGTCAGGGGATTATTTGAAGCAAGTATTAAATCTTTTCAAATAACACAATTCATCAATCTCTTCAAGACTCCTCACTTTTTTCTCTAATCTCCCTCAGTGCTGCCCATTATTTTGGTTTCTTATATCTGGTTGGTTGAATTTCTTCTCTCATTCCAAAGAGGTTCAATTGATGTACTACACATGCATCTTCTTTATGGATACAGATTAATGACATTTTTAGCATCCACTTATTGTATAAATATCATGTGGAGTGAATCAACAAGCATGAATTTCCCCACATAGAGTATCTCTCTAGATGCCCATTATAATTAGCCTCCTGTCTATACTTTTAATTAATCAAAACCTACCCTTTTTCTCATTCTTAATTTATTTGACAGTTTCATTTAGGTATAACTAGAAAACAATAAATTGTACATATTTAAGCTAATAATCCGTTAAGACTTGTGTATTTTACAGCAATGAAACTGCCATCACAATCATAAATACCATCCTCTATCAAGTTTCCATATGCAACCTTCTTCTCCTTGTCTCTCTGCATTCCCTCCGACATAACCCACCATCCCCAAGAAACATACTGTCTCTTTTTCTTTTCTAATCATCTCATTGGTGTTCATTAATGCACAAAATGGATTTTGGTGTGAAATTGTCGTACCTGTTGTGTACTTTTGTCATATTCATTCCCCTTTATTTTATCTCCTTGTCCCTTCTGGTCCCCTTTCTCTTTCCTGGCATTCCTTCTACTCCTGTGACTTCCTGCTCCTAAAATTTCATTAATGCATGAAAACATGCAATATTTGTTTTTCTAATTCAACTGTCCTTTAAAGCTTATTTTGCTTAACATGGTGATCTCCAGTTCCATCAATTTTCTTTCAAACTACATGACTGGTTTCACTCCTCTTGGATTAGATCATACATTCTGTCAATTTTATAATCATATTTTTGACATGATTCTTTTTCATGCAGTAATTCTAAGGTTCACCCATACTGATATAATTCATTAATTCACTTACTTTGTAGTTGAGTAACCTTCCACTCCATGGGTAGACCATTGTTAGATTTTTTTTAAAAGATTTATTTATTATGTATACAATATTCTGCCTGCATGTATTGCAGCAGAGCATAGATCTCATTATGTTGTTGTAGACCATGTGCTGCTGGATTGAACTCAACTCTGGAAGAGCAGCCAGTGCTCTTAACCCCTGAGCAATCTCTCCAGCCATTGTTAGATTTATAACTCTCTCTTCTGATGATATTTAGATAGCTGACAGGTGGAGTAATTACAAGTAGAGTTGCTGTGATCCCTTGTGCATTAGTGTTTGTATGTCCTTTCTTGTGGACAAATACCTGGAAATAAAATGGTTAGATCTCATGTCATTTGCATGTCTAGTTTTTAAAAGCTTTCAGTGTGTTTTCCAGAGATATTCTACAATTTGCATTGTCATCAGGAAATTGCAAGCCTCCTTTTTTTTTTCCACATTGTCTTCAGAAGTAATAATATGGGGTCTTTTTAGTTTTAGCTGTTACAGTATTTATGTAGCCAGTATCTCACTGTAAGGGTTTTATTTGTTTGTTTGGTTGGTTTGGTTTGGTTTTGGGTTTTCAAGACAGGATTTCTCTATGTAACATGTAACAGTCCTGGCTGTCCTGGAACTCACTCTGTAGACCAGGCTAGCCTCTAATTCACTGAGATCTGCCTGCCTCTGCTCCCAAGTGCTGGGATTAAAGGTGTACACCACCACCACCCAGCTTCTTACTGTAGTTTCAACTTGTGGATAGTACGATGCCCATTTAGTGATCTCTTTCTGTGTTTTTAATTTGCATATTATCAGTGACTAGTGTGGCTCAGAAACTTCTCACATGCTCTTTTAACTACCAGTATATTCCCTTGGTACAGTTCAAGTCTCTTGTTATTTTAGAAATTTACTTATTCCTCACTATTAAGTTTGGAGAGTACTTTGTATATTCTGAATACATTCTTTATCATGTGTATATGTTGCAAATATTTCCCAAGGTTTGAATATTGTCTTCCAACTATATTCACAGACTCTTGAATGATCAAAAATACATATTAATTTTGACAAATACCATTTTACACATTATAATTTTATTAACTGGGGCTGGAAAAGTGGGTTGTTACACTGAAGGAATCTTTGCTTGACACTAAATCACAAAGAATTTCAATAGGTTCTACAAGTTTAAGGTTTACAGTTAAGATGAGGAACCACTTTTATCGTAACATTTTAATATCCATGAGAAAGTTTGAACCAAGCTTCTTTTCTCACATAGAGATGCTCAACTATCCATTTTCAATATATATTTTTTAACAGTCAGCAATCCCTATTATGTGGGTCCTTTGTTCAACACTATTCTGTCCAGGTCAACTACTTGTCCATCTTTTCACACAGCACACTGTACATTAGTATACTGTTTAGTGAACCTTCATAATAGGTCTTGAAGTTAGAAAGTGTTAGCCCTCCAGTGCTGTGGATATTACTCTGTATAAATAAAATGCTGATTGGCCAGTAGCCAGACAGGAAGTATAGGCAGGACAAGCAGAGAAGAGAATTCTGGGAACAGGAAGGATGAGTCAGGAGACGGTGAGAGCCACCACCATGACAAGTGAGATGTAAGGTACTGGTAATCCACGATCCAACTTATAGACTAATAGAAATGGGTTAATTTAAGATATTAAAAACTGCTAATAAGACACCTGAGCCATTAGGCCAAACAGTTTAAATAATATAAGCGTCTGTGTGTTTATTTTATAAGTGTATTTGCAACATATACACTGCGGGGGCTTGGCGGGAACTGGAGAGAAAACTCTAGCTACACTTTAGTTTTACCACAGTAGTTTGGATTATTGCACTTGAACTTTAGATGTGCTCACCAATTTCTATACAGGAACATGCTGGGGATTTTTTTTTTATTGGAAATTGCATTGTACCTAAAGATCAATTTGAGGAGACACATCATCTGAACATATTGACCCACTAATTTGTGAACACGGTGTATCTATTTATTTAGAACATATTCAATTTCTCTCACTGATATTTTACATTTTCAATAATAAAAAGTAATTTGTCAAGCCAGGCTACATGGGAGGCTCAAGCAGGAGGATCACAAGTTCAAGGCCTGCCTAGGCCACAGAGCTAGTTCAAGGCCAAATAGTGCAACTTTTAAAAACACTGCCTTAAAATAAAAAGTAAAATAAGCTAGGTATTTAATTCATACCTAGAATAAGTAGAATGCTTACTTCGTATGTGAAAAGACCTAGATTGAATTACTCATACAGGAAAAAAGAAAGGAAAGGAAGGAAAGAAAGAACAATTTTTGTATATTTGATGGTATTATAAGTGGTATTTTAAAATTTTCCACTTCGAATGATTATTTGCTAATAGAAATACTGTTTCATTGTTATATACATTTTTATTCTGCAATTTGGCACACTGGCTAGCTCCAATAGTATTTTCAGTGTATTTCTATATTCAAAAGTATTCTTGAAAGGGACATTCATTTTGACGGAAATCCTCGCTCATTTTGCCTACATTAAAAGACAATACAGCCGGGCGTTGTTGGCGCACGCCTTTAATCCCAGCACTCGGAGCAGAGCCAGCGATCTCTGTGAGTTCGAGCACCTGCTACAAGTGAGCTCCAGAAAGCCAAAGCTACAAAAAAACTGTCTCGAAAAAAAAAAAAAAAAAAAAAATAAAATAAAAAAAAAAAAATAAAATAAAAGACAATACATGTTTTCCTTTCTTCCCTTTCCATCTTATTCTTGCATTGTTGCCTTGTCTAGAATCTCCACTACAATGGTGAACAAGCATGGGTGGAGTAGATGCTCTTGTTTTAGGATGAAAGCATATGATGTGAATTAGCAAGATTCCATCAGATGTTATAGTTATATATATATTAAATGTATTATGTTTAATATAATAAAATATTAAAGTACTGAATTTTTTCTTACCAAAATTACTCATAATTTGACAACTCAAAATTACTCATAAATATCAAACCTGAAAATGGCCAGAAAAAGGACAAAGAATAAAGATAACTATAATTTTTATATTAGATTTTTATATTAGAAACCACATAAGCAAGAAGACAGTGAAAATATATTTTTAATGCTAAAAGAATAAAACTGCCATCCTATACCAAGAAAACATATCTTTCAAAACATCAAATAATGAATTCTATTGAAAGTGGTAACTGTGTTGGTAAATACGTGTGTGTGTATGTGTGTGTGTGTGTGTGTAATTTATGTGTGTATTAAATATATATATGTATAATTTTTATTTTAAAATTTAAAACACATTAAAGGATAATTGAGCATTTAAAGGAAAACATTAACAATGTAGTCTAGAGCGTTATGTTACATACAGAGGAAAATGTCTGACATCATGGGAACAAAGGAGAGGAAAGATACATAAACAGTATAGTAAAATTATCACATTATGTGTGAACTAGTATAACATCACTTGAAGGTTGATTGTAATAAGTTAAAAGCCCTGAAACAACCATTACAATAGAACAGTAAAGAGTTACAAGAAATAAGTCATGAAAACAAAATAATAAAATGTAGTCATGACCAAAGAAGATATGAAAAACACAGATATGAATGAGTTGGAAATAAAATGGAATGACAAATTTAAATCCAACCATTAATTTATCAATAATTGGGGCTGGAGAGATGGATCAGCAGTTAAGAGCACTTGCTTCTCTTGCAGAGGACCTGGGTTTGGTTCATATCACCCACATCACAGCTTACAACTATCCTTAACATCAAAGCCAGGGGATCTAGATCCCTTGTCTGGCCTCCACCAGGACCAGGCACATACCTACGTGTGTGTGTGTGTGTGTGTGTGTGTGTGTGTGTGTGTGTGTGTGTGTGTATTTACATACATTTTAGGTTCATTCAAGTCAGGACTATGACTTTCCATCCCTCCCTCATGGTATCTAGCACAGATTACATACAAGGGCTTTCTGAATAATAACTAAGAATATTTTTCACTCAATGGACTTTAGACCATAGTTCTTCATCCTTGTTCTGTGGGAGAGAGTGGAGCATCATGAGCTTGCTACCTCCCTGAGTCCATTCATAAAGCCGTCGTTCTGTAGCCTCAAACTCCCTTCAAGGATTTCAAATCTGAGCTTTTTCGTGTCTTTGAAAAAGTCCCCATTGTGAGCAGCGGTAGATCTGATGGAGAGAAAGAATGTCCCCTCTGAGCTTCCTTAATCTGGCCTCTGCTTCCTGTAGTGACCAACTCTTTGCTCATCTGCTTCCTTCTGCCCCTCTCCTCACGCTGTGGCTGTCACATATTAGTTATGTAGGCCCACTCACCTCCCTAGTAAAGATTTCTAGGTGATCTGAAAACCCTACTGACTGTATTTAGCAAGCAAACTACACTCATGAAACAGGATCTACAGACCACTGCCCCACAGTATTCTCTGAGCTGGCAGTGTGGCTCACCTATTTCCCTGCCAGTACTTAATGGAGCTTCCTTACAAACAGGAGCAACTTATGTTTACTTTGTACCTTCCCAGAGTGTCTCATCACCTGAGGTCAAGCTCTTGGTCCTGATTTCCTACAAGCACTGTGCCTTATTCTAGCTACTGAGGGAGGCTAATCATTCTCTTATAGACTCAGTATGTTTGGATGCCCCCTTGTCACCTCATGGAGTGGCCTTTCTGCCCTGGCCCCTCCCCTGTGGAGAGAGGGGTGGTTCTCCTTCTGTGACAGTGTTCCACCAGATGTGCCTTCCCATACCCTTGACTTTATCTTAATAAATAATCCTCCATATTTAGCAAAAATCATTGCATCTTTGTTTAGGGATTAGGACTGGAGATATATTTAAACTACACTGAGCACTGGTAATCCTGGAAGGGCTAAAGCAATCCTGATAGTGTTATAGGGCCACAGCAGTTACTGCAGTCACTCAGCTGCAGATGTTATTAAAGCGGCAGTCTGGGCTCAGCATGGAACAGATAAGAGGAGATCAGTATGCATGTTCACATATGCACACAGGCTTACTCTAGTTTGTAGGAGTGCTTGCAAACATACATGCTTGCACACCCCAAATGCATAAATTCATAATTATGCTTGGCAATCATACACTTTCATATAAGCCTGCACAAGCACATGGGAAATATGGCTGTCCATGCACATGAAAGTATGTATACCCAGCTGTGACATTTTAGAACACTGAGATGTGTCTAAGTACATAGGCACATGTAGCCACTCCCCTGTACTTTTCCATGCACAGATCTAGAAACAGTTGCTCAGTAGTCCCCTAGCACAGAGGACAGTGCTGAGAGTAGGAGTCCCTGGCTTGCAGACACATACTTCCAAGCAGCTCTGATGACTTAAGAATGTTTCTTCTTCCTACTTTTATGCACAAAGCTCTCTATTTCCTGGGGGTTTTAGCAAACATTTCTTTTCTGCCTTATGATAGTAGGAAACCCAACTTCAGCCTAATCAATTTGGCCCTCTTGCCTCAGGAGATAAGATACCACTAATAGCATTAAAGCATCTCAGTTCCTTGCCCACAGTCTGGTGTAGGGCTACCACCCCAACCACTAGTGGCTTTGATATTTCCTTCATTTACTCATGCATCACATGAGCAGGTATCTCTCAAATTCCTGCCAGCTATCCAGATCTGTGCAATGGGTTCTGGAGGCTATGGGTACATATATAAGACATAGATCTTGAGATCTTGCAGGAGCAAAAGGCTTACCAAGAAACAACAGCTATAGGATAGTAAATGACAGCTTTCAGTGATGCAATAATGCTAATGCATCCAATGAGCAAGTGTTGAAGGTTCCCAAGAATATGCTAGAATATTCATTCTAAGTACTTGTGGGACTCAGTGTATAATTAGGCTCACAGCTATTATTCACTATGATGATGTGGTAAGGACATAGAGATGGATCATAGGGGAAAGGCACAAGGAGCATCTGGAGGAATTGATGGGCTGGTTTCTGTATGCTCTCCCTCCCTTAGCAAGAGAAGTGCAGCAGCATGTGTGTGGTGTGTCTGCCTGAGTGAGCAGTTAGAAACACAAGTTCCAAGGCTTCCACTGAGGTAGGTCAAATAGGTACCTTCTGTTTAGCATATACCACAACTCTGGATGCCAGAAGAAATCAGGTTCTCAGCATAAACTCAGTCTGGGCATAGTGAGCCACCCTTATCACTGAGGAGACATATTATATGGGTGTGCAGACGTGACTCTCTACCAGTGAAATTCCCAGGTATAATCAGCCAAGGATACATTTGTACTCAGGTCTAACACCTGTGGTGTCAAGACCACTCTTGTTTTCTTTCCATAGTAGTAAAAAAAGGTAAACATCACTGGAAAAAGTGAGATGAGTATAAGCTAGGATGCTTAATGAGTCAGGGTCTCTTGAACTGAGTCATGAAGTATGGTGGCATCTGGCCAGGAAGAAGGGTTAGAAAGCAGAACATAGATAGGGTGGCTCTGTTTCATTTTTAGTGGGAGAGCAAAGAACAGTGTAAGGAGAGTAGTGAGCAGAAAGAACTGTGTTCTCAGACTACTTGATCAAAATTCATGAAGATCTGCTGCAAGCTAGAAACTACCAGACATTGAGAATTTAAAGCCAGACCTTAGTCCTTAAAGATTTCTTAGACAAAAAGGGAAAGAGGCAAGCAGCTGAATGATAGTGGGACAGGTGAGGAAGGAAATCCTTGAGCATTCAGACCCAGTCAAGACTTCAGAGACAGAGTTTTCCAGATGAGGAGGTAGGACAGCAGTGCGGAATCCCTCTACTGCCTATGCGTAGCAGAGACAGGGTTTGAGTGGCCAAGAGTTTATATCATGTCACTCTTATGAGCAGGCCAGAGCTTCGTGGTCATGCTTTTAGATGTATCTGTTTTGTTTTTGTTTGTTTGTTTGTTTTCTTGTATTTGTTTTCTTATTTGCAATCAGCAGGGCAAGCTCACATCTAACCACATAACTGTTAATGTTTCTGATTGTTCACCAAGTACGTACATTATAGAAAGGACACTCAGGTTCACTGTTAGGGGACCTGTCATGGTCATTCCTATTTTTCTTTGTTTTTCTGATACAGGTTCTCATGTGGTCCAGACTTGCCTTAAACTTGATATATAACTGAGATGACCTTGAACTCCTGAACCCCCTGTCTCCATCTGTCAAGTGTGGGAGCTATAGGCACAGGTACATGGTATTGTTCCCTACTTGTCATGACTATCGATCCCTTCTTTCTCCAACTCATATCTATGTATCTGCAAGTCCTCCTGTCATTGTTTCTAAGCACACCCCCAGAAGACTACCTCTTATCATGGGTACTGCTGGCCATGAAATCCAAATTACCATCATCTCTCTTATAGCTGACATCTTTGCAGCAGCAAAAATGTTTCCTTTAAAATATAAATCAAGGCCAATGAGATGGCTCAGTAGGTAAGAGCACTGATCAGTCATTGAGCCAAGCTTGACTGCCTAAATTTATTATCTGATTCTTGAGAATGGATTCCAGCCAGTTGTCCTCTAGCTTCTACATGTGCTCTATGGCACACACCAGCACACACACACACACACACACACACACATTAAATATTTTAATATGTAAATCAAGTCACATTGTTGTCTTGCCTAAAACCTTACAAATGCCTACCATCACCCTTAGTACAATCTGAGCTTTACACCAGTGTCTTATGATGACCTAGTGGTCTGGCCCATGACTGCTTCTCTCACATCTGGACATCATTCCCCTGATCTCCTTTCCAGTCCAGAACACAGAAAGTTATTCCTCTCTTAGGACCTTTGTACTTTTTGCTACCTCTGCCCCATTCTCTCTTTCTCAGAACACCAGGTCACTGGCTCCTTTTGTTTACGCAGGTCTTGGCTAAGAAGCATCCCTCAGGAAGCTCTCACTAGCTTCTCCATCCCAAGCTCCACATGCCTACCCTACACATTCCTTCATCTTCATGGCTATTTGGTTACCTAATGTTATTTAACTGTTTATTCAACAGTTTGTCTGTCTGCCTTCAATAACAGTGTAAATTCTCACATAAAGGTCTTGCCTAGCTCACTGCTACAGCATGTGGAAACACAATCAGCAACTCAGGGTTGAATGAATGAATTACCCATTGGTTAATATGCAAGTGACTAAACCCAAGAAAAGTGGCTTAAGAGGGGAAGAACTGATTTTGGCTAACAGTTTCACAGCATATGTCTGTGACCTGGCTCCTGGAGGAAACTTGTGTGCTCATGTTGGTAAGAGCACAAGGTGACTAGCTCACAGTTCACTGAATCAGGAAACAGAGAGCTTGGAATAGAATCAGGGTTGGGCTAGAATGTTCAAGGCCTGCCCCCTCCCCTGTGATCCACTCCCTCCAGGTAGGCCTGGCCTATTAAATGTTCTGCAGCCTCCTAAAATTATGGGACTGGTTGGGGACTAAACGTTCAAGACATGAGTCTATGAGGGAAACAGAGACAGGTGGACAAGGGCAGGTGTATATGAGCAACAGCTGTAGGGGCACAGCTCTTCCTCAGAAGGATTAGTATGAGTAAGGTAAGCCTAATTCTGAGGGCCCTGGTGAACCGTCCAGAATAGCAAGTCAGAAATTCCCATCGGCCTGAGCTGGAACAGGTCGAATTGTAGTTATAGTTAAATTCCGGGTACATGAGCTAAGACACAAGTGCACAGATGGACACAGCTTTTCCTTTTCTCCCCAGGGAGAAGTCAGGTAGCCTCCGAGGCCAGTAGATCCAGCACACTGGAGTCAACTGGCCACACTGGTAAATCCATGAAAGAACAGAAAGAGCAGAGTCAGAAGGGCATTTAACCAAGAAGCCACTCAGACTCACCCCATGCATATCCCTGCCATGGGCCAGCCCTAAATGGGCTCCTCTGGATCCATTTATGAAAGACTTGAAGAGGACTTTGGGGGTAGAAACAGAGCTCTCCAGAAGCAGAAAATGATGCAAGCACCACACACACACACACACACACACACACACACACACACACACACCAATATCCAGCCAAGCTGGCTTTCCCAAAGCAGGGAACAGCATTCACTTATGAATTCAACTCCAGTTCTGACTCCATCTCTCCTCCCAGAGTCTGTGAGAAACTAAGACAGTGTTCTATATGGTAACCCATAGGCATTCTTCAGCTACATGGAGTTAAATGGAGAGATGCAAGATCTGTGAACACTATCCATATGCAATTTTAAAAAATGATAGAAGAGATCCCTGCCCTTACTGGAAACTCTGGGTCCTGGGTGGCCTGTACCCACTCTTCTCACTGCCAGGGAACAGAACTGCACTGTTTGTAAGGATGCAACTCCCCAGCAGATGGTGAATCAGACCTCGATGTCTCTGTGTGTGCTTTGTACATTTTACTTGTTGGTAATGAATTTACAAAACCTTTAAGTACGGAAAACAGAGCCTTCCCACGAACTGAACAGATGGGAGAGGAGGCTTTCTAAAGGCTTTTCAAAGTGGCCCCCTTTTCACCCCCCTCCCGGCTTAACATCTCTCTGTGTGTCTACAAATGGTTTATTAGTTGGGGGCGAGGGAGAATCTGCTTGGCCTTTCTTTCTCCAGCTCTCTGGAAAATACGAGGCAGTCTGGCCACAGTCAGGAGACCATTAGCAAGATGGCACTGGGTCCTAGCCAAGAACTTCCAACAGTCATATCCTGGAGTGTGACATAACTCATAGAGAGACCCAAGAAAGGGGATTCCATGCAATGCTCACTCTGAATGCCTAGGGAAGGTCAAGAGGCACAAGACTTCATTCCAAGCATCCATAATTAAATAGACTACAGTTGTAAGCCAGAGGTAGGTTTCATCAATAGCCCTTATATCTTCTCTTCCCTAAAGCCATATCCTGAACACTTGGTATTATGTACCTGTGTCAAGAGGTCACATGAACCATCTCTTTTTGAAATTATGTTTTTATTGTTGTGTGCATGTGTGTGTAAGATGTATGTGGGGATGCACATGTGGAGGACACAGGACATTTTGTAGAGTTGGTTCTCTCCTTTCATCTTTATGTAAGCTCCAGGAATCCAACTTAAGTTGTCAGGCTTGGGGGACAATTACTTTAACCTGAGCCTATTTGCTGGCCCTATATCCCTCATCTCTTGATGCCAATCTCAATCAGTGACTTTCCTGGTTGAAATGTTAGCTGTCCAGTTGACAGGGACAAAGGATGTCAAGGGAGCTGGTGAAAAGCATGTCTCTAGGTGTGACTATTGAAGCTCATTCTGGAAGAGACTACTTTTCGAATTGGTTGACTGAGAAATGCAGGTGACTCTCTTCAGTGCAGGGGAGCCTCACCCAACTCAGGGAAAGCCTAATGGTGAGAGCAAAGAGAAGAGCAGGTGCAGCCAAGTCCTTCGTTCTAAGCACTCTAGTTTGTGGCATATCAAAATCGCCCTATGAGTGGGTGATTCCTTGCCAGGGAAATCCTAATCATAACAATTAATAGACCTGCCTGGGAAAGGTCAGTTTTACTGCATATCAGAAGAAATACCACTCTAGCACTTGCAGGAAGCTGCAGTATCCTGAGTTTAGGGCCGAAGTCTGTGGATCTCTGGCTTCATGTGTAAAATGGGGCTTCCAAACTGGGGACTCTTCCATTATACTCCAGGGATAGTAACTGAGACAAACATTCACAACCTGCTTCCTCTTTGCTTCATCCTCAAAAATGTCCCAACTTGCTGATCTAACTGTGGATTTGATAAGACCGCCAGCCTTATATAAACCTCCGTGGCCAGCAATCGATGTGCTAAAATTGTAATATGTATGCAAACACAACATGTAGAACTCTGCAACAGTGGAATTCTCTGCCAGAAATCAATTGTGAAAGGGTATGTAAAACCACAGTAACATTAACTTCATCTAATGAGGCAATTGTGCTAAGTGTTCACCTGATTTCAGGAGAGGCCCAATGGAACAAGGCTGTACCACACTATGTCATCTGGCTGCAGGAGGACAATGCTGCATTCCTGGTGAGCAGAAAGCCCTAGAGGAATGGAAGGAGTGGTGCTAGTCTAGAGATGGCAAGAGAGGCCAGGCTGGCAAGTGAGGAGATCCCCTCCACTGGTATGCATCTGATTTGGATCTTCTCCCTTGTTTGAAGTCTCCTGCCTTAAGGATAAAAAGGGAAACAAAGCTTAAGAAACAAAGAAAAGGAGCAGGAGAAAGTAATACAGAGAAGGAATTACAGACAGGCTGAGAATGAGTTCCAAGGGAGAGAACTACTCCAGGAACTGCCGGTCTACCTACATGTCCAGCATAGCCCGGGGTAGCTGGGTTAGAGAAGTCCTGATTTTTCAGGAAAGAAGGGAGGACAAGTCCTAAATGAGCTGGAATTTTCCATGTGCTGAGATATCCCAATCATCTTCGAGAACTTACTTGAGTGCATTACTAAATACACTTCCCCACCCTATTTATCACTTCTCAAAATGGTGTTATTACATTTTTTTTTCCAGTGTAACTTCTGGTTCAAATATGGTTCCCTCCTTCTGTTGCCTTTGAAAAGCAAACATTCTGAAGATGCATAAGAAGAGGTGAGCTGTGCATACCAAAGGAAATGTGTATCACCAGATGTGGAGACAGCACCTAGTAAGCACCAGACACTGAACAAGGAGATAAATACCGTTGGGAAGACACAACTTATCCAAAACTCCTGACCTGATAGAAAGAGGGCTACAATCCTCTGTGCCTAGGACTGTGGGGCACATGGACAAGGAGAAGGATAATAATAGGGGCAGGAAATCAGGATCACTCCTCAGCATAAGAGAAAAAAAAAAACAAGTGAAACCTCAAAGGACAAGCAGGATTATCAGAGTAAAGAGTGGAGAATGGAGAGATGGTAAAAATGCATGGAGGCTGACTAATGGAGACCAGTGTGAAGACAGCCAGACAGCCAGTTAGACAAGACTTCAGAGTTAGGAGGACAGAGGTGATGACAATCATCTTTGATTGACAAGGCATTATATAAAGTCAAATGTGACAGAGAGCTGACCCAGGGTTGTTTGGTTGGTTTCTCTACACGGCACACAAGTGGCTCGCATCTAGCCACAACCCTTCCCTGATCTCTGGCTGAGACCCTCTAATGGAGGAGAGCCTCCATGCTCAAAGCACTCGTAAGAACTCTACATCCAGATGTGAAGCAGTCAGAGGTGAAAAGTTTCCTCAGGGAAAACCAACACCATGTCTTCATGCCTATCCTTGGGAGAGGGAAAATCCAGGGAAGCTCCTTTTAGAGATGGTACTGGAAGGGACAGAGAAAGGAAGCATGATGTTTTTGACAGAAAGAACAGCCTGAATGTGAGATAAGGAAGTGAATGTCTCTCACTTGCTCTCAAAATAGGCGAATCCTGCCTACCCTCTAAATTCTAACTCACTTCCTTTCTTTCTATGACACCCACTCAAATAATTACTGGGTAGAGATGTTGGACTTTTATATTTGGATAGTATGTGTGTGTGTGGGGGGGTGGTCACATGTACTCTATTGAATGTATATATAGCCAATAAATCTCTCGCTATGTGTGTAAGTATACACACATATATTTATAATACATACATATATACATACACACATAAGAATAGATGCTTAGATGAAGAGATGCATGTGCTAGCTGTAAACTTATATCTGGATAACAAAGGAAGTACATTATCCAAGAACAGGAAGCTGACTACCAGCAGTCAGTGATACACTTTGACTGGGAATGTTTATAGGCTGAAAGGTGCTGGTGCACACACCCTCCACATCTGAGTCTTTGGCATGGAGCCTGAAAGTGTGAGGGTTTGGATGCAGCTTCATGGCTGCATCCCCACCTTGACAGGGTGGATAAAATTACAAAGAAAGTACAACTAAAGGCAACAGTAGGTTGAGAGCAGACCGGGTTCTAGGATTGGGTGTTTACTCTTCCTCTCTGGTCAGCAAAGGCCTTGACAGGGAAGTCATTAGCATCCACTTCTGAAGCTTATCTTCATTGACTTCTCTTGGGCTTTAGCCTGTTGCCCTTCAAATGCCTGGAGATAGAAGACTGAACCTGGAGATGGATTAGCCTTCTTTTCCAATTCTAAAGATTCTGGGATCATTTTCAGGGGTTATTCTGTTTGTTTGGGCAGAGTTGGTTCTTCATTTCTATAGTTCTCAGCTTCCCCCAAGCCCCCATCCATTTAAAGGAATGCCAATGTTTGTATTCCTACCCAAGAGTCTCCTCCCAAAGTTAAGTTACTAATTAGAAATTATTTATACCCCTGAACATATGTAGGCATACTCCTGCTCAGCATGCTGTTCGCATGAGCACCCTGATTCACACCCGCTGCTCTTTAAATGTCCCCATCACTCTGGCTCTCTAGGCTGATTTCGACAGGCACCCACCCCTTGAATCCTCCATCTGAACAGCTCTCCTAATCAATGCGTGCCAGAACCCAGTTACCTCTGCTCCATCCATCTTCCTAAGGGTGCTTTGTCATTGGTCAGTAGTGCACTGGGGAAAATCATGATGGAAACGCCTTCCACCACTCTTACCATGAAGGAAGAGCTGGCAATGACTGCAGAGGGCCAGAGCTTTTCACTATGAGAGGGTTCTTAAGATGTCATATAGACTTCAACGTCGCGCGCGCGAGCACACACACACACACAACACACACACACACACACACACACACGTACAGCCTTGTCAGAATAATACAACAGAACTATTACATTTTGCTATCTTCCTGAGTCAAGGGACATGTACAGAGGTAACCGTAAGTCCTGGTGCTGATGTCCCTATCTCTAGCTTTTGTCTGACTGTTGTAACATCTTCTCATTTTAAAGAACACCTTTAATCAGCTGTAAAAACAAAGCCAAAGAGATGTGCTTAGAGCTTGGAGTGAAGGAGAAAGTCTGATAGAGAATGCTGGGACAATTAAATCCGTCGTTACCCTTCCAGCTTACAAATTGGAATCACCTGCTAAGGGTGTGCCTGGCTCATTCCACCGCTCCCCTCCAGCCTGATTAGGATTCTAGACAACTGACTCCTGCTTCTGAACATGCATCAAGTAAACTCCCTGATCTGCAAGCCGATTCACATAACAGCCTCCCTAATAAAGCATGAGGCACAGCTGTCTGAGCACATCTGTTTTCTTGTAGATCTCCAGCAAATCCTAAGAAAACAGGAGAGGCAGAGGCAACCTTGACCCAAAATGTCTCCATCTTCCTTCTGCAAGGAGGCTCAGTGTAAAAAAACAGAGACCTAAACATCCTGGGAGTGCTAATGTTAGAGCTGGATTCAGATATAGAATTCATCATGAAGTTATTTAATTCCTGTAGTGAGTAACCACTGGGTGAGGTCCTAAGGATGTGAGAGAAGAAAGGTTGTGAAAGGTGGTAGAAACTGTGGAGGTAATATCCCAGGAGTGACTTGTTCATTGTAAGCAGGAAAAGACTTAGGGCCATCAATAGCTAAGAATGTATAAAAGGATGAAAAGCCAAGGAACACTCCATAGCAGAATAGTCCTGAAGCCCAGAATCCAGGGAGCTATTAGGAAATAAAGGGAAAAGTTGGCTCTAGGTTGTTCAATATATTATGTTTGCTCTCATACAGTTTCAGTCCACAGTTCTGTTGAGTGTGCTATCACTTTACTCATACTTTTCCCAGCCACTAACAGAGGCTGGGCTGTCTTTCATTATTGCTTAAAATACTATTTACCAGCTATTTCAACTCTGCTCCAGGCTCCTCAAAGGCAAAATGCCATGTTGCTTTAATCAGTGACAATGGGAAGCCCAAAATCTCTAAATGGAAAAATGCAAGCTTGGCAATGACACATTTTCAATATCTTATACCCTTTCCCAGAATACATCTGGCTGAGACCAATCCCCACTTACCTGAGGATCTTCTGATTCCTAGCTATTATTTCTGTCCAAATGAATGATTTCTTGAGACTGTTTCAGGTTAGAGACTGCAAGCAAAATGGTAAAATGCCTATTACAATGTCAGATATGTACAAGGGATGGAATTGTTTGTCTGATAAAACTATTTCTTATTATCAGTTATAGCCAGAAAATTGGGTTAAAGCTTTAGAAAGATCAGGGAAATATGGAAAGCCATGAGCTAACCTCACCTCACCAACTCCACAGCTTCCAAAGAGCATGACTTCCTGTCTACCCAGGCTTATATGCCTTGGTTTTTCTGCCCTGTCATTGGCTCTTAGCCCAGCTACTGCACTGACTCTTCATACTCAGCTCTGTCACTGTCTGTCTGTCCGTATAGACCTCCAGGTCTCAATGGTTGGTACTGGGATTAAAGGCGTGTGTCACCACACTTGGCTTTGTTCCCTAGTGTGGCCTCGAACACACAGAGATACTGCCTGCTAAGGGATTAAGGGCATGTGCTGCCTGACTTCTTTGTTTACTTAAAGTGGCTGACCTTTTCTCCCTGATCTCCAGGCAAGTTTTATTAATGCACAAATAAAATATTACCACAACCAGTAGATCACAGCTTATAGATAATAGTGTGTATTTTTCTGAAAATTGTTATTTTTATGTTGTGCATATGCACACACATGCACACAGATGATCATGCAGGACTGTGTTGCCAATGGAAATGGAATGTATAATTATTACAGCTGATTATTCTAAGACAAACAGTTGAATGCCTAGCAGACCCACCTCTGAGAGCAAAGATAAACTATACTTGAATTTAGGTCAAGAATCTGATGAAGTGAAAAGATGAATATATGGGGACAGGGTTCGGGAATGTTTCCCCATTCAACAAACTAAGAACAAGATCCAACTGTGTTTCTCACAAGTTCCTAGTATATTCTAAGGAAAGAGAGAATTCCCCTTCTTCCCTGAGAGTCGAGTGAATAGAAGTGGTTCATTGAGGTAGATATATTTTGTGATCTTAGAGCCACTGGGCAACTACTGTGAGAATGGAAAGCCAGATGAGTGGGGCTGGCTTAGAAGGTAGAGTGCTTACCAAGCACACACAAAGCCCAGAGTGTCATCCCCAGCCCCACAAGCCTGAGTGTGGTAGTACATATCTGCAATCCCAGCATTCAAGATGATATTTATTGTAGAAGGATCAAAGTTCAAGATCATTGTAAACTATGTAGTGAGTTTTGAGGACACATTGGCTTAGGAGACCCTGTCTTAAAAAATGGCAACTGGAAAACAAAACAAAAATCAGATGAATGGAATCCCTCCTACTCAAACCTAAGTGCTGGTTTGAAGAGCCAGACAAAACTAGCCCAAGAGCATAAAATATCAAGAAGACTCTAGAGCAGTGGTTCTCAACCTTCCTAATGCTGTGACCCTTTAATACAGTTCCTCATGTTGTGGGGACCCCCAATCATAAATTACTTTTGTTGATACTTCATAACTATAATTTTGCTACTGTTGTGAATTGTAAATATCTGTGTTTTCTAGTGGTCTTAGGCAACCCCTGTGAAAGGGTCCTCAACTCATAGTTTGAGAGCCAATGCTCTAGACTGAGCATGGGAAATAAGACCTTTCAAGAAAAGAGGACTCTGAAGGAGAGAACTGATACATTTAGTGAGTTCCGTGACTGTCGACAGCATGCAGTAAGGGTTATCTTAAGTGGCAAGAAGCACCAGATTGACCCAGATCTTTGATTCTTAAGCTTAAGCCTACTCAAGGCAAGTTGCTGCCTTCTCCACAGCCTTCATTTTATAACTGTGAAGTTTTCTTTTCTCAGAGAACTCACACTTTATCATGTGTCCCCTTTCCACTAAAGGGATATTAAAGTCATATTAAAATATTTCAAGAATCCTTTTTTTATGGAAGCCTAACAAACTTGTGTAGAGACAACAGAAAGAATAATATAATTTTGTTCAATTTTGCTCAAGTGGAAAAATTTGAAAACCAGAAAGAAATGGCTAATTTCAGGAAAATTAAAATTAGCAAATTGATCACAGAGAAAATAAACAACTTGAACAGAATAATTACCAAAGAAGAATTTTGACTTTTGAAAAACAATGTCAAAAAGCTCCTGTAAGAAAAATGAAAGCCAATTTATTTCACAGACTAATTCTGTATAATGTGTAGCATATGTCTGCAGTGTTTCTTTAAACTGTTCCCGACCATTTCTAAATGACTGCTGTACAATTAGAACAGCATTGATTAGAATGCCTGACAAATGAGAACAAAACGTATCCACAGACCAGTTTCCCTGAGAGATGTCAATGCATGCTTCTTGAAGAGAATATAGAATACAGAACCAGGCAAGAAATGAAAAAGAATAATTACCCACAACTAAGTGGTGATTTTTCTAAGAATGCAAGGATGGCTTAACTTTATTAATATATTGGGTCAGGATAAAACTTCCATAAATGCTGTAAGAAATTTTCTCAAAAATTCAACATTCTTTCTTGACTTAAAATGTTTTAAACACTCACTTCCTCATTATGATAATAACTTTATATATTTCAAATCAAAAGCTTCATTCTTAATGGAAAAAATATTAGAGCCTCCATTTTTAATGTAAGGGACTAAACGACAGTGTTCAACTTTGTACTGTCACTTAATATGAGTTAAGATATTATTCAATATAACACAAAATAGGAATATAAGTAGAAAAGGAAAAAAATATTTGCACTATTTAAAGGCTATATGCCTGAATAACAGAAAATTTCTGGAAAAGTCAACTAAAATTTTTGTTGTAAAAGATGAAGGAATTAAGGAACAATACAGAAGTTCTATACTTTTCTCATGTCATTGGGAGCTCTGGAAAACAAAGATGTCTATGTACAATATTTCTGACAAATTGAGTCACCTTTCAAGGACTTTAACAGATGTGTAGGATGTATACTAAGAGACTATGGACTGTCATGTGAGACAAAGGGGCAGATGAGTAAATGCAAAGATAGGCTAATAGCTCTTGGGAACACTCAGTAAGATAAAGATATTACTTCCCTTTAAATTACTCTATAACTTTAAAATTAGCTTACCAACTACATCCACTTTTAGGCAGGCTAACTTTAACACACACACAAACAAATTTGTAATAAACTTCAGGAAGAAAAAGACAAAAAAAAAAAAGGCCACAATATGATCTATCAGAAATTGAAATGCATTGTCGCAAAGCTACAGCATTCAACAGCATGGTGCATGGTTAAGAATAAGCTCTTACTGTTCTGACACAAGGAGTGCAATTAGTATTGCTCATATGTGCATGGGAGTAGAGTTATCCACTGGGTCACGGGCTTAGGACTCAGTATATTGGAGGGAAAAAGAGAAAGAGAACATGAAATTGGAAGGGAAATGTGTTGGGGGAGGAAACTGGAGGGAAGTTCTTGGAGGGAGAGAATGGGGTGGTAAGATTAAGATGCATTGTATATATCTATGAAATCTTCACAAAATAAAAATATTATTAGCCGGGTGGTGGGGGGGCGGCGGGGGGCGCTTTAATCAGCACTCGGGAGGCAGAGGCAGGCGGATCTCTGTGAGTCAAGGCAGCCTACAATGAGTCAGAAAAGCACAAAGCTACACAGAGAAACCCTGTCTCGAAAAACCAAAAAAAAAAAAAATATTATTAAAGAGAACAGAGAATAGAGAAATACAGTCAAATGTATTTAAGAGTGAAATATATATGAAAAATTGCTTTGCACATTAGTGTGGAAAGATCAATTATTCAATAAATATTCAAACAAAATAATAGTTATAACACCTGCTTCACATCCAAAAGATTCGTTACCACCTTAAGCATAAAACATGTACTAAAGGAAAACAAGATTTAAAATAACTTCAATTTTCAGAATTGGCAATTATGGTTCATCACGTACTTTACTACATAAAATTAAAAAACAATCTCAGAGAAAAGGTGCCATTAAAATATTTCTACTCAAGATGGAGTTTGAAGTAATCATCAGTGAGATAAAAGAAAAACCAAAATCACCAAATTAGAAAGAAGGAAGTCAGATTGTCCCTCTTTGAGGATGAATGTTCTAGATCTAGAAAAACATGGAGATAAAAATCATTAGGATTAATATACAAATTCAGTAACTTTGCAGAATACAAAGTCAGCCCACAAAACCCAATAGCATTTCCAGGTCCTAACAGTGATTGTTCTGAAAAAGATGCCAAGAAAACAACTCAATTTATAATAACCATTAAAAAATTCCACCTGCAAATTAATTTAACCAGGTATATATAATTGTAAAATCTATGTACAATGACAAGATACAAAAAAAACCCATAATAATCTTGAAAGAGAAAAAGTAGGAAGTAACATACCACTGCCTGACTTCAAAATATACGGTAAAGCTATAGTAACCAAAATAGGATTAAAGATAATAAAGCAGACTCATAAACCAATATATCAGAATGTTTCCTAGAAATAAATAAAAATACTTACAACTAATTTTCAACAAAGTTACCAGGAATACATATTGGGAAAGTATAGTCTTTTTAAAATAAATGTTATTGGGGAAAATAAACATCTAAACAACTCAAAATGGATTACAACTTAAATGTAACACTCAGAACTTTAAAATAACTAGAGAAAAACTCAAAGGAGTGCTTCATGAAATTAAGTAAGTCTTTAAAAGCACAGACAAGAAATCAAAGGGACAAATGGAATCACATTAAAATAAGCTAAGAAAGAACATGTAGAATGGGAGAAAGCATGTGCATAGTATATATCTGAAAAGGAGTTGAAAATGTGAAATACACAGATAACTAACACAGCTTTGCTTTCCATGTGTGACAAGTACCTAAGAAAACAAACACAAGAGGAGGAAAGTTTTATTTGAGCCCAGAGTTTCATACATTTTTAGCTCTCATCTTTAAATTTATGTAAGGTAGTGCCTCATAGAAGATGTAACATCAAGGTACATATTTCAAAAGTCAAAATACATCTTTTCTACCATTATACTTTAAGCACCAGGCAACACAGAAGGAAAGTATGTAAAAGGACACAGATTGCCAAGGAAGAAATATCACCACATTTCTTCATGACACAACTCTCACTAAGGAAAAACATGATGAATTAAGGGGAACAGCAACAATAACTTTTGTAAATGATAAGTGGTTGTAGCCAGGTTATAAGATACAAAGGGAATATGCTAAACTGAATAACTTTCCCATGTTCTAGTAGTAAGCAATTGGATTTTGAGATTAAAACATAGACTCGCTCCCTCTGGAATGCTCCCAAATCAACTACTGATATAGGAATAGAATAACTAATATGCAGGGTATTTATGAAATATGGCTGGTAAAGGAAATTTTGAAGAACTATATAAAGAATTAAATACATAGAGAGATAATTCATGTTGATGAATATGACAGCCTAACCTTGTCAAGATACCAATTCTTAGCTTGATCCATAAAGCTAATACAATCCTAAGAAAAATCTGAAAAAAATTGTTTTGTATATAACTAATGAATTCTAACATTAATATGGAAAGGCAAAAAGACCCAGAAAGACTAAAATAATGTGGTGGTGGAGGAGGAGGAGGAGAAAATGGGAGAGGAAGTGGGGTAGTAAGAGGAAGAAGCAGGAAGAGAGAAGAGGACAAGAAAGGATGAGGAGTAATGATTAAAATAACTGAACCTGCCTGACCTCAGGACTTGCTGCGGCAGAGTGATTAAGACCACAGTTGGGGATAGGATGGACAACCATATCAGTGGAATTGAGTAGAAAGAAATAGACCCACATAGGAACAGTCAACTTATCTTTAAAAAAGGAGCAAAGACAATGGAAGAACAAAACAGCCCTTTCAGCAGACGGTACATCACAACTAGACAATCACATGAGCTAAGGCCACTAGTATTCCTAGACATTGATCTTACATTCCCTTACAAAAATTAATCCATGCAGATTATAGATCTAATTGCAAGACTGTGGAACTTCTGGAACACAACCTAAGAAAACCTAGATTGTTTGTAGATGACTAGGATTTTTAGATAAAGTGCCAAAGGCATGATCCATGGGAGAAATAATTTTCTTCATTTATTTAATGCCAAAAATGAGAGGAAAAAAGTCACAGTGAGAAAAAAAGACACAGTATGGGGATAACAATATCTTCAGAGAACACATGTAATAGACTGTGAGCCAAGATCTACAAAGATACCTTAAATTTCAAGAATAAGGAAAAACTGATTTAAAAAATCAAACAAAGTCAGGTGTGGTGGCACACATCTTTACTTTCAGCACTGAAGAAGCAGAGGCAAGTAAGATCTCTGTGAATTCAGAGCCAGCTGGTCTACATAGTGAGATTTAAGTCAGCCAGGGCTCTATAGTGAGAATGTCAGGAGAGAGATTGACTGATACTCCACCAAAGAGGATCTATACAGTTGGTCAATGAACACATTGAAATATTCCACATCTTATGACACCAGGAACATGCATTTAAAATACAATAAATAAGTACACATCTTACTAATTAGAAACGAATTGAGCCAGCATGAGTTGGCTCACACCTTTAATCCTAACACTCAGGAGGCAGAGGCAGGCAGATCTCTGAGTCTGCAGCCAGCTTGGTCTACAAAGTGAGTTCCAGGATAGCCAGGGCTGTTACACAGGGAACTCTTGTCTCAAAAAACAAAAAAAAAAAAACAAAACAAAACAAAACAAAAAAAAAAAAAAAACACAGAAAAAGAAAAGAGGTGAAACTGTATCTCAAATGGCCAAAGTCTAGAACACCAACACTATCAAACAAGGATGTAGATCAATGGCAACTCTAATTTATTGCTTGTGAGAAAGCAAAATGGTACAGCCACTCTCCTGGTTGACTGCTGCTGTGATAAAACATCATGACCAAAACGAACTCTGTGAATCCAGGGCAGGAGGAAGGCAACAGAAGCAGAGGCCATCGAGAAACAGCTTACTGGAGTGCTGTCACAGCTTGCTCAGTTTGAATTCTTATACATCCTAGGCCCAGATAGCATGGTTATAGTTTGTGTGTATCAAGTTGGCAAAAACCAACCAGCATAGCCACTTTGATAGTTCCTTATAAAAACAAAACATGTCTTTAGTAAACAATCAGCAAGTGTGCTTCTTCTATCCAAAGGAGCTAAATACATATGTCCACACAAAATCTGCCCATGGATATTGATGACAGCATTATTCATAACTGTCACAAACATGGCTCAATGAAGATGTTCTTCCTTTGAGTGAATTGATAAACTGTGATGCATCAAAGCCATGGAATTTAGGGTTAAAAATAAATATGTTCTCCCATTAAAATCTATAGGAGAAGCTTTAAGTACATGTTACAAAGCAGAAGACAACAATCCAAAAGGCTACATGTTACATGATTCTAACCATGGCATTCTATAAAAGGAAAGAACTTTGAAGGTAGTGAAGAAAGAAAGAAAGAAAGAAAGAAAGAAAGAAAGAAAGAAAGAAGGAAGGAAGGAAGGAAGGAAGGAAGGAAGGAAGGAAGGAAGAAAGAGAAAGGGAGGGAGGGAGGAAATCAAGAGCCATATAAATTGGAGAAATGTTGGTTTTCTAGGGCAGTGAAAAATACCTGTCTGGTAATGTTCAATAATACTCCATAGGACAGAGGAGCAGGTGCATGTCAGTGCACATCTTTTCAAGCTCATAGGACATACAACAGGAAGTGAGAGAGCCCTAATGTAACCCATGAACTTTGGATGAAAGTGATGTTAACATAGTTCATCAGGTGCAGTGAATGTCAAACTATAGTGGGTGATGTTCATAATGGGGAGGCTGTATATGTGGACAGGGACAGGAGCTGTGTAGAAAAGCTCTAAACCAGAGACAACCAAACCAAGCTAGTGGGAACTCATGAACTTTAGTCCAACAACTCTGCAGCTTCCATGGGCCTGGACTAGGCCCTCTGCATAAGTGAGACAGTTGTGTAGCTTGGTCTGATTAAGGGGCCCCATGGCAGTAGGATCAGGATCCATCCCTGGTACATGAAATGGCTTTTTGGAGCCCATGACCTATGATGGGATACCTTGCACATTCTTGATGCAGGGGGAAGGGCTTCGTCCTGCCTCAACTAAATGTACCAGGCTTTGCTGACTCCCCATAGGAGGCCTTATTTTTTCAGAGGAGGGAGTGGGGAGTAGTTTGTGTATGGGGGAACTGAGGGGGAGCAGGAGGAATGAAGAGAGGGGAATCTGTGGTTGGTATGTAAAATGAATAAAAAATTTTCTTAATAGAAAAATAAGGGGAAAAAACGTAACGAGGAGTGGGGAGCTCTAAATCCCCTGCTCAATCTTGTAATAAACCTAAGATCGAATTGAAAACTGCCAATGACAGGGGCATTGGGATCCATCCCTGGTGCATGGGCAGGCTTTTGGGAATCCGGTGCCTGTGGTGTGACACCTTGTGCAGCCTTGGTGCAGTGGGGAGGAGGCTTGGACCTGCCTAGGCTCAGTGTGCTGGGCTCTGCTGACTCCCCATGGGAGACCTTGATTTGGGGGATGTAGGAATGTGGGGTGGCTGGGGGTGGGAGGAGGGAGGAGGTGGGATCTGTGGGTGGCATATAGAGTAAGTAGAAAATTTCTTAATAAAGAAAAATAAATTAAATTAAAAAAAAAGAAAACTGCCAATGAGAGGGAGGAACAGTGCATTATGTTGAGTGTGTTGCACATTTGTTCACGCAACAGAAACCCAAATCAGTGTTCGTGAGTTCTTGGCATGCACAGACTTCTGTGAGGTACACAAAACTTGTAAAGCAGAAGGGAACTGCCCAGCTGGAAGACAGCCTACACACAAGACAAGACTCACAATTTCCCACACATATGCTCCATTATATATCCTCTATGTACTTTATTAAAGTATTGTTTGCATATAGAGTTTCCTGTCACCTGAATGATGTTCATCTGTGTGACACTGTGGATGTGCCCAGAGCAAGGATGTCACTCCAACGGACTTCTCTCCTCACTCACTACCTCTTACCGCTACTTGTCTGTTCTCCAACTTCTAACAGCCTTGAACTCCTGTCTGTTCATTGACCTACATGCCCTATCAGAAACTTGTACATACCAGGTGTAGTCACACCACTTCCCAGGCTTTCCCTTTCCCATGATCTCCATGGGATCCCTTTTGATCCCCCCCCTCCTCAGCTAGCATAATAGCTTAAGAGTAACGTCTGCTCACTGTAATCTGAGTGTCTGTTCTCTCAAAACTCATGTG
This sequence comes from Peromyscus leucopus, assembly GCF_004664715.2. Lineage (NCBI taxonomy): Eukaryota > Metazoa > Chordata > Mammalia > Rodentia > Cricetidae > Peromyscus > Peromyscus leucopus. Next base: position 51,777,651 of record NC_051070.1, read on the forward strand.
CCAAAATTTAATCTTCAGTGAGATGGCATTAACAGGTGGAGCTTCCAGGGAGTAATTTGGTTATGAAGGCTCAAGAATCAGATTCATGTCCTCATAAGGAAATCCACTGGCCTTAATGCCATGTAAAGACACACATGAGGTTTGATCTACGAGAAATGGCCTTTATACGACACCAGTCTCAGCACTGGGATCTTGGAACTTTGCACTCTAGAGCTCTGAACAATAAATTTCTGTTGTTTCCCAATTGCTCAGTCTCAGGTGTTTTGTTTTATAGTGGCTAACTGAACTAAAACATGGCACATGGCACACACATACACACACACACACACACACACACACACAATCTTTAAACTTCACAGTACCTTAAAAGTAGTAAGGTCATCAAAATTGATGATTTGTTTCTTTTGTCTTTATTGATCAGTTTGTACATTCAATATCATTTGGGGATCTGGTATAAATCAATACTGTGAAGGGAAGCACAGAGACACTCTTACATAGTGACAGGAGACTGACTGGCTAAGCCCAAGTTCATGCACTAAGACCCCCAAAAACCTATTCCCAGGGCCCATGTCACCAATGCTTGATGTTCACCAGCCAGCACCGTCCAGAAATCCACAGCTGCCACTGTCCCTGGACTCACAGGCTCTCTACCTCTCAAGATCGGAAATCACACAGTTGAATTTATTCTTTAACTCAAGCACATCCTGCTTTTGGCCCTCAAGATGCAAGGGATCTCAGGAAAAACAGGAGGAGAGAAAAAAAATTCCACTTCCAGCAGTATAACCAGACCTGACTAAAGAGTTTTAAAAACAAAGTGCAATTCTGAGTGGATCAGAGAAGCAAAAGACAGCAGGGGCCTCAGGATGGCAGAGCCAGGTCCAGTCTGATGTTTGTTCTTCTTGGTCACTCCTCCTTCACCTCTGACAGGGTCACCCAAAGCCCAGGCAAGCAAAGGTCAACAGCTAGCATGAGGAAGTGTCAGGAAAATCAAAGCAGTGGAGGAGTTGGCAACACCCAGTCAGGACACTGTGCAGGGAGCCCCAGGGAGGCTGAGTGATACCCTATTCTCTTCTCCCAGAGCCCTCTTTCTTGGGTGGGGAGGGTTAAATTATTCCTTTTGGGGGCGGGATCCTTTTCCTTTTCTCCATGCCCCCCTTTTGATCTCTTTTGATGCAGGGTTGCTGTTAGCAGAAAATACAGCATGTTTGAGACAAAGTGTGCACAATTCCTCTTCCAGAAAGCAAGCCTTTGAAGAAAAGGCTAGTGATCAGAATAAAGAGAGGCAGTAGGAGGGAGGGGCTGCAGAGGCACAGCCAGGAGGAGCAATCCAGGCTACCAGGGCAGTCTTTGATATCCACACTCAGCATCACTCTGTGGCTTCTCTGATTCACCGTTGGGGGTGAGGGGAGTCCTCTTGCAAGGAGGTGAAGTGGTTAAGAAGGAAGGCAAGGCATACATCTTTGAAATGACAGTGAAGCCAGCAATCTGTCTCCCAGTCCCAGAGGGTGTTATCTAGAGCAGGTTGGTGAGAGGCAGTGAATGGCTTCATGTTCAGTGCAGTCTTGTGTGTAGTCAATTGCATACAATCTCCTATGTTCACACACACATATGGTCACACACATATACTCACATGCTCACACTCCACATATACACATATACACACATATATCCATTCACTTGCATGCTCACATCCCACATTCACATTTACTCCAATAAACTTGCACTATGACAAACTCAAACACACACACACACTCAGAGAGAGGGGGGACAGGAAAGCAAGAGAGAGAGAGACAGGCTCATGCAACTACAAGTGTACTCTACACTATCTGTCTCATATAATCATACACTTGAGACTACTCATACCATCTTATACAGACATATCCATCCACTCACACATATGATCATACACAGGCACACACCATACTATCTGACACAGTCACTTAGCTGTATGCACACACACACACACCCCTACACTCATAACTTATACGTGTTGTACATACACACTCTATCCCCTGTCATACAGATACATGCAAACTCACCTTAGACAGTTGTCTTGAGAAGTCCATTTTCCCAGGTATAACCCACAACAGTTCTTTTTTTTTTTTTTTTTTTTTTTGTTTTGTTTTGTGAGACAGGGTTTCTCTGCGTAGTTTTGCGCCTTTCCTGGAGCTCACTTGGTAGCCCAGGCTGGCCTCGAACTCACAGAGATCCGCCTGCCTCTGCCTCCCGAGTGCTGGGATTAAAGGCGTGCGCCACCACCGCCCGGCCCCACAACAGTTCTTATAGTTATCCTTCTCTGGGGTTTCTGGTATCATTTATCTTAACCTCTGCATTCTTACACCTGAGCACCGTGTCACAATTTTTCATCCAGCTCCTTTTATCCTTAAACATGTGATTCAGGTCAACCTCTCCCTACTACCCTTGCTCTGGACTATCTTAACTGCTTTCTTTACAATGCCTGCCTTCAGCTGGCTAAGCTAAGCCAAGGCAGTAATAGCCAGTGACAGTTTATTAAGCAGTAGCTCTTGGTGAGATCTGAACTTTCATGTAAGATGGGCCTCTTCACCCCAGAAGCTGCAACTGTCATCTGGGCTTCCAGCTGCTGTAGCAGATTGGTACAGACCCTGATGTATAAAAAGCCTATGGGTACAGCCATCCTAGGAATTTCTCTAAGTAATGAAGCAAAATGGGTGAGAACTCAACTTTTACCTAACCCCACCAATTAGCAGCCCTCACAAAGTTACTTGGCTGTTTGGATTCTGTTTTGTTTGCTCTGATGTGGGGTTTGTGACTCCAAAAATAATAGTTTCGGCACAGACAACTCCCCAACCCCCATAATATAGACTGCCTATCAAGTATGTGTAACATTTTTTACTTGAGTAATAGGAATAGGAATCTCACCAAAGTGAAAACTAAACTGAAGGCCCACTCCAAACTATCTCTTCTTGTGGTCTTCCCATCTTGGTAAGTTGATAGTCAGTTTCATTAGAGTAACAGAACTTATAGATAGATAGATAGATAGATAGATAGATAGATAGATAGATAGATAGATAGATGATAGACAGATAGATGGATGAGGGATTTATTAGAATGGCTTTTAGGCTGTGGTCCAGCTAATCCAACAATGACTGCCTATGAATGAAACAGTCCATGAGGCTGAATGTCTTAGCTGGTCTTCAGTATACTACTGAATCCTGAAGAAACAGGCTCTAATGCCAGTGAAGGAATGGACTTGCTCTGAAATGAGAGTAAACTCCCTTCTTCCATGTCCTTATATAGACTCCCAGCAAAAGACATGGCACAGATTAGAGATGGTCTTCCCACCTCAAAAGATATGGATTAAAGGTGTATCTTCCAACCTTAAAAATCCAGATTAGAAGTGGATATTTCTATTTCAAAGTAAGCAAAAATCCTTCACAACTGTGCCCTATCTTTGAGTTTTAGTTAATTCCAGATGTAGTCAAGTTGAAAGCCAAGAATAGCCATCATAAGTTAACCCCTTGGGAACTTGACACACAACCATATCTCCTTATGTCATGACTAATTTACAAATGAAAACAATAACCAGGTCATAATTACCCCTAAATATGATTTAACTATCCCTTGTACAACTGCAAACACATTATAAATTTAGAATAGGTGGCAGTGTACCTTGAGGGACATTCTTTTAGTATCTCAAACTTAAATATGATAACTATTGATATTCTCTTAATTGATGTTATATCACATGATAAAGAAATTGAGGAAAGAAAATATAAATATCTATACAAACACTTTCTTAACAAAATAGGATAGAAAAACCCATGCCAATTATAATCCTCATTTCTGCAACTGGTCATATGACTTTAGCTAGTATTTATAACTACCTTTCTCTACTACCTATTCTGTATTTCCTCCACCCTTGACAAGCACCTCAGCAGGTCTTGGCTCTTTTCCTGGAGAAGTGACCTATACTTCCATTCCTGAAGAGTCTGTGTTCTTTGTCAGCCTGTCTAGATTAGGCTGTTATAGTTTCCCATGACTTTAATCACAGGGCATGGTAGCACCAAGAGATGCCGTTAATGGTCTCCTGCATTCTAGACATAATCTTTCTTACCTTTGTTGTGGAGAAGCAATCCAATTTCCCAATGGTAATCTGGATCAATCGCTCCTCCTAACACTGTTATTTCTTTCTTAGCATGTTGACTTAGGGGCATCAGAAGCCCAAAGTAGCCACAGGGAAGTCTGAGCTTCCAGTTCAATGGAATGTCTGTTATAACTCCTAGAAAGAGCACTCCCTACTCTGGAACCAAAACTTCTAGGCCAGCAGAATTTAAGGCTGTGGAAATAGGGAGCAAATTTTTTTTTCTAGTGGGTCATTAGAGGTGATAGCGAGTGGAACTATTTCCTTTTCTACACCTTAAGTCCTAAACCTGTGGTTCCTGGGTATGGGAGAAACTACAATATCAGATGCATATTTAAAGCATATATTGCCTTCTAAAGAACCCTGCCCCAGCCTCCAGGCTGCTGCCACCTTATTGGTGCTATAACTGTGCCTTCAAAAGGCTATTCCATCTATCAGGCAAGGTCCTTCAGAATGGTGGGAAACATGGTAAGAGAAGTGGATTCCATGATCATGGGCCAACTGTCATACTCTGCCTGTGAAGTGCATTCTTTGGTCAAAAGCAATACTGTATGTAATACCGTGATGGTGGATAGGGCATTTTCTAAGTTCATGAGTGGTGATTTTGTTGAAAGCCTTACATGCAGGAAAGGCAAATCCATAACCAGAATAAGTATCTTCTCCAGGAAGGACAAAGTGCTGTCTTTTTCATAAGATACTTTGTACTATCTTATGATAGTAAGATATGTACATATGATACATATGTATCATATGAAATAAGATATTTCATATGATAGTACTTATGGATAGGTCCAATGTACTCAACCTTCTACCAGGTCACTGCTTGAAATAATTACCTCAGAGAATGGTGCCATATCTGTGGCTCAAAGTTGAACTTTGCTATTGGCAAATCTGGTACTCAGCAGCAGCTGTAGCCAGGTCAGTTTTGGTAAATGGAAGTTCATGTTGTTGATCTACTGCATAACCCCCACCTCTGCCACCATGATTCATGGTTCATGGGCCCCATTGGTCAATGACAAGAGTGCTGGGGAAAGAGTCTGACTGTCCACAGAACAGTCATCCTATCTACGTGATTATTGAACTTCTCAGATGAAGTTACCTTTTGATGAGCATTTACATGGGATACAAGTTTCTTCACATCCTTCACATGTTTGGAGAGATCTATCTACTTACTTCTTCTCCAGATGTCTTTCTCACCAATTTTCCATCATGCTCTTTCCAAGTCCCTGACCATCCAACCAAATTATGCTTAGAGCCTATGAACCAGTGAAAAATCTCACATCTGGCCATTTCTTCTTCCAAATAAAATGTACAACCATGTATATTTCCCAAAGTTCTGTCTGTTGTGAAGATTTTCCTTCAGCAGTGTCTCATCAGGAAGGGGTTGAAATGCTGCACCTGTCCACTTGTGGGTGGTGTCTGCAAAATGTGAAGAACCATCAGTAAACCAGGCCCCAGTCTTCCCATCCTCAGTCAACTGATCATAGGACACATCCTATGAGGCTATGGGTACATGTTTGGCTGCAGATGGCATTGTAATGGGAATAGAAACTATAGGAATTTGGGAAACTTCTTCATATAACTTGATTATGCTTTGAGGACCTGCTTGGGCCCAATCATATATATACAATTTCCATTTAATAATGGACTGCTGCTATATAATCCTACTTGGTGGATCAGATAACACACAGCTCATGGCGGTCAGCTCAGGTTGCATGGTAACTTGGTGATTCATTGCCAAATGTTCACTTTCCACTAAGGCCCAATAGCAGGCCAAGAGCTGTTTTTCTAAGGGAGAATCGTTGTCTACAGATGATGGTAGAGTCTTGCTCCAAAATTCCAAAGGTCTCTTCTGTGATTAACCCATAGGAGCCTGCCAAAGCCTCCACACAGCATCCCTGTCTGCCACCTGACACCTCAAGTACCATAGGGTCTGCAGGATGATATGGTCTGTGATGATATTTTATTTGTGCTGAAATGTAGTAATATTTTATTTGTGCATTAATAAATAAAGATTGCCTGGAGATCAGGGGGAAAGGCCATCCATTTTAAGTAAACAAAGAAGTCAGACCGCACATACCCTTAATCCCTAGAAGGCAGGATTTCTATGTGTTCAAGACCACACTAGGGAACAGAGCCAAGCATGATGACACACGCTTTTAATCCCAGTACCAACCATAGGGACCTGGAGGTCTGTACAGACAAACAGAAAGTGACAGAGCTGTGTAGGAAGAGGAAGTGAGGTATCTGGGCTAAGAGAGCCAATGACAGGGCAGAACAGCAAGGCAATAAAGGTGTGGGTAGACAGGAAGTAACTCACATTTGGAAGCTGCAGAGTTGGTGAGGTAAGGTTGGCTGGTGGCTTTCCCTATTTCCCTGATCTAAGTCTTTCACCTCCATTACTGAATAAGACCATTTAGAAATTCATCTACAATGGTCCAAACCGTAGAGCAGCCCGCACAGCAACCTGGACCTGTTGAAGAGCCTTTTCCTGTTCCAGGCCCCACACAAGGCTAGCAGCTTTCTGAGTCATGTGGTATATGGACCAGATTAACAAACCTAAGTGAGGAATGTGTTGTCTCCACAACCCAAAAGGCCCACTAAACATTGTACTTCTTTCTTGGTGGTGGGAGGGGCCAGGTGCAATAAGTTATTCTTCACCTTAAAAGAAATATCTCTGCATGCCCCACACCACTGAACTCCTAAGAACTGAACTGAGGTAAAAGGCCCTTGAATTTTGGTTGGTTTTAATTCCCATCCTCTGTTGTACATATATGTTATCAAGGAGTCTAAAGGGGTTACTACTTCCTGTTCACTTGGTCTGATCATCATAATGCCACCAATATAGTGACTCAATATGATATTTTGTGGAAGAGCCAGGCAATCAAGATCCCTTCAAACTAAGTTCTGACACAGGGCTGGAGAGTTAACATACCCTCGAGGTAAAACTGTAAAGGTGTACTGCTGGCCTTGCCAACTGAAAGCAAATTGCTTCTGGCTGTCCTTATGGACAGGTACTAAGAAAAAGGCATTTGCTAGATCAATAGCTACATACCATTACCAGGAGATGTGCTAATCTGCTCAAGTAAAGACACCACATCTGGTACAGCTGCTGCAATTAGAGTCATTACTTGATTGTGTTTTGATAGTCAACTGTCATTCTCCATGATCCATCTGTCTTCTGGGGAAAGGGGTTCTGGGTCTACAAACTGACTCCAGTCTGGAAATAGATTCACAGGCCAGGGTTCTCTTTCACCAAGATCAAATGTCACCTTTCTTTCATTTGTTTGAAAATTTTTCTGCTTATATGGGTCAAAAAAGAATTCACTAGACTTCTTACTTAAAATTCATGCCTGGAAACACCACAATTGATTAGCCAGTACCAAAGGTCCATAAGAGTCATACCACCATAAAATTCACTTTTTCTGTGCTGACCACTGTGGCTGTCTTAGTTAGGGTTTCTATTGCTGTGAAGAGACACCATGACGACAATAACTCTTCTAAAGGAAAACATTTAATTGGGGCTGACTTACGAGTTCAGAGGTTTAGTCCATTATCATCATGGCAGGAAGCATGGTAATGCATAGACAGACATGGACCCTGGAAAAAGAGTTGAGAGTTCTATATCTGGACTAGCAAGTAGCAGGAAAAGCAAGTAACACTGAGCCTGGCTTGAGCACCTGAAACCTCTAATGACAAACTTCCTCCTACAAGGCCACACCTACTCCAACAAGGCCACACCTCCCAAATGTGCCACCCCTATGAACCTATGGAGGTCATTTTCATTCAAACTACCACAGCCAGTGAGGACATGATGGCCATTGCTTTGTCTGTCTATGCTGCCCATTATGATAACTATGATCACCTTACCCATGGTAATTCAGTGCTGCCACTTTTCTTGTCTTTTCTCTGGTGCACTGCCCAGTCGTATCAGCCTAATTGACTTTCTTCTTAAATTCAGCAATCACTTGGGCACTAAGTCCTTTGTGCCTACTATATTTTTTGTTTAGAAGGTTATTCCCCAGATCAAAGCACGGGAAAACAAACCTCACCTCCTTTTCAAAACTGACCTCAAATGCCACCTTCTCAGCCATTTCCCTGTTGCCCTCCCACCCACATGCACACACAATGTCCTAATTGATACCTAACCTCTTATTTTTCTCTAACTTATTTATTTTGGTTATCGTCCATCTGTCTTTGTTTAAACTGATTGATATATGAGTATGGTGTTTGGTCTTTTGTGGTTATGTATATATCCCCAGAGACTAGAACAGAGCCTGCAACATATTGGGATGTAATAAACCTTGGTTGAATGGCTGAAGAGATGACTGTAAAGTGAACATGTGTGATATTGATTCCATGCTCATGTCATATCAGGCCCCATGAAAGTGCTCAAGTCTATTAACCACATAACTTTTTACCATCTGGTGAGGAAGGGACTCTGGAATCCCAGGGGGGAAACCTCTGGTTTTTTTCCTGTGTCTTGCTAGGAAGCATGATTGAGATACCACATGCAAAGTACATGCTCATAGTCAACACTTAGTGAGTGGTGGTGATTGTCACCATACTCCTGTCCAAGCATCCCCAGGTGGTCAGGTCAATGCTAAACATAAGCAAACAATGACATCTTGGTGGGGGGGGGGAGAAGAGTCTTACTAAAACAGGTCCTAATGGCAGTCTGGGTAGAGCCTTTGATCAGGTGAGACCTCTGGTCTTTAGGGTGATTACTCTGTATCCAACTGGGTAAAGATCTATGAAATGTCCCAGAGTGATGGGCAAACCCATTTCCATGGGCCTACAGGAGAAGGCCACTTCCCAAGTTTTGGGAGACTGAAGGAGAATTGTGACTCAACTGAGTGCCCTTGACCCCATTACCCCACACTAGCCTTAGGTTTCCCTCCTATATAATCCTAGAGGAGCCATTACCTCCAATCTTAGCCTCTGGTTTATCAACAACAGAATGAAGGTGGTTATCTAGTTATCTCACTGCATTCTACAACCTCCTCCATCTCTGGGAAGCTGTCTTCCCATTTGCTATGGTCTGAAATGCCAGAGGGTACAGAGTGCCCCTCCTGGCTTTCTGCCCAGTGAGTGGAATTAGGGAAGCTGGGAGCTGCCTCATTTTATCTTCTTCTGCTTCTAGCAGGAGGCAGCTGGAGCTTTCTTGGAGGCTGCCCACTGCCAGGTTCCCCCAAAAGTGCTGACTCCTATGAGTCTCTCTGCTCATTTTCTATGCATTGAACTTCAAACATGGGAGAGGCGCACAGGCAGCAAGACGGGGGGATTTGGCCATTATGTTTTCTCTTGCTTCTTTCCCCTCCATCTCCCTCCAGACAGGATTATGAGTTGCACCTATTAATTCTTGTCTGGAAGCAACAAACCAATCTTTTCTCTTGGTAGAGTTTTATAACCTCCTCTGTGGAGATGGAGAAGTCTGGGGCCTTTCCACTTCCCCAGAGCTGCATCTAGATAGAGTGGGGGTGCTTTGAGTTAACCTGCTAAGGAGGCACTATGGGAGGCCCAACAGCAGAGGTACTAGAGGGAAGGGAAGGGAAGAGAATTGTACTTAGCCTGTGGGACCTCTCTCTAGAAATCCTCTAAGCTTCTCCCCAAGACAGCCAAAGAAACTAAGGAAAATGTGCCAGTGAACTTATTTATTCATCCCTCTGCTTTGGATAAGTAACCTCCCAAATTCCAGGCACACTGCTAAATCCCAAGATGCAGGACTAACTAGACACAGCCTGGAAGCCAGTCATTAGACAACTTGAAGAAGAAACAGTAAAATTCATGCTTCCAGTTGTCTGATCATGCAAAACAGGAGGTATTCGACTCTTTTAGAGAGACTGGAGAGGCTCACCAATGCAGCCACACCCCAGGGGGATTCTAAAAGCTAAGGAATAACCATAAAAGGGAATAAATAAGCACTTATATTCTAAGTATGGGCTTAGAATCTAAGACACTTCTCCAGTCATGTGTCCCATCAGATGGCTAAAAGGGAATGGTCATAAAAGAAGAGTAAGATAACTAAAGAGAAATGCAGGACCTGGTATATCATAATGAGGATGCTGATGGTAGGTACCCTAAGAGTATGGCCAGGCTTCCTTTTCCAACATGAAGTGAGATTGTAACTAGGGGATTGGTACAAGGCAGGACTAGAAAAGACTTCTCAGAGGGGCTTGCAGTAATTATCTGGTTGGGGTGGCCAGAAATAAGGTAAGCAATGGGTAGGAAACAGAACAGGGCTGTGCTTAAAAGGTGGAATTAGCAGGCCTTTGAAACGATTCCATGACAGGGCTAAGAGGAAGCAGGGAGGAACAGAGGGAGAAGAAAAGGGAGGGGAGAATCCTGGATTACTCATTTTGGTGCCTGGGTGGATGATAGTGACATTTGCTGAGTAAAAATATCCAGCCTGAGACACAGATTTGCAGAGGAATGGCAGGCTCGTTTTTCAGAGCAGAGCAACGGAGTCTGTGCTTAAAAACTTCATAACAGGAGAAGCTCAGAAACAGTTTCAGGGGCTGGGACTGCTGCTCACGAGAAAAGCCAGTGTGTGAGTGTCAGGGGGAAGAGAGGGAGCAGCCACAGAACAACTAGGGGTAGAGAGACCACCCAAAGCCATAGGGTTAGATGTGACTTTTCTTAGAACAAAAGAAATTGGCATGGGGTTAAACAGGGTTAAAAAAGAGAAGAACACACTTGGTCACTGAGGCTGTTCCTATGCTGATGGCCTGGGCATGATTCTCCAAGAGAAAGAGCTGCCTGTTAATGGCTTCTTCCGGGACCCCAGACTCCGCAACTTTCATCCTCTACCCAGAATCACTGCTACAAATCCATTGCTATCCCAACTTCCTAGAACAAGCCATGATACAGGCACGTAAGACAGGTATGCTTCACGGTGACTGTTGAAAATGGACCATGACCAAAGTCAAGACATAAGCTCCACTTCAGATCTGACAGCAACCCCAACCCAGATGTCCACACCAGGTCCTGTCTCTTGATTTTGCACTGATTCCTATGCCACACTCTTGTCCTCCTCTACTTTCTTGTCCCCACAAGTTTCTTTGGGACTCTACTAAGCCTTTGCTCACTTCCAAGTCCTGGCTATGTAGGTCCTTACATGAATCCCTACTCAGTGACTAGGGCCTCACACACTACCCCAAACTCAGGGAAGTACTAGAGGTTGGATGCCTACAGCTGGCTTTTTTGGACTTCATTCCTTTGAATGAAGCATAAGCCTTGGCTCTCTTTCAGGGTGAGGATACTTTGGCTCAGTCAGAATACTGGGCTTGGAGTTGAGGTTTAAAGCATATTCCTTTCAAGAGAAGAATCTGGGAGCCAGCTACCAGAACTCTTCTGTCTGTCCTGTTTGCATTTGGTCCACTTCACCTTTAGCTGGCCCCCGTACATTGACTTGATCTTAGCTATCCACTTGCCTCTCATGCCTGCATGCTTCGCTTCTCTCCACCTATTGCTGGACCATTCCCATAGAGCTGCCTTGGAATACAACAGACATGCAACAATTGCTCTTTAATGGAAGTAATGTCTGTAGGGATGCTCAGTGGTTTTTCCAAGTGATAGGCTCTTTTGGAAGCAGGATTCTGAGATTTGCCTTCCCTGTCCCAAGCTTCTTTTCTTTCTTGATTTCCTCTTCTTCACCTCCCCTTGAAACAGTGAGAGCTTTCTTCAAGGAAAGAGTGCTTTCCAGGCACAACAGGGCAGTTGCACATAAGAAATCACAGCAATCGTGACAGCATGCAGGAGACTTTTGAAAGCCCAAACTAGACAAAATCCCAGCATGGAGTTGGAGAGTTTGCCATGAAATCCCACCACTAGCTGAGCAGCTATTGGTATTTGATAGAATAGGGAGAGTCATTTTTCTTTAATGATGTGACCCCAGGTAGGTGGACCACTCCAGGGCAGGCACAACCTCCCAGAATAGTTGGACAAAACAAATGGAACTCAGTGAGAGGGAAAACATAAAACTCAAAGATGGGTGGGTAAGGAGTTGAGAGTGGAGAAGATGTATATGAAAGGAGTTGGGGATGGTGAACATGATCAAAATATACTTTATGAAATTATCAAGGAATTAATAAAAATATTATTTTTAAGGAAAAACACCATTATCACTTCTTTCTTTTTCCATAGAATGGGTTTTAAATATTTTTATTGTTCTCCAGTGGTGACTTGGGGAACTCTCTGGTCCAGGGCCATGACTGTTGATGTGGGGCTCTATGCCTAAGCCCAACTAGGGTGAGACATGATACCTTGCAGAGCTAGCATGACAATGGTGCCAGGTGCTAGAAGTCATTCTCAGGTGTCCCTACAAGAGCCTGTCTCATTGTTGTGGTGCCCAGAACATCCAGGCCTGCAGGGTACAGGTAACAGAAAAAAGTAAAGAAAGTTTTGTCATTTGAGCATTCCATATGTGGATACCATGCATGCTTTACCATGGCATCCTGCTTTCTGGTGTATGGCATTCTGAGTTCCTACACAAAGCAGTTATCATATGGCAAGTCATCAAGAAGTGAGCCCATTCCCTAGTCATCACCATCACCTTTCCCACCATCAAGGCTGTACTGTCAACTCAGTCTTCTGTTATCATAGCAGGTTGCCTTCAAGGAAAACTAGGTGGAGGGGATAGTTGCAAAGACATTTTATACTAGAGCACTCAGGTACACTAATGACTGGAGTTGGCAGCCATGGGCTCATGTTCCAAGTCTCCTCACCCCAAAATCTGCAATGGTGAAAGTGAAGATCCTCTAAATGGAGTAAATTAGATGATTCTCCAAGCCTTTTACTTTGTGAGCTATGGTAGTCATAGAAAGAAAGCATTCAGCAAATGGGTGATCAGCATCATTCCACTCCTCATGCCTACAAATGTAAATACAATCAGCTGTCCCAGCGTGCATGGTCTCTCCCCCATGATATCTCCAGGTATTTCCAGTCTACTTTTCACATCTTCCATCTATCTCTCCTGACTCTTGCTGCCTCTGACTGAACTGACACTGTCCTTGCAGTAGATCCTGGGACGAGGAAGGAACATCTTGACCATTTGCCAAGGCCCCATGCTCTGGGACAATAGGGACATAGGGAGAAGCAGGGGAGTAGCTTCTGCATAGGGTAGCTCATATAGAATACTCTGGCTGGGTCTGAGAGTAGATGAGAGAGCCAGGGGGATAAACTACCCACATCAAGGGCTCCAAATGATAGGATGGTACTACTTGAGTTTCACATACAGCCTAGGGCCATTTCAAACATGTGCTCCTTTCAAGGTACCCTACTTAACCCCCTTCCATCTGCCTCTCCTGACTCTAGTCCTCTTTCTTCTCCATCTCTATACACACACACACTCATCTCAGCCTACTTCCTTTTTCTCTACATATATTTTATCAATTCCCTATCTCTAGTTCTTTCTCCCTCAAAACATTGTCACCTATAGCCCACTTCTCTACACCTTTCCTTGCACTCTGCCTTGGGAATAGCCTTTTGGGTCCATTCCTGAGTATCTCACCAAGTCTGACTTCCAGTCAAGTCCTGCTGGATTCACCCCCACTCTCCCTCAGCTCTATATCCACTTCCACCCTACTGCCCACCTACATGCCTGTATCCTGGAGCCAGTGCCCCAACAATTATCACCAAGAGTTTAGTGAAAAGAATGATTGGTAAGCAATGCCTGGCAAAGAGGTGATGGCATCACAGTCCAGCTTTGCATCCAGAGACCTCCCTGTTAGCAAGACATCAACTAGACCACGAAGAGAGTGGAAGGGAAAATGGGGAGGGAAGAAGAGATGCTGCAGAACAATCTTTTTGTACACCAGGAATATGTATTACTCTCATTTGCTAATAAAAAAGCTGATTGGCTGTAGCTGGGCAGCATGAGATTGAGCACAAGAACCAAACTAGGAACAGAGTCAAGAAGTCATCAGGCAGGTGCAGAGGAAGCAAGATGAGAATGCTGTACTGAGAAAAGGTATCAAGCCATGTGGTTAAATATACATAAGAATTATGGGTTAATTTAAGTGTGAGAACTAGTTAGTTATAAGCCTGAACTACCAGCCGAGCATTTAGAAGTAATATTAAGCTTCTGAGCATTTATTTGGGAACTAGTGGGCAGGAGAGAACCCTCTGGTTACAAAGAGAAAAGGGGAAGGAGGGGAGGGAAGAACCAATGTCTGTTTTGACTGCCTTGCATCTGTGATATACCATTTTGTCAGGATAATCTCTGGCCTACCCACTCTTTCCAAGTATCAGTATCAGGATAAGGTATTAAAGAAACCATAACATATACAGTGAACTGTCCTAGGTCTTCAAAAAGAAAGAGAAGAAGCATGGAGTCTGCCTCAGGAAGCCCAGATAACACTGGAATGGCTGGCATACATTCACAAGACAATCTGAGAGAGTGATGATTTAAATAAGAATGATCCCCATTGGCTCATATATTTGGATGGTTAGTCATAAGAGAGTAAAACTTCTTGATAGGATTAGAAGGATAAGAAGGTGTGGACTCATTGGAGAAAATGTGTCACTGAGAGTGGGTTTTGGGGTTTCAAAAGCCCATGCTAGACTCAGGTTTTCTCTTTGCCAGTGGATCAAGATATAAAGGTCTCAGATAGTACTCTGATATCTGTCTGTATGCCTCCATGCTCCCCACCATGATGACAATGGACTAAGCCTCTGGAACTGTAAGCAGGCCTCAAATTAAGTGCTTCCTTTTATAATAGTTACCTCGGTCATGGTGTCTCTTCACAGCAATAGAACAGCAACAAAGACAGAGAGCAACATGATAATGAAAAAAATTCTAAACTGTAGAATTTGAACAGAGCTTTTGAAAATATTGCAATCTGGGTAACTTACAAATAATGGGAATGTGCTTCTCACAGTTCTAGAGTGTGAGAAGGCCAAGACCTGAGGACCACAGATTCAACATCTGTGAGGGCTCATTTCTCACAGGCACCGACTTCTGGCTGTTACCCACCTGGCAGAAGGGACAACTTTCACAAGTGGATTAAACCCACTCATGGGTGTCTCACCTTTATGATTTAATGCCCTCTTAGTACGGTTTAGCTATGAACTGGCCCTTCCCTACCACCACCACAAAAGATTCTTGTATTGGAGACATAATCATTGGGTTAATATATTGATCTATTCTTGAGTTTTTGACTTACTGGGAAATGACAGAACTAGGAAGTCAAGCCTGCTTGGAGGAGGTAGGAAATGGGACATGTTTTAAAGGGTTATAGTCAGATCCTGGGTTCTTCCTCTCTCTGCTTCCCAGTCCCACTAGATAAACAGATCTGTTCCATCACAACTACTCTACCATGATGCATATCACAGGTCCACAGTAATTGGACCAAGGAAGTATGGATAGAAACCGCAGAAACTGAGAAAAAATGCAACTTTCCCACTTTAGAGCACTTCAGAGATTTGTCCGAACAACGAAAGGCCTGACTAACACACTTCCCGAAGCTCCATCTCTTTACACTGTAACACCAAAGACCAGCTATCAACATACCAAACTGGGAGAGACATAGACACTCAGGTTGTGGAGGTAAGAAGCAGAGCTAAGACTAAGAGCTTTGGTATAAAGTGAAGCCTCTCCAGTTGCTATTGTTTTAAGTACACAAGCAATGATCCCCTTGAGGGCCTGAAAAGACCAGAGTTTTTATGTATTTCAACTCATTTAATCAGCAATATTAACTAAGCACAGATTAAGTGTCTTATAATGTGGAAGAATAATGAGATCATTGGGAAAAGTCAGACATGGCTTCTGCTGTCAAGCGAAATGCTACACAGGGCTTGAACTAGGGAAGAATCTATCTAGCTGTCTATCATCTACCTATCTGTTTATTTATAAATTATTTATATATTATTTATATAAATAAATAATATTAATCTGTCTATTTATATATTATTATCTGTTTGTCTATATATCATTATTTTCATTATTTCTTATATTTCATTATTTCATCCAATCAATCAATCTATCTATCTGTCTACCTATCTATCTATCCATCCACATATCTAACTATCTTCACTGGTAGCAAGTCAAAGCCAGGGCTTGTGAATGCTACTCAAGTGTTTTACCACTGAGCTGTACTTCCAGTCCTTTTTTTAAAAGTTGTTTCCGGAATGTAGCCCAGGATGTCTTTGAACTTTCTGTGTAACCTGCTCTGGCCTCAAAGTTCCTATCTTTCTGCTTCTGCCTTCTGAGAGCTTGGATTACAGGTCTATGCTACTATCCCAGCTCTAAAGCTTGGTTTTAGATCATACAGATTTGAGATAGAATCTTGACCTTTCCCCTCACACTCAGAGCATGGTCAAATCACAACTTCTTTGGTTCTATTGGTCCATCTACAAAAAGCACACAAAAGTCTTTTAGGGTGTTTGAGCTATTAATAGCTCAAACCAGCATACATTAGCACTCACAGTCTCTTTGTCTCTCTGTCTCTATCTATCTATCTATCTATCTATCTATCTATCTATCTATCTATCTGTCTGTCTGTCTGTCTGTCTGTCTGTCTGTCTATCTATCTATCTATCTATCTATCTATATCTGTCTCTCTTCCTCCTTTTCCCCTCCTTCCTTCATCCCCCCTTTCTCTCTCTCTTCTTGCCTAATTCAGTTTCATATACACAAACCTTTTTTACTTTTCATAGGACTTACGTTTTACATTTAAAGAAGTATTGGAAAGATAGTATGGATTCCTATTCCCATATCCTATTTCTTCTATTATTAAGCTTTACAGTATATTAGTCATAATTAATGAATCAACATTGATTTAGTATTACTAACCAAGTCCCTACTTAGTTCAGATTCCATTAGTTGGTACTTAATGCCTTTTCCTCCTCCTCCCTCCCCCTCCTCCTCCTCCTCCTCTTTTGTTTGTTTGTTTAGGATCCAACTAGAAGATGGCGTTAGAGTTATATGTTCCTCTGGGTGTTTCTTGGACAATTCTCCTCACCCCTTCCTTGTTTTTGATCACATTGGCAGTTTCCATGAATACTGGTCAAGTATTTATGCACTGTCTTTCCATTGTGATTTGCTTGGTGCTTTTCTCATGATCAGAATAGTTATGGGTTTGGGGGAGGCCAATGGTGATGAAGAGCCATTCCCATGCCTTGGTATGCTCACTACTGACACAACTTTATCCCAGTTGACCTGGAATTGGATCGTCTGACTAACTAGTTTTCCTAGGTTTCCCTCCTGTGAAACTCTTTCTCCCTTCTCACATTAATTATTCTTTCTTAGTAGCTACTAAAAGAAAGACAAACAAGAAAAGCAAACTCTAGAAGGCAATGCATTGGAAAATCAAAACAATGGAGGCCAATAAATACAAGAAAGAAAGATCTGCAGAGCTATTGGGATCAGCCTAAACTCCCTGGCAGAGGACTTCAAAAAACCAAGGTATTCATGAGGAAGTAACTGGTATTAATACATTTTGATTGCTGGACCTTGATGCTTTGATAGTTGGCCCTTGGTGATCAGTCTCAAGAATGAGTCAGGCATACCAAAGTGGTCAAATAAAGGAATTAGATTTTGGTGACGAGCTTTAGGAATGTTATCTAATGGTTTAGCAAGGGAGAAGGAAGAGGAAAAGGTAAAACCAGCCGGTGCCATGTTGGCCATGCTTGGGCTGCTGGAGCCCTTCAGGGTGGGTGTATTGTGCTTCAGAAAAATGATAAAATCATCTTCTTTGAAAGTTTCTCTTTGAGTCTTGTCACTGTACAAGGGAGCAGAGTCGAAACCAGATTCAATGAGGAGAACAAAGAGATTTCTGCAGGCCTCCAGGAATGATTCTACATGAAGCCTGCAGCCTATCTCTGCCTCTTGCAAAGCAGCGAGAGGATCAAAGCACAAAGATCTCACAGCAGCAAAGACATTACTTGCCATTGCATGCATAGCCACATACCCCAGCACACATACATGTGGGTGTAGGTGTATAATCTGGGCCCATATCCAGCATGTCCCATGGTTTTATAGACATGTCCATGTCGCCTCTCAGTATATAAATGCCTGTGAATCTAGGGACAAGGACGCATGTGTGTTGCATAAGGAACAGTTTACTAAAGCTGACACCCCAATCTTGAAGACCCCTACAAGCTGCCAGATGAGCTATTGGCACCCACTTTCCTTACTGGATCAGCCCCCACCCCTCCCCTGCTGGAGTGTGTGAACTGATTAATCTTCATTTCCTCCATTCCCCCCCCCCCATCGGTTGCTTGGCTACTCCCAGATGGGCCAAGCTTGGGGATTGGACTACAGTACTGGCTTTTCTCAAGGGAAGTTGCTGAAGAGAAATCCAGTAAATACTTAAAATCTCTGACTGGCTGGAAGTGCTGATAACCGGTTTATGAGGAGAAAATAAGCCACATGTGGTTTCTGAGAACTAAGTTTCTAGTTCATTTCCCTTGGCATGGGAGGGGGCAGGAGGATGGCCAGAGGGTGGGAGATGTTGATTTGAAAATGAGAAACCATCCCCCTTTCGCTTGTCCTGTCATCCAGAAAGGGGACTCTTGCAGTGTCTGAGGTGAAAGATGTAGGTAGCCCTTGGCCTGGCAGGAAAAAGGGAGGGACCCTGACAAGGGATCCTCACTATACACTAAGGCAACTACAAGCTGAGAGGGAAGGGGATGGCTGGTGCTTTGAAGTCACTGAGAGCTGAATTCTAATCTCAGCTCTTTATCTCTCTATCTCTCTGTCTCTCTGTCTCTCTGTGTCTCTTTCTGTGTCTGTCCCTGTCTCTGTCTTTCTGTCTCTGTCTCTCTCTGTCTCTGTCTCTACTTTGGAGATTCTAGCCGCCTTCAACAGGACCCCTGAAAACCGAGTCCTTTAATTCATGGTAGGTGGTACAACAGAGTAATTAAGAGAGCCACTCCTGGAACCAACCCATCTAGACTTGATTAAAACTCTGCTTGTCGGAAGGTGGCAGTCAGGGGGAAGTGGCATGCCCTTTCTGTGCTTCAGTTTTGTCTTCCGGAAAATGCCTAGCACATATAATCACTTAATAAATGCTACGTATTTATTATGTGCAAAATAATAAATTGCATACCCTGCAATGAAACCAGCCTTAGAAAATAAAGAATGGTAGCTATTTACACTCAGAACACGAGTACTCCAGATTTCTTTCAGAAGGCAGAGTCTACAATCAGTGTGTCCTTGTGTTAAATAATGGCCAGCATTTAATGAAATTGTTTAAGACTGTTTATTTAACCCACAAAGCTATCCTGCCAGGTTAATATGCATTGAGTTTAGAGGTATATTGACTCTCATCTTCTGGGCTTTGGCCAATACAGACCAAGAGTCACAGCAGGTCAGGATCTCACTGCAACTGGGTTTAGACCTGTGATCAAGATGAGGTCTCTTGTTGGTCCATCTCCTGCAGAGAAGGGGATTCTCACAGGGTTTTCATCTGAAAGAGGACTTTCCAGTCCTGCAAAAGCTGGCAGACCCTGGGCAAAGGGAAAGGTGGCCCATTGTGTGAATGCAGAGGAAAGAGAAGAAGTTTGGGTTTTTTTTCTTGCTTCAGAGAAAACGGAACTAAAAGGAAAAAGCTTGGTGACACATGAACAGGAATAACAAGAAATAAGGGTATATTTCCAATCCTGTCCCCTCCTGGAGAAACACGCGAGCCAGCAGTCCATGCCTGCCATCGTGTCATGGCTACTTTCTGTGAGTGTGGAGAGGGGCTAAGGGACCTGTACGAAACTTGAAGTTTCAAACCCAATTTCTGGGCACATACACCTTGCATACCTCACCTCCTGCAACAGCCCAGGCACACGGGCTGTCCTGCTTTCCCACTGGGCCACAGCCCTTCTCTGCACACCACTCTGTCAGGAAGTGACGCCTTCAGACAGTGATGATTAACCACCCGAACGGGCGGCCCAGATAGTAAGTGCGGCAGGCTTAAAAATAGCCCTGAAAGCCCTTGATGCATGCAGAAAGGGCAGAATGACACTCTGCGTACCTCAACGAGGAAGGCACAAGTAGCTCAAATGCTGAACCAGATGACCTTTCCCCATGCTGCCAGCACAGGCTGTAAGAACTGCAGGCAACAGGGAGGAGCGCAGGGCCACAGAGAGGCCTCTGCCTAAGTACATCTGACAAGAGGCCATTGGCAATGAGGTCTGCCCAGACGCGGATGGAGACAGGGGTGGGGATGGGGGTGTTTCAGAGGGAATGTTTGTAATGAAGTGACGGAGCCTTATGAAGGAAAAGCTGCCGATATGAGCAGATAGCTATTGCAATGGGGGAAGAACACGGGAGGAAAGTGGAGCCAGTTCTGGGGAAACCAAACCAAGACACAAATGCATGAAAACCCTAGTCTGTGTTTCCACCTCTGCCCTGATGAAGGGTTAATATGGCTGCTGGGACCATTTACACGTTAAGCTCAGCACACAGGAGGGCTGGGGGTGCCTTGGAATCCATGTACTCGGAGTCAGGACCCCAGAGCTGAGAGTATGGCCAATGATATCAGTCAAGGGGACTCAAAACCAAGGAGGGGATGTAGGGGCAGTTCCTGGACTAGAAGAGCTAGGGAGAGTGGGAATGAAGGAAGATGTCTTGGGAAAAGAGTTAATGCAGAGGAGGCACTGGGCACTCTGTGCAATGATAACCAATATCCCATCACAGATCTTAAAATTTTGCTTTGAAGCAACAGCAGTACATCCATTGAGAATGAATAAAGGAAATCCATAGGAATTTTGGTAATATGATTACCGTCTTCCATGAGTGCTGCAGGTAGGGTCCCCAAGAACTGGTGTTTTTCCTATGAAAACAGCTGCCAGCACCAGCTGACTACACTTGGAAGATGCTGTTTGTTCGTATGTATCTCTTTCTCTGACTCTTAGCCTGCCCATCTCTCCTTATCTTAAGCACACAAACTCTTGCAGATACAAACATCCTTCTTGTCTTTCCGGTAGTGACTAGGGACCTTCCCCATAGCTACTCTTCACGATGGCAGGGGCATCTGTCCAGCTCTTTGGGAGTAGAAACCTGACACCTGGTATTCCCCCCTCATTCTGGCTCCTCTGTATCCTAGCAATTTCACAGGTGAGAAATTTTCTCTGAGCCTATGTAAACAGACACCTGATTAAACTGGAGAACTTAGGAGATGAGCACCAATACAAAGATTTTCATATTTTTTATTGTAAATAGCCCAAATATTTGGTCCCATTTCCAGTTTAAATGGGCAAACCATAATATTGATGGCTTGCAACAGATGCAAGATGAATTGAGCGGCTCTACCAGCTAGCTGAACAACTTTTAATGGGGAATATATCGAAGCTATAAATTCCTGCAGACAGGATTGCTATGCAATAGCATAATATATCTTCTATTCAATCTTTTATACATTATGTTTTGTCCTGCATCCCCATGGATATATTTATGGATCTGGAGCTTTTCAGTGAAGACACGCCACGCACCTGCTCTTCTTCCCTTCTCTGCATTTCTACAGCTCCTGGAGATCAAACTCATTTATTCTTGTTCTTTATCAAAGAGCTGGAGTTTGTTCCTTGTCCTCAGGGCTGAGCTTCCTCTGTGAGAATGAGGCTTTGTGGCTCCAAACCTCTCTGGGTTGTTTTTGTCCACTAGGAGGCAGAGATGCCGGGAGAAATGAATGAATGGGCACTTACAACTAGGAATAAATGCTGCCACTGTGCTCGCTCCTTACATAATGGCTGGTGAACTCTGACCTCTAGCCCTATTTTCATATCACAAGTATTATAACCTGCTAAGCCACAGGTCCTTTGCTACTGGCCTTGGTCTTTTCCCACTCATCAGAATGAGACTTGTAGTTAATTTTGCATTTCTGCCATTAAAGAATTGACAGGAGAGCCAGTTTGTTTTGGTTCACTGTTTCAGAGAGATATGACAGAGTCATGGCGGCCAGATATGTGGCAGAGACTCCTCACACCATGTTGAATGGAAGCCAGAATTGGGGGGTGAATAGAACCTCAGAATCCTTCCTCTAATGATGTACTTTCACCTGCCAGACACCACTTCCTAAAGGCTCCACAGCCTTTAAAATAGTGTCACCAGCCGGGACCAAGCACTCAAAGTATGAGCCTGTGGGGAACATACCAGATTCAAACCATATTGAAGACCTAGTAAATCTGAGTCCCCACCCCATGACTTGAATGGAAACAAAATACAATAAACAGCAACAGGAGAGAGCAGCTGACTTATGGGAGTGTCTTTGAGATAACTGACCCTGGTCTGCCTCTCAGCTCGCCAGTTCTCAGCTGCTCGACATGCACTTTATTCAAAACCCCAGTTTCTTCATCTAGAAAGACAAGGGTAATAGTATTTCCAGTGGTGTTCTGCTAAATATTTAATAGCCCTATTGTGTTTATTACCTTTGTTTTTAATGCATTTTATCTAATGGCAAGCTTATATAATTTTATTTTTAGTAACAGCTCTCTTTAACAAATAACCTACCCACCAGATTTCTTAAACTGTAGCAATCAGCTTTTATAAGCTGGTAGGAGGCAGTTCTCACACAGCCCTAAGTCCCACAGAGCATGCTTATGAAGGCTAAATCACAGGAGGTTTAGCACATGTTACTGATGCCCAGTCCAGAGGAATCCTTTCTTTAGTTATGGCTGTAAACACTAACAATAACAAGACGAATAAGGAGAAGGGCAGCATGTTTTAACTTGTGGATAAAGACTTAAAGATGAGTACAAAAATAAAGCCTTTTTTGCAACCTAAAACTGATTTAGTATGACTCTTAATACATGTGAGAAGGGTTGTGATACACCTATCCACCCCCAAAAAGAGTGAGGAAAGGAGAGAGGAGAGACAGCGAGGGTATTGGGGCTGAGAGGTATTTTAGGCTTCCACAGGAGCCTGAAGAAGGAAAATTAGTGACCCTCCTTCTATTCTCTTGGGGTTCAGAGCATCACAAGGCACTGGGATTTCTATTATGTCTGCAGCATGGTTTGAATGTGGAACATTCCCCATAGTCATTGGTTACTGTTTCCAAATGTAGGCCTAAGGGTTGCATTCCAAAACTAAATAGAAGTAATCTTTGCATCACTTACCGTAACTGGTCCACTGTTTCCATCCTTCCATTTACAACGGCAGAAGCAGACTATGAACACATCTGCACAAACAGCTGTGCTTTTAGTTAGATCATTAAAGGATGGATGGCAAGGAAGATTAATGGAGCTCTCTCCTTCGGTGAAGTATGCTCCTGTTAACAACAACCTTGTTGGTTGTTGGAAGGGTGAGATAATCCATGTAAAATGGTTAACACAGTGTGTGTTTCCTGATGCCAGTGGAGTTTAGCTGAGCCTGGGGAAGCCTAAACTAATGATATAGGTGGCTGGCGACTGTTTATAAACAATGACAAGCTTTTACCTTCCCTGGATCGTGAGCCTCAGAGATTCCACCCAGTACTGTCTGGATTCCCGTGCCACTGCGTCATCAATAAAAATGGGAGACCTTGGACCCAGCGACCCAAAGAACCATGGAGCCTGCATTCATAAAGGGACCTTCTGAGGCTGGTTAACGTACCCCTACCACACTCTGCCAATTTCAAGCACTTTCAAGCCCACCAGAATCAGAGATTACCACTATCCTGCCTCCCCTACAGGCTGCTTTCCTTCCTTCCTTCCTTCCTTCCTTCCTTCCTTCCTTCCTTCCTTCCTTCCTTCCTTCTTCCTTCCTTCCTTCTCCTTCTCTTCCTCATTTTCCTCCATCACAGGCCCAGGGAAGGAAATCAGGATCTGGAGACAGAGGCTCTGCATCTCCTAGTAGCTCAGGTACTTACTAACCAGTGCCCTCAGCATGCTCAGTTGTAAATTGGGAACAAATCCTAACATAGGAATAATAGAAAGCAATTAAAAATGATTTATAAACTAATTCATATTCCACCTAGAATGGTGATTAGTATCTTTAGTCTAGTAACGTGTGGCCTGGGGAGCATTTGAGACCTATTATCTTGTGTGTATGCAGCCCTAGGTAGAGACAGAGAACGGTGCTTTTGGGTGGCTGTGGAGAGCTTCTGGGCTGGACTGAACGCTTCACTCTGGGCTGAAGCTGAAAGTACTTGGGGAAAATAGGGTGAAACCAGATTATGAGTTCAGGCTTTACAGTGCAGGTAATGGGATATTTAGGAGCTTTGAGCAGAGGAATGACATGTAATTGAATTTGCTGAATCTTGTCAACTTGACTTGCTCTCCTGTCTCCATTACCTCCAGTAAATAGAGGCAGTTCTCAGGGCTTAACTTCCAGCCCTGCTCTCGCTCTCCCATGTAGATGTAACAGGATGGTGGATGAGAATGTCTAGGGTACTCCAGAGTTAATAACCAGGACCCCCATAAGGTAATAAAGCGCTGTAACTGAAGACTGTTACTGGCCCACTGACATTTAGAGGGCAGGGCAGGCATGACAGATGATCTCTAGTCAGTGGGACAGTCCCACACAAAGGAGCATTACCCTATCCTTTGCCTGACTTATGCCATGGAGTCACTAAAGTAGAATGTGCAGCTCATCTATATCCTTGTTTTTACACCAGAACAGCTCGTTCTTCATCTTGAGCTGTTATTTCTGTTTCATGTGAGGTCATTCTGTACTGTTTCTTCTCCTGCTGAAGAGCTTAATTATTATCCTGATAATTTTGCATTTTAGCAGCCACCTAAGTCTTCCTGCCATCATTGCCTTCCTTTTTCATGTGGAATCATTTACATATTATATGCTTATATACATAA
Organism: Peromyscus leucopus; assembly: GCF_004664715.2. Lineage (NCBI taxonomy): Eukaryota > Metazoa > Chordata > Mammalia > Rodentia > Cricetidae > Peromyscus > Peromyscus leucopus. Next base: position 51,802,489 of record NC_051070.1, read on the forward strand.
ACACATTTTATATATTAATGTTGTAGGTATGTAAATACATATAATTTTAGATCCATTTTTAAATTTCAAAGTTATAAAATATGAAAGTGGGTGTTTCTCTAACCACAGTACCCAATCCTAATTTCACCCCACCCTTAAAGTATCTCCTGTAAGGTATTTTATGTGTACCCTTCTACAAGTGTGTGAGAGAGAGAGTCTTCATTTTTCTCACACAAATGCTTGCATATTCCATACAACATGTTACAGAGACATTCCTCAATCAGTACCTGGAATGTTTTACACCCTTCTGAAAGAAGACTGCTCATTCTACTGTAGCATGATCACCATTATTTAGCAGCTTCTGTTGAGGGACATCTCCTCAGCATATGCAATAAAATGTTTAATAGCCAGATGCAAATAATGTCCTGCATTGGCACAAATGTGGCTGCAGAACATATTCTAGAACAGGAATTAATAAACTAAAGGATATGTGCATTTAATGCAGATAAGGGATATCTGATTTCTATTCCCATCAACAACGTGTTGGGAAGCTCTTTCATTCACAGCTTGCCATTGCGATTTGAATACAAGATGACTCTCACATGCTCATGGTCACAGCTTGGTTCTGATTGGTGGCATTGCCTTAGGAGGTTCTGGAAAGTATAGGACATGGAGCCTAGCTTGAGGAGTAGGTCAGGTCACTCGAATGTTCTCAGGTGTCGTAGCTTGTCCTGAGCTCCTTTCTCTGTCACCCGGCATCGCATCTGCCATGAGTGAGTAGTCTCTGCCATGTGTTCCTGCAGCTGCGGTGTTCTGCCTCATTGTGGCTCCTGGAGGCGCAGAGCTCAGACAGACTGAAGCCTCTGAAGCCGTGAGTGAAATAGAGGCTTCTTCCTTTTAACTTGCCTTTCTCGGGTGTTTGGTAACAGTAGTGACAAAACTAATCCACTTGCCTAGCAGATTGCATCGACTTTTGTATTTTAGTCAATATAAATATCTTGTAATAACTGTGAGAATCAGTGTATTTTACTACTTAGTTTTCATTTTTATTTCATTTTTTCTTTACATCTTTCTCTCATATTTCATTTGGACTACTAGACTTTTTCCCTTCTTGGTGTTTTGGCACACATAATATATATGATGTGTTGCAAACATTATGTCTTAAGTCATCTACTTCCTACTTTATTCATTATGCTTTCTGTGAAGAAATTTCATATATAGTCCAAATTCCACTAATTCTACTCCTTTGTTTTCCTTTGACTTCCCCCTTCTTCCTCCTCCTTTTCCTCTTCTCTGCCCTCTTTCTGTTCTCTTCCTTTACTTTCTCCTCCTCCTCAGGTTCCTCCTTCTCCTTCCCTGTCGCCAAGTTACTGAGTTTTTAAATGAAACTATCAAACACCTTTCTTATTCTGGTGTGATCAATAATAATGATAGAAAATTCCTATGAATTATTTGGATATCATTCTGGTACATTTGTGGTTCTTTAGCAATTTATTTTAGATTAGAAGATGATTTAGACATTGGGATTCATTGTTTTCTGAATAACTACACAGTTTCTCTAAAATTTGTTGAAAAGGTTACTTTAATTTATTTTAAATGAACCTGTAGCAAAAAAGAAGGGAAGCATAAGATATCAGGTAAAGTAAGGATCTGAACTCTGACATCAGATGGTAGGGGTTCAAATGTCAGATTAGAATAGAAGTTCCCAGTACATCCTCTTTTGTTACAGACTCAGCATCCCCCATGCACTGTTGATGTTGAACGTTCAACTCAAGCCAGCTAATCCTCCTCATTATCTAACTACATAGACTCCTTTGAGTGGACCTTTTCACTGTTTTTAAGTTCATATATCATGATTTTGGATGCCATTAGTCTCTGCCTGGTTATTTGTGTATGAAGTCTTCCATTATCTGAATGTTGTTTTCCATGAGCCTTCATACTAAATTCTCTTAGAGCCGGTAGCAGCTTGAAGTTGTTCATCTTGGCTTTTCCTACTATTAAATTCATGCAACCTGTAATTACTAATAACGTCACCTCCTTTCCCCCCAATATTTATAGTTCTTATTTCTATCATATTTAATTACCTTATAGACTATCTCCACTAGTAGACTTTCTTATCTTGTTATTGACTTTAATGTGAATGTTTTGCCATCTTATAACATTATGCATAATCTTAGCTTAGAGCTAGAGGTAGATTTTTTTTTATCAAATTAAGGAAATATCTGTCTGATCTATCACACTAACATTTTTATCATGAGTCAAGTTTGCATTTTATTCTAAATGCCTTTTTCATCGTCTTTCTATTTTCTATCCATAAATGTGAATCAGAGCTGACCAGATGACTCAGTGGGTAAATGTACCTGCTACCACGCCTGACAACTCTCTGGTCATCCTGAACCCACAAAAGAGAGAACTGACTCCCACAAGCTGTCTCCAGTTTCTGCACACTTGCTATGCTACATACACAGCAAAACATAAATAGACTAAAAGGTGTTGTAAACCATATTGTGTGTTGAATTCTTAGAGTTCTATATTACTTACTATATGCTAGGCACTCTTCTAGTCTCTCTATATTAAAAATTAAACACACAAAAGTGGTTCTTGTCCTCCGGGAGCTTACATCTACAAGGATCATCTGTGATCACACAAAGAGATGTGTGCTAAGCTGTCAATGGGTCTACATGAATACTTCACACTGCGTGACCCTGGAATTTCTAAGTGGGTAAGTGTTCACAACAAAGATGAACAAAAACTTCTCAAATTATCCCAATCTGTCACCAGAGGACTTGCAAAGGGAATTTTACCAAAATCCTTGAAGGTAGTAATCAGAGGGAGAAAATTCATTTATATGGCCTGATAAGGTCAGTAAGTTCAATAAACTGCTGTTTTGTAGCATTGTATTAGAAATTCTGGAGGAAAATCAAAATTATAAAATAGTTAAGTGCTTCAAAATGTACAGCTCATATTGAAACAGGTCAGCATGGAGTCATTCATTGGGAAGTAGTTGGGAAACACAAGATGAAAATTGAGTTTCCCAAACAGTCTGTTGGAATCCCACTGTCTTACCCCTTTGAGACCCATCACCAGCATGCCCAAAGTCCCATTTCCCATCTTTTCTTTAGCAGGCTTTGACACCTATCAGGTAGAGCAGTCTCTGATAAGAAGCCATTTCTATTTCCCCCATGTTAGCTCTTTTCCCCTCTTAGGTACCAAGGGGCTCTCCTTAAATATATTTCTCATACCATAGTAATGCCAGAGATAGCTCACAGCATCATGGTACACAATATGCTCACACATTCCTTATTCTAGTCCTTTTGTTAGCTCAGCTACTGGCTCCAGGCTTGGCCACAGGACTCGCTTTGACAAGTGTGTGACCAGAAATGTTATACAAGCAATGACGTTCAAAGTGCTGTGGGGCTAGGAAGATGGCTCTGTGGAGGAAGTGCTTGCCATGCACGCTTAAAGATATGAGTTTGGATCCCTAGAACCTCTGTAAAGGCTGAGTGTGTGCAGCAGCCTTCCTGCAATTCCAGCCCTCAGAAGAAAGTGAAAAGGGTCTGCGGAGCAAGCGGGACAACTTAAGATGCAATCGAGAGACTTTCCTCAGTGAGTAAGGTATAAAGCAATTGTGGAAGATGCCAGCCTCCACTAGCATGAGCACACAGATTCACATATACCTGCTCACTTGCCTGCCCACGTAGATGCGTACACTCATAAGCACACACACACACACACACACACACACACACACACACACACACACACACCAAACATTAGGGCTTTGTAGTATTTTGTTTAGAACCCAGAGACAGCCCTGCAAAGACTCTGACCTCCTGTATAACAAAAAGATGAAATGACTTAGAAGAGAGTTCCCTGACTGAGCCCCCTAAATCACCCAGTTTGCCAACGCCTGACTTCAGAGTAAAGCCAGCCTATGGCATCAACTCCCAGACTAGCCACACCCACAGCAGAGCCACAGTGCACTAGAAGAAATTTGTGAAATACCAGAAATGAAACTGAGAGATGGTGTGTGATCCACCAAGCCCTGGCTGATGTATCTTCCTCCTTCTCCTCAGTCACAAACACAACACGGTGAAGGTCAAGTTGTTTTTTTTTTTTTTTTTTTTTTTTTTTAAGCTTATGTACAGAACACAAGGTCTATCATACTATGGGACACAGAGTACCAGATTTACATGAAAACTCTGACATCAGAAGGAGGGATTCCGACTGTGCCCCAGCCCAAGCCGCGTCAGTCATCAAGCTCCCTCAGGGACAATCTGTTCCTGTGATAGCACTTATTACATTTGGGGGGCTGATTTGCATAAGTGTCTTCTCCAGCACTCAGTGAGCCGAATGAAAGCGGGGAGTTCTTTGTGCTTACTCACCGCTGTGTCATTCAGTGCCCAGCACAGTAATGTGGCAGGCCATTGGCAAGTATCTATTGAAAAAAATAAACCAACTCAGCTTGGCATTAAAGCATCCTGTGAAGTGGCCTGATGGGAGATGGATGGTATTAGTCATCCATCTCCCTCATCCACAGCCTTGTAGCCTCTCTTGTCTCCTTAGGTTGTCAGTAGGAATGCTACTCTAGAGCAAAGATGTGCAGGAGATAGTTGAAGAGATAGCTGTTGTGAAATATTATTTTAAGGTGTGCTAAATTTGTTTACACTGTGGAACTTTTGTTTAGTGATACTAAGATATATTGCATTTTTTTATGTTGCTTTTGTGTAATTCTGTGAAGCTGTGTTACTTTGTCTGTCTAAAATACCTGATGGTCTAATAAAGAGCTGAACGGCCAATAGTGAGGCAGGAGAGAGAAACAGGTGGGGCTGACAGGCAGAGAGAATAAATAGAAGGAGAAATCGGGGAGAAAAGTGGAAAGAGCAAGAGAGAGAGGAGTGGGGGATGCTAGGGGACAGCCACCCAGCTATCCAGCCAGCCACAGAGTAAGAGTGAGCTTTACAGAAGTAAGAGAATGGTAAAAACCCAGAGGCATGAAGATAAACAGGAAATTTTAAGTTAAGAAAAGCTGGCAAGAAACAAGCCAAGCTAAGGCTGGGCATTTATAAGTAAGATTTATTTGGGAGCTGGGTGGCAGGCCCCCAAAAGAGCTAAAACAACCAACTACAGATAGTGAAGGAGCCAGACAGAGTTGCCATTTTCTGCTGAATCTAGGCTGATACTTGTACTTCAGGTGAATAATTCTTTCCACTGGGCACTCATTCCCAAAGCAATTGCTCAAGGAAAGAACAGTAGCACAGAGCTGATAGGACATGTGAGCCTTGATCTGCTGTGTGCCCTGTTCTGCCAGCCAAATTCCTCTGAGGTTCCTCCTTGCCTGTCTAATATAACAGCTCCTAAGAATATCAAAACTAATATGAAATTGTTTTCAAGAAATAAATTCAAAAGACCACCTTCAACTTACAAGTAGACTGTGTTCTCCACATTTATGTTTCAGAAGGCTGTGTGGAATAGAGTGCTACATTTTTCCATAGAAACCATATTAAAAATGATGGTTACATTCTCTGGTTCCCACTCAAAAGCCTATTCAAACCATAATGTAACTGAAATAACATATATTTGCAAAGAAAATCAGCAGGGGAAAAACTGTTACTATGCTAGTAATTAAAACAAAAAAATAATTCTGTGGAATAAGAAGCAGTGGTTCTGACTCATCTCAAATCCACTTGAAGAAAAGTGGATTTAATTAGGAAAAAAAGGAGGCAGCAGAAAGGCTTTGGGGACATGAAAGGGCATCTTTCAGTCACCTAAATGGAAGCATTGCTCTCCCCTCCCAAGGTAAGCCTGCCCCCTTCTTTAGTACTGCACAATAAGTATGTGATTTGTGCTGTGCTGTGGTCCAAGTAAGATAAAGAGAGAGAAGATTCATCTGGTCATGAATTTGAAAGATAATAAAGGTGCAAGAAAGAGACTAGTCAACTTGGGAACATCTAAGGGGTGTTTTCAAGGCTCCTTAAGCCCCACCCTAGGTTGTTATCCTGTTTCTTCATTTTTTCCACCACAACCTGCTAGAAGGTTTTCTTCCATTTTATGAATGGGAATACTGAGGCTGGATAGGAAATGACCCTGCCAAGAGGTTCAGTGATGTATGCAGGGATCTGTGGTAGGGTTGTGAAATTCTAAAGCCCATTACTTCTCCTTGGCGGCAAATAAAGAGATTTAAAGCACTGTTTATATGAGAGGGTAAGGCGGCCACTAGAGGGCCTAGGAGTTGCTGGAGAACACTGGCTCCCAAGGACACCTGGTCTTTAACTATGGTTGAAAAAACTGCAGTCTTGTGGTGAAAAATACTCAGTGGAACACTTGAGCTATTAGAAGCCAGTGCTCAGAACTCTAGGAAGAGCCAATACAGATGTGAGGAACCCTTCATTGACCATTTAGACTGCTCTCAAAATATACTGATCCTAGTGTCTACCAACATTTCTTACTCTTCTGAAGATTGAAGAGTCCAAGGTCCCATTGCTTGCAGGGTGGGTGACTGTTGAGAAACTTCTCTTCAGCTTTGTAAATGACATCTTCTTGTCTTTACATGGGAGGTGGAGCAAAAAAGCTTGCCCTTCCTTTCTTGCAATTATGTCAACCTCATTCATGAAGTTTTCACACCCATGACCTACTGACCTCCCAAAGGGCCATCACATTATAGCATCCGTTGAACATTGAGCTGCAACACATATGTTTGAGGACATAAACTTGCAGGCACAGCAGTGTTACCGGGGTAGGAGTGGCTCTCATCTTTTAGGAACTGTAGCCTAAAATGAACAATCCACAGTATGATTAAAGAGCCATAAAGAGCCAAGGGAGAGACCAATCAGAACATGACAGGAGAGAAGTTAATAAATATATAAAGCAAAATTAATCACAGAAGATAGATGCTGAGTGGGAAATGCACCTTGTGAGGAGCTCTTTTTCCTTGGGTAAACAAACCCAGAGATTGCAGAGGGAAGAAAAGAAACTTTGCAAATTACCATTTCCTCTCATGTTGATCAACCCAGGGGTCCTTGCTCATAAAATTAAAAGAAATAAAATTACACTGGAACTAGCTCCCTTGGGCTCCTGGGAAGTTCTTGGGCTCCTGGAGAGTGCCTGCACTGTCAGGAGAGGGCTGTAGGCATGCGAATGTACCCTCCTTCCATTGTGTGGCTACACTTCTTCCACGGCTACCATTTGATGATGGAGTTACATGTTCTGAAAGGGTAGCAACAGTTCCCAGAGGGCAAAGAGCCACTTTCCTGGGGACCATGCACTTTGACTCTGGGCATAGCCCCATGATGAGGGCAGCTCTCTCTTCCTCCAGGGTCGTATAACTCCCACTCAGCTCATCCAGCATGAATACTGCCATCTGCTCTGTCTCAATAGCACAGGAGTGCTACTGGATATGCAGATGTCCCAGTGTGGTGCCTCCCCTAGAGGAATCCATGACCCAATTGCAGTGAAAAGGCCAACACTGGAAGCAAACAGAGAACAATTTTCAGGCAAATTCTATGAGCATTCTACTGAATTCTACAGCTTGCATCACTTCCCTCTCTCTTCCCTTGAATTCTCATTGAGAACCACGTGCTTTAAGGCAGTATATATTCACTTCTGAGCCTCAGTGACTTTCCTGTCTGGAAAATAGCATGAGTACAGAGAGGACAGTTAAACCTAGCTCTTAAGGTCTTCAGTCTAATGCTCTCCCAACTGAGCAGTTTCAGGGAAGGCTAAGTCTAGCTCTTAACTGCACAAGTTCACTTTGTAAGCAAATCATTCATTCATTTCTAAGTGATTTTTATTAGCAACTCTAATTGATGACCCAAGGTTATAACATCAATGGAATAGAACTGAACTTTGGGCCATTCCGGATGCCAAATTAAGTATGTTCTAGGAGGGAGAAAGCTGTGCTTTAATAACTAGGAAATGAGCATGGTCCTCCAAGAGGTCAGCCTCCTTCCTCCCTCTCAGACAAGCTCTTGCAGGCCTGGAGTGAGATCTTGTCATGCCTGCTTTCTGCTTTCCTTTATTATATTACTTCCCCCCTCCTCCTTTCTTCCTGTTCCTTGCCCCTCCTTCTCTTCTTCCTCCTCCTCTTTCCTTTTTGCCCCCTCAGCCCCACCCCCAGCCCCTGCACCCCACAGGAATAGAAAAAGGAAACTTGGTTTCAGAAGTACAAACACTGAGTACCCAGGACTCACTAAGTGCCCTGAACTGGAAGAGTGCCTTGTGAGCACCATGTATCTCATGATCTCTGCCCACCACCATTACTTCTCCTCCTCCACACTCATCCCCTTAAAGAAGAAGCAAACTCTGAGCCACCAAGTCAGCTTGCCCAGTATCATTCCCCTGGTAAATGACAGAAATGAATATCAATCAACTCTGGCCTCTGAGGCCATTCTCCTTTTAACACCGGGTACTTTCAAAGCCTTCCTTTCACTGACGAATGAGAAACAAGAACTGTGTGAATGAAAAGCTTCCATTACTCTACTCTAGCATCTCCCCTCTTGCCCCTTCTGGGACCCCCCCCCAACCTTTTGAATCCTGTACTCACAAAAGGTTTCCAAGCTTGCCCTCGCTCGTTCGTGTATGTGTGTGTGTGTCTGTCTATCTCGTGTGTGTTTGTGTTTGTGTGTGTGTGTGTGTGTGTGTGTGTGTGTGTGTGTTGGTGTGCAATGGAAACTGGCTCCTTGGTGGTCACTGGGGGTTTCTCAAAACAGGTACAGTATCTCTTGTGCTTCTTAGAGAAATGGACTAAAGTTCAGACACTTTTAAAAAGTGTCCTGAGTAATTCTGATCAGTTAAATGTGGGCACTGTTGTTAGCTCCTTGAAAATTCCCAGGTTGAATTATTCACTCCCAGTACCTCAATCTATGGCTCCATTAAGAAATCAATCCTTAAAAAGAGAATTATAGAGCTGGAGAGATGTCCCAATAATTAAGAGTGAGTTGAGTTCCCTACACCCACATTGGGCAGTTCACAAGTGCCTGTAACTTCAGCTCCAGGAAATCTAAAACTCTTTTCTGACTTCTATAGGCACTGTATTCATGTGTTCCCCCACACAGACCCACATATATACACATAATTAAAAATAATTTTTTTTAAAGATTAAAGAAGGGGGAATTATGTTCAAATGAAGTTACTGCAGTAGGCCCCAACACAATATGACTAATGTTCTCATAGGGAGAATTAAAGACATAGATGAAAATTTAGGCATAGGTGGGGACAGATGGTGTAAGGAACAAAATGAGAATACCACCTACAGGCTGAGGAGAGGGGTCTCAGAAGAAACAAGCCCTTGAACTTATGCTTCCAGCCTCTAGAGTATAAAAACAGTACATTTGGGTTGTATGGGCCATCCAATATGTGGCACTTCATTATTAAACCCCAAGGAACTAATGCAAATATTTTAAAGCTAATTCAACCTTCTCCTGCTAAAGATATAGAAACTGAGGTCTCACGAGATCAAAGGAGCTTCCGGAGGCCACTAAAGATTGAAGTAGGGTTGAAGGTCAAAACCACACACACTAACATATAGTTCAGAGTTCATCCAAAGACCTGTATTTTGTTTTTTTGTTTTGTTTTTACGTTGTTTGTTTTGTTTTGTTTCTCTTTTATTTTTTTATTTAATTAACTTTTCTTTCATTTGTTTTACGTACCAACCTTAGTTTCCCCTCCCTACTCTCCTCCATCCCACACTCCCATCTACCCCCTCCCCATCCACTCCTCCTCAGTTTCCATTCAGAAAGGGGCAGGCCTCCCATGGGTTTGAACAAAGCATGGCACGCAGGGCCAAGCTCCTCCCCCTGTATCAAGGCTGGGCAAGGTAATCCAGCATGGGGAACAGGTTCCCAAAAGTTAGCTAAGCTCCAGGGACAGGTCCTGATCTCATGCTAGGAGCCTTACAAAGAGACCAAGCCTCACAACTGTCACACACATACAGAGGGTCTAGGTCAGTCCCATGCAGGCTCCCTAACTGTTGGCCAGGACCTGTATTAACTCTAAAGACCAGTAAACCCTCCCAGGGACAGTCTCCTTAAATCTTGCCCTAGGGGCTGTTAGCATCATATAATATCATATCCCTTGAGCATCTGGACTAACTTCCTGATGCCTCTACTCAGCACTGAGAGGGATCAGCTTTATACTGATGAACATCTCCCCTTTCTACTGAGCCTTGCCACATAGAGCAGAGAACAGCTCTGGAATACAGCTTTTTCAAAAAGTATCTGATTGATTAGCTCGGAAATGATGGAGACAGAAGGTTTGCCTCCTTTAAAGAAACTTCCAAAAGAAATGTGAGAGCCACTGATTCACTTAGGTAGAGGCTGAACTGTATTCACTATAGGATGCAAAGGGGGTTACTTCATATCCATCCTTTGGAAGTGTCTTCCTCCAATTACAGGACACAGGCCCAATTCTGTCACTAATTCTCTCTTGATCTTGAACCCATCTCTTAGATGACTCAGGCACTCATTCCTTGTATGTAGGTGGGAGAAAAAAATAAAAGCTTGTTCTATCTACCTCATAGAGGCACAGGGAATATCAAATAAGATAATGTATAAAAAAAAAAGCACTTGGAAATGTGTGAAAATCTCATTCAAATAGGAAATACAACAAACCCTTCATCCTTAAAAAAAATATATGTGGATATCTGTTTGAAGGAGGCATCAGCAATCACAATAAGAGTATGAAACCTGACTGACAGGCAGCTTACATGAGTGGCTTCCAAATTTACAGATGAAATTTTGGCTTATAATGACAAGAACCAGAAATGTGGGATGTAGAGATGATGTTTGGTGCTCAGCCCCACTATGAATATGTGTGGTTTTTTATACCAGACCCTAAGTCCCTCTGATGCTGTGTCTCTTCATGCCAAAGATGAGAATAATGATGTCTGCCTCCTCTTTCCAAAGATATGACTATAATGATCAATTATATATAAATACCAAGTGTGGTATTGTGCCTAAATGATAACACTAATGCTACCTAAAAGGTAAAGTCACTAAGAGAAAAATTATAGGTCACAATGATTTTGGTTGAAGGAAATACAAGTTTAGTCAAAGTAGCTTTAGTATAAAGTGAGAGAGTATCATAAAGTAGGTATTCACCCATCTAAGAGGTAGACCAACTACAAGAGAAAGTTTAAGATCAGGAATGTCTGCAAGTGAAGACTTGGTGACTTTAAGAACCAAAGCAACAGAGCTAGGGAAATGGCTTCATCAGTGAAGCCTTCGCTGTGCGAGCGTGAGGGCCTGAGTTTGGATCCCCAGCACCCAAAAAGGAAGACTGAGTATGGCGACATGGATCTGTAATCCACACGCTGGAGAGACAGAGCCACGAGGATCACTGCGGCTTGCTGGTAGCCATTCTTGCTGAATCAGTGAGTCCCAGCTTCAGTGAAAGACACTGATTGGAAGTACATGGTGAAAAATGATTCTGAAAAATCCGAGGTGATGAACTTTGGCTTCTATGTACATACACACACGTTCATGTGTTTTGGTACTCCCATGTTCTTGTTCCTCTTTCTGTCCTTGCTACTAACAGAGGAAATGGACTTTGTAGTTCACAACAAACATCTTTGTTGCTTCTGAGAACTCACACAAACCTTTATTATTTTACAAGCAAGAACATGGAGGTAAGAAGAAGAGAGAAAGGGGACACACACACACACACACACACACACACACACACACACACACAAAAATCTACTTGAGGCTTCCCCAGCCCATTTTGACATATGTGGTGTCAGCTCATTCTAGCCCTGCTGCTAAAAGGGAAAATAAAGGCAAAATATTTTGACCACAGTTACTAATTGCTGTTATTTAGGAGACAATCAGACTCCATGTGAAGAGTGCATGACACCCTGGCGAGACACCCTGAAGCTTCCCCCTGTCCATTCAACCAGGAGACGACTTTTATGTATTATCATGAAAACCATGGGCAGAAAAGTTTCTGATATGAATGTAATTTGGATGGAAAAACACCAGGACAGGAGAAAAAGAACGGCTCGAATCTGGTTAAATTTGCCTCTCTCTCTCGGTTGGCCTTTGATCTTGCTGAACTGAACATTTCAAAAAGGAAACAGAGCAGAGATGAATTTTATGGCTTTGCAGGAAAACTGCTCTAGATACATTTTGCAACTGTAAATGACTGTGAGAAAACCACCATGATTGCAACAAAGTGCCACACAACCACACACAGAGCTGGTTCTGGAAATCAGAGTGAGAAGTCAAATGCCTGGTACCAACACTCACAGCACTGTTTGCAAATCCGTAGCATCCAGGAGGTATCAGCTAACTTGCCATTCTCTGGCCTGGGGCCCCCAGCAGCCCCTCAGCATGGCTCCAGGAGCTAGTGCTGGCCTCTTTGTACTCAATTTCAAAACCAGCCCACGTGAGCTCTTTCTGAACCAGGGAGGGTCCCAAGCCCAGTGGCCCTAAACTGAGTTGTCTGTTCATGCCCATCCCTTCCCCTGCCTGGATCACAATATCTCCATGTGTAAAATGAGCAAGTATATCAGTAAATCGTAGGCTCTTTCAGCTTCCAATCTTATGAACATTGAGGGAACCACAGTGCAAACATTGGTAAACTGAGGCAGGCAGGTGAGGAGAAGCAGGTAATAACTAGAGCAATGTAGTTCCTTCAAATTTCTTCACTAAATAAGTGAATGTGTCTGAGATCTATCTCTCCAGCAATCTCTGGTTCATTCCCACAGAAGCAGCCAGACACCAAGCACTATCTGAATACTAAGTGAGAACTGGAAAGCTCCCTCTCCTGATGCAGAAAGCATCCAAATACAGCCTGTTAAAGGCTTAGACTTCTGACTCAGGCAGATGGAGTTCAAGTCCAGATCATCAGCTTTCTGTCTAGGGTGTCTTCCTAAACTTTCTGACTTGTTAGTTTCCTGAGCCCTGCTAGAAAAACAGCAATATTTATTACATGGTTGTTAAAGTAAATGATATCACACACATAAATCTCCTCACACAGTCTGGCTCATAGAGGCACTAAGAGATATGAGAAGCCAGGTTGATAGTTCAGCTTGTAAAATGCTTGCCTGGCAAGCATGAGTTCAAGTCCAGAACTGATGTGAAAAAGTCGGTCACAATGGTGAAAGCTCATAATCCTAGTGCCAGGAGACAGGCAGACCCCAGGCTCAGCTAGACTACTTGGCAACCTTGACAGATGTCTGTGAAACAACAACCCAGGTTGTCTTCTAGCATTCAGTTTCCTACAAACAAACACACACACACACACACACACACACACACACACACACACACACACACATACATTCACACAATTAAAAGTAAAACCATTTTGGCCCAAAACTGGTAGGAAATATAGTCTAGTGCTATATCAATTAATTCAAACCCAGAACAGAAGTGTTTGTGTGGGTGTGTGTATGTGTATACACTTGTGAGTGTATTCATGTACATGTATATATGTATATGTGCACATGCACATTTGTGTGCTTGTATATTGTGCGTACGCATATTTGTGTGTTTACGTATATATGTATGTATATATGTGTATGTACATATGCATGTGTGTGCATGTTTTGTGTATTTGGGTGCACATCTATATATGTATAGGTGTTCATGTGTGTATGTGTTTATGTGTGTGTGATTTGTGTGTAATTCAGTTGCAAAGAAAGGACACCTTGTTTTCTAAAACCAAAAGGGAGAAATGAGGTAGGAAGACTTTGCAGTTACCGTTTCCTTCTCTCGGCGCTTTTAGCAACACCCAGGAAGAAGCGGCTACCTACAGACACTACCTGGGCATGTGACACAAAGTTCATCTTCATCAATGGAAGCGACACTACTTAAACCCTGGCGATTTTCATCTGGAGCTGAAAACGCAGTAATTTATATTCTGCACAGCATAGCCAAAGAGCTTGTTATGCAAACACAGGCCACTGATTTGACAAATCTCCTGGAAACAGAATTAATGTCTGTGTTCTGTGCAAAGATGTAATTTATTTTAATATTTTAAAGAGATAATATCTGGCTGTCTATCTATATGTATTCAGAGAAGGAGCTATATACACACATAGATATATGTATATTTTAATAGAGTCAAACTTGAGGGCTGGGGCTGGGGAG